>NC_059175.1:2400000-3000000 GCF_019923935.1 Bubalus bubalis | reverse complement strand
ATAACAATAGCAACCAGTTTTTAAGTACTTTCTATGTTCCAATCACCATATTAAACACTTCCTGTGCATCACCTCGTATACTCTTACTACAGTTCTTTGAGGCTGTAACTATTTTAATCTATGTATTCGTTTGTAAGGAGTGCTTTAACAATACAATGCAGACTGGGTGCTTCAACAAGAAAAAGTCAGTGTCTCAAGGTTCTGGAGGCTGAGACCAAGGTGTTAGCAGGGCTGGTCCCTTGGTTTTTATAAGCATCATTCTGATCTCTGCTTTCATCTTCACATGGTATTCTCCCTTTGTATTCTCTCTGTTTCTATGTCCAAATTTCCCCTTTTTAATAAGATTACTGGTTGTGCTGGATTAGAGACCTACCCTACTCTAGTATGACCTCATCTGCAACAATTATATTCCCAAACAAGGTCCCATTCTGAAGTACTGGGGGCTAACACTTGGACATGTGAGTTCTGGGAGGACACAATTCAACTCATAACTCTTCTCATTTTGCAGATGTGAAAACAGGGTGAAATATGTTAAGTAACTTTTCCAAAACCCAAAGCTAATGAAAGGGAGAGAGAAACCTCTGCTTGCCTCCTATGTCTCTGTGTTTACCTCTCCCCTGGACAAATAATCACCACCCAAGAGACTATGCTTTCTATGTAGGAAGTGGGACTGTTTAACTCAGCACGTATTTCTTTATTACATTCACCTGTTAGACATGAAGACAGATGATTTCTTATAAATTCATAGCGTAGAGATACATACAATTGATTTATTGGCATTCACTGCCTCTCTCCCACCTTCCTCCTATGGTCCTAGTCCACCTGCCCAAAGATTTTGAGAAATTTGTCTTTGCACTAAGAAATTTACTTCTTATTGTGTCATTCTGGCATTATCTGAAAACTTAATAAAGATTTGACTTCCCTGGTGGCTCAGATGGTAAAGCATCTGTCTACAATGCGGGAGACCTGGGTTCCATCCCTGGGTTGGGAAGATTCCCCAGAGAAGGAAATGGCAACCCACTCCAGTACTCTTGCCCAGAAAATCCCATGGATGGAGGAGCTTGGTGCAGGCTACTGTCCATGGGATCGCAAAGAGTCAGACACGACTGAGCGACTTTACTTTCATTTATATATTTTGTTGAACTATATTTCATCAAAAAAGACACCATGCAAAAACTGCAATATAAAATTGGAGACTGATCTAGGAATGAGCCTAAACTGCCATCTCTCCCTCTAACTTTCTATTATCAGATATTTTAAATCCATCCTCTCATTATGTCCTTACTTGAAACACCCACCTTTGGAGAGGAGGGGGCAGAGTTTCATCATAGATAATGTAATAACCGCTCCAGGTAGAGGTGACGATAGCACCAAACTGTGCTATGGGTTTCAAGATGTGCTCAAACAGTCCTGAATGGGGAAATTTTGCTGCAGCCGAGGCTCACATGCTTTAGAAGAAGGGACTTTCCTTTCACTGACTGCCACTATTAAACGTTACCATGTTTCATTGTGTTTACATGTGAGTTCCTTGTAGGTAGGGAATTAATTTTAATTTTGTGTGCACCCCCAATCTAATGGCTAAAATGAAGGAAGAGAAGGAAGGACTAGGAAATATTAATGCCGCTACCCTAAGGTTGCCCTAAAGCAGCTCATGATATTTGAGTCCTCTATCTGTTTCCTAGGTATGATTATTTTTTCCTGTTTTTTTTTTTTCCTTTTTCCTGGCATACCATATGACAATAATTAGAATAATTAATAATAACATCCACAAACTAATCCCTTTTCAAGAATGTTGTTGTTGTTGTTGAGTCACTAGTCCTTCCGGTCCAACTCTTATCAGATCTTCCTGTCTCTGATCTTTTAATCCTGTTCCTTCTAGTTCCTGGGCAATCAGCCTGTGAGTATTTGTATTTCCTTGCATGAGACCTTTTTGTTGTCCCCATAAATTGGGTGACTAAAAGCACCATCCAGAGATCTGCCCATTGGGAGGATTCTCCCTCCCCACTGTCTTTCAGGGTCACCTCTGCATGGAGGTGTTGTGTGACAGCCATCCATTTCCAGCTTGCACTAACATGCTGACTTGACCCATCTAGAAACCAACCCAGGGTCTTCTCTCTTAGTCAGCTGGTTTTAGGGAGCCTCCCAAGAAGCCAGTTACAAGCACTGGTGCACTGGAAGTAGGTGATATGGAGTCTGGGCCATCTGCTCAAATAACTTGCTTGTGCGCCTTGAACCCACTCCACCCAATCCTGGATGTATTAACTTTCATTGTGCAGTGAAGTGCGGTGGCTCAGATGATAAAAAATCTGCCTACAGTGCGGGATGCCTGGGTTCAATCCCTGGGTTGGGAAGATCCCCTGGAGGAGGGCATGGCAACCCACTCCACTATTCTTGCCTGGAGAATCCCCATGGACAGTGGAGCCTGGCGGGCTACAGTCCATGGGGTCGCAAAGAGTCAGACACGACTGAATGACTAAGCACACAGCAAGCTGTGTCTCCCAAGTTTTATGATTTAGTGGGTCTCACAGTGATTTGACCCTGCAATCAGATGTTGTTCAGACACTCAGTTGTGTCTGACTCTTTGCAACCCCATGGACTGCAGCACAACAGGCTTCCCTATCCTTCACCATCTTCCCATAATGGGACTTCACCATCATGGGAGTTTGCTTAAACTCATGTCCATTGGGTCAGTGATGCCGCCCAGCCATCTCATCCTCTGTCATCGCCTCTCCTCCTGCCTTCAATCTTTCCCAGCATCAAGGGTTTTCCAATGAGTCAGTTCTTCGCATCAGGTGCCTAAAGTATTGGAGCTTCAGCTTCAGCATCAGTCCTTCCAATGAATATTCAGAACTGATTTCCTTTAGGACCAATTAGTTTGATCTCCTTGCAGTCCAAGGGACTCTCCAGAGTCTTCTCCAACACCACAGTTCAAAAGCATCAATTCTTCAGCCCTTAGCTGTCTTTATAGCCCAACTCTCACATCCATACATGACAACTGGAAAAACCATAGGTTGACTATGTAGACCTTTGTTGGCCAAGTAATGCCTCTGCTTTTTAATACCCTGTCTAGGTTGATCATAGCTTTTCTTCCAAGGAATAAGCGTCTTTTAATTTCATGGCTACTGTCACCATCTGCAGTGATATTGGAGCCCAAGAAAAGAAAGTCTGTCACTGTTTCCATTGTTTCCCCATCTATTTGCCGCCATGATGGTGAAAAAGGATAGTGAAAAAGCTGGCTTAAAACTCAACATTCAGATACTCAGTCTTTACCAGGACACAGTAACACTGCAGATGCCATTCTTTGAGTGGTTCTCTACTGCAGACTGCTTGCCCTTGCTCCAGCACCCTAGGGGTCTGCACCGTGGTTCTCCCATAAAGCTTGTCAGAAACTTCTCATCTGTACCACAGATGATACTCCAGGCTTAGTGCCCATTCGGATAATTCCATCCACCTTGCCTTTGCATCACCACCTGGGCCAGGAGAAGAGCCAGTCCTGAGTTTCTTAGTGATTACAATGTCTCCCTTCCTAATACATCTGTATCACTTAATGACAGGAAGAACCTCTGCCCTCCCTTTCATCTGATCATCTGGTGTCTTACATAATGAGTTTTGCTATCTCTTCCTCAGTATCATCCTTTAACACAACTGCATTTATGTAAGCCATAATTTTTTCCCCCAAAGTTTCAGGAGTCACCCCAGCTGGAGCTGCTCCAGACACCTTGCTGAGGTACTGATTCCTAGGCTGTGAAAAGATCCTCTTTATCAACAAACTTTATATTCACCTCTCATTCCTTAAAATCCATTGTCAGTGCATTTTTCTTCCCAGTTCTAGGCCATGTAACTTCTTCAGGGAATAATCCCTTTCCTTTCCTATCAGATCTGGACCATGCTGTGACTTGACTCTAGTCACTGGTCTAATAGCCAGTGGGGGAGCTGGGGACAGATGTTGGGGAGGGCAAGTATCACCTTGAAAGGCATCCACCTTGGTCAGAACCTATGTAATCTTCAGGCAAGGGGATTCCAGCGAGGGGCAGTGGACTACTCCTGCACACCCATGGCTTCAGAGGAAGCTGGAGTTCCTATGAGGTCAAACATAGTCTCCTCAGATATCACCACTTCAGGTCTTGGAGGCCCATTTTTTCCCTCTCATGACTCAAGAGATTTAGAGAGTCTACAAATATAGGCTCCTCATAGTTCTGTTACTACTAAGGCCTAGACCCAGTTTTTTTTAGCATGGTATGCCCATGGTTGAAGTTGCATTTAAACCTCACCATGAAGGCTTCTGGCTCTCCCCATGTCCTTAATTGGTAACTGGCCAACCTGAGGTTGTCATTTTCTTCCTTCAGAGTGCATAACTGGCATAGACATATTCATCAGCTGACAGAGTTCACTGATTGGTTCTCTAACCTGTGGAACGAAAGCTATTATGGGAGAAAAAGCCAAGTGGAAGTCACCAAAACTGCCTCTACTTAGGGTGACCTATAAAAATAGTAAACCAAAAGCAAAACCACATTCCTGGAGGGATTGTCGAGATTAGTGCCACTATCAAGGACTTGGAAGAAGATGAAGAGGTGGTGATTCCTACCCCATCCCCCTTCATCTTGCCTTTTGGGACTTGCAGAAGACAGATGGGTCTTGGACAATGACAGTGGGTTATCATAAACTTATTCAGTAGTGACTTCTATTGCATTACTATTCCAGATAGAGTTTAATTCTAGGGTAAATCAACACAGCCCCAGGACCTGCTATTAAGCTGTTGATCCACAGAATGCTTCTTCCTCCCCATGTCTATTAATCAGGATCATCAGACACAGTTTATTTTCAGCTGATAAGGCACCTTCAGTGTCCTGCCTCAGGGCTATATCAACTTTCAGGACCTCTGTCATGATCTAGTCTGAAAGGACCTTGATTACCTTTCCACAGGATATTAAGCTGATTTGTTACATTGGTGATATCATGCTAACTGAGTCTGGTGAATAGGAAATAGAAACTACTGTAGATATGTGAAATTTTTAGGGGTCCAGTGGTCTGGGACATCTTGATATGTACATTCCAGGATGAAAGACACGTTTCAGTCCCTTTCTACCATTCAGAAAGAAGCACAGTGCTTAGTGAGCCTCTTTGGATCTGGGAGGCAAGGTATATCTCCTTTGGCCATGAGTTACCAGTTAACTCTAGCAACTAGTGTTCTAACTTATTTACTGAGTGACCCAAAAGGCTACCAGGTTTCAGTAGGTCCTGGAAAAGTGAAAGCTCTGTAGGAAGTCCAGGTTACAACACTGTTCCACCATTTGGGCCATGTGACCCAGAAGATCCAGTGGGTCTTGACGTGTCTGTGGAACATAGGGATCTATGTGGAGACTTTGGCAGGCCCCCACAGATGATTCTCTGCTCAGACAAATAGGATCTAAGTTGTATCATCCTCTGCTGATATAACTCCTCGTGAGTCTCCTTTTGATATGACTCCTTTTCAGTCTCCCTCTGAGATGACTTCCTAATGGACGCAGGTGGTAACTGCACGCCTGACTATGGGTCATCAAGTTACTGTGTGAATTGAGCTGCCATCGTGAGCTGAATGTTGTCCTGCTCATCCAGTGATAAAGTTAGGCATGCACAGCAGC
Organism: Bubalus bubalis; assembly: GCF_019923935.1. NCBI lineage: Eukaryota > Metazoa > Chordata > Mammalia > Artiodactyla > Bovidae > Bubalus > Bubalus bubalis. The sequence continues at coordinate 2,994,379 of NC_059175.1, read as the reverse complement.
ACTTTGTTTTCAGGTGGAAGTGATCTATATATGAAATTAGGTTCAGATAAATCCAGAAGACACAAGTAAGTCTCTTGGGCAAGGGGCTTGGGTGCCTATGGTCCCTAACGCCACTTTCTTGTTCCTTTCTTTCAATCTGCTTTATGCACACTATATTTCTGAAGAAGACCACAGTCATATCTCTTGCCCCATCTGTTCTTCTATAACCTTGACACTCCCTCATGAAGAAGCAGAATCTATGTACTCTGCCCCTTTTTGAACCTTGAGCAATAGAGTAAGGCAGAGTGATGTTATGTGACTTCCAAGGCTCTTGAGGCCCTCACTCTTGGAACCTGCCACCTTACTTTGGGAAAGCTCAGGGGCCTGTGGAATGGCCTACACGGAGAAGAGCAGAGAACTGGGTATGCTCCAGCCAACAGCCAGCACCAATGCCAGCCATGTGAATGAGCCAAACTGAAAGTTCCTCCTCCAGGCCCCAGTCAAGTTTCCCAACTGACTCTTCCAACATGAGATGAGCCATTGTTACTGAGCCTGGCCCAAAGAGTAAATCATGAGCAAAATAAAGCTATTGTTATTCTAAGCCATGAAGTTTTGGTGTGGTTAGTTACATAGCAATAGATAACCGCTCTACTCATCCATGGCCCTGAAAGGTCGCAGAGAAGAGACATCCTCTCAGCACGCAGAAGTCTAAGTAGTGTACCTGGTTGTACATTCTGCCTAGAAAAAGAAATGGTCAGGAGTACAGACCTGCAATGATTCGTGATTTGGACTTGGAGTGGGGGCAACTAGAAAATTGGTGCTAAGGAAATCTGAGGAATAGATATGTGGTCAGCCCTCTCTGAACGGGCACAGGATATGACGATAATTGTATTTTAGGTGAATACTTACTACCGAGCAATCTAAGGAAGAAAGAATCTTAATTATCATATGAGTCTGCCAAAGTCAGTCAGCCTCTTTCTCCAGTGACCCCATCCCTGCCGAAAAAGCTCATTAAAAAAACAAAGAAGGCCAAACTGGCAGAAACAGAGGCTGTGCATGGGCTTGGCAACATGGAATTCTATAGCCCAAACTGCCAATAGCAAAGATCAGCAATGAGCTTCTTACAACTTATTCCCTAGAGGAATGAACAAGACATATGATGTTAGAAATAATTTACATTGTTTTTATGGGTCACTCCATATTGCAAGGGAAAGCACTTTTTTCTCACTGGACTGGACTCTTAACTTTGTATGTAGATTTGCCTTCCTTGCCCACAATGCTTCCGCCCCAATCAAACTAGGACTTGCCCCAGTCAAATTAGGACTTCCCTGGTGACTCAGACAGTAAAGCATCAGCCTACAATGTGGGAGACCCGGGTTCAATCCCTGGGTCAGGAAGATCTCCTGGAGAAGGAAATGGCAACCCACTCCAGTAGTCTTGCCTGGGAAATCCCATGGACAGAGGAGCCTGGTAGGCTACAGTCCATGGGGTTGCAAAGAGTCGGACACAACTGAGTGACTTCACTTGCCTTCCTTGCCCACAATGCTTCTGCCCCAATCAAACTCAATAAATGTAACAGACTTTCTCACTGTCATAGCATTCCACAGTGCATTGCTTCAGACCAAGGAACTTACATTATAGCAAATGAAGTGTGACTGTGGATTCATGTACCTAGAACTCACTGGTCACTCATCTGGTCTTGTGAAGATTCAGTTACATTCTCAGCAGATGATAACCTCTTGTGGGGCTGGAGTACTGTCCTCCATGATGTGTCCAATCAGTGGTTAACGTGTAGCCAGGATTCATGGAAATCCAGAGTGAAAATGATAATCACAAGAAAAGCTACTCCCTGGACTTCCCTTGTAGTCCAGTGGCTAAGACTCTGGGCTCTGAAGGCAGGGGGCCTGGGTTCGATCCCTGATCAGGGAACTAGATCCCATACGCTGCAACTGTGCATCTGCAAGCTGCAGCTAGAAGATCCTGCATGCCACGATGAAGAGCGAAGGGCCCAAGTGCTGCAATGGAGACCGGTGCGGTCAAATAAATAAATATTTTTAAACATTATAAAAGATTTAAAGAAAAGAAAAAACCACTCCTATTTCTACCCCTAGGGCTTCCCTGGTAGCTCAATGGTAATGAATCTGACTGCAAATGCAGGAGACGCAGATTCAATCCTGGGTCAGGACGATCGCCTGAAGAAGGCAACCCACTCTAGTATTCTTGCCTGGGAAATGCCATGAAGAGAGGAACCTGGCGTGCTGCAGTCCATGAGGCTGCAAAAGAGTTGGACATGACTTAGTGATTGAACAACAACAAATTTCTGCCCCTAGTGATATCTAATAATAAAGGACAGAAATGGTATGGATCTAACAGAAGCAGAAGATATTAAGAAAAGGTGGCAAGAATACACAGAAGAATCATACAAAAAAAAATCTTCATGACCTGGATAATCACAATGGTATGATCACTCACCTAGAGCCAGAAATCTTGAAGTCTGAAGTCAAATGGAGTTAGAAAGCATCGCTATGAACAAAGCTAGTGGGGGTGATGGAATTCCAGTTGAGCTATTTCAAATCCTAAAATATGGTGCTGTGAAAGTGCTGCACTCAATATGCCAGCAAATTTGGAAAACTCAGCAGTGGCCACAGAGCTGGAAAAGGTCAGTGTTCATTCTAATCCCAAAGAAAGACAATGCCAAAGAATGTTCAAACTACTGCACAATTGCACTCATCTCACATGCTAGCAAAGTAATGCTCAAAGTTCTTCAAGAGAGGCTTCAACAGTACGTGAACTGAGAACGTCCAGATGTTCAAGCTGGATTCAGAAAAGGCAGAGGAACCAGAGGTCAAATTGCCAACATCCATTGGATCATAGAAAAAGCAAGAGAGTTCCAGAAAAACATCTACTTCTGCTTTATTGACTATACCAAAGCTTTTGACTGTGTGGATGACAACAAACTGTGGAAAATTCTTCAAGAGATAGGAATACCAGACCACCTGACCTGCCTCCTGAGAAATCTGTCTGCAGGTCAAGAAGCAACATTTAGAGCTGAACATCGAACAACAGAATGGTTTCAAAGTGGGGAAAGAAGTACGTCAGGGATGTATATTGTTACCCTGCTTATTTAACTTATATGCTTATTTAACTTATATGCTTATTTAACTTAACTTATATGTGAAATGCTAGGTTGGATGAAGTACAAGCTGGAATCAAGATTGCAGGGAGAAATATCAATAACCTCAGATACGCAGATGACACCACCCTTACGGCAGAAAATGAAGAACTAAAGAGCCTCTTGATAAAAGTGAAAGAGGAGAGTGAAAAAGCTGGCTTAAAATTTAACATTCAAAAAACTAAGATCATGGCATTCAGTCCCATTACTTCATGGCAAATAGATGGGGAAACAATGGAAACAGTGACAGGCTTTCTTTTCTGGGCTCCAAAATCACTGCAGATGGTGACAGCAGCCATGAAATAAAAAGACGCTTGTTCCTTGGAAGACAGGTTATGACCAACCTAGACAGCATATCAAAAAGCAGAGACATAACTTTGCCAACAAAGGTCCATCTAGTCAAAGCTATGATTTTTCCATTAGTCATGTATGGATGTGAGAGTTGGGCTATAAATAAAGCTGAGGGCTGAAGAATTGATGATTTTGAACTGTGGTGTTGGAGAAGACTCTTGAGAGTCCTTTGGACTTTGAGAAGATCAAACCAATCAGTCCTAAAGGAAATCAGTTCTGAATATTCATTTGAAGGACTGATGCTGAAGCTGAAGCTCCAACACTTTGGCTACTTGATGCAAAGAACTGACTCATTGGAAAAGCCCTTGATGCTGGGAAAGATTGAAGGCAGGAGGAGAAAGGGATGACAGAGGATGAGATGATTGGATGGCATCACAGACTTGATGGACATAAGTTTGAGCAAGCTCTGGGAGTTAGCGATGGACAGGGAAGCCCATGGGCTACAGTCCATGAGGTCTCAAAGAGTCGGACATGACTGAGTGACTGAACTGAACTGAACTGAGTGATCCCTAACAAATTTTTTGCTTCTCATTCCCTTAACTTTGGGTTTTGCTGGTCTAGAGCTCTCAGTTCCTAAGGAAGGAATGCTTCCCCCAGGGTTTATAGCAATGATTCCATTAAACTGGAAATTGAGACTGCTACCTGGCCACTGAGGGCTCTTCAGGCAAAACAGGATTTTCTGTACTGGCTAGGGTGATTGATCTGGACTATCAAAGCGAAATTGGGTTGCTAGTACACAATAAAGTAAGGAGGACTATGTCTGGAATGCAGTCATTCCCCTGGGAAGCATCTTAGTTCTCTCATGTCCTGTGAAAACTACCACAACTCAGGAACTCAGTACCTACATTACAGGATATCAAAGGCAGAGCATGACTTAGCTGGTAACCCAAAATCTGGGCCTTGGTATCTCCTTTTTGATGGAGGGTTAGCGTGCTTTTATTGTCTAAGGGGTAATTGCGATATGTTAGCCAGAAGTATGATTTTACTGTTGTCTTTACTTGGATGGTAAACATGGTTAATAGACATCGGTGAACTGCAGTAGTTTTTAATATGATTCAGTTTATCTTTTACTATTTCAAGCACACACATTAAAAAATTTATTTAGTGTTTCTGAAATTTAAATTTAACTGGATGTCCTGGAAATTCCCTGGAAGTCCATTGGTTAGAACTCTGAACTCTGTGTTCCCATTACAGGGGGCCTGGATTCAATCCCTGGTCAGGGAACAAAGATTCCCTAAACCACAAGGGGTGGCCTAAAAAAAAAAAAAACAAGAAACCAAAACCAAAGAAAAAAAAATGTATTTCCTGTATTTTTATTTGCAAAATCTGGCAGTTTTAATTGAGGAATAACAAATAGTGATGTCAATTAGATTAGATATGTAAGTAACTGGTCGTTCATCCTGCCTAGAGAAAGACATGACCTGGGATACAGACCTACAGTGATTCGTGGATAGCTAATTGTTTAGTAGAATTAGAAAAGTTATCAATTTTGATCTCTAATGAAATAATAGGTCCAGATCATGATCTCAAGGGACACTTAAATCATTAGGTGAAATGTTAGTGAGAATCTTTATAATGGAGGGACCAGGGCCACACCATCCGAACCCACTGATCTATCTTAGATTCTCTGCAAGTAGATAGCAGACACTCGATGCATCACCATGTGATGCAACAGGAAGTGCATGAAGAGGCCCATGAACTCCCTCCCATTGCCAACACACAAGCAGAACCTGGATCTAATCAGGTCTTTAGAATACCTACTGGTTTTCAGGAAATACTGGATAAGGAATAATAGAACAAGTCAGAGAATTTCAAAGGAAAGCAATCAAGCAAATCCATAATGTGAAGCATTTTACACTTAAAAAATAATTTGGTTTCTCCAATAAATCAAAGCATGAAAAAGAAAAGTAGGGGCTGTATTGAAATAAAATAAGAGACTTGTGAGACCAAAGAACCAACATGTGGGCTTTGTTTGGATTCTGAATCAAATAAACCAGCTCTAAAAGAGCATCTCTGACTACTGATTAGTATTGGCTACCTGATGACCAATTGAAGAAATGAGGTCTGTAATCACAAGTTTTATGCATATTAGCATTTCTTTTTTTCTCCTCCTCTTTTTTACTTACTATATTATATAGAGCAAGTTAAGATATCTGATACAGAGCTGTCGTAAACTTTATAATTTAGCACTTAGATAACAGGATACCAATATGTGGTTATACCAGAAGAAGAATAAACATCACTTAGAGATGGATGCAGTGAGATTTGGCTTATCTTTTTAGGATAAGCTGAGTTTTGTTTGTATGGGTGTAAGTCCATTGGGAGAGTATATTGGTTTTCATTATTATTTTTGTTTGAATGCTGTATTACCAAAGGGGTGGACTGTAGCAGGTATTAGAGTTTGGCCCATTCAGCTCCATTCCAATCACTTTGTATTATGTCTTGCTGCCGGGTGAAAGCTGGAAAGTAAAACACTATATTTCCCAGACTCCCTGACAATTGGAATGTTTCAGATGACCAATCTTCTATCTAGCAGCATGTCCATATGAAATTTGAACTGTAGAAATATTATGAGGCACAAGTCATAATTCTGCTGTTTCTGCTAGCAAGCAAGGTCATAGAGGCATTGGAGTTTCCATGGCATTTGTAGTACAAGACCAGGATCCAGTCCCAATTTCCTGGGGAGTAAGAGGCATCCATTTTGACAGTGTAAGTCACGAAAAAGGCACTGTGAGCTTAGAGCATGTAATTATGGTGGCAGCTTTCTTATTCCCAGCTTTCCCACTGTGCCAGAGGCTGCTCCCTTTGTGAGCCGGCTCTGAAGTGTGTTCAGAATTCATTCCTGGGAGCTCAAACAGCTCTTTCAAATATTCTAGTGATTTCATAATCAGTTCAGTTCAGTTCAGTCACTCAGTCGTGTCCCACTCTTTGCGACCACATGAATCGCAGCACGCCAGGCCTCCCTGTCCATCACCACCTCTCGGAGTCCACCCAAACTCATGTGCATCGACTTGGTGATGCCATCCAGCCATCTCATCCTCTGTTGTCCCCTTCTCCTCCTGCCCTCAATCCCTCCCAGCATCAGAGTCTTTTCCAATGAGTCATAATAACTGGTAATAAATCTGCTGCTTCCAGCTAGAGTAGATTCTATTATCTGCAGTGGAAGCTTGACCCATACAATTGGTAATGCCCAGAGTCAGTGAAGTTTCAAAGAAACAGACCCTTTCACATCCTCCTGATGGAGTATAAGAAGATTAATGATTTATGATTTTTTTTTATCTTTAAAATTCTTATCCTTTGATCCTATAATTTACTTCTAGAGATGTTTCCTAAGGAAATAATCAGAGATGCACTCAGGGGGTTATAGTAAACATAAACAATGACAATATTTGGCAGTTGTTAAAAACAATGTTTCAAACCATAGTGAATGATATGGAAAGTATTCATGATGTCATGTTAATTGAAAAAGTCAGTTTATATGCATGCATATTTCTGTATTATGGGTGAAAAGACATGATACCTTGAATTTGTTGAAGATACTTCAGCAAAAAAAAAAAAAAAAAAAGAGTAGTTAGAGGAGATAGATGAAACACAATTGGCAAAAATGTTGGTAATTACTTAAACCAGATGTTGGGTACATGGAGATTCATTATAGTTTTCTCTCTACTTCTTATGTATATTTGAGAATTTCTGTAAAATGAATATTTTAATCTTTAAAAAGAAAACAAAACAAAATTATGTGTACAGTATGTTCCCAGTTTTTTAATATTAATATACATATACATAGACTAGGGACTAAGAAATACATCAGTATGAAAAGATTAGTGGTTTCTAGGCATTAGTGGGGAGGCAGGGATCAGTAGGCTGACCACAGAGGATTTTTAGGGTAGTGAAACCATTCTGTCTGGGATAGAATAATGGCAGACACTTGGCATTATACATTTGTCCAAACTTATACCAGGTACAACACCAAGAGTGAACCATAATGTAAACTGTGGATGTACCAGTGTAGGGTCATTGATTATAGAAATACCCGACTCTGGATGTGATGATGGGGGAGGCTGTGGTGTGGGACCGGGTATATTGGGGGCAGGGTATACACGGGACGTCTCTACATTTCTCAATTTTGCTGTGAACCTAAAACTTTTCAAAAAAATAAATTCTATTTTACTTATTTATTTGGCTGTGCCATGTAGCATGTGGAATCTTAGTTCCCTGACCAGAGATCAAACCTGTGCTCCCTGTGGTGAAAGTGCAGTCTTAACCACTAGACTGCCAGGGATATCCCAATAAACCTTGTTTGGCAAAACTAATACAGTGTTTGAGGTTTAAAAATAAAATAAAATTTAAAAAAATGCATCTAAATGTTAATAGAAGATACCTCTGGACTGCGGTATTAGCCTGATGTTAATTTTTTGAATTGTATGAAGGTGAAAGTCACGCCGTCATGTCTGACTCTTTGCAACCCCATGGTAGCCTACCAGGCTCCTCTGTCCATGGGATTCTCCAGGCCAGTATACTGGAGTGGGTAGCCATTCCCTTCTCCAGGGGATCTTCCCAACCCAGAGATCGAACCTCGGTCTTTGGCATTGCTGGTGGATTTTCTACTGTCTGAGCCACCAGGGAAGTCTTATGTGTTATTAAATTGTGTATTATGAGTGTATTTTTTAAAATAAAAGGTGTCAATTTAAATCCAACTAACTAACTTGGTTGCTTCTAGGAAGGAAAGCTACAACAAACCTGGATAGTGTATCGAAAAGCAAAGACATCACTTTGCCGACAAAGGTCCATATAGTCAAAGCTATGGTCTTTCCAGTAGTCGTGTACAGATGTGAGAGTTGAACAATAAACAGAACACTGAAGAACTAATACTTTCAAACTGTGGTGCTGGAGGAGACTCTCAAGCATCCCTTGGACAGCAAGGAGATCAAACCCGTCAATCCTAAAGGAAGTCAATCCTGAAAACTCATTGGAAGGACAGATGATGAAGCTGAAGCTCCAATATTTTGGCCACCTGATGAGAAGAGCTGACTCACTGGAAAAGATGCTGGTGCTGGAAAAGACTGAAGGCAGAAGGAGGGAGTAACAGAGGATGAAATGTTTGGATGGCATCACTGATTCAGTGGATACAAACTTGGGCAAACTCCGGGAGATGGTGGGGGACAGGGAGGCCTGGCGTGCTGCCGTGCATGGTGTTGCAAAGAGTTGGACACAACTTAGCAGCTGAACAATAACAACAGCTAAGATACTTTAGAAAATTGATAAAGATCAGTGGTCAAAGGAGCCACAGCAGGCGTCCAGAACAAAAAACAAGTTATTCTCAGCAAGTGATTCCACACATCGTGGTGCAGATGAGTTATCCAAGGACAAGAAACCCATGAAATCAATTGTTAACAGATGGGCAGGTTTAGCAGCAATCCAGTTCCACTCTGAGAAACTAGAACCTTAATCAGAGAGTAAGGAAGGAATGTGATTATAACCTAGAGCCCTAAAGTCAGATCCTTTGTTCCCTGCCCTACCTGGTGGGGTCTGTGGGAATCAAAAAGTGTCTTATCATGGCTACGTAGGGATGACCAGGACATATAGACTGGCGTCAGCCTCTCTCCATATAGGGAGACCAGGAAATAACATGTTGATCCTATTCCTGTTTTCACAGATGCTTTTCTCTAATTTAATAGGTTGAAATTTTGCTTCCTTATTCAATTAATTCAGTAGATATTTATGAAGGGCTTACTATGTGCTACGTGCTGGGTGGGAAGGAGAGAGAAATAACAGACAACTCCTATGTTTGAGGGCTGAGTGACTTGTGGTCCACAGACAGAGATGAGAAGATCTGGGGGTAAGTCACGTTTTGACTGGGAGTGCTGCAACAAGAGCTCTGTTTGGAGGTGCAAAATGTGCAATGCCCATTCGATGTTGTCCAGAGGCAACCAGATAAAGGAGCCTCGGAGCTTGGGGGAGAAGATGGGGATGCAAAGAGAATTCCTGGGGGTTCGGGAATTCCTAGGGCACATTAGTCCCCCATGTTTCTTGGATTTGGGTTCACCATCAATATACACTTTTTAAAACCCAAAGACTGAGGCTATGACTCGGACCTGCAATGACCCTTCTCTGAGGAGGGCTCCTCTCCTCACTGCTCTCAGCGAGTTACAAGAGCGATAAACTGACAGTAACAGCAGAGGGTGCTGTGAAACTAAACTGCTCCCTAAGCCCAGGAAACGCTTATGATCCACGGGTCAATTTCAGCTTACGACATATTAACATAACTGAGAAAGGGTCTCTGCCATTTCTTGGCTTGTAAACTAGAATAAATCAGAATACGTAATTGTTAACTTTGAAACAGCACCAGCTCTGTCCTGAAATGCAAATACAATTAACAAATATTAAAGAACAAATTGATTTACATGATGTAGTTTATCTTAGATTTCTTTAAATTCACCATGATTAGTAAAGAGCTGGTATTTCAGAAAGGATCCATTTTATGCCCAACTGTACACAGAGTAAAATTCTGACCAAGTGTTCTGATGAGAGCTGAGAAGAAAATATGGGCACTGATTGCAGCAAACATGTCCATTGACAAGTAATATTAGCAACCTTTCCCTCCCAACCTAGAGGTTAGGTTGTTCTGATGATACAAGTTACCTGCAGGGCTTCAGTGACATTAAGCCAAAGGAAAACAAAGGACAAAATAGCAAATACATGTGCAATTCAAAATTTAAAAATAAACTTATTTCTCATTCATTGCAGCTTTCGGTAGAATTAAATGAGATAGCCTGCTAATATTTGTGAAACACTTAACACAGAGCCTGGCACACAGCAGGCACTCAGTAAATCCTAGTTCCTTCTTCCTTTGCTCCCTTTATTGATTTTCTTCTCGATTTACTTCTTATAAAAATATTGTTTCCCACATAGATTACTAACATTGAATATTCTCTTTATTGATCTGGTATGTCAGGGATGCAAAAGATAAGGTGCAGTGGCTCATGGCAGACAGAAAGGAAAGTTACAGTTGAGAAATCATTCTGCGGGCTTGTTGTTGTTGCTGCGTGTTTTTATAATGTGCAATTTACCAAGACCCTTTCACTCGGGCAATGTCCTGCTTTCAGAGCCAGTTTGCTCAGGCATAGATCAACTCAGAGACTGACTGTCGCCTTGTTATTGAATTAGAGCTATATTTTTGACAAGTATGGCAGCCACATCATCACTTTAATCACCCGATAATCCACTGTGTCTCTTTATGCTAATAAATAAAACATCTTTCGTTAAATATTTCCTAGTAAGCAATAGCAGACCTGTAATCTCCACTCCTATATGTTACAAAGTAAAATGATAAAACAGTAATCAAATCAAATCCTGTCTAGGAGTTTTATAGACAACTAATAGCTGCAATTGCAAAGTGCACATCAGATAGCGTAGCGGTGTGCTTTTTTCTTTAATATAATGGACTATGCATATTTCACTAACTGTCTCATGATATCAAATGAATTTAACAAGATGATTATGTAGGTCAAATTACTTAGTAAGTTCTTTTAAGAATGGCTTTTAGACCCTATTATGACTTTTAATGGTGCAATTTGTTAGATTATTGGAATTTCTAGAATCCTGCCTACAAGTGCCTGTCACAGACACTTGCTCTGCCCTGGTGATGTATTTTTAAAACCTACTTCTCGCTTGTGGCGATTGAAACAAAAATGACCACCAAAGAGCGACTTCCTACCAGCTCTATTCCTCAATTTCAATTATTTAAACTACTTCCTTATTGCCAACTTATAATTTGAATATTCTACTTTCAAATAGCCTTCCGACCGAATTTCTTTCAACTTCATGTGAAGATGTCCTGAGAGTTCTTTTCCCCTTCAAATATTAAATGTGACTCTGCTTAATTTATGTCAGAAACTACAGACCAACTGCAAAGGTTTAAACTTTTTAAAATGGTGGGTTAGTTCTTTAATTGTACATCTGTGATGATAACCTGAAAGGGAAAACTAATAAAATATGATGGAAATATTCAGTCTTTGCACTGGGAGTATTGTCTTTGAAGGTATTTCTATTTCACTCAGTTTAAGAAAGCTTGCTATTCAAGTTAAGTTTTAGAAAATGGCTGACCAGAAATCACATAGTATTCTTTTTATTTCCTCTCTTTAAAAATTATTTTATAAAATAATTTGAAAATGCCTTCATGTAATAATTAGTCTTAGACGTCACTATCCTTTTAAAACTGGTTTTCCATGTCTGATTCCTTCACACTTTACATTGATATTCCCCTATAACTTCAAGTAGCCTTTAAGACCTTGGTGCTTTCTCATACTTCTGCCCAATATCGGAAGCTTCCACATTCTGAAGTTTGATATTCTTCTTGCTGTACAGCAGAGAGTATTCTGGGGTGGAAGAAGTTCCAGATGCAGTTGGAAGATGGTGATTCTGTTCTTTCTCCACCCCTGGACTCGCAAGATGACCCTGTGAGAGTCCCTCAGCCCCTCAGAGCCTCCGGTTGCAGCTTGGAAATGAGGCTAACAACCCTTGATTCCTGCACCTTGGGGTCATTACAAGGCTTAGTGAGCTCAGGGCACACATTCTCATTTTCTTTTTCATGTTGTCAGTGAGTCCTAGGTAGGGGGCAGAGTAAAAGCGGAATATGGAAGTCTGCTTGTATGTCTGGGTGAAAGTCACTATAGAACAGTGTTATTTAATTTTTCTACTTCTTTCAGTTCAATGGATGCAACATTCACAATCCTCTCTAAGCCCATCAACCACAAAAACTTAATTAGATATTATATCTCCTTGGTTTAAAATAGTATTTAATTTTACATAATGTGTTCAGCCAAAATATTAGGATTCCCTAAACAGAAATGTTCCCTCTATTTTTTCCCCTCGGGCTTTTATTTCAATTTTTTTGTAGCTTTTAAAAAAAAAACTATTCTCCTTAAAGTATGATTTCGGCAGTTTCCCTCTGTGAAACATCACGAACTCCCCCGCTACCACTGCTTAATTGAAGATGTAATCCCCACTTAGTGGCTGTGGAGCCTCGCAGATACCAAGTGCGGCAATGGGTAAATATTAACATTCCGGTTAAGTGTGCGCTGCCTCTTATTCCTTTCCCCCACAAATTGTCTTCCTGCTCCTCTGAGTGTCATCTAAAGTGAGATGATATTAACTGAGACTTACATGGTGCTTGGAGTCCTGGAGTTGAAATTAATGGGCAAATATCCTTCTCACTTTACAGAGTAAATGAACATTCGATCTTTGGGCCATAGGCAGGTGTTACAGAGAGGCTCAGAAAAGAGGGGGCACCGCCAATGAAGAATGCCACATTTCAGGCCAAATTCAAGTCCTTTCCTTGCTTGATGGACACAAAATACAAGTAGAGGGAACTTTTAAATGAATAAACAACCCTCAGAACACAACAGCCTGGGGCCGCGTCAATCCGGTGCACACTGGCCCCTTACTGATCTCTCCAAAACACTTTAGCTCTCTGTTTTACTCCCTGGGAATCCTTGTGTTTGGTCAGCTTGCTTTTCGGGTCCAATTTTGCTTTCCGAGCTCCACCTTTGGAGTGAACACCCGAGGCTGACGTAACAAGACACCCCAGGCTCCGTGGGGGGGCCTCGCCTCCGACCCAAACAACTCTGAGAGTCAAATTCAGGAGGAAACTTTTGACCAGGCAAGAGCAGCTGGTTTTCCTTCCTTGTGGTAGGCACGGATGGCTCCCTGAAGAAACCTTCGTTTCCCGAATGACAGCAGAGGGCACCAGAGTCTACCACAAGGCCGAGTCAGCCTGTCTCACCATCCTGAAGGTGAGAAATCTAGTTAAGAAAAAAAAATTTTTTTTTAATTTTCAAGAGATTTTTGTTCCCATTTTGTCTGTGAAACCTGGTGCTATGAGGGAGCCTGGCTGGGGGACAGCCCCCTGCATTCTGATCAGTGTGAAGGGAACTGGGTTTGCGTGTCCCATTAGCACCTGACACATTTGTGTACATGATACACATGTATCATTTTTTAATCAAAACTAGAAGGAAAAATTATTACATAACAGCAACCTCAATTCTACTGAGGGCCCTATCCCGCGATCCTAAGGGGCTTTGTAAACATCTGCTCAGCATCAGTTTCCCACCAAGAAATAATTCTTACGCTCATTCGAAAGACAGGTAAACTAATGGTCAGACTGCCAAGACGACTTACTCCAGATGACAAAAGCAGTCTCCATCAGCTAAATAATAAAGCACGGGAGCACACTTAGAAAAGGCTTTCAGAATCAGACAAGCATTCATTTGTTATTCCGAACAGCATTTAAGGGTGACATTAGTTATGAAGGCCAAAAACTGTGGTTAAAGGGCCGCTTCTTTCCTGAAGCACCTGGAAGCTTCCAGGCCATTAACCGTTCTCAGTGGCAGCTCCAGTTCATTCCGAAAGCATTTGTTATGGAGGAAGACATGGGAAATGAGTCAGGTCCCTTCCTGGTCCATCAAAATGTGGGAGATGGATCTAGTTCTGTCCCAAGCAGGAAAACTCTATCCTTATCAAAAGGGTCATCCCAGGGCTCCTGACAGTCTGTCCTGGGGTTCCTCTTATAGAAGGGTCTGGAAAGAATTAACTTTAGGATAAGGTTCTTTACTGCTTTCTTCATTTGTTTCTCCTTTGCATTCCATTGAGGGGCTTGGAGTATGGACATTTTGCTAACTCAGGTTTCAAAGTGAAAGTGAAGTCACTCAGTTGTGTCTGACTCTTTGCAAGCCCATCGACTGTAGCCTACCAGGCTTCTCTGTCTGTGGGATTCTCCAGGCAAGAATACCAGAGTGGGTTGCCATTTCCTTCTCCAGGGGATCTTCCCGACCTGAGGATCGAACCCGGGTCTCCTGCATTGCAGGCAGACACTTACCTTCTGAGCCACCAGGGAAGCCCAACTCAGGTTTATAAGATGTATAACTGTTTCTTTATAAGGCAACTCCATTTCTTTTATAAGCAACATTTTGCCATAAGGCAGAAAGTCCATCTCAGTCAAGTCAAGGTTTCTGTGGGTGGATCTCAATTTGGGGATGCTATAGAGCATCAAGGCAAGGAGGACACTTGTCCTCAGCCACTGTCCATGCATGCTGGCACCTGCATGATGACCCTCACCTAACTTTAGTCCTGGGTCCATGAAGGATGCCACCACAGCATCATTCTCAACCCCAGGCCCCTCGGGATATCTCTCTTGAGCTCTGCCAGACGCGCCCCCTCCTGTGGTGTACGGGAGTCATCTTACATGAGTCCTGTGCCCTCTGGGGGCAGCACACTCTGGGAGGTGGTCTCCGGCCCATCTATCTACTACACGGCTGCTTCTGCCACAGGGCTTGTAGTCTCTCTACCCTTTGAACGGGCAGCAGGGCACATGTTTCCCCGGGAGTTTTCTCCAGCAATCTGGCTTTTCTGCTGTCCCCTTATTGTCAATTTCCTCCGGCTCCCTTCTTCTCCAGCCTGAGAACCCTCAGCCAGCTTTGCTCTGTGTGACTGGTCATTGCCTCTCCCAAATTACCACTCAGGCCCATTGTCCCTCAGAGTCTGGGCTCTGAAAAGTTGAAAAAGTCTTTTCATCCTTCTACTGTGACATCCCTTCTCTGAGGTGAGGATGCCACCTGGTCTTGTTGACTGAATGAAGGAGAGTTGGGGGAAGACAGGGTACAAAGAAATACAGGGAGGAAGAAAAACCTCAGTTGAAAATTCAAATTATTCAATATTAGCTCATGTGCAATAAAATCATTAAAATATAAATAGAGAATAAAGGACAAAGAAAATGTAATAGATGTAGAAAATCAAGTCCAGAGGAAAGAAAGAATTTAGCCTGCAGCTCACATGGATAATATATTGTTGAGCTTAGAATTTGTCTCTGAGCTTCCTGGCAGCAAAAGGGGAAAAAAAGAAGACATAATCACTTTATATATTCTTATTTTCAAAACAGAAACAATATGCAAATTCATCAAGAAAATAAAGAGGTTTTCTGGGACTTCCCTGGTAGTCCAGTGGTTAAGAATCCACCTTCCAACACAGGGGACATGGGTTCGATCTCTGATGGAGGAATTATTAATAAGATCCAATTGCCAAGGGGCAGCCAAGGCCACACAGCCCCAACCACTGACCTGCTTGGTCTGGAGCCTGCGCTCCGCAGCAGGAGGAGCCTGAATGCTGCAGTAAAGAGGGTCCATGCTCTGCAAGGAAAACCCAGCATGGCCAAGGATTTTTAAAAATACATAAAATAATTTTTAAAAATTTTTTAAAGAAAAGAGGTTTTCTTTTGCTTCAGATTTTAAAAGAATTGTTACTTGGGACCTTGCAATGGTAGCCTGAGGAAAAAGACGAGGAAGTTGACATCTGGGCAATCCAGAGACCAGCTGCAGACTTTTCTGTAGTCCTGGTTGCTCCAGACCTGAAGTTGGAATCAGAGCAGAAGGGCTGCGTGACTGGGTTGGCACTCTGTCGGCTAGCTTGTTCTTCCCTTCCTCCCTCCCTCCCTTCTTTTGTTTGTTTCTTTCTCTTTCTTCCTCTCTTTCTCTCTACTTATTCCCTTTTAAATAAATATTTTAAAGTATTAAATGTTTGGAATTGATTTTAAAATATATATATACACAGGGGAAGAAAAATAAGTCAAACACCAAAAGAATATGGCGGTGAGAAACCGTCGCCCCCATCCTCGTCTCAGCTCAGCTCAGCCGCTCAGTCGTGACCGACTCGGCAACCCCATGGACTGCAGCATGCTCGGCCTCCCTGTCCATCACCAACCATCATCCTTGTCTCCCAACCTCCACCTCCCCTCCCTAACTCCAGCTCCCCTCCCTACAGCAGTCTTGAAGTCAGTTCTTCCATCCCCTCTCCCAGAGTTGATCTGTGCATAAGTCAAGAGTATTTATACAGAGTGAAGTAAGCCAGAAAGAAAAACACCAATTCAGTATACTAACGCATATATATGGAATTTAGAAAGATGGTAACAATAACCCTGTATACGAGACAGCAAAAGAGTCACTGATGTATAGAACAGTCTTTTGGACTCTGTGGGAGAGGGAGAGGGTGGGATGATTTGGGAGAAAGGCACTGAAACATGTATAATACCATATATGAAACGAGTTGCCAGTCCAGGTTCAATGCACGATATACTGGATGCTTGGGGCTGGTGCACTGGGACGACCCAGAGGGATGGTACGGGGAGGGAGGAGGGAGGAGGGTTCAGGATGGGGAACACATGTATACCTGTGGTGGATTCATGTTGATATATGGCAAAACCAATACAATATTGTAAAGTTGAAAAATAAAATTTTATATATATATATAAACAAAAACAAAAAAAGAGTAGCCCATCTCATTTTTTTTAACTTTATAGAAATGTACCTTGTTTTTCACTTTGCAATCCATCTGAAGATTGTTACCTATCAGTCTATTTTTAGTATTCCATGACATAATTATTCTCTACATTATTGAAGGTCCCCTATTGACTAGGTTATTCACTTAGGTTATTTAAAATTGGTTGTTTTTTTAAGTGGTACTGAAATGAATTACCTTGATGGCAACAGCAGATCATTAAGCCAAGTGCAGGACTCTTTCGAATGTGGGGCCCTGTGCCCCACAAGTTACACACCCACAGACCTGGTCCTACATGTGGATAGAACAGAGCAATGGAATACAGGTGATCACTGAAAAGCGACAAGCCTGAGACATCCATCAGGACAGGAAGCTTACATGAAAAATAAAATATCCAACTGTTCCTGCATGTAGCCTGCAGCTTCAGACATGGATATGCCTGAGTTTACAGAGACCAGAGATATGTTGTTTTGGCATCTTAGGAAATAGAGCCGAGGCACCAAGAATTACTAGTTAAACCGTATGAACTTGCTCCGGTTATAGATGGCGATTTCATAGGGTTCTGTGCAGCTAAGCCCACCTCGTTCTTTCCAGGTTTCTCCAAACAGCAGACACTGAGACAAGGATTTGGGCAGAAGTGGTTATTTGGCAGTGATCCCAGGAGGCAATGGCTTGAGGGTAGGTGAGGAAGACAGGAAGAGAAAGCAGCCAATAAAAGGTGTGTTTCCAAGCTAGTTCCCCTGTGGGCAGCTGGAGTTCATTGTCAAGGAGATGTGAGAACACACCCCCTACCCAGGACCGGAGTGGAGCACTGACCCGCCGCTCCCTGCCCGTCAGGAATTGAGGGCAATGCGCAATACCTCTCTGCTTGGAGGGCAGGGGAAAGCCCATGGGCTGGGAGGCACAGGTGTGGACCGCAGAGGAGGAGCCTGCGGTAGCGCCGCTGTCGGGCTCCCCACGCCACGTCCAGTCTCCTGGGTACTCACCACCCTGCGCCCACAGCCTCAGTCACCTGCAAGGGTGGGCCACCGTGGGTACAGACGGTCTCACACGGGCGACAGCTTCCACGTCAGCGCTGACACAAGCACAGAAGCTATCACGCGTTGTTAATCAACTCCGCTTCAATACAGAAGAAAACGTTCAATTACAAAGATGAAGAAGCGCAGTGTCGTAAGGCATCAGAGTAAGCATCCTAGACCTCTCTGGCTGCAACTACTGAGCCCTTGTGCCCTAGAGGCCGTGCTCCAAAACCAGAGAAGCGCGCTGGCCGCAACTGGAGAAAGCCCACTACGGCAGCGAAGACCCAACACAGCCAAAGATAAATAAATAAATTGAAAAAGGGAAGAAACTTACAGAATAAGCATCCTTTGGGTTGGCTGCTCCCGAAGCTAAGTTTATAGTAAACACAGCTGGCCCTGCTTTATGAAAGGAACACTCAGAATGTGCCTGCTGCTGGCTGAGGCAGTAGAAACCCGTGCTGGATATGACTGTACACAGGACCAAGGAAGGCAGGAGCATCTTGGGGACCGGGGGCTCTGGGCATCTTGGCCAGATTTCTTGCAGGTTTTTTGCAAGTAGGCCAACACACAACTTGGTAGGTGCAGACAAGAAGGTTTCCCCCTTTCTAACTGTTAAGTTAAAACAAGATGCCTTAGTCTCTCACTCACTCAGAGCCCCTGTTTCTCAGAGCATTAGTCAACTGACCTCCCCGTGAGTATTCTGCCCGTAACAGTGGACTCTCCACCGTGCCTGCAGGCTTACCCAGGGGTAGTGTATCAGCCCTCCACAAGCCCCCACAACTCCCCACTTCTGGCAGAAAGCAAGAAATTCTTTGGCTTTTTTCCTCAAAGGAAGTACTGGATTTTGGATTTTTTTTTAATTGGGAAAAAGTCTTTCTAAGAAACTTTGAGCATTGAGCCTTGTTTTAAATAAATCAAATGGAGACGCATCTTTAAGGAGTCAGCAATGCTGCTTAAAAAAATTTTTTTTAAAGTTTGGATCCACGTTAGCCCTCTTTGTTCTTGAGAGCTGAGAACTTGCTACCTTTCAAGAATGGGTGCCCTTTTCCCGAGTTATCCACTGGCTCCCTCCCCAATGGTGACCTGCTCCTGGTATCCTGTGGCCTTTCTGGAGTCAGCTGGCAGTATCCAAGCCAAGACGGTAAGAAGGAGGCCAGAGGGAGGCAGACAGAGGAAACAGCGGGGGCAGGCGGGCACATACATCTGTGGTCTTGGGTGTTCCTGCCAGGACCCACACTCTGCCACCTTTTTTTTTTTTCCTTGACAAGAGTCTGCTTGGAAATGAATGCACTGGCACGGGTCTGTGGCTCGCTTCTCCTTGTTTAAAGGCGTCCTCATTCGGGGGGGCTCAGTGATGAACCCCCAGGGCCCCTGCCCACATCAGCTCTTGTGCCCAGGGGTGTGTGTGGGTGCACCTCCGGGTGGGCTCCTCTTGTGAGGACACTTGTGGATGGCTCATTCCACCCCCAGCTAATAGTCAGCCCCGCTATTACTGAGCAGCTAGGATGTGGTGTGCAGATAAACGAGTGAACCAGGTGCCACTATGTCCAAACTGCAGGGAAGAAGTCTGTCTCAGAAAGGTTGAGTAACTGACCCAAGGTCACAGGGCTGCCAGCAGGCACACAGGGACTTGAGCTTGCCAGGTCTCATTCTCCCCTCTGCCCCCCGTCGGGGGGTGACCTGGGCATCCTGGGTGGCACAGCGGCCTCTTCAGCCCTCCGGTCTCTGTCACCCAGGCCCGTTGCCCCTCCCTTTTCCCTGCCTTGCTTTGGAGGAGTTTCCTAGAGCCCAGGCCCAGCCTCTCCTCACCCTTCCGCGAGCCCCCTTTTATACCTTGAGTCTTTAGTCCCACTGCTTTCTGTCCCACTCTGGGACCCTCTTCCTTCCTGACCACTGGAGGGCCTCCCAAAAGTTCAGCATCACCCCACCACTGACTTGTGTAAAGCCTCTCAGTGCCTGGCCTCATCACAGGATGACGGCTGAGCTCCTGGACAAGGAATTGGGCCCTCAGGAAGTGGGCCCTCCTCCATGCGGCTGCTCTGCCATCTGCTGAGCCTCTCACGCGCTGTGCTCCTGCCCCTGCGTCCGTCCCTCTCCCCCCGCTTCTCCCAGCCCTGACCCAGCCCTGCCTCCACACTCAGCACAGGCCCCCGACCGCCCCGGCCCCCAGTGCCCAGGCCCTCCCCTGCCTCCCTGCTGGTAGGTGCCCAACCCGCTCTGTGAGCTCCTCCAGGACGGGCGGCCTTTTACTACAGTGCCCACAGCACCAGCCCTGGAGTAGGGCCCATGGTAGGTGGCGAGGACAAGTCTGCTGAACCCAAAGGTGAGTGAACTGACTCTGAGGTTTGTAAGAAGTTCACCCCACCTGGAAGCATTCCAATGACTCCTCTCCCCCAGGCAGGAAAGGTTTCGATAGTTGGTTTTCATCAACGAAAGAAGCATCCGGGAGATGGTGAAAGACTGAGAGGGCATGAGGGCTGGAGGAAAAGACAAAGCGCAACAGATTCTAAATGGCACCAAGGATGTCCAGATGTCCAGACTGCCTCCCTATGTTGACCTCTGTGGTTGGCTCACCTGTTTGTCTGGGGTCAACCTTGGGGCTTTGCTCCAGGTAACCCCCAGGCTTCTGTCCTTTCTGATCTCTCGTCACCTCCAGTGAGAAAGGCCTGTGTCTCCCGCCAGCCCCCAGTCACCCCATCCGCACACTCTGCGCTGCAACCTGTCCGGGGGTGGGGGGGTGTTGGTAAATATAGCCTGTACTTAACGTGTATCTAAATTCACTCATTACTGGAAAAGCTATCAGTGTTGACATGTCAGGACATCCATTTTAATTACGGAAAGGGACCTCCTTATCAATTATTTAGAACCCAAGAAAATAATCCACTGAAAATAAGAGAGAAAAATTAGCTCTGTCTTCCACCTTGAAAATTTGACACAGAGCCTATTACAGAACATACACACTCACACACAAATACAAAATCACATGCACACTCACAAACACACATACGTACGTACGTACTCACAAACACTCAGGTCCACTCATCACTTTGATTCCATCCTTCCAGTTCTAAGAATGCTCCCTTTTGAAAAGGGATGCAACAGCAGAAATTTAAATGTTGGCTGTGTTTGAGAAAAACTAACATACAACAAATAAAAATCTCATGGGTTGACATTATGAATTTGAAAGAATATTTAGTTGAAGTAACTGATACCCCTCCTGAACTCAAACCAGTCTGCAGAGCTAGTCAAAACAAAGTGAAAGATTGAGATAATTATCCAGATCATTCAGGCTAAAAATACCTTCCAAAGCATCTCAATAATTGAGATAAAAAAGTTTTCCTGAGCATTAGCCCTCCAGAGTCGCTTAGCCAAAAAGGGCCCTGATAGTTGGCACATAAACAGCCATTTTGTCTGCAAACGTATTAGGTTCAGTGTTTCCACACTGAATACTGAAAACTATAGAAAAATGCAGTAAGTTTAATAATTAATCTGTAAGAAAGTAGGGGTAAAACAGTGTGTGTGCTAAGTTGTTTCACTCCTGTGACCCCATAGACTGCAGCCTGCTAGGCTCCTCTGTCCCTGGGATTCTGCAGGCACAAATACTGGAGTGGGTTGCCATGCCCTCCTCCAGATCTTCCCAACCCAGGGATCGAAATCACATTTCCTGCATGGGCAGGTAGGTTCTTTATCACTAGCACCAGCTGGGAAACTCTGAAACTTAGTGAGCTCCTGTCATTTTCAAGGTATGGTGCTCAGCATCAGAAGAAACAGAAGGAGGCCGTCCAAGCAAGGACCTGCTTAGTCTAAAGCGTAATGTCCCTCGGAGTATTTTAGTGTTGTTTCCTTTTAATCTTGCTGTCCAATGTGTTTACAAAAATTTTTTGAGCCATTTAAACTAAATTGGTGATAGGACTATGGACCACTACCACTCCCTACCACATCTTAAATGATATTATAACTTTTGACTTAATTCAAAACATATCCATTTATTTTCAAAAGATCTTTAATTTTTGCCAATGACCACATGGCACAGTAAAAAGTGAAAGCCTCCATCCACTCCAGGATTCTTCCACAGTAGTAACCTGAGCAAGTCATTTGGTTGGTGTCTGTTGTTTCCATTTCTTGTCCTATGACAATACAAGGCACACCTGTGCGTGTGCGTGTGTGCGTGTGTGTGTGTGTTTAAATGGGCTATGATAAATATATATTATTTTGCAAGTAAATTATTTTACTCACTCATGCATCAGGGACATCTTTCCATGTCATTATCAGCTTCCCCCTTTCTTTTTTTTTTCCATATCATGAAGGCAATGGCACCCCACTCCAGTACTCTTGCCTGGAAAATCCCATGGGCGGAGGAGCCTGGTGGGCTGCAGTCCATGGGGTCGCGAAGAGTCGGATACGACTCAGCGACTTCACTTTCACTTTTCACTTTCATGCATTGGAGAAGGAAATGGCAACCCACTCCAGTGTTCTTGCCTGGAGAATCCCAGGGCCGGGGGAGCCTGGTGGGCTGCTGTCTATAGGGTTGCACAGAGTCGGACACGACTGAAGCGACTTAGCAGCAGCAGCATGCAGCTTGCAGGATCTCAGTTCCCCGACCAGGGATTGAACCTGGGAGTCAGCAGTAAAAGTGCTGAGTCATGCCACTGGACTTCCAGGGAATCCCCACCTCCATTCTTTTTATTTTTATTTTATAAAATAAAAAAATTTTTTTTTATAAATTTTTTTTATATAAAATTTTATTTATAATAAAAAATATTTTATTTATTTTCACTGGAGTATAATTGCTTTACAGTGTTGTGCTAGTCTCTGCTGCGCAGCACAGCGAATCAGCTGCGTGTACACTGTACCCCTTCCTATTGAGCCTCCTGCCACCAGCCCCATCCCACCCGCTAGGTCATCACAGAACACTGAGGTGAGTTCTGTGTGCTGCACAGCAACTTCCCACCTTTCTTTTGACGGTACCTTTCATTCCACTGTATGAATGGTTTTACTTTCTGTGATCAATCTCTAAATGTTGTTTAGATAATTATTTCCAATTTCTCTTTCTTACACCTACTGCTGTGATGAACACCCAGGTATATGTAGGTTTGGACACTTATACTTTTATTCCTAAAAGGCCTTTTTAAAAAATTGAGGTGAAATTCACATAACATATAATTAATTAGCTGTTCGTTTTAATGTATACAACTCAGTGACATTCAGTGCATTCATGATGTACAACTACCAGATCTCTCTAGTTTTGAAACTTTTTCATCACCCCAGAAAAACATCCCCTACTTATTAACTAATCACTCCAAATTCCTCCTTTCCCTTGTTCCTTGGGACCACTGATCTCTTTTGCATCTCTATAGATTTACCTTTCCTGGATATTTCATATAAATGGAATCAAAACACTCTGTGGTCTTTTGGCCTGGTTCCTGTCACTTAACATAATGTTTCTGAGGCTCATCCAGGTTGTGTATAGGTATGGGTACTTCCTTTTTATGGCTGAGTAATATTCCATTGTATGTACAGACCACAATTTGTTTATCCATTCATCCACTGAAGAACTAAAATTCCTTTGCAGAGGGCATCAGTCAGGAAGAGCACAGTTTTCAGAGAGCCTCAGAGGCGACCCTGGTCTCAGGCTCTACTTTTCTTTAAGAAGCACCCTTGCCATTCTGTCATATCCTGGAGAACTTTGGTCCAAGAACTTTTGTTAGTTTTATTTTCTTTCTTTTATCTTTTAATCAAGGGTAGGATAAAAGAGTCATCAGCCCTCAAGTGCCTCATGATATGGAGTTTCTCAAATTGGAGAGAAATTGAGAAAGTAACTGGCTTGGTCAGTTTTTATTACACATGCCAGGAGAGAATCAACTCACGTTACGAAGGGTTCCTGCTGCTCCTAAGACCTGGCCCTTGGGGGCTAGAAAAGATGGCAACAATAATAACCCTTATACTTCAGCCAGGGTTGTGTAGCCTCGGTGGTGGGGAGGGAGATGACTTCCTACAAACAAAATATACCCACCTAGGGTCAGTATTTCTTGCAAACGCTGCAAATGTAAGCTGTATTTGTCTTTCCTTTTCACTTCCTTTTTCCTTGGCCCTTTAAGTCGTTTCGAAAGGGCCTACTATTTGTCCAGTGGGCTTCCCTCGCGGCTCAGGGGTAAAGAATCTGCCTGCCAATGCAGGCAGATGTGATTTGATCCCTGGTCTGGGAAGATCCCTTGGAAAAGGAAATGGCAACCCACTCCAGTGTTCTTGCCTAGAGAATCCCAAGGACAGGGGAGCCTAGCGGACTATAGTCCATGGGGTAGCAAAGAGTTAGACGTGACTTAGCAACAGACCACCACCAACAATGTGCCAAGCACATTATTACATTATTATCATTATTATTACACTATTTCTAAAGAAATAGTCCCTGCCCTTGTGAGCTCATGTCACAGAGGAGAGATGGACACAGAAAGAAAGAACACTGCCCCTTTGGGGCAAGCAGGACAGTGGGAAGGCACCAACCCATCCAGATGAGAATGGAAGCACCCAAAGGCTTGTCTGGATGCCTACTTGGCTGATATCATGGACAAGGGTGCAGGTCAATAACAGGGTTGTTGGCTTTCTCCCCATAGTGGATGCCACTTTGCAGGAGACGATGCTCTGAGGTTTCTACAGACCTGGGTTCAAATTCTGCTTCTTTCACTAGCTGCATAACCTCAGGGCAGGGCTTCACCCTCCCAAGGGCTTCACTTCCCGACCTGCAAAAGGAAGATACTGCTAGCCCTCAGCTGTGCAAATTAAAATAAGCGTGCGTAAGCAAAGGGCTTCCCTGGTGGCTCAGTGGTAAAGAATTCGCCTGCTAATGCAGGAGACTTAGGTTCTCTCCCTGGCTTGGGAAGATCCCCTGGAGAAGGAAATGGCAACCTACTCCAGTATTCTTGCCTGAAAAGTTCCATGGATAGAGTAGGCTGGAGGTCTACAGTCCATGGGGTCACAAAGAGTTGGACCTGACTTAGTGACTGAGCACGTACACATGTGTAAACAAATGGCACATAATAAATACTCAGTGAATATGCATTCTTTTCCCAGCTCCCTGCCAGTTCATTGTCCCCATAGCTTTTGAGCTTACAGCAGTGGAGACTCTCAAAAGTCTTGTTCTCAGCTGGGGCTGAAGACTAGTGTTGCCTCCAGAAACATCTCGGGGAGGAGGGGGCCCGTGTTCATCTCCTACTTTGCAGAAACCTTGGTATCTTTGGAGTTAGATTTGGCATTCTATATCCACGTTCCAAATTCCTCTTCCCTGTTGTGAATGCTCTATTCCCAAACTTCTCCTAGAGGCGGAGCCTCTGACCTCCAGCCTGTGCTCCTCGAGCCCAGCAGCTCCTGAGGATCACCTCACTCTGGCCTCCCACAAAAGGCACAGCCACGGACCTCCCCTCCTGAAAAACCGAGCCTGAAGCTGTTAAGATCTCTTCTGTTAGAACTTTTTAACGGTGTCATAAATCTTTTATTAACATTCAGTATTATACTAATTAAAACTGTTCTCTGTATGTATTATTAATTTCCCTAGCACTTCTTGCTGGGGTGACGTTTTTAGCCAGCTAAGCAGAATGTAGCACAGTAAATAAGAAGAAACTCATTTCCAGACAATTAGCCTTGCAGAAAAATAAGTTGGTTAATGGAAGGCATGATGATTACAAATTTTACCTAAATAAACAGGGTATCTTAATGGTAACTCTTCAAGCTAAGTAAACAGATTGGGGTGATAATGTCCTAAGCAATACTTAAATGTAACTGTTTAATAAATTGGTAAATTACTCATTTCATCTTAGAACAAAATGGTAATACTGTAGTAATAACCTAGTATATATTCCGTAAATATGAAGCATTATCACTTTAGCTCTGTAGAAATCACCACAGTGATATGTCAGCATTGATCTAAAACTGCAGCATTTTATCTCAAGTTTATTACCCATTTTTGAGAATCGCTGAGATTTTCAGAGCATAATGGCAATAAAAGAAGAATTTAAAAAGCGCTTTAATGTGCATAAGTTAATCAGAGGTATCCTCCGGGGAAAAAGGAAATTTGGTAAAACATGAATTATAAGCATCATTTAAACTTACTTTGGACACTAGAGATAATAAATGGCACCATAATTTAGAAATAGCTTTTAACATCAATGACGGTAAGTACCACTTTACTGTTCATAAGAATTGCAGAGCAATGGTGCTGAGGCCAATTTTATTAGCCATTTTTTTCTTTATAAAAGCAATCCAGCCCTTTCCACAACTGAGGAGACAGGAACAAGAGTTACGTGCTAATATGCAAAATGCATTTAAGTTTTTTGAAATAGAGAATAATAAATTGTGCCAAAAGATAGAGTCTGGAGACAAATGAATGATCATTTAAAAAGAATAAGGCGCTCTCAGACTTTACATATTTGGGGAAACTTGATAAAAAAAAAAAGAAGCCAACAAATCGTTCATACATTTTCTCATTTGCCAGAGCATGCGGATGCGCTTTCAAATCCGAGAGATGAAGCCATAAATCCCAGCGATTGGAAGATGCCGCAACAGAAATATGTTTTTGTAAACTGCCGCCATTGACAAATCATTTATAAACTATACAGAGCGCAGGTTCAATCTGCTCTTCAGGGTGTCCAAGCAACCTGCCTACGGAGAAGCCTCAGACTCTGACCTCTACTCGGGAGCACAGCCCGGCAGGCAGGGCGGCTGGCAGCTGCAGAGCTCAAGCGGAGCAGCCCACGCGTAGGTAGGCCCAGCGCCAGGATGCACTGAGAGCCCACTAAGCGCCCAGCATGCTGAGCATCACGGCCCCCGCGGAAGGTTGTCTGGTGCAGCGCGTGGCCAGGCTGGCAAAACCTGGCTTCCGCGGAGGAAACAAATCCAAGACGTCATCCCCCACCCTGCCCTTCAGGATTCAGTAACTCCAGGTTCAAGGTCTTTTGCTTTTCATCTGATGGATTTGAGGCCAAACCAGACAATCTACCTGACTTCATCTAGATGCAGCTGAGTAACACAGAGGTCCACCCTCTTTTATTTTTGAACGTGAATGTATAATAGGTGTAGGGTCTTCGTCTAAAGCACTACCTCTGCCTGTGGGTGGGGACGGACTTACCCAGCCCAGAGGGAGGCGAGGGGAGAAGATGTCTCCTGGGCTCTCCAGAGGAGGGAGGCGAGGCTCCTTCCCGTGTGCTTGCCAGCAGGCCTTCGGACCATCTCAACCCTATTTTTCTCTTTGTGTTCATCTTACCTCCAGTCCCTAAGTATCACTGATATTCCCTGCCTCAGAGAGACCAGGAGCGATCAATGTTGCCTGGCCTACTTGTGGGCAGGTCACACTCTGTGTGAGAACTTACCTCCCGTAACCTGAATGTCCCACCGCCATAGAGCAGCTCCCAGCCCCACCCTGGCTGAAGAGCTCAGCACTGGAGACAGATGGGAGCACCCGGGGCCAGCAGATTGAGAACTGTTGCCTTCAGGCAGCTAGGCCATCTTGGGAGAATACACTTTAAAGTGGCCAAGGCTTAGTGTTCTCATCTGTAAAATGGGTTTCAAAACAGTTTTATAAGGTGGAGAGGACTGAGTGAGAAAGTATACATAATGTCTCAAGTACCGTGTTCAGCTCCTGTAGATTTTCCCCTCTCTGGAGTCAGAAATCTAGATTCCAATTCATACTGTGTTGCTATTATTTAACATCCCGAAACCTCAAATTTCTCATCATCAAAATGAGATCTACTTCCTAGGATTGTTTTAAGGGTTAAACGCAATCACTTGAGTAAAATGCTTAGTCCACTGTCACTGTCTAGCCCACAGCAGCTGTTCCAGGAACACTACTTACTATTATTTTTATTTAATAAACAGATACTTAGCAGTTGTAGTGTGCAACCAAGGTAAATGGAAGCCCTAGAAGGCAGCAGAACACCTGGTGCCTTTGACTTAGAAAAATCTAGATTTTCCACAACCAGTCCACAACCAGTTCTAGAAGATTCTGTACTGGGGAGACTTTGCAGACTGAGGTAAGTCAGGACTCTGAACTCTGACATAACTGGGTTTGAATTTCTGCTCCACCGTTTAATGCCTGACCATGAGCAACTCACTCATATTCTCTGGGTTTGCTTCCTACTCACTCTGAGGAGAACAAGAACAATCTATCTTGTGAGAATTAATCTACCACTAATAACAACAGTAAACATATCACAGAGCTTCTCTTGCGTCAGGCTCCTGGTGAAGTGCACGGTGAGTTCTGTCATTAAATCCTTCAACAATCCTGTAGGAAGATCTATCCTTACCAAGTACAAAAGAGGACACAGGCTCAGAGAGGCAAAGTGACTTTTCCATGGCCACATAGCTGGTGGGTGGTGCAGCTGGATTTTAACCCAGGCCTCTTTACGCTCCATGCACGCTGTGGGCATTTTGGCAAGGAGACAAGCAGCATTTAGGTACTATTTTCCTTCCCTGAGCTGAAAATACTCAGGGTCCAGCGGCGGAGGGCTGCACGATGGCTCATCAGTACCCACAGGGGCTCACTAACCTACTCGTTAGCTTGGGCTGGGAGAGAGGGCAGTAGAAGACCCCTAAATCCATTAGATATAAGAACACAAGACCGACTGCCTTCTGACCACCTTCAGGAGGCTCAGAAGAGAAGTAACAGGGGATAGTAAGGGTAGCAGCACCAAGAGCAAGACCACCGTAAACACAACCCAGGCTGTTCTGGCTTGTGTGTGAGGTTGTTAGAGAATGACAATCTCCAGGGTATTCAGCAAACATGCAAAGACATTGACTTTAATAATAAGGCGGTTCGAGGAGCCGCAGTGGGTAAAAACCCATGAGGGAGTCAGTGCCCTTGAGTTGATGTCCTGGTCTTTCAACTTAGATGGCCTTAGGGATGTTGTGTCACTTCTCAGAGCCTCAGTTTCTTCATCTGTAAGATAGGGGGAAATGCAACGGTACCTGTCTTGGAGCTGTTGGGAGGGTTACATAGATTGTGCTCTCAACACCCGGTGGCCAGAGCTGCACTCCAGACCCCCTGGGAGCTGGGGGCTGGGGGTCCAGCCCCATCCCTGCTCATGAGGCTCCTCCAGCAAACAAACTGGAAACTGTAGGTGCCAATAAGCAGGATACCCTCCCAGGGCCCTCTCCCTCTGGCTTCTCAGGGTTGGGTTCCCCTCCACTCCCCTCACTCCCCTCCTCCACGGTCCCACTACTTCTGAAGAACAAAAGTGTCCCAGCTGTGGCAGCCCAGACAGCAGATGCACGTGCGCTGTTTAGCATGCAGGCTATTCACCGGCGCCCCTCTGCGCCCAGCACCACCTTCTCTAGCCCCAGGGTCTCAGCGGGCCTCGCCCACTGGTGCCACCGAGGGCAGGCCTTCCTGAGAGAGCCAGTCTTTTCCTTCAGCACCGCTCAGCACCTCCTCCAGCCGGCTAAGTTTCCCCGGGGCAGTCTATGCAAGCCGGAGGGAGTGGACTTTTCCTGGATGAGGGATGAAGCAGGCAAAGGGTGTGCTGCCAAGCCAGGTTGCAGGCCTTAGAGAGTTTCAGCGCGTCCCAGATAAATCCATCTGTCAATAGGGCTTGATAGCAAAGCCCGGACATTCCAGGTAGCTGACCAGCACAGGAGCTGGGCAGGGCCTGCAGGCTTTTAAAGCCAGTCTAAGACTGCTCCATTGAAAGATTTGGTTTCTTTGAAATTGGGTGAGTCTGGGTCAGCACAAATATCTCTAATGACCTGGAGGTCAGTAGAGCTTTTCCAGTCTGCACTCTGTGGTCAGGTGGGGACACAGCCCGGCTTGGACCCGACAGCCAGCCGAGCCAGCAGACCCGGAGTTTGAGTCGAGCCCTTTTAAGGCACAGGTTGAACCTCGGCAGGTCAGCTGCCTTTTCTGCTCTTCAACCTTGTCATTTAGAATGGGAACGTGAGACTGTTCCGGGGATTCAGAGGGACGGGGGACTGTGTGAAAGCCTCTGAACAAAAATTCAGTTTGAATACAGATTTTCTCTCCCCTGCCCCTTATCTCCTCTCCACACCAGCTGGGAGCACATTAAAAGGGTTTAATAAGCAACTCATTAATTGGCAGCCAGTCTGACGCTTCTAAGAACGACTTTGTCCAATCACTTCAACCACGGATCTCAGGGCAACACCAACATACTGCAGCCTCTGACCAGATCAACCCAGACCCAGTCTACCAGATGACTTCTCCAGGGTCTCTCCACCTCCAGTGACTGCAGGAGAACTGACCTCAGTGGGGGACACTGCCCGGTTCCTGCCCTTTTCTCCCAAAGAGCAATACCTCTGATTGAGCCTCTATGCAATTAGTCATTTAATTAGATTTCTCGTCCATAAGTACATTTTTTAATGCTTCTCTTCTCACAATAAATTAAAGATCGGCTGTACCGTAAGCCATA
Source organism: Bubalus bubalis (assembly GCF_019923935.1). Taxonomy (NCBI): domain Eukaryota; kingdom Metazoa; phylum Chordata; class Mammalia; order Artiodactyla; family Bovidae; genus Bubalus; species Bubalus bubalis. The sequence continues at coordinate 2,964,125 of NC_059175.1, read as the reverse complement.
CTTTATTTTTCACTTTCCCTGGAAGACTCCTTAATGACTATGTAGCCCTAATTGTATAGATGCAGAAACCAAAGCCACTCTCGCAGGGCCACACGGCAAGGGAGTGACAAAACTGAGCAGAGAACTCCCTGCCACCGCAGGCGGGTGGCACGAGGGAAGGCACGGATCACTGTGTCGATTCCGGGAGGATTTTGCGAGCGTCTGAACCAAGAAAGTGCGCGACTGGTCTAGGCTTCGCTGAGAGGAGACGCTCACGACCTAGCAGGTGCTTGGAAACCTAGGGAGTCTCGCCGCCGCCGCAAGCCCGAAGATTTCGTAAAAGGGAAATCGCCTTCGGCGTTGAGAAACCCTCGCACTCCAGAAAGCGGGCGCTTGCACCACGCCGGCCTTTCTCCGGCCTCGTTCAGTTTGCTTTTCAGTTGCGCTGAGGCTGAGACTGGGATTTTGGCGAAGGTCCCCTTTAGCGCTCTGGAAACCTAGGCTCGGCCAGTGGCTCCTTACCCCGGAGGTCTCGAAGGACAGTCCGAGGCCACGCTCCTCACCCGGAGCGCCCAGCCGGACGGCGAACAGGCGCGCATCGCTTGCCGCAGCCCGGGCCCGGCCGCTGACAATGCGCAGCTGGTGGCCCTATCTTCCTGGGCCAGGCCGCGCGGCCTTAGGCCACGAGTCCGAGAGAAGGGCCGCAAGGCCCCAACTGCTGGACGAACTGCTGAGGCGGCCGGGCTCGGCTGCCCCGCCCAAGGGTGCAGTGTGTCCTCCGAATGAGCTGGAGCGGCGGCTCCTCTTCCCACTCCCGCACCGACGGCAAACGCGGGGAAGCTCTCAAGCCTGGGAAGCGATAGGCGTTGGCGATCTTGGAACTCAGAGCCCGAGTCCACCACCCAAGCTGGAGCAGGAAGGCCCTTCCGCCTCACTCTGACCACCGGCCTGGTGTCAGATGGCTGCAGGTGTCCCCTAGCCTCCTCCCTAGCCTCCCCTAGACAAAGTCCCCCTTTTCTCCCAAGCATTAGAGCGCTTTGCTGGGGCGGTGGGGTGGTGGTGTTAAAGCTGGTCCACTGGTGATGCGCGATTCAGAATTAATTTCTGAATTTTCAACTGCAAAATGAGGAGGGGCATTCAAACCTTGCAGAGACTTGGCGCGAGTCATCATAAACCGCACGCTGCGCGCAAAGCTCGTGGTCCACGGCCAGTTTGTACTGGGAACTGCTGAAGGGGAAATCACTCAAGCGAGCGGCCAGTCCCCTCTCCCCGCCACCCAAGTTTGTCTCTCTCTATCTGGCTCCGATCCTCCTGGGTCCCCCCTGCATCGCCCAACCCCAGACTCCCCGGCCGCGGAGCCTCCCAGAAAGAGCTGAGCTTAGGCCTAACTGCGAGGCCCTGGGCGGGGCGCCTCGCCCCTCTCAGGGTAGCCGGGCGCCCAACCTCCACCGGCGGAGCCCAGAAACTAGCGCTCAGGGAGAGCTCCCGAGACCAGTCCGCCTGGGTCACGAGGCTGCCTCTTGCCTCATTGTCCTGAATCTGTAAAATGGGCGCGGCCTCAGACAATCTCCAAACAAGATTAGGGAAGGCCGCGCGGAAGGCGAGGAGGCGAAATGTTCAGCCCTTGCCCAGAGGCCGGCTGCTTCTTGTTCTCAACTCCGTCTGGAGACTAGGCCTGCTGAGCGTCCACACTCACCTGCCTGCCTCTAGAGCCTCGGCCGTTTCCTAGGGCCGAGGTGGGGCCTAATAGGAGACGATCCAGAGAGAGGAGCTCAGGCTACTGCAGATTCTCTTTCCCCTAAATTCAGCTTCAGGGGCACCCGCCTGATCTGGAAATCTCCACGCCCCAGCTCTGCCTCACAGCCCTCCTGGGGTGGGGACTCAGAGTGTGTTCCTTAACCCGGCGCTCTCGGTTCTCATCCGGCGCAGCCACCGGACAGGGCGGCGGCCTCCAGGCTTTGCACAGCGGGAGGAGGGCGTCAGGCTCTGAACGCCCAGCCGCGGCTCAGCGATCCCCGCCACCCGCCGAGGGTGCCCACACTGCCTTGGGTGAGCGCGGCTCGGAGAGAGTCGCCACCCGGCCCCATACAAGTGGGTTCAGACCCCCTAACTTGAAGAGACTTCTAGCAGTTTGGTCTCTGGCTAGACAAGGTTTGACTGGGGCAAAGCGCTTAGGGAGAGCAAACAACATGGAGTCACTGGTGGGGGAAAAACTGCCCTCTTTCCCCACCAGTGACTCCGTGGCGTTTGCTCTCTCTAAGCGTTCTTCCCACCGAGGGTCGCAGCGGGACTAGGCCCCTTTCCCAGGGCCTGCCTAAAAGCCCACCCTGGTGGGCTTCTTCTTCAGAGACCTTTTGCACAAAGTGAGACACCAGAAGGGGAAAAAGATGTGTGTGCGTCCCTCCAAAAGACCCAAGAATCGAGGGTCACCCTAACAAAATAACAAAAATCATTTGGAAGAAACAAAAACCATTTAGCCTTGTTATGGAGAAATAGAATAAAAGAGAGAAAATAGAAAGCGACCCCAGTGCCCGAGGGAGGAGCTGCTAGGTCATCCAAGGCAAAGAAAGTCACTCTGGTTTTTAGATATTCAAGTTCCCAACCGAAGAGCCAACATTTCCTATCCCGAGGAGGGCATTCTCTATGCTTTTGTAGGGGAGAAAATAGAAGCATTTCAGGAAAACACCCAAGGAAGAGACCCAAAGCTCTGAGTAACTCTAGTTCTTCTCTGGGGTGTCTTTAAATTCCCAGGGTTGGAGGTGGGGGTGAGGGCACAAATGCCGGAGCTCCAGCTCTTGCTTAGACTCCTTCCCTTTCCTAGAGGCCTGCCAGTGCAGCCAATTCCACATCCCGCCTACAACGAAGGCACCCGAATACACGAGCCGGCAGGGTGGCCGGCGGCAGGCGGGGCTGCTACAGGGCCTCTGGGACCGCGCCCAGAAGGGTTCTCCTTAAGGAGCTCTTGGGAGCCCCACTTGGAGGAGGGAAGGAGAGAGACAGAGATCGAGATGGAGAGAAGCAGAGGCTACGAGAATGCAAGAAAGGGAAAACAATAAGGACAAAACCAGAAAAGGAAAGTAGGAGACAGGTCGGACTGGAGAGAGGAGTCGGAAATGGGCCGAAGAGAGAATGCTACAAAGACGAGAAAATAAATGCGACAGAGAACGAAGTATATAGAGAAACACAGAACTGTACAGGAAGGGATAAAAGGTATATATAGCTGTAGGCAGATTCTCAACCATCTGAGCTACCTGGGAAGCCCCGAAGACAGAGACCCCGAGTTACCAATAGAGGAGGAAATAGAACATTGTAGAAGAAAGAAATGGAGAGTCTGGAAAATAAGTTTTTAAAAGACTGAAAAGGAGAATGGATTCAAGAGGGAGAAAAATCAACCAGCCAGACGAAATGTTCACCGACTCTGCGAGTGTTATCCTAAGGGGCTACTCGCTCCAGAGCTCGTGGTCCCGAAACCTCCAGCTTCTGAGCCGAGGTGAAGCCGGGGGGGGTGGGGCTGAGCCACACCGCTTCCACACCTGGTCTTGGGGTCCGGGGCCTTCCGGGCGCCCCGCCCCCTCCTGTCTAGTGACGACACCTGGGCTGCAGTGAAGTCACGTGACATCACGCTCCGTCCGCGGCCCCACGCGACGCAGAAGGGCGAGGGTGTCCCGGGGCTGTGCGCTACACTCGCACCCCAGACGCGGAGAGTCTGGAGAACCGGGAAGCGCGCCTGCTCTGCGCTCACAGCCCGCGCACACTGCGCCCAGACCTCCCGTAGCCAGCTGGAGCGGCCGCCCCGGCCTCTCTGGGGCCTCGCTGGAGGAAGACAGAGGCCTGTGGGTGTGGGCGGAGGGTGAGGGGAGCGAGTTTCGTGTCCCGGGAAGTTCGAGGTCACGGTGCTGCCCGCCCCCTGGGTGGGTTAGACTCGGGACAGCCTAAGTACCCTCCCAGGCAGGCCCTTTCACGCCCCCTCCTCTTCCTGGCGCTGCTCTGCGACCTCTGAGCCTAGGGTGCCCTTCCCACGTCCACCCATCCCGCCGGCACCCGGGCTGCGGGCGGCCGGCGTGCACTGACCTGCACCGCGGATCCTCCGCGGGGCCCCCGGCCAGGCTTCGAGCTGAGGCGAATGCCGACGAGGCTCGGAGAAGTGGGCGCTGGCCCGCACGCCGCCGCTCGGCCTCTACTGCCGCAGGGGTGGGGCGCAGGGTCGGGGGTCGCCGAGCATTATTGGAAACGAAAACGAAATAAAAGCGGCGTTAAGTGAAATAGCTAACTTTTTATTAAATAAAACGACTTAAATAAACGGAACGGAAAAGGAGAAGGGTGGACCCAGCCTCCACGCAGGGTGCCCCAGCCCCTGGCGCTTCCCCCAGCCGCCTGGTCGGCCGCCCCTCCTCCAGCGGCCCCCGCGGGGGAAGCAGGTGGCCGGTTTCTAAAGAAAAAAGCCAAAACTTTTATTATGTACACGTTTGGGCAAAAGTACAAAGTATAATACAGGCGCCCGGCCCGGGGGAGGGGGGCTGCGGGCGAGGGGCGGAGAAACGTAAGGCGCTTTCTTTGTCAGGCCCCGGCCTGGGGCGGGACTGGGCGCGGGGCGGGGGCTCGGATTGTCCAGCCGCGCGGAGCCCGGGCCCAGCCCCCTCCGCAGACGGCGGGGATGCAGCCGCGCCCCGGGGCCTACTTGAGCTTGGCCGGCCCTTCCCCTCTCGGCCACGACTCCCCCCCACCCCCAGCCCGGCTGGGGGCCCGGGGCGCCCCGCCGGGTCGGGGCGGAGATGCTTGGCGACGGTGCGCGCTGGTGGTTCACACCAGAGAGGTGACTGCGGGGACCTTGGAGCTATCCTCCTCCCAGGGCTGCAGATTCTGCAGAGCAAAGAGCGACGAGTTGTGCAGACAGAGCGGGTCGGGCTGGATAGAGTCGTTGAGGCTCTTTTGGAAGGCGTCGTGTTGCAGCTGCAGCATGAGCCGGCTCGCCTGCTGCCGCTCCGCCTCCCGCTCCTCCGCCGTCTGCCGCCTGCACCGGGGGAGGGAGAGGGACAGCACCGTCAGGCACCCGGCGCCGCGGGGCCGCCGGCGGGGCCCTAACCCGCCCTGGAGCCGAGGCCAGCCGAGAGCCTCGAGGCGCGGAGTCCGTCCGCCTCCCGGCCTGCCCTGTGCGCCAGGCACCCGCGGGTTCGCGGAGCGGGTTGGGATCTCTTGTTTTTGTTATGCGCCGGGGGATCGCCGGGAGGGGACTCCGCCGGCCTCCCACTTGCACACCCGGGTATTGTGGCTTCGCCAACAACAAAGATTGTTTCTTTGCGGGGTAACAAGGACAGGGAGTGTGTGGAACTAACTAGGCCCTGCAGGCAGCCGGGTCACTGGGGTCCGCGGGTGGGCGGGCTGGCTCTGCCCCTCGCGGGGTCCCCCGGCCGGGTCAGCCTCATCCACTTCTCCCAGGTTGTCTCAAACCCTTCTTGCAGGAGGCGATCGCTTCGCAGTTAGCGGGTTAGATGGAAACAGGGATCGGATTAAGACAGGGCTGAAGTCGGGATGGGGAACTAGAGGCGGAACCTGGAGCTCCACGCGGATTGTTGGGAATCCGAGAGAACAGGGGGGCAAGCCAAAGGGTTTAGGGGAGCGCGAGAGACCCGGGTAGTGTGGGGTGTTGGCGGGGCGGGGGTGGGCAGGTGAGAGGAAACCAAGCAGTGCAGGAGATGGAATAAAACGAGAGAGTTGGAGAGGCTCAGGAAAGCGACACAGGTATGGGAATGGAGAAGTCCAGGAGGCGCGGGAGAGTGAGGACAGGCGGACGCGAGGGCGAGCTGGGAGATAAAACCTGGGAAGAAGGGAGAGGCGCAGCCCTAGGAGGGCGGTATTGGGTAGCACAGGGTGGGGGGAACGCGAGGCTGCGGCACGAGGCGGGCAAAGGGCCGGTGCAAGGTGGGCCGGGCCGGGCCTCTCTCACCGCCACTTGGTCCTCCGGTTTTGGAACCAGGTCTTGACCTGCGCGTCCGTCATTTTGAGGGACTTAGCGAGCGCCGCCCTCTCGGCCGAAGCCAGGTACTTCTGGCGGTGGAAGCGCTTTTCCAGCTCGCAAATCTGCACCCGAGAAAAGGACGTGCGCGGCTTCTTACGCTTGGGCGGCGTCCTGTTCTGGTAAGGGTGGCCGATGCGCCGGGTCACGGTGAAGGGCGTGAGCGCCGCCGCCGCTGCGGAGACACACGAGGCCCCCTGAAGCCCAGCCCAGCTCGACTGCCGTTCAGGCCCCATGCGGACCCCGTGCCGCCCGGTGGGGCGCAGAATACTACGCTATTTTCGTTGGTTCCGCGCGTCCCCAGCAGCACCAAGCCGTTTGGGGGATGCCCCCCTCTTCCCCCGGGCACAGGCTTATTTTCCCCAAACTCCCTGATTTTCCTCCCATCTGTGGTTGCCCGGGGCCCTGGGTACTGAGGCCTCCACAGCACTTGGGCCTCCGAAATCTTTTCCCGGAGTGGAGCACGTAGGGCGCGGCGCCTCTGGCCCCGGGAGGGCCGAGGCCCGGCGCCGGTTTGGACACCCTGCTCACCTGTGAAACGGTCTTTTACGAAGCGGCGGCTGCTCTCCATCCAGGGGAAATTGAGGCCGCCCAGGCTGGAGACCGTGGGCACGGAGGGCATGGCAGGCAGCGCGCTAGGCAGAGGCGGCGGCACGGCCCCGGGCAGCGGCCTGTGCGCTGGCACCCGGATCACGCCGGCGGGCGCCAGGCTCAGGTTGACACTGTAAGATCCCGCGTCCTCGAAGGGCGCGCCGAGGCCGGCAAAGGAGGTGGGCAGAGACGGGTATGTGGCGCCCGGGCGGCCCCCGGGGGGCCCTCCTAGGTAGCTGGCGCCGTCTGGGCCCCGCGGGGCCGGTGCGCTGTCCTGGTCGGGGCTGTTGAGTATCTGGTCAATGCCGAAGCTGATGGGCTCGTGCGGGTGCGGGGTCTGCGCGCTGGCGGACGCCTCCATCCTGGGCGGGCGGAAGGGCTGGGCTGGGCTGGGCGGGGAGGCGGCTGGGTCCCCGTTACGGCGCGGCCATGGAGTGCCCGGCGCCTCTCGTCGCACTGAAACTTTGCCAAGAGTGCGCGGGCCCGACAGGCTCTGTGTCATCTTTCTTGAACCGAACCTGGAGTTTCCGCTGCTAATTCCTCTCCCGCCGCAGCCATTGGCTGCGATCAACAAGCCTCTCTCCTCCCATTGGTTCCTGGCTTTCAATAGAGGCCTAATTCATGGAAATAGGAGCTTAGGGACTGTTCCAAGGTGACATCATTTTAACAAACGAACAATAGGTCAAATTTATTAGCCGGGATAATGGGCGGCGGATATTAGCGCCCGAACCGCAGCCTCCCAAACCCGAAATCTAACGAAGCTGCAATTAGCAGACGTTCCCCTCTCCTCCCGGCCGGGGCTGCTTCCCTGCAGCCGAGCGGGGCTGTGAGGGCGCGCTGCTGGTGAAACTGTCGTTTGACGAGGTGGGGGCGGGGGGGGGGGCGGGTTCGTTTTCTTCCAAATTTTCTTCATCTGAACAAAACCCAAACCATGTGAATCCTTTGTATTACAATGGAGTTGCAACCGCGGAACGAACCTGCGGGATCCTGGACACCCCACCGCCGCGGGAGCAACGAAAGGGGTGCACAGTGGGGCGCGAGCTCTGCGCTACCTGCGCACGGGTTGAGGACAGCACCGGAGCGGACCCCGCGCTCCCAAGAACCCCGACCCGCGTGGGGAGAATCCGCCCGTGCCTGGGCTTCGGCCGCGGCGTCGCGGCCACTTTGGAGACACTCCCCGGCACCGGCCAGAAGGACCGAGGCGCGACTCTCAGGTGCCCATGCGTGCCGGGCCGGGCTGAACGGGACCCGAGGTTGCCCGGTGAGGAGCGAGATCTGGTCCCTCGAAATTCGTTGCAGGATGGAATGGACTGTGGACCCGCGGGGGAACCTGCCCGTGGTGCGGCAGGTGTTGGGATCCTTGCGTTCCCGAGGGCCGAGGGCCGAGGGGCAAGGGGCAGGGGGCAAGGGCAGAGGGCGTGTGTGTGGGGGCCGGGGGGGCGGGTTCATATTTAGAGCAAATAGGGTAACGCTGGGCGCTGAGATCACTGCCTGTTTTGGCTGCGCCCTCGGAGGTTGTGTAGGCGGGCCGAGGGGCACCAATGACAGGACGACTCGAAGGGTGGTCAGCGCCCCCCAAGCCCGCCAGCCTCAGCTGTCTCTCCAGGGGATGCTTACAGATCGTTTTTCACCTGCTGATTCTAAAATCGTTAGGTGCGAACTGACTGCTGCCCCCTTGGCTGGGCCTCTTCCTGGGCTCCCGGTCTTGCCAACGTGGTCGGAGCTGGGACGCTCCATTGGCCAGAAGGGTGTTTCTCTTTGGGCCAGGTCACATCCTAGCTGGGTGACCTTGAGCAAGGGACTCGGTATTTTCAGGCCTTGGTTTCCTCATTTGTAAAACGGAATGTGTGAATTGCGGGAGGGTTGTGCGCTGTGAGTAACATGTAGAGAGGGCATGGTGTCAGGGCCTGGCGTGATGTAGGCAAGGAGAAGCCTTGGCTGCCTCGCACACCCGCTCCCCAGCCTGACAGCTGATGTATTATTCTTACGATTCCTGTTTATTTGTTTGCTGTTTTATTTGTGGAGGTTCAGTATCTTGGAGGGAAAGGTGTATTTGTCTACCATAGGGTCAGTCCCAGAGGGCCAGGAAGGGCAGGGGGTGGCAAGTAGGAGATTCTTTCTGGGAGTCTGCCCCCCAGAATGAGAGGCCTCAGGAATTACAATCTTAAGGCCTGGGTCCCTGGGTTAACACCTGCTCTGTGACCTTGCAAGTCTCTTGCCCTGGCAGAATCCCAGTGTTGGCGGGGAGAATGAGGTAGGCAGAGAGGGGTGAAGCGAGCAGGATGCCTGGGCCCTGGGCAAGCCCTCCTCCACTGCTCTCTGCAGACCACAACCTTCGGATGGCATATTGCCATTGCTCTGGGCCTGGGGCCTCCTGCTTCTAATTCAGGCTCTGCCATTGGAGGAGGGGGCTGGGGTTATAGGGTCTCTCATTGCCTCTCCTGGAACCTCATTTTCCTTATTTGTAAAACAGAAAGGGTAATAGCTACCCCCAGGGTGGCTGTGAGAAGTAAATGAGAGAAGGTCTGTGGAATTGCCTATGAGAAACTCCGGTGGTTATGTAATAATAACTTTTAACTGCAACAGTGGAGCAACTGTGAGTTGAGAACTTAGTGTGTGCCAGGCAAGGGTGGGGGCATTTGTTTATTCCTCACGACAACCCTCTGCGGAAAGAGACTCACACCGACTCAGAGGCTAGCTAAGGCTCTACACCAGCAGCTCCGCTTCCTTCCTGGTTTCCAGAGCCCTGGATCCAGGCCTGTCTTCGCCACTTCCTGGCTCTGTTACACTGAGTAGCAAGGTCCACTCTGCACAGATATGTGGGCATGGAGTTAGGGAGGTGTGGGTGATGTGGCCAACATTGTTCCCAGGGCATGGTGAGTGGCCCAGTGCTTAAGAACCGGATTCCCACCTCTGTTTATCAGCTGTGGACTCATGGAGCCCTCTTTGTACCTCAGTTTCCTCATCTGGTCAAGCACCCATACCAATCTTGTGTGATTGAATGAGGTTGTCTGGGTAAGCATTCAGCACAGTGCCCCACTGCTTAGGGCCCCGGACTTCTCAGGCAGCGGGTGCTTTGGGCCACTGAGCACAAACTCCTTGTCATTCTCAACCCAGACAGAACAGAGCTGGTAGGCAGCTCAAGAAGAGGAGTAAATGGAGTGGGTGGTAGTCCCTGGACAGCGTTCTCCAAGTCTGTTTTCCCCGACCTGCGACCTGCGGCAGCATCAGCATCACCTGGGAATTTGTTAGGAATGTGCGTTCTTTGACCCTAGCGCAGACCTGCAGAATTCAAAACCCTGGGGTTGGGTTCAGCATTCTGTGTTTAAGAATCCCTTCAGGTGATTCAGAGGCCTGCTCAAATTCCGAAGCCAGTGTCTGGAGTATTGCCCATTTCATCCAAGTTTTCAAAGTCACAGTTATATTAATGACATTATGGGAAGATTCCCTCCTGTTTTGAAGCGCTCATGTTGGATCTGTGTTAACATCCTCTGCGTTTCATCCTCAGTGTTACTCAGTTGTGACTTTTTATCATGTTTGCCATCAGTTTGTCTGAAAGAAAAGGATATTTCATTATCCTTTTTTAAAATGTCATCTCCTTCAGGAATGGTTTGTTTTATTTTTATTAATTCATTTCTGCTTTGATTGTTGAGGTGAAATTTTAGTTCACTTTGGTCAATCTTCCCTGTTTTTTATTAAATACATCTAAGGCCAGACATTTTCCTCTGGGCACTGTTTTTGGCTAAATATTGTTTGATGTGTATTTTGTGTTCCTGAAATTGTAATTTTTCTTTACTGTCCATTCTTACCTGTTATCAATTGAACAGTGACAGATGGAGACACACACACACACACACACACACACACACACAGAATCTCTAAGAACTGGGAGCTGCTGACCTGGATTCCTGAGGCCAGAAAGACTTCCCGGTTGCAGTGCATTCTCTCCTTGTCCTGATGGAGAAGCTGGGAGAAGGCATAGGGCTGCTGGGCCTTGCTGGGTGTTATATAGGAGAGAGAGGGGCTTCAGGGATGAGAGGCAGGATGTTGGCATTTCTAGGGGCCCTTCTATTTCTCATGATGGAAAGCTCTAGACACCTGCCCAAACTTATTCACTCATTCATTCATTTATTCAAGTATTTACTGAGCACCTATTCAAATCTTCTGGACCATGTCCTGACTTTGGGCTTCCGTTTCTCCAGCTGATAGTAGGAGTAATGCAGTTTGAGCTCTTCATCACCGCCTTCCCCCCTACCCCCCCAGCCCCCCCACCAATGGGGAGGACTAGGGGAAGAACCTTCCTCAGGAGGCCTGAAAGACCTCTGCCAGCAGGAGGAAGGCAAAAGCCACCTGGTGCTGCTCAGGAACCGTTGAATACCCCCTTGCTTCCCTATCGTGGGACTTATAAGACATTTGGCTTAGGATATGACATCCCTTGCCCAGGGGCATGTGGGAGGAAGGGGTGGAACTGGGGTTTGAACCCAGGAGTCTCTTGACTACAAAGCCCAAGCTTCTCCCTTTACTGTCTACCCCGTGTTTCCTCTGGGAGCAGGTAGTCAAGATTCTACGCCATAGGAAAGGGGCGGGCGGTCTAGGAAAGGAGCCCAGGAGCAGGGTGAGAGCTGCTGGAGTGGCTTGCTCCTGTCTCCCCCACTGGCCGGGAGTGCTTCCACAGCAGAGTGGTGTGGCGTTCAAGTTCATGTTGCAGGGCTGGCCCAGGGCCCACTGGAGGGTCATGACGAGTTTGTGGTATTAAACCGAATAGCACACTGCAAGGTCAGATGAGGGGTGAGGACGAAGGGGTCAGAGTGTGTCCAGGAGCTCGCATGCACTCAGTTCAGCACCCCTCTCTCCCAGCCCCGCCCACGACCGCTGCCTTCCCACCTCTGAGGACCCAGGTCCCCTGTTGCCTCTCTGCCCATCCTTTAAAGCAGCTCCCTCCCCCAGCCATCATTTATCCCTGCTTATTTTCATCATTGCCTCGTTGTCTTTGGAACTGATCTTATTCACCCTGCTTCCCAGCCTCATTCGCTGCTTTACCTGTGGAAGGTGAATGAGTGAGAGAACGAATGCTCCAGGAGCCTTGTGCTGAGTCAGACTGAGAGCCTGGCAGGGAGGCTGGGCGGCATGAGGGCGCTGCCAAGGTGCGGGGTTGGGAGAGGTGGGTAAGGCCGAGCGGGGGAGGGGAGGGGAACGTCCTTCCCGCTGCGGGTCCGAGGCGGCGGCGGGGTGTGCGGCTGGGGGTGAGGGCAGGCAGAGGCGGGAGCCTTCAGAGGCGCCTCCACACCTCCTCTCATGCCCTTGTTTCCTCCCTGCCCCCCGTCAGCCATTTTTCCCATTTTGTGTTTTACAACTTTCCTTTCTTCCTGACAGATTTCTCTACTAAATTTGACTCTGTTTCAACACTTTTGTTGGGCAAATTACATTAAGATGGATGTTGCAGGTACCCTTTATGGTTTATTTATCGTGATACTGTTTGTATCTCACGCTTATAAATAACTTATGTTATAGCTTTTGTTTGTGGAAATGTAACTTACATATTTTATTACGCTTTCTGTAAACCTCAAAGAGAATCTTGTCAGGGAAGCGCTCTTATCAGCAATCCAAACTATGGGACGTAAAACCCGACGCTGACATTATTTTTTAATATGCCAAGGAGGCAGGTTACTCTTGCTGTAGTTTGAAAGGTTTGCTGTCATCGTAAACTTACACCTCAATAAAACATTAAAAAGTCTCAAGAATGATTTTATAAAGGAGGGAGGAGGGTGAATTGGTGGCAGAACCCACAGACACAGCACTAGGAGGCCCAGGTATTGGACTGGGCTTTCTTGGGGAGTGACCAGCCCATCTGGGGGTCCCAGTGGGTCAGTGTTCACCTTCCCACCCAACTGTCTCCAAAGCCTGGTGGTGAAGAATCTAGCTTAAGGGACATTAGTGGAAAAGAAACATGAGTTTTGGAGTCAGGCTGACCCAACTTTGATCCCGGCTCGTCAACCTTTTGGCTGTGTGGCCAGGTTAGGCTTTTAGTCTCAGTTTTGTCACCTCTAAAATGGGGATAATGCTTACTTGACTCTCTTACCGGAAGGCATTACCTTTAAATGAGATCTTGATTTGCAACGCGTGGTGGCTGCTCATTAAATGATAGTGGTTCCCATTATTTAATGTCCATTTTGCGATCTTCACTCTCTCCCTCGCTACTCTCCCTCGCTCTGCTCTTCAGGCGCTCTTTCCCTCCTCACCATAAGGTGCCGGGCTCTCTCAAATGCTGCCGCCTCCACACTGCTGCACTGCCCCGTCTTTCACTTTGCCCATTTTCTCTCACCGCACCACCCCGCTCTTTGTCTTCACACTCAGCTCTCCAGCTCACTCCGTCCCTGAGCGCAGCTTGCAGCTATGCCAGCTCAGCTGCACATGTTGAAAGAGGCTCCCAGCACCATAACGCAAAGGCCCATCTAGGTTGCAGGGCTAGTGGAAGGCCCTGGGGAGGGGCCAAGAGGGCTTTTCTGGCTGCTCCTATCACCAGACAGTGCAGCACCCGCATCCCCTGTTCTAGAGAAGCCTGATGGGGAAGCACGAAAAAGACAGAACACCTAGAACACAAGCAGGACACAGCTGTCAGGGGGCAGGCTCTCAAGGCAGTGCAGAAAGCGAAAGCCTTGCAGTCATGATAGCGTCAAACTCTTTCCTGCTTGGCTATCAGCTGAAGCTGCTGGCTTGACCTAGCGCCCCACAGTGCATGCACAAGACATATTGGCCCCCTAGGAACTCATCAGAAGGGCCAGGTATGCCACAGTGGCCCACGCCTTCCTCGCCTCCTCACTCTGGGTGAGGCTGGTTCGATGGTAGACCCTGAGGACCTGCTGGAGTCATTTGTTTTTTTCCTGTTGCTGAGTGTGAGTTAGGTACACCTGTGACCTGATTAGAGCAGGTAACATATCAACTATAATAGTTCTCTTTTGTGTGGGCTCTGCAAGATGGGGTGTGCCCTTGAGTGCTGGCTTCATGGATGGGATGACCCTGCAGAACTCCCACATGGAACTCCAAGTTGGCCTCAAGAGTCCTCCCTATGATACCTGACCGAGGCTGACTTGGCAAGGGTCAAGGCTCGGTGAAGGGGCGGGTGGGTGCAGTTCCTGGGGGAGTGTGTGTGTAGAAACATCTGGAAACGTCCCAGCTTCCCCACTCTCCTTTCCTCCCTCAGAAAGGGCACAGAATGGAACTTAGCCTTCCTAGGAAGATAAGGATTCTGTTCCAGATTTCTGGGGAGAAACCTTTAGCCAAACCTTTCCAGTGAAGGCCAGGTAAGAGTGGAGGCTGGAAGATCCCTGCCTGTGTATAACTCCTCCCCCTGGGCGTGGTCTGGTCCTGGTGACTGGACTTCAATGAAGAGAATACAGAAGTGACTAGTGCCCCTCTGCAGTTAGGTTATGAGAGGCTGTGACTTCCAGGGTGCTGTGTCCTTCCTTGCTCTGGTAAAGCAAGATGCTGTGCTGTGAGCCACCCTATGGAGAGGCCATTTGGCTAGGAGCTGAGGCTCAGTCCACCAACCCATGAGGGGTGGACTCCTGCCCACAGCCACGAGGGCGTGTGGAAGCAGGTCCTTCCCAGCGAGCCTTGTGGTGAACAGGGCCTATGAGACCCACCAGAGCCTGGGAGACCCAGAGGCAGAGCATCCGCAGGAACTGTGAGATAAGCAGTGCTGTTTAAGCCGCTGTGAAAGCATTAGTTGCTCAGCTGTGTCTGACTCTTTGCCACCGTATGGACTGTCGTCCGCCAGGCTCCTCTTTCCATGGAATTCTCCAGGCAGGAATACTGGAGTGGGTTGCCATTCCCTTCTCCAGGGGCTCTTCCCTACCCAGGGATCGAACGTGGGTCTTCTGCATTGCAGTCAGTTTCTTTACCATTTGAGCCACTGGAGAAGCCACTATGTTTTGGGGTAATTTGTTATCTAGCAATAGAGTCTGAAAAACACATGGAAATTGATGTAAACATTAACTGGTTTCAACTTACCATTCTCAAATATAGGTTTTGGAAGAGACCTCAAGAATGCCTGTGAGGGGACACAGACCTGGGATCAAATATTGCCTGTGTAAGTTGGTACCACCTCTGAGCCTCAGTTTCCTCATCTGACACGGGGGCTGAGGTGAGGGCTGAGGGCACGGTCCCCTAGCTGAGTGTGCTTGCCCGGCACAGGTGCTCTGCACACCCAGCGCTGTGAGCAGGCCCTGCTGAGGTGGGGTGGGCGGGCCTGACAAGTCCTCCTCCCCAGCAGGCCTCCAAGGCGGCGACAGAGCCCCGGGCTGCTGAGAAGCCACCAGGCGGCCTCTGGGGGCGTGGTCAAGAAAAGCAAGCCCACACACGAGGTGATTCTCTTGTGACCGTTTTATGCAAATAACAGGGTGCTTTTAGGTCTTGGAACATTTTATTATTTACTTATTTAGGCCACGCCCCACAGCTTGTGGGATCACAGCTCCCTGACCAGGGATTGAACCTGGGCCATGGCAGTGGAAGCCCAGAATCCTAACAACTAGGCCACCAGGGAACTCCCAGGTCTTGAACCTTAAAAAAAAAAAGTGCCAGAATGGGACAGGCTTTCTATGAAGGATTTTTTTGGGATGGGTAGTATGCAGTAATTAGCCCCCGAGAAAGAGAAAATTCTCAAATCAGATTTCTCTAAAAAGTTGAAGTTTTATGAAGTTCAGAATTTGCCTTCTCATGGAAAATTATTTATCCTACTGATAATGAAACATAGTGTAAGGTTGAGGCTTACTTCTCTCTTAGATACGAGAAATAACCCTACTTAGAACACACTTTTCCCTGACTTCCTGAGTTCACATATGGAAGACAAATTTTTAGATACACTTGGGTGACTTTGCTTTTATGTGACAAGCCTGTTATAAAACTCAACTATCAGGAAAAATTTCAAGAAATAACTAGTCTGAGAAATGAGATTATAAAAGGAGCCTGCGGATTTACCTCTTCAACAGTAAGGCCAACCTTTCATGTCTTATCAGAAATAAAGGGAATAATATTTATTATAAGCCTGAACCATGAAGACAGAGCAGTGAGATACCAAAGCCATCTGACAGTGACAATTTCAAATTAATAGCCTAGTTACCATCCATCACAAGTTGTAAAGGCCTTCTCCTTGTCCTGAGTTTGTGTTGAGTTGCAGTCCCCACAGTAAAAAGAGTTTTTATGGCAAGATGAAAACCAGCTGATCCTCATCCTCTGAAAATCTATAGTTTAGCATCTAGAACCGTTTTGGGTGGTTCAAGAAGGCAAGTGGCTTTGAATCTACATTTTAATTGGATGCCTCTGCTTCTCTTAACGGAGAAGGCAATGGCACCCCACTCCAGTACTTTTGCCTGGAAATCCCATGGATGGAGGAGGCTGGTAGGCTGCAGTCCATGGGGTTGTGAAGAGTTGGAAACTACTGAGAGACTTCACTTTCACTTTTCACTTTGATGCACTGGAGAAGGAAATGGCAACCCATTCCAGTGTTCTTGCCTGGAGAATCCCAGGGATGGGGGAGCCTCGTGGGCTGCCGTCTATGGGGTCGCACAGAGTCGGACACGACTGAAGCGACGCAGCAGCAGCAGCTTCTCTTAAAAATTAAACGGAGGCAGAAGGACTGGGCGCTAGCAGCGCCCGGAACTGCTTGCTGGGGCTACCTACTCCTTCTGAAGGAATAGCTCTGCAGGCAGTAATTGCACAGCTTAATTCTTCTAGACTAAACCACTTCAGATTTATGCCAGTGAAAAGCAAACGTTGTTTGTAAGTCATTTAATTGTGTTACTGTCTCTCAACTTTATCAGACGCTGCTGAGGCAGAGAGGTCTGTGTGCAGTCCTGTGGGATGCTTTACAGAGCTCCCAGGCTCGTTTGAAATGCCCACAGCTCAGAGCTCCAACACTGTTTTTCCAGACAAGACTAATAACAAACTACTAATTTAACAGGTTCAAATGGTATTTGTCTCAATCCGGGATCCACATTGAAGGCTGCATCTCCCACAAATTCACCACCTTGATCGCAGAGCCATTAACTAGTAAACACTGAGCCGCAAACCTGGTTTATTATGTTCTTTGGTTAAATATTGTTTCTACACCCTTTCAGAGCATTAAAAGAACAAAGATAATAATATTATATAGAAAGACTGAAAACACATCTTTTGCTTTTTTCAGTGAAAAGACTGAATGTACATTGTTTGTGCACTATTATAAATTCTTATAATTAGGCCAGACTTATAAAAAGGTAGGGTTTTTGTTGTTGTTTGTTTGTTTTGAAAAATAGATTCTCCTGGGCTAGCCAACATCACTGTCCTGGGATCCAGGCCCCGAGTCTCTGGATGAAGGCCTCTCGGCACTTGGGCAGAAGTCCAGTCAGCTCATCATGCCCAGCGGCTCGGCGCTGCCCTCACTACGCAGGGCCTCAGCCATGTCTCTTCTGAAGACGGAGAGGTTCTGGGTGAACCTGTGGGAAGAGGAAGAAGGGCTTGAGTGCAGTGGCAAAGCTGAAGCTGTGTGAGCCTCTGGTGGCGGGGTTCAGGACCCAGGAGGGGCCCTGGCTGAGCTCCCTCCTCCCATGCCACGGCCACTGTAGCTCCTCCCCTTCCCCTTCCAGAGAACGAGGGCTATCAGCAAAGACACTAATCATTCTGAGGGGTGTGTTCTGTGGTTATACCATTTAAGAATTGTTTTTAAAAGTTGAATTACACATAGGTAGTAATGAATATAAAGAAAAGAACCAAAGCTTATGTTGTGTTTACATATAAATTCATTTAATCATCATAAGACTTCCCCAGAGCAAGTGATTAGGATTGTCATTTGTGGGTGAGAAAACCAAACTCAGTGCTGCCAAAAGAGGGGGCACTGGGTAAGACCGCCCGGGTTCAGATCCTGACTCTATTACTTCTTAACTGGGTGGTCTCAGATGAACACTTAACCTCGGTCTTGGTACCCCATGTGACAGCTACCTTATGGGACTGTGAGAAGTAAGAATTTATTGAGTTAAGAGAGACAGTGCCTAAGCACTCAGCATCCTGCCTGGCGTGTAGAGAACACCGTCCTTGCTGGCTAGTACTCTCACTAAACAAGGGACTCACAGGGCCGCTCAGGAGGTGGTACTCAAACTCCAAAGCCTCGGGCGAAACAACTTCCCCCTTGGGGCACCTAGCAAGGCACCTCCCCTTCCTTCACTAAGTCTCTTCTCCTCCTAACCTGGAGGCTGCCCCTATTTGCCTGATAGAGGATCTTGGTGCAGAACAAGCAGTGAAGGGAACATGTCCACAGAGTCCATCTGACTTGGCCTTGTATTATCAAAGCCCAGGTTTTGGCCTGTGGCTATGGGGCAATTAATAATTTGCATTTCAATGGCATACCATTTGAATGCTACCACATTTTATAAAAGGATGGGGCAAGAATTTTTTTTTTCCCTGAAAACATTTTTCTCTCTCCATCATTCATTATGTCTGTCTCTGCCACTAGAAGCTCCATGAGGGCAAAAAAACCTGGAACAGTTAGTTCCCCACTGGTGTCCCCCGTGCCTGGCACATAGCAGATTCTCAACAAACTTTTGTGAACTAAATGAACAAATGCATGAATTCAAGCACAGGTGACAAACCTGCGCTCCTCATCAGGATCTCACTGGCCGCCTACCTGTCTCTGTTCTTGCCAAACCAACCGCATTTAAAGGTCAGAGGAAGGAACTACTTACTCACTCACTGTTTATTCTATGTCCTAGGCACCACGTTGACTATATTCTGTCATTTAAATATCACAACCAATTATCACCATCTTTCTTTTACTGGTGAGAAAACTGAGGATCAGAGAAGTTGACTGCCTTACTCACTGCCACACAGCTTATAAAGGAATAAAATTTAAATTGGAATCTGTCTGACCTCAAAGTCCATGTTTGTTCAAATGTCAGGAAGCCTTTCTTTGTCCTTCATAGCAGTTATAACTCTTTCTTTCTTTTAACCTTTCAATACGTTATTTTTTCTGTGGGATTATAAAATGCTTAAGGGCAAAAGTTGCACTTTATTCCCCAGTGGCTCAGTGGTGAAGAATCTGCCTGCAATGCAGGAGACACAGGAGATGTGGTTCAATCCCTGGGTCGGGAGGATTCCCTGGAGGAGGGCATGGCAACCCACTCCAGTATTCTTGTGGAGAATCCCATGGACAGAGGAGCCTGGCGGGCTACCGTCCATGGGGTGGCAAAGAGTTGGGCACGACTGAAACAACCTAGCACGGACGCATGCATGCACCCTTCACAGCGCCTAGCATGCTGCTTGGAAGAAAGCGAATGCCCACACTGGATGGGACTAAGCTGAGCCGAGGGTTACAAGGTATAATAGAAAAGCCACATCGGTGCGTGCGCTGTGTTCAGTGCAATCCTGGAACATCCATCTCCCCGAGACGCTGACTACCGGGCGTCGCTCACCTGTCTCTGTTCTTGACAGACAGGTTCTGCTCCACTCCTTCCATCAGGTTCCTGAAGCACTGGGCAAGGACCTCCTGCTTGGGGAGAGGCTGGCTGTTTATCAGACCTGCCCTCAGTTCACCGAAATACTGTTGGGAGACAGAACAAGTGTCAGAGGTCTGGCTCCAAACTGGGCCTGAAGAAAGCTGTGGGGGCAAGGCCAGACCAGCTCTGAAGGGCTCAGGGCTCCTAACTCTCAAACGGGCTTTGGTCTGGGTCCACTGTGAACATTAAGCCTCGAGAGAAAACCAGAGCAATAGAGATGCTCCTGACTATAAACTGTATTATCCCCTCTCATAAAATCTCTTGCTATAATTGTTTTATTGTCACAGAACAATTTAGGCTGATGGAGTCCTCGCCTCCTGGGTGGGGGATCAAGCACATAAAGGCCTTCCTCTTCTCAACACTCAGAAAGGCTGAAAGAGGAACGGCCTCTTAGGGTGAGGAAAGAACTTAGCCAGGGAGCACCTGGGTAGCTGAGGCCAGGCCTAGGGTCCTGCCCTCCTGCTTCTCCGCCCCCCAGGGCTTTAGTGAGCTGCCTCTCAAACCGCCCCAGGCTCTGTGCACCCAAGCCCCTGTACTCCTGGGTCAGGGCGGGCCTGTTCGGCTGAGGAAGGGCACCTCAGGCCTCACTGAGTTCTGGGAGAGCTGTCTGCCACCAAGAAAAACCTGTCACGCCTGGCCACAAAGAACCGCACAGCCCTTTTCTCTCCGCTGACGACTGTGGGCTTTTACACACACACTCTTACACTAACAGCAGCCCCTAATCATCGGAAACAGCCTAATTTCAGCACAAAGACAACATTTTGCTAGTCATGTGTTTATCCTTCCAGGCCCAAACAGCATGATATTTAATTTTCATCATACATTAAAACAGCTCACATCAAAAACACACATAATTAATATGTAGTCAGACTAATACTTAAATACTATATATCAGAGGCATTATACTTAAACCACAATGTCTTCCTGAACAAGATTGGGAATGCACAAAACTACTTATTTTTCCCTTTTATAATGATGCAGTGACTCACACCAAATAGAAAATTATTAGTTTTTCATCCCAAACCATGAAATATTGCCTCCATCAGTAAAGTATAATATTGTGATGTCATAAGCTTTTTCTAAACACTGAATTTGCCCTTATTCCCTCTCAATCATTTTAAAAGAACTGCTCTCTTTTATAGAGCTTGGATTTAAATCACAATAACACCGAGGGAAGATGAATGACAGTGCTATTGAATGTGGCTAAAATTGGATACTTCAGCACAGGTGAATGATGAGACAGCTCTTCTCTTTTTGATATATTTTCTTCTTCTATTAGTTTCCTTCCAAGGCTGGGATTTCAGTTTGAATTTTAATGTATGCGGCTGTCTGTAATCTCACTGTCTTTTCCCCAGTACTCTCTTATTGTATAGACAATTCATTCTCCCGAGCAGTAATGCACTGTTCCTACTGACTGCTGGGGAACCAGGGGTGGGTTCAAAGGGAAGCTGGAGAACCTGGGAGGCAGCCCAGAGTGGTGCGTGCACTCAAGGGCTGGAGACGCACGTCCTGGATAGAGGGTGCTGCCTCTGTATTCGGGGGACTGCTACCACTGAGGGCAGTGGTCAATGGGCATCAGGAAGGAGGCCCAGGAAAGGGCAAAAGAGATTGTTGCCCAGCATCTCCTGGAGCAGGGAGGGGAGTGAGGGTGAGCTGGAAGCACTGCTGAGCTAACCACCTGCCCAGTGTGGGGGCTCTGGGTTCCAGAAAAGCTAGCCTGAGGTGTCCACTTAGCTGAAGGAGATCTGAGGCCCCTGGGGAAGGGCCTTCTGGGGGAATACGGCCTTGTCCCGGGCCCTCAAGGTGCCCGCTCACGCTCAGCTGGCCCCCGTCTCTCTCACAGCCTGGCCTCGTGTCTGGCTGCACCCTCCTCCTGCGGTTGCCTCCTGGGGGCCTCCCGGCAGCCACACTCACCTTCTCATTGAGCAGGATGAGCCCCAGGAGAGGCCTGGACACTGACCACTGGTTCCGACAGTCTTCAAAGACAACGGTGTTCATGAGGACGGACATCATCTAGAAGACAGTCACAGGACGACACTGGCACCCTGGCTTGGGATCCAGCCCCAGGCCTTCTGTGTGCTCACCTGCTGCCCACCACATCTGGCCACCAGCCATGAGGGCACTTGCTGGACAAACAGCTTTGACTCTGGAAGCCTATACTGCTGCCTATGGGAACTCTTGGCAAAGACTCTCAGCTCCCTGAGGAAGAGTTGCCCCTACTGAAACATGTGGTGAGAACCTTCTGGGTGGGAGAAGTCAGAGGCCACAGGCCCAAGGGGATCAGTTCCTACGTCTCAACCCAGACGTGCTTTCCTCTCTACTGGGTCACCAAGCAAGAAGCTCAGCTCACTGTTGAGGCTCCCATTTCACCAAAGACACGGTCAAATTATAGAGGGGCCACATCTCTCCATGACCCCGTCAGGCAGACGGAGAAAGGGAACCCAGCCCATGTCACCCTGGGAGTCACAGTTCCTGCTGGCTCAGGCTGTTAAAAATCTTTTCATTCGTTCCTCATACACTAAACTTACTCATTTACTCACTTCACTCCTACACTGCTTATTTTTAAAAAATCTTTATTGAATTTGTTACAATATTATTTGTTTCCTGTTTTGGTTTTAGGCCACGAGGCACGGGATTTAGCTCCCCGACCAGGGGTTGAACCTACACCCTCTATATTGGAAGGCAAAGTCTCAACCACTGAACCACCAAGAAAGTCCTACTCCTGTATGTCATACTCATCCATTTTCTTAAATTCCAAGTCTGCAAGATGCCTGGGAGGAGGTAAGAGAACACAGACATCTACCACAACCTCTGTTCTTAAGGAGCTAAAAGCTTCCTGGGACACACTACTCCTCAGAGGTAACAGGAACCAGGGCTGGGCAAAGATGCTGTGGGTCAGCGGCGGGAAGACGGACACTTCTGGGTCCTTGAGAATCAGGGAAGACTCCACAGAGAAGGCCACAGTTATGGAGTTCATCATAAATGCGTTCTAAGCAGAGACAGCAGCAAAAAGGGAGACTGGGCAAGAATACAGAGGGTTTTGCAATGGTAAGGAATGCAGTGTGGTAGAGAAGAGAGGTGGGCCAGAAGCAAGACCCCAGTACAGGCTGGGAGACCTCGATGGAGAATCTGGCCATTGGCACCTAAAGAGAGACATGCTGAGATGTGTACTTAGGAAAGCTCCCTCTGGGACACATGGACTGTGCAGGTGAAAGAACAGGAGGGGGCCAGAGGTGAGGCCGCTGCAGCAGTCCTGGCAGAGAGCGATGAAGCAAGCTTTGGTCGCCCATGTGAAGCGGATGCTACAGGTCCTGCTTCTTGGACACTAGACCCCTCATCTCCAGTCCTTCCTGTTTCACTGCTTCAGAGCTCCTTTCCCTGAAGGAAGGCAGGGGAGACAGCAATTATGTGGCAGAGTCTACTACACACACCACCCCTGACTAGGCTTTGGTGACATCTGGCTTTGTCCTCTGGCCTTTTTGCAACCCAGTTTACCCTGTGATCTTGGGCAAGGCATGGAACCTCTCTCTGTGTGTCTTAGTTTCATTACCCATAAAGAGGGAAATGATAATCCAGTACAAGGAAGCTCAGGGAATCAAATGAGATGGTAGATATAAAAAGTGCTGCAAAGAGTGAAAAGTGTTATAAACATTTAAAGTGTGTGTGTGAGTGAGTGTGTGCTCAGTCGCTCAGTCATGTCTGACTCCTTGTGACTCCATGGATTGTAGCCCGCCAGGCTCCTCTGTCTATAGGGATTCTCCAGGCAAGAATACTGGAGTGGGTTGCCATGCCCTCCTCCGGGGAATCTTCTCAACCCAGGAATCGAACCCAGGAGTCTCCCGCAATACAGGAGGATTCTTTACCGTCTGAGCCACCAGGAAAGCCCCTTTAAGGTATATATATAAAAACAACACTGATGCGCTCTAAACAGCTGCTGTCCCACACATCATCATCGTCATCCTAACAGGCCGACTGCAAATGAAAGCTGCCAGTGCACATTTACTGTGTGTCCAGTTCATGAGGAGAGGCTGGGTCTTATGCTGGCACGTTGATGCTGGCATGTTGAACATCATTTGCAGACCATGTGTTTCTGTATACAATCTAACAAGCCACCCAAAGTCATAGAGCCACAAATTAAACTGACAAGCAAAACTAACAGATCCGCGGAGACAGCCTAAAATATTACGGGCTTCACAATCTGAAGGCGGAATGGATATGTTAATGGAAAAGATGAAAGTTAGAGGCACCAAAGTCCTCCAGTAACTGACAAAGCATGCTGAAGTGATGTGCCAATTACTTTATACGGTTCTCCCGTGGATTCATTTGTCTGAATGCATGTATTTATGTCTGTAATAAGTAAGGGGATGTTTGAATAAAAGACTTTTCTAAAAATAAAGTTGGCTAAAACAGATGACTTTTTTTTTTTTTTCTTTTTTACTCTTCCGGAAAAATGGAAATTAGTGAGCAAATCCACTCAAAGGGTATTGACATGGCAACTCATTTTCACAGTTCTTTTTTCTAATAATCTGAGAGGATATGGGGAAACAATTCAATCAGTGTAGCAAATCCCTTTGGAGAAAGGTCCCCCCCACCCCCCTATGGAAGAGTCCTGGGTGAAATGCTTAAGTATCTGCTCCAGGTACTGTGGAACCTCTTATGGTTATGGATGGAACAAGTCAAGACTGAAAGGAAAGAGCTCTTGCCTGCTCTGCCGCAGCCCACTCCAGCCTGCGCTGAGTCACAAAGCGCCATCAGCGCTGAGTACATGGAAGGCCACAGGAGCGGGGCCTCCACTCTGCCAGCCTCTGCTCACCGTCTACAGGCATGGCTGGAACGGCCATCTCAAACTGGCCCAACCCAGGCTACATTCTCCAGAGCCTGTGTCCAAAGAGCATACACATTATCTGCTGTATTATCCTAAGCAGCTAGTCTGCCCAACCAGGGAATGGACCACTTAGGAAAAGCAGACAACTCACCGTCTCAGGTGCTGCCCTTCCCAAGAGGCTTGGGCTAAGTTTGTAGAAAATTTCTATCAATGAAGCAAAACCAACATTGGTTTGGTAGGGACAGACTTTGGAGCCAGTCAGAACTAAGGCCAAATCTGGCCCTGCCACTTATGTAACCTGGGATGCTGGCCAAGTTGTTTGTCTTTTCTGAGGCTTTATTTCTTTACATATAAAACGAGAGATTATAACAACTACTTTGCAGGGCCACAGTGAAGACTGACTTCTTTCACAGGTTCTCAGTCATCGCTGGTGCTCCTTTGCTCCCACCATGGTTGCCCCGCCTGGCCTGACCCAGTGGAATCTCATGGCTCAAGGAAGCATCCAATTTCATGTCTTGATTATGGACAGATAACCTGGATTATATTCTCCTCACAATTATCTGACCTCACTGGGAGTTGCAATAAAAGTAAAAACAATATCCTCTACTTCCTGCAGCCAAAAAAAAGCTACAATAGAAAACAGTACAAAAATCAGTTCTGTTTGGTCTGGCACATGTATTAGTATGGATTTTGAGTGATAGTGTTTCTGAAAACTTGTAACCTTCTAAATAAAACATGAAGCTACTTGACGAATATCTGACCTAGAAAAATAAAACAAAGCAGTGCTGTGTTACATGGACCTCTGTTCACTCCTCAGCTCTCCTACGTTTCTGCCCTAAAATGGGAAGTAAAGCACAAGCGCAACGCTCAGTGGACTTGCCTGTTCACACGTGCGGGCCCACTCTCCCCCTCCAGCAGGCTCTCACTGCAGACGCTGACGCAGATGTCAGCACAGATGTGGCTTGTGCTGGATGTACTCTAAGGACATTGGAGGTTCAATGGGTCTAGAAGCTAGGAGGAGAAGGATGGCTGAGAGGTGTGGCTCGAGTGGGTACTGGGTGATGACTGCAAGGAGGTGTTAGGGAGATTGGTTTGCAACCTCCTACCATTCTGGGACCATGGGGGACATTTCTCTGTACCTCTCCTGCCTTGTGTGGCATCTGGCACCTACCAGAAGCTCAGGAAAATAGCTACTGGGTGACAGAATGAATGCACAGATGAATGAAAGAAAGAATGGGGAAGGATGAGTGAAATATCAACTAAAATATAAAGAGCTAAAGAGCTGAAAGGGAGCTGTACAGAAAACAGAGAAGTTCTGGCCTCAGCCCATGGCTAAAGCTGAAATTGGTGAATATCTAAATCAATACACTGTTTGTCTCCAAGGCTCTTGCTTTTGTGTGCAGAGCCTGAGAGTGCTTCTAAGTCACTGTTGCCTCTCTAGCCAGCAGCTGCCTGGACGAGATCTCTAGGGCCTTTTAGGTCACCGAGGCTAAAGGCTGAGGCACCGTCTTTCTTACTGACAGCCATTTCCACCTAAGAGTAAGCTGTGCCTGATGAGGTTTCTCTCTGCCCGACAGGAACAGATATGTTTGCAGAAAGCCCCTCGGTGCTCAGCACTCTGTGAGGCACAGGTACGCACTGTCTGCAACCCCCAGCTAATCCTGAAGGAGACATTATCCCCGTTTCATAGTCTAAGGAGCTGAAGTCCTGAGCAAGTCAGGGACTGGCTCCAGGCATCACAGCTATCAGCTGCCATGATGTGACGGGGAACCAGGGCCTGTGCACAGGTCTGCCCAAGTCCGGAGGCTGCTGCCTGCCACTCTGAGGCTGCCCGTGGGCAGGGCCAGGCCTGCGGCAGTGGTGGGGGCAGCATGAGTGGCCATGGCTCCTTCGCCCGCCCTCAGAGGGCCTGCCAGACGTGCTGCCCACGTGTGTGTCCTGTTTGGCCACTCGACCACTTGCTCAGGAGTCAGGCAGCTACTGAAGTCCCTGTGATTAGAATCCAGGGAAGGGGTTCCTGATGAGTCGGCAGGAGACCTTCTTGCCTCCCACCTAGCGTTTTTATAAGTCTGGTTACCGTAACTTCAGCCTCTCAAGATGAAGAGCAGTAGACATAATTAATAGATTGTCTCTGGAAAATGGTCCATTGAACCATTGGTTTCACTCCTACCCAGGTATATAGCAATTTAAATAAACATAGAAGAAAGGATTAGGAAATTAAACTAATTTTCTTCAATTTAAAATACTCTCTATAGAGTGAACATTTTTCATTGTTAATATTCTTTGGGTATATTGATAAAACTAAAAAATATTCCACAAAATGTAAGAAACAGGTGAAACAAATCCAAACTCCTCTCTCTTGTTCCCCATCCAATTCAGAAAGACAGCACTGAACGTGCAGTGATGATAGGAACTCTGACCGACAGGGATCAAATCCTACTGTATTCAGGGAGCCTCAGCTTTCCCCTCTCTCTCCTGGCCTCTTGGTTCAGGGCTGCATGACATTTTACTTACACTGCAACTGCTGCCTGTTGATCAGGGAAATGGGAATGGGACAAGAGTAATTTGTCTTCTCCAAAAGGTGGTGGAAGGAGGGCCTGAGAAGGCAGCTTTGGTTTAGACAAAAGAAAGTGAAAGTGTTGTGTCTGAGGGCTACAGTCCATGGGGATTTTCCAGGCAAGAATGCTCAAGTGGGTTGCCCTTCCCTTCCCCAAGGGATCTTCCCTACCCAGGGATGGAACCCGAGTCTCCTGCATTGCAGGCAGATTCTTTACCATCTGAGCCACCAGGGACGCCCTTAAGACAAACCAAAGACAGACCAAAGCAAAGAGGAGAGAGCAAGATGAAGCATCTCTGTACCGAGACTAGGCAGGGCCAGAGAGAGGAGGACAAGGCCAGGCTGATCAGGGCTGTGCCCAGGAGGGTGTGTCTGTAGAACAGGGTGCCTTAATCTGCTGGGTGGGGGGCAATAATAAGCCGGGGGGTAGGATATGAAATTACGTGTACTGCAGGCCAAGCTAGGTTGCCTTTGATTTTGAGGTAATGAGTTGCTGACATTTTGAGGAACACCTGATAAATGCAGCGAACACTTGAGGGACACTCCTGACTCTCGGGAATCCTCTGGCACCTGTAACTGGCCTTCGGGAAGGCCAGGTGGGAGAGGAGGAGGAAGGCTGGCCGTAACAACAGCAATAACCACAGAACAAAAACGACGGTGCAGCAGAACCTGAAAAAGCAGAGAAGCCCTCGGCCCCTCTCCCACAGCCCCAGGCCCTGGCTGAAGACCCAGGGTCTGGAAGAATCTGAATATTCTGAAGGGGGAAACGCTTCCAGGTTTTCAGGGCTTGTGGAAGTAAGGGAGTTGCTGTCACTACCAAGTGCTGTTCTTGAGGCCATGTGCGCAGCAAATATTGAAACGTGATCCTCCTCAAATTAGATACCAGTCATCTTTAGGGAAAAGGAATCAATTGTTTCTTCATTTGCTGTCTACCAATGTGACATCAGTGGAATGTTATGAGAAATGAAAGTAATGGACAAACAAGCAAATGCTCTTCTGCCTGGATTAACGAAGCCCAGCCACCCAAAGATTTACATGAAATCTTTTAGTATGTGTACACAGTAAGCACGTTCCTAAGTTCTCTTAGGGTCTTTGCAGGCTCATAATAGAAACAACTGTTGAGCACTTTAAATGAAAAGAAAAAAAAAAGCAAGTGAAATGTGTGAACTGAGCCTCTTTTTCAAAGAAACAAGATTGCAATCAATTACATAGGTGACCCATTCTCCTCTGAAAAATCGTTTGGGAGTTCTGCCTCTTGGCCTTTGTACAATGCTAGCTTGCCTTTTTTTTTTTTTTTTCACTACAGGACTGGGTAGCTCAGCTGGCTTTGGTCACATTAGCATTGCATGGTTCTGAATCCAAATGCAGAGCACCCCCTCCTCCACCCCTCCTTACAGCAAGTTCAGTGGTGCATTTTCTCCAAGTGATAAATTGCCTAGAATATTAAAAAACCCCTTCCATCCACAGTAAAATCTAAGGACATACACAACCTAGTTTTGCTGTTGTTTCCATTTTCTCCATTACCAACATCACCCTTGGTTCTCAAAACATTCGTTTTAATCATAGTTTATTGGGGAAAGAATTACCTGCCAGTCTCCTAGCTTATAAGAAAGAAGATAAAGTTGGAATCAAACTTCAGGATGAATTAATTGAGAGTACTGCCTGCGATGTGTCTATTCTGAATGTTACAGTGCACATCACAATGAAAACAGTTTTATTTTCCATGGTTGAAATAAATTACAATAAATAATTCAGTTCAATGGCAGAGATGTACTGGAGAGCAAGAGCAACAAAATTGACTACACTACACTGTGAGTCTCATTCTTGAATCTTCATTATCCATTTGAAACTTTTTACTGGTAGTAAATCATATTTCAAGTAGCTGCAGATCTCATAAAGCAGCTTGCTGCATTAAAATAAAACCAGAAAACCTGGGGCACTGGGAGGCTGCAGGGTTTGCCACTCAGCACTATTTGGGAAACTCTTTCTCACTCTTCTCTTGCCAACATCAAACAGAAAATTTTTTGATTTGATGTAAAAATTAAGCATCATTTGTCAAAAACATCCTATAGGTAGGAATGCTTGGAGGATCTGTATGGAGAGGAATAGCTTTCAACTCCAAAGCCGTTCTCCTCTAGTTGTTCTCCAGTGCCACTGTCATTTCCGGTTCATGGGGTACTGTGTGAATGACTGCCTTACAATTGCAGAACCTCAAACGTCCTACACAAGCCTCCGGGGGGCTCCAGATGAGCAAACGTGTAAGCTCAAGAGAGACTAACAAAGGCGTATGTGCTGTTTCCTGTCTAAAAAGATGAGCCTGTCTTCACAGGAGAGCTAATTATTTAACTGGAATCTTAAAAGATACATATAGCATCACTGGGAAAGAAGGATACCTCAGGAAGAGAAAATAAAACGAGCAATGGCAGAGGAGACAGGGCTTGGTGTATCTGAAGAATAATCAGGCTCTGTGTAGCAGGCTTTTCAGAGAGACCTTCTTTCGAGTGGAAAGGAACACAACTGAGGGTAGGAGAAGACTGGGCTGAGTCCAGGTTGCGAAAGGCCTTTGGTGTCATGCTGCATGAAGAAGCCAGTTTGGGCCAGTACGAACAGGGTAGCCTTCAAAGGACTTCTGAATAATGCTTAGGTCTGTGATTTAGAACAAAACTGATGGGAAACTGCGGGACAGCAATGATGGGGAGCTGCTGGAGGCAGGGCAACATGTTTAGACACTACTGCGCAAGCCCAGAGAGAAAGGAGGAGGGCCTCAGAGATGGAGAGAAGCGGTCAGAATCCTTGACTGCTTATCCCATTTTCTGCCCAGCTAAAGAAATCTTTCCAAGAAATACAACCTGATACTGAAGCCACAGGTTGATTCAGAGCTTTGAGAACATGGCCTCGGATTCCAGGCTGCCCGTGAGAGAAGGGGCTGGACACTGGAGTGCCCCAGCAGGGCTGTGTGTGGTGCAGGGCGGCAGACCCACGGTCCCACAGGGAGCTCGTGGGGTTAGGAGCAGTGACACAAACTCCACCCAGCACCCACACCACACGGCAAAGATGACAACAAGCACGTTTGTATTAGATATTCAGTGGTAAAGTAAACTCTAACTGAGGCCATGCAAAATCAAAAAAAAGGGAGCGGGAAACAGCATGCTGCTTTATTGAGCAGTCATCACAACATTTCCCAATGAATATCATATTTCACAACAGAACAGCATGAGGCATAATGGCATGAGGGCATCTCAAGCCGTCCTCCAAGCAGACTGCAGGGAATATTGTGCTTCCTAATGAACATACTATCCTTACAGGGGGAGGTTCACAGTTGCATTGCCTTTCATCTGCCACTATATCCTCCCTGACTTCCCGAAGGGATCTGGTTAGATGGACCTAAGAATCTCCATAACCAACAGTGGAGGGTTATTTTACTTAACATGTTCAAATGATTTTGTGTGAGGAGAAAAAAGTCTTTTTTGGGAAAATTCACTTGGCCCGCAGAAGCATTTTCCATTCGAGTTTAATGTTTAAACCATAGAGGATGGCATGCTGTCTTTCAGATTTGAAGTTTTTATTTACAGATGTTGAACTGGCATAGAGACTGCTGGCCACGCGTTTGGAGAGATGATTTAGAGATGTTACTGAAATTTGGAAGCTCTTTTACCCTAATAATTACACAGGGAGGCTAAAGGACAACAGTGACTGACAGTGCTGGGAAGAGAACCTCGTTCCTTGATGCAGTCAGACTTCACTGCCACCGGCTTCATGCCAGGCTCTGTCAGACCCTGAGGACGCACAGGTGAACGAGGCACAGTCCTAGCCTCCAAAGGGCCAGGGAGGGGAGGCAACGTGCTGTCTGTGACAGCGCAGTATGGCAAGAGCCACAGACAGACGCCTGCACAGGAGGCTCTCAGAGGCCAGAAGAGGGGGCGGGCCCTGCCGAGGCAGGGAAGGCTTCACCGAGGACATTTCAACCTGCTGTAGAGAATAAGGTAGTCAAGCGGGAAGAAGGGTGAGCAGGTGCAAAGGCTTGCAGAAGTGTCTGGGGAATGACGAGTAGCTCTGTGGGAGGGCCACTGAGAGGGTGTGTGTGGAGTGGTGGTGGCAGAGGAGGCTGGTGAGGTAGGCAGGGGTCTGATGTGAAGGGCCTGGTCCTGTGTGCTAGAGAATGTGGGCTTTAGCTTGCAGGAAATGGGGTACTCTTTAAGTTGACTGACCCTTCCACGCACTCATGTGGAAGGGAAAATGGCTGGTACAACTATTCTCCACATGGTCCAGCCCTTTAGGAGGCTGAGCCATCTGAGGTCTCCCAAGAAGATGCAGTTCTTTCCTCTTCTAGGATCGGGGGGCCACAGACACAGAAGGCTACCTGCTTGGCCCCAGTAAGGACACATCTCCGCCCCAGCCCTGTTGGCTCTGTTGCCAGATCCTGAGAAATGGTATTGCCATTACTTCCCTTGGCCCACAGCACAGAACTTAATAGTGTCCCCTGTCAGGAATGGTTCTCCTTGTCAGGAAGCTTTTTATTGATGTTCAGCCTTCATCTTCTCTTTCTTAATATTATCCCATTATGCCAATACTCCATTGTGCCATGCTAAGTAATTCCCTTTCCTCCTTGGCATTTACATCTTCCGAGTATTTATAGACTTATCAAATGCCCCATTTAGTTGTCACTTAGGCAGGCTATACATATTTAGCTTCTTTAATCTGGCCCCATAAGCCAGCCTTTCCATTCTCCTAAATCACTTGAGTTACTTTCCTTCAGGTTTCTGTCAATTTGCTTCCAGCCTCTTGGTAATACAGGGGGCTTGGGAGGAAGACGGGGTTGGGGAGGGAGGGCTTGCTCCCTTGGTGGGATAAGAACAGTTCACCATCTGCTGAGGGTGGAACTTCTCCCTTAAAGTACAAACTCCAAAACAAGCCAGGCCTCTAGAGAAGCTCTAAATGCCTCTTGTTATCTGCTTGTTTCACCTGCATACATTTCCAGCCAGGAACATTCTATTATTGACTCTTAATGTGCTAGGTGCCCACATGCAACACATCTGTGAGGGGTACTTATTATGTGTCAGGTGCTGTGCTGGAGACCTCTCCTTCCTTCTTTTCTCCCCTCCTCTTCATTTCTTAGACTTATTCATTGCTCAAAGAATTACTGAACTCCTATTGTGTGTCCAGCACTGTGGTACAGAATAAAATGTGGTCCCTGTGGCCGTAGAGAGCTCATGCACCCTAAGTATTTATTCATCTCGTATTGCCCACCCATCAAGTTGTTTCCTTCCCATCTTAAGGGTCACAGAGAAATCACACCTCAGTGCACTTAGCTCTCACTGGCGCTCTTGGTTGCCTGAGAGGAACCTCCTTGTCCCGTCTAAGCGAGCTGCCACACTACGCACGGGCGTCAACGGAGCCCCTGCTTAGCGCTCTCCTGTGCTGGGTCTCTCTGGGGCCTAAGAGATTCCTCTTCAGGCCTGGTACTTCTATCACTCCTCCTTCTTGGCATTCAATATTCACGTGACTGCAACTAAATATGTGCTTGAATGTTTTTGTTTTTCCTTTCCATGATACTGATGTTCCAGGTTATGGAGTAACAGATGGCTGAAGGAGCGATGCAGTGGGAGACATCTGAGTTCTGGCTCGTCGGGCGAGTCTGGGCATGAGACCACAGCAAGGAGCACTTCAGCCACCTGATCCAGGGGCTACTCCACACAAGGTATAGAATCCCCCTGGCTGCGGTGCTGCTATCCTCAAAGAGGTGAGGAAGCTATTCCAAGGACACAGTTCAGTTCAGTTCAGTTCAGTCACTCAGTCGTGTCCGACTCCTTGTGACCCCATGAATCGCAGCATGCCAGGCCTCCCTGTCCATCACCAATTCCTGGAGTTCACTCAGACTCACGTCCATCGAGTCAGTGATGCCATCCAGCCATCTCATCCTCTGTCGTCCCCTTCTCCTCCTGCCCCCAATCCCTCCCAGCATCAGGGTCTTTTCCAATGAGTCAACTCTTTGCATGAGGTGGCCCAAGTACTGGAGTTTCAGCTTTAGCATCATTCCTTCCAAAGAAATCCCAGGGCTGATCTCCTTCAGAATGGACTGGTTGGATCTCCTTGCAGTCCAAGGGACTCTCAAGAGTCTTCTCCAACACCACAGTTCAAAAGCATCAATTCTTCAGCGCTCAGCTTTCTTCACAGTCCAACTCTCACATCCATACATGACCACTGGAAAAACCATAGCCTTGACTAGACAGGACCTTTGTTGGCAAAGTAATGTCTCTGCTTTTGAATATGCTATCTAGGTTGGTCATAACTTTGCTTCCAAGGAGTAAGCATCTTTTAATTTCATGGCTGCAGTCACCATCTGCAGTGATTTTGGAGCCCCCAAAATAAAATCTGACACTGTTTCCACTGTTTCCCCATCTATTTCCTATGAAGTGATGGGACCAGATGACATGATCTTCATTTTCTGAATGTTGAGTTTTAAGCCAACTTTTTCACTCTCCTCTTTCACCTTCATCAAGAGACTTTTTAGTTCCTCTTCACTTTCTGCCATAAGGGTGGTGTCATCTGCATATCTGAGGTTATTGCTATTTCTCCTGGCAATCTTGATTTCAGCTTGTGCTTTTTCCAGCCCAGCATTTCTCATGATATACTCTGCATAGAAGTTGAATAAGCAGGGTGACAATATATAGCCTTGAGGTACTCCTTTTCCTATTTGGAACCAGTCTGTTGTTCCATGTCCAGTTCTAACTGTTGCTTCCTGACCTGCATACAAATTTCTCAAGAGGCAGGTCAGGTGGTCTGGTATTCCCATCTCTTTCAGAATTTTCCACAGTTTATTGTGATCCACCCAGTCAAAGGCTTTGGCATAGTCAATAAAGCAGAAATAGATGTTTTTCTGGAATGCTCTTGCTTTTTTTTAGGAAGTAGCAAAACTGATATTCAAAACCAGGTCTACTGACTACAAAATCTTTCTGCTCTGATTGTTGTAAAGTAGAAAGTCCTCAACAAATACAGAATTTACAATTAAACAGCTCTGAAAGGAGGATGGATTTTCGTTGGTCTGAAAGCAGTTACATCTGTATTTTCCTAAGCATGGCAAGGGATACAGAATTAACATGCAAGAGTTCTTCTGGGTTGCAAAGCACACAAAGCCACATTATCTCACGAAGGGCCAGAGAAGCAGGTAACCTTTACCTTGTTCTTCAAGTCAACCAAATAAGTCTTCCTTGACATACCATATGAACTCACTGCTGCACAAATGGCCACTGCTAGTTAAAAGTTTCCAAGAGTTAAAGACAAATGAATACGAAGGCTGAAGTCACCACTCCAGCACAGTAATATACTTTGAGAAAATTTCACATAATTTACCCTTCAAGTGCTATGTGAAAAATCGGCAATAACTGTAAAATGAATAAATTATGCCATCATTAAACCAATCTCACATCATACTGTGCCGTTCTTTCAAGAAATTCAAAAGAGTTTCTCATAGCATGCACAGTGCCACTAAGAGGAATGAAGGCGGGGGAAGCTCTGTTACCCCTGAATAAGGCTGAAGGAGTAACAGGAAACGCCAGGGATGAGAGGAGGTTAAGGCCCCGGGAGGCTCTCGTACGGCGGAAACCGTAAAACCTAGAGACAAAAAAGCCTTGTGTTCTGTGTGTGCGTGAGTGCTATGTGGCTTCAGTCAGGGCCAACCCTTTGAGACCCTATGGACCATAGCCCTCCAGGCTCCTCTATCCATGGGTATTCTCCAGGCAAGAATACCAGAGTGGGTTGCCATGCCCTCCTTCAGGGGGTCTTCCTGACCCAGGGATCAAACCTGTGTCTCTTACATCTCCTGTATTGGTAGTTGGGTTCTTTACTACTAGAGCCAGTGGGAAGCCCCAGGTTATATTCCAAGCACTGTTATTTAGTTGCTCTGTCTTTGGGCAAGTTATTTTGTCCCTCTGTTTTGTTATGTTCGTACTTTTTGTCCACATCCCATGGCATGTGGGATGTTAGTTCCCTGACTAGGGACCAAACCCGTACCCCCTGCATTGAAAGGTGGAGTCTTAACCACTGGACTGATGGGGATGTCTCCATTTCACCTCTCTGAACCAATGCATACTTTATCCATACAGGTACTGTGGGATTGAATTTGTTCATGTATCTATCCCTCTCAAATTAAAAAGTATTCGTATTGGCCCTATCTACCCATTAGTCCATCCTAAAGGAAATCAGTCCTGAATATTCACTGGAAGGACTGATGCTGAAGCTGAAACTCCAATACTTTGGCCACCTGATGCGAAGAGCTGACTCACTGGAAAAGACCCTGATGCTGGGAAAGACTGGAGGCAGGAGGAGAAGGGGACGACAGAGGATGAGATGGTTGGATGGCATCACCGACACGATGGACATGAGTTTGAGCAAACTCCCGGAGTTGGTGATGGACAGGGAAGCCTGGCGTGCTGCTGTCCATGGGGTTGCAAAGAGTCAGACACAACTGAGTGACTGAACTGAACTGAACCCATTAGGGTTGTTGTGAGAATCAGGAGAGACATTAGGTATGAAGACAATATACACATGGAAAGAGTTACGGAGTTTCTTTTCATTCTTGCCATTGCAAGGTAGGGCTTGGAGCTTACAGAAAGAATAAGTGAGAAAAAGTCAGATTGGACCCACGAGTAAAATCCACATCACACCATGCCCCCATCCAGTCCAGTGAGTCTGGAACTCTCGTTCACAGAAAGAACTCGAACAAAAGCAGAACACAGATGGGACTAGGAAGACGCAGGTACTCTGGCTTAAGTCATGGCCTTAAAAATCATATCATCTTGTGAAATGAAGTCTTGGGCTTGGGATTTCTTGGAAAGGATACTTTTCACATTTATAATTATGAACACTAGGGAAATGGACAAGGATGGGAACATTAAAAAGTAGTACCTATGTATTATTTTTCAAAATGAAGCTACTTTTACACATTTATTGAATACCTTCTCTGTGCTAGGTGCGTCTGTACTCATGGGTTCATTCTGCCTTTACAACTTCCGAGTCAAGGATCCTTTCACCATGAAGATAGTGACTACTGCAGATAAAAGGGGTGACTTCCGGACCCCACACCAGGCAGTGCAGTCAGGCCTCTCAAGGGTTTGGGACCGGGACAGGCACTCTGGTGGGTTCTCTCTCAGTCTCTCTCTGTGGGCCTGCCTGGCTTCTGCAGATCCTTCCATCATGTTGGAGGCTCTTTTCTGTTGCTGCAGACTGGCTATCTCCATGAGCATATGGCAGGGAATGGCTGCCCCATGGCTCTTCAATTTTCAAGTTTTCAATTCAGCTGAGGCTGACCATTATCTTTTAAATGCTAGTTTCTAAATCCAGGGAAGATGAGCCAGTTTGGGTCAAGTGTTTCCCTCTTGTCCAATCAGTACTCAAAGAAAGGAGCCCTTGGCTCAGTTAAGAATTTATGAATGAACGAACGTGTGTGCCTCTCCTTGCTTATCCTACATCTCTCTCAAGCCTGTTTCCAGGCCATTTAAAAGTTATACGGTATAGTGGTTAAGAGCAGAGGTTCTGCTCCTTATTCGTTGTGTGGTATTGGGTGAGCTGCTAGAGCTGCAATTACAGTATTTTGAGCATAAAGTGGAGATAAAAATATATGCCTCACAGAGTAATGAGACAAACAGAAACACACACACACACTGGAATACATATGTGTATATATGTGTGTGTGAGTATATATATGTGTGTGCGTATATATATTAATATATATATAAAGCACTTAACATAAAAACCAAGCATATAATAATTATTTCTACTTCTTTTTCATCATAATCATTAAAATTTTCTTTGACTCTGAGGTTGCCCTTCTATGGTGACCTCTCTGGTTCTAGCAACCCTGCAGTAAGTAAGACTTCTGTTACATGATGGAGGAGAAGTCTAAGTCTTTAAGGAGGGGGTGTAAAGATTCTTCTACTTTGGAGTGGAAGGATGTGGAAATAATCCTAACCTAATCTTTTCTGGTCAAGGGAGTCTGCTCCTCTGTGATGCCCATACAAGTTTAGCATCCTTCTGGTGAGCCCTGGGTTGGCCTGGATGTGACATGGTAAGACGACCTCAGGTGTCATCTTCACATGTCATAGAAACACAGCTCAGAGCAGGAAGACTGAACTTGTGTCAAAACTTGGGAGTTACAAATGAAATCCAAAATTTCTTCCGTTTGTGAAATATGGATAAATGTTACTACCTGTGCTGTATTCGCATAAAAAAGACAGATGTCATCTGCTATGCTTTCTTTTCCTATGAATTCTTCAAAATACAAAACAAAACAAAAAATCACTGAGAGTAAGAAGAAAAAAAAATCATCCTTTTAGAAATAGATTGTTAAACGCTTTTCCAGAGTTAGTGTCAGTATTTAATCTACGAATTAAGAAATTTTCCTTGGAGAGGCTTTAAAAAAGAATGCATTTCAGTGAACTCTTTTTAGTGTTAATTTACAATAAGAGATAATTGTGCCAATCACTATTAATGGAGGGGCTAAAAAACTATCTTGTCTGCCATTTGCCATGCCGCGTGAGAGATCTTACAAAGCATATCTAATTATCACTGGGCTAACCCTGTGTAAAACTGTATGTTTTCCTCATGAAATGCTATCTGCTTTCCATGGGTATGAAGGAAAAGGAATGGTGGTTGTTCATTTTTTACTACATTTCTGCTATTCTGAGAACATTTGCTGCAGAATACTAGTAAAACTGCGCTAAACTGTAGATAAAAGAACACTGACAGATTGCAGTCACGTCAATTCATAAAGAAAACACTTGGAGCCCCTGGGAATGCCAAATCAAGCCACTGGCACCCAATGACTCTATGCTAAGTCACAAAGTACATCATATTTTTTTCAGTTTAAACACAAAGGCTAATGGATGTGTAACTTATTTATTTCAAATTCTTCTTTGTGAAGCTGGCTCTTCTTTTTTTAGCTCCTTGGAAAACACTGTAATTCCCCTATTCTATAAACACACAAATATAATTGTAAAATGACATCGTTCTGTTTTCATTTAATTACCCCTGAAAATGCTTTCTATTTAATATTCATTACTCAAAAGCTAATTTAAAAGAGAAAGAGATGCGACTTATTCAAAAAGATGTACTGTCATTCATAGCAATAGTTATCTAATATACAGAAGTTAATAAAGCAGATTAATCTGCAAGTCCCCTCAAGCCATCCTTGAGTTTTGGGCAACTGCCTCCTTGACCTTTCACCTTCCCGCTGCGCACCAGCAGCAGGTGCCAGCTGTGCAGCAGCCGCGGCCGGCACCGAGCGCACAGTCTGCCCTTACTCTGCTTCTGACCAGCAGCTGACCCTGCAGGAGTGATTGTCTCTGGTGCCGGCCTAAAGGCTACACAAACCAGCAGCAGATAAACAAAAGACTACACACACCAGCTGCCTCGCCTAAGGGTACCATCCTGGGCGGACACCTCCACTCCTTCTCCAGCGTACCAAATCGCTCCTTGTTTGTTTCCATACATGCATTTCACCCTTGTTATTTTGTGCAAGAGGCAGGCATAGGAGAAAACCCCCCAAAACAACGACGACAAAAAAACCCCATCCCTTCCCTCGAACTTGACTTTTGAGTATTCCATGTCAAACTGTGCCATTATGATGCTAATCCAGGCCTGATTTAGCAACTTTAATAAGAGGCTAAACCCTCTTGTAATTAGATAATAAAATTTTATTATGTATTTTAATATTAAAAGTCTTAAAATCAAACTCTTCAAATCATACACTGGTATAGAACTAAGGTACTTAAATATCACAGCCCCAGAAAATGGGAGCTTGAAAAAGCACATTGCGGCTAATTTTTCATTCTCAGAAATGTAAACATGGAATTCCTATGTGGTAGCAGTGAAGCTCCAACACTCTTAATTACGTGCAGGGAAGAATGAATCTATTCAAGTATGAAGCACACTGTACCATTTCCAGCAACAGCATGAGATGGTTTTCACAGTTATTTCTTGGATACAAATTACACAAGTATAAAAACAATCCCCATAATGATTAAATGCGGTTATGTACATAGGAGAATACCAGTGCAAATGGTAACATATTTAAATGGTTTTCCTTCATTAAAAAAATTATATATGATATTAAACCATCAATCACTGCTGAAGCACTGGAGTTTAGACGCATTGTCACTGGTTGAAATAAATGACCTGGAGACAGAATTCTGGCTCACTCAATATGGTGTCTTTGCCGTTGCTTAGTCACCCAACTCTCTGCTGGTTTGGCTACATCTGGTGGATTCTATCCTTTTCAATTAATAAGGCAAGTTACACTATCAGTGGGCTACATCTTTGAACTGTGCTTAGAGGTAGACAAACACATGTCCTAGAGAAAAAAACAAACCCACAAATGCTCTCTGTTCTGTCAGCCATTTAGAACAATATTTGAAGTACCTTTTTTTTTTAAACCCATGTTTAAAATTTTCCTACGTCATTTCAGCAATTATATAGTATACAACGATATACTCTTAGCATTACTATTTATTTTGTTAAGTAGTAGTTTACAACCATGTTAGATTTGATGTCTAAAGTCACCGTCTGCAGACTGCACTTCTAAACATATGTTTTTGGGTTTGCTGTGCAGACATTCACTGACCATCACAAGGCTTCAGGCTCTGCTGGGTGTGAGGTCAAGTATCAGGACGGAGGTGATTTGGGGGAAAAAAGGTACTGTGTAAAGGCAACAGGATTATAATACTAATTTGATGATTTATCAGAAACAGGTTTCTATTTTAAAATACCATTTTTTGTTACAGGTGAAATAGTCATTCAACAAATATTTCTATAACAAAGATTACACAAAAAAGGCAAAGATATGGTATATAACAAAGGATTTGGACCAGAATTATCCTTTTAAAGATGAACAGAGAAATGAGTTCAGAGTATCAAAGATAAAAGCCATTTTAATTAAAAATTAGTGTTCTATTTTTAAAATCATTAACTTCAACTTTCTAAACTGATCTTTAGGGATAGTGATCACAAATTCATCATTCTTAAAGAGTTTTAGTGCCTTTTGGACTTTTGCTACCTGGCTATTAACTATATACTTCCATGCAGCCCTGTTCCTCTTTCAGTTCAGTTCAGTTGCTCAGTCGTGTCCAGCTCTTTGCGAGCCCATGGACTACAGCACAGCAGGCTTCCCTGACCATCACCAACCCCCAGAACTTGCTCAAACTCACATCCATCGAGTTGGTGATGCCATCCAACCATCTCATCCTCTGTCGTCCCCTTCTCCTCCTGCCTTCACTCTTTCCCAACATCAGGGTCTTTTCCAATGAGTCAGTTCTTCGTATCAGGCAGTCAAAGTATTGGAGTTTCAGTTTCAGCATTAGTCCTTCCAATGAATATTCAGAACTGATTTCTTTTAGGATGGACTGGTTGGATTTCCCTGCAGTCCAAGGGACTCACAAGAGTCTTCTCCAACACCACACAGTTCAAAAGCATCAATTCTTCGGCACTCAGCTTTCTTTATGGTCCAACTCTCACATCCATACATGACTAATGGAAAAATCATAGCTTTGACTAGATGGACCTTTGTTGGCAAAGTAATATCTCTGTTTTTTAATATGCTCTCTAGGTTGGTCATCGCTTTTCTTTCAAGGAGAAAGCACCTTTTAATTCATGGCTGCAGTCACCATCTGCAGTGATTTTGGAGCCCCCCAAAATAGTCTCTCACTGTTTCCATTGTTTCCCCATCTATTTGCCTTGAAGTGATGGGACCAGATGCCATGATCTTAGTTTTCTGAATGTTGAGTTTTAAGTCAGCTTTTAAACTCTCCTCTTTCACATTCATTAAGAGGCTCTTTAGTTCTTCTTTGCTTTCTGCCGTAAGGGTAGCGTCATCCACATATCTGAGGTTACTGATAATTTCTCCCGGCAATCCTGATTTCAGCTTGTGCTTCATCCAGCCCAGCATTTCACATGATGTCTTCTGCATATAAGTTAAACAAACAGGGTGTCAGTATACAGCCTGGACGTACTCCTTCCCCAATTTGGAACCAGTCTGTTGTTCCATATCCAGTTCTAACTGTTGCTTCCTGACCTGCATACAGGTTTCTCAAGAGGCAGGTCAGGTGGTCTGGTATTCTCATCTCTGTAAGAATTTTCCACAGTTTGTTGTGATCTACACAGTCAAAGGCTTTGGTATAGTCAATTAAGAAGTAGATGTTTTTCTGGAACTCTCTTGCTTTTTCTGTGATCCAATGGATGTTGGCAATTTGATCTCTGATTCCTCTGCCTTTTCTAAATCCAGCTTGAACATCTGGAAGTTCATGGTCCATGTACTGTTGAAGCCTGGCTTGGAGAATTTTGAGCATTACTTTGCTAGCGTATGAAATGCGTGCAATCGTGCGGTAGTTTTGGGATTGAAATGAAAACTGACATTTTCCAGTCTTGTGGCCACTGATGAGTTTTCCAAATTTGCTGGCATGTTGAGTGCAACACTTTAACAATATCATCTTTTAGGATTTGAAATAGCTCAACCGGAATTCCATCACTCCCACTAGCTTTGTTCGTAGTGATGCTTCCTAAGGCCTACTTGACTTCACATTCCAGGATGTCTGGCTCTAGGTAAGTAATCATACCATCATGGTTATCTGGGTCATGAAGATCTTTTTGTATAGTTCTTCTGTGTATTCTTGCCACCTCATCTTAATGTTCTGCTTCGGTTAGGTCCATACCTTTTCTATTCTTTATTGAGCCCATCTTTGCATGAAATGTTCCCTTGGTATCTCTCATTTTCTTGAAAAGATCTCTAGTCTTTCCTGTTTTATTGTTTTCCTCTATTTCTTTGCATTGATCACTGAGGAAGGCTTTCTTATCTCTCCTTGCTGTTCTTTGGAACTCTGCATTCAGATGGATGTATCTTTCCTTTTCTCCTTTGCCTTTCACTTCTCCTTTTCTCAGCTATTTGTAAGGCCTCCTCAGACAACCATTTTGCCTTTTTGCATTTCTTTTCTTGGAGATGTCCTGATCACCACCTCCTGTACAATGTCACGAACCTGCATCCATAGTTCTT
Source organism: Bubalus bubalis (assembly GCF_019923935.1). Lineage (NCBI taxonomy): Eukaryota > Metazoa > Chordata > Mammalia > Artiodactyla > Bovidae > Bubalus > Bubalus bubalis. The sequence continues at coordinate 2,922,599 of NC_059175.1, read as the reverse complement.
CAGGCACTCCGTCTATCAGATCTAATCTCTTGAATCTATTTGTCACTTCTACTGTATAATCGTAAGGGATTTGATTTAGGTAATACCTGAGTGGTCTAGTGTGGTTTTCCGTACTTTCTTTTAAGTCTGAATTTTGCAATAAGGAGTTCATGATCTGAGCCACAGTCAGCTCCCAGTCTGTTCCTCTTAGATACTTTGATTTGATCCTAAGTAATTAGATTACACACACACACACACACACACACACACACTTGACTAAAGTTAACTTTATTTTTGCCTCAAACTATCTTGTTATTTTGAAAATTAAAAAAATATATATTTGGGGGATGTTAGATGAGTTTAACTGCCCCTTATTGAATGCTTTCTACATGCAAAGATACAACTCAAATGTGATAAAATGTCCCGTTTAAGTTTCAGTAAAGACCTAAGTATAGAATCATATATAAAAGCAAAATAATGGCATCTTTTTAAAACAACAAATTTAAAAAGTATGCTTTAAGAATTATTAAAACATCAGAGAGAAGCAAAAATATCACTGTTGCAAGGCCTCATAAGAGGGCTGAGAGAAATGTAAGGGGTCGTGCATGAAGAGATCTTAGTTCTGAAATTCTCTAAGATTACAGAATACAGAGGTGAAAAAATGGAAGCCAAACGTACAGTGTTGGCCTGCAGAGTAATATTATTTTTCAATCAGTGACCAACATTTTTAAAACTAGATTTCTGGCTTCTCCTTGGGAGGGAATCTCTATACATCTGGCAACACTGGGTCTTACCACCTTACAGGGCAACAATTAGCTAGAAGCTGTTTGGAGACTGCCTCCTTTAAACAGGGATGTACACTCAATGTAGCTTTCATTACTGTCTACCTCCGTCAAGTTTCCTACTTGGCTCTATAGCACCTTAGTCTACGTACCTTATCTTAACACAGTGAAAAGTAGGAGAGGGATGCTCAAAAGAGTCGTTTCAGACGTGCCAGTGTGAGAGACTTTCAGCAGACCTACTGGTACTCAGTGGTAGAAGCCTCCTTTAGAGAAGAGAGGCTGCTTATAATCAGAAAGACGTGAAAAATGGCATTCAATACTGATGAATCAGTGGTGAGAGTCAGGACAGAGCCCAGAGATGTGCAGGCGATGCAAAGCGCTTGTTGCTTCCCCAATTTCATCTCACAGCTGCCACACTGATTCTACCCTAGAGAAATCGGGTTAGAGTAAACCTCAAGAGCTGCCCCGGAGGCAGTAAAGGAAAGGAACAAAGGGACATCCTGAGACAGTTACGCTGTCAGACTCTGGCCTTCGCAAGGATACACATCTTACTAACTTGTTCGCCTTCTGTGTCTGGCTACAGAATTAATGAGTGGGTGTGGGCATGGAGCAAAAGATGAAGCTGTGCCAGCTCTACCTCAGTGAAGGTGAAGCCACAGGACTTCTCTACACCAGCCGGCAAAGCAACTTCCCTCTGTCTTGCCCACTGTCTCTTTGGGTCACTGCCCATCTGTTTCATTTCAGCTGCAGTGCAAAGTTGGGGTATAAGATGACTGCTCTGAATCATTCTACCTTAAGCATGACCCCTGGGACTTATTGGAAGCTCAACTTGCCTCACTGTAAATGCTTAAAACACACATATTACTTCAAGTTAGATGCCACCAACAAACCACAGCTTTGTGGTTAAGCTGTATGTGAACTGTGAATGAAACATATCAAGGTAAAATTTTAGTTTTTCCATTTATTGACTACTAGTAACTTAGGAAATTACTTAATCTTTTTATGCCTTAGTTATCTATAAAATGGGGCTCATAATATGACAGCTTCACAGATACTGTGGTGATGGAATCAGACTAACTGCTTATATGTAAAAAGCTTAAGATTGTCTGAAATATTTGCCAGTATTTATTTTCCTTGAAATAAATACAAAGTACATACATATATTGCTGTGAAGAAGACCATGATTGCAGCAGCATGTGCAAAAAACAATTTTATTATTCTGATTTTTTTTACTTGTCATGCCTAATAACCTATCCCTGGCTTCTCTTTAAATCCATGTTATCCTCTGATCCAGCTGTAAATATTCTTTCTGCATATTTTTTTTGACATCAATCTGCTGTTATATTTTTGCTAATAGCTGAAAATTAACCAGACTGAGCTAGTGGGCCATGAACATACTTTCTAATTAGGATTCACTAGGAATGTCTATAATAACATTAGAAAATTTGGTTAATTTTTTAAGAGCATAAGAGACATGAATATATTTCATCTGCTAAAGTATTTCCCACTGTAAGAGTCTTGCTGAGGTTCTATAGGCCAAAATCTCAACATCAGTTAAATATGTGACTGCACTTTCTCCTACTTAGTATTATGGAATGGAATCTTAAGTATGAAAGATGTCTTGTATAGTATGTCAAAATGTTGAGCAATATCGTTTCAATCTAAACACAGAAATGAAAAAAGAGCAGATGATTTCCCTTCTGCTATAATTCACTTTGGGATGTATGTCATGAAGAGCACTATACAAAAGCAATTTTCATTGATTGACTGACTGATTGAGGAAAAGGGTGACTGTTCTCTCCAGCTTACGTCCCTACTGAAGAATCTGAAGTATGATTCCTATAACTCCTGACAGCTCTTCACAATTTGTAGTTAAATGCTAGGTTAGCACAAAGGGGGAGGGAGGGTGAGAAAGAAAGGATTATAATTAGAACTTTTTCTGGTTTTTAGTACAGCTCACTTGAGTCAGATAGTTAAACATAAGAGGTTAAGATAAATTCAAACCTAAATGTTCTAATTACTCAATTCAGCATATTTAAATTTTAGAGAACATAATTGCTAAAAATACACTGTTAATAAGTTAATGGTATAATCGAATAATAGTATAATGGTATATATATATACCATTTTATATATATATATATATATATATATATATATACTGACCATTATATAATTCTTGTTCTATTTCTACGTAAGTTGCTACTCTTTCTAGAATATTTAGTTTTAATAGAAGTTCTGATTTAGAGAAGCATTCAACATTAGTGTCCTATTCTTATAATCTGAAAGAGAATGAGTCACATCTTTGAAATGCCTCTCTAATTTGTATAAAACATGCTCTTTCATTTACCTAATTTGGATAGATCTTTCTTTCACTTTGTGATATAACTAAATGAACGCTGACCTCTTGAGTTATATATGCAAATACTTAACATGACCAGGGATAAAACTGAAAATACTTCACAAAGAAATCTTACATTCCAGATTATTGTAATAGATCCATGTGTAATCCCTGTTACTACTGACCTGTTCTTCAAATTTTAGTTTATCTTTCTAATGACATAAAAGCATGGGGAACTTTTTTTGCTAATATACATAAACTAGGTTTTTCTCAGTTGTTAAGTTAAAGCAATGCTGGTTAGACAATAATTCTTACTTGAAATAGATTCACTTAATTATAATAGATCTTTATTCTAATAATGGACTAAATTTAATGCTTGAAAATTTAGATTTGTTTGCAAAATATGGAAGATGGCTTATTTGGAGAATGTTTTTTTAAAAACACTGAAGATCTAAAGCCATGTAGCAGGTCATAATAAGCACATTTTCAGGTGAGAGGCACTTAAAATGTCTTTCCCAAGCAGCTGCATACAAATGGAAAGGCCTATAAGAATGTCAGAAAATCCTTTATGTAGGTTCATGCTTCATTTGCTGTGGAAGCTTGAGGAGATAACTTTTGCAATTTAGAACTGACACTCTTCATGCAATTATGCTTCCAGCAATATAGGTCCAGGTTGGGGGGGAGGGGAAACAGTTCAAACTAGTAAATAATTGCAGTATCATTGCATCAGTTTAGTTTAAAGAGCTGACAAACTCTCTCTAAACTCTAAGCACAATTAGTCATTAGGGTCTAGTTTTTCAGCACTGTTAAGCAATTTGTAACCCATTCCTTTTAATAGGGTTAGGCATTACTTAACCGACACAGATGCCTTGAAAACCGAAACCTTGAGTTATGAAGCAGCAACCTTGTTCATTACCTTCTCTGATAGGCAAATCATCTATAAAAACAGCATTTAATGGGCAACCAATGAATAATCAATGGCTCACTTTTCATCTGAGTGTGAAAATGAGAATAATCTAATATAAATTCCCTCTGGTAAGAGGCTGAATCTTGGATTCTGCTGCTCTTCAGGGTTGATTTATAAGGTCTTGGAAAGCTGATGTAAACAGATGATCAATGGGACCCATCCTTGCTCATAATAACCCCCAACTGGCCCACTCCCTCTTTTCCAAGTCTATCCCTTCAGGCTATTAGCTCTGTCCAGCTAATTCTTCCCACTACTTCTGCCTGCTGCTTTTACTCTGGCCATCCGTTCAGTCCAGCCGACTCAGAAGTAATTTTATACGCAGCAGAGAGCGGGTGGAATTGATTTTTCACTCAGTGCTCAGTTCCCATCTGAATAATTATCAATTTTACTGCCTCATAAAGGGAAGAGTCAAAATTTCAAATCAATTCAAAAGAGCTTTGGAGACGACAGAAACTGTGCATAAGAATAGAGGTCAAAGTTGTCAGTGACCTAAGGAGATGATGTCAGATACTACTATACCCAACAGTTGACATCAGAGGCACTCAAGATGATCTGACCTAGTGCTAATGCAAATCATATTTATGCTGACTACCAGAAACCAGTCATTAATATTTAAAATGCTATCTGAGAGCCTACATTCCAAATAAATAGAATGCATTCCACTGTTAATAAAGATATATCACTACTTAGTCAAATGCTGTAAAGTAAAGGATTACCAAGTATTATTAACACATAGAAATTACTTAGACCAACAAACACAGGATAATTCTGAGTAAAGACAAACATGATTGTCCTTTGCACAACAATATTACTTGTTCTGCAGAGTCTGATGGCATTTGTCCAGGACGATGGCCTATTGATTTTTGCTAAAATTTTCTACTCACTTAAAAGTTCCTGCCAAAGTTTATGGGACAATATTACGATCATGGTTGAATACTGGCAGGTGGTAGACTTGTCACTTGCCATGGTGGGGCTGGGGGTGGGCTTGATTCCTGGCCAATCCATGGGTATTTATTTTCTCCACTAGCTGGCTACATGCTTTAATTCTGTGGTTCTCAGCCTTCTCATAAAACACCTGAGCGCTATGCCACACTCCCAGCAAAACCAATGGCTACTGCAGATGGATGGGTGAGGAGAGGTGTATCCAAATCTTGACAGAATGTATATTTTGAAGAAGCATACTGGCTGAATCTGAGATCTTATCCCTACCAACTAGTTCCCTGAGAATAAATGGTGTAAGTAAGTTGTAAGGACTTCGGTTTTTGAGCCAAACAGACCTTGGTTCACATTCCACTTTCCAGTTGATCTCTCCGTGCTTCAATTCATGCAGCTGTGAACTGGGGATGATCATACCCACATTTCATGGCTGCTGTGGAGGCCTAAATGAGGAGACGCCCCTGAAGGCACTCTCCTACTGTCCTCACTATACTAACCCAATAGCACATAGTTAGTTACTGCTCTCTCCTTCCCACTGGCAGGAAAAACTTAAGAAGAGAAATTAATGTCTTTTGGATCTTAACAGCTCTTGCACCTTGTACATAGGAGGGCCTCAATAAAGGAGTTACCTTCCTCCTGTTTAATCACCAACATGTTTTGTAACAATTTCAGGATCATACCAAATAGTTGCAGCCCTTTGCTTATTTATGTAAAATCTTCATCCACACCTTCTTGCCAGGAAATTAACTGGTTAACTGAAACATTACCACAGATAAAGTTTACATAACTTCATTTAAGTATTAGCAAAAAATGACAGCTAGGAAGAAAACCTCTTCTTTGGCTTTCTTATTCATTTTCATCATTTACTTACTCAGACTGACATTTTCTGCTGATTGTAGGCGACTTATTTGCTGGCTAATGACCATGTTAAAGTATTTACATTTGCAAACCACAGACTATTATGGAGATAGTTTGGCAAAATAAGACGACAACTGGAAGCAGTATAAAGATATCATTTCCCAAATTTAGTAGAATGGGAATATATCATAGTGATGCTATCTCCATAGCAAAATGATATTACTCTCTTTGAAATGTTTCTGGTATATATATTATGTTTATCTTTATGCATGCTGTTACTGTGATTTGTAGAAGTGACTTTTTAAAGAACATTAAACTTAGACCTAATTCATATTAGCTAGTCAGAAAACATTTGAAAATTAACAAATTGTGGCTTTATCACTTATTATGGTTTTGGGAATATGACCCCTCTGAACCTTGATTTCTCATCTACAAATGGGGAAAATGACCCAGCAGGTCACCTGGCACAGCCAAGGAGCCCAGCAAATGGCAGTTTCTCAGCACACTAGAGTATTTTATTTACAAGGCGAACCTAAGATGACGTTAGTAGAGGCTCCAGGAAACAAATAGGAGGTTGACTGTTTCTAGTTCCAGCTTTGACTTTTATTCAGTATTTCTCTCGTCTCTGAAAGTGCTATCCTCTTTCTGAATACTAGCTTCACTGCGTGAGATGCATGAGTTAGAGATTTGCTGAGGGCAGGTAATCCTGAGGCCAACTATCCTTACTATACTTACAGGGAAAATGCTTACAGAGGAGAACCAGGAAAGGGTCTTGGCAAGACCAGTTGCTCTAAGGTATTCAGAGACCAGATTGGCTTTGGGAAAACTCTTATCTCTTAAGCTCGGTGAACAACCACTATTTACCTGCTGCAGGACCTCTGGATTTTGCTGCATAAAATGTAATAGTCTCTGACCAGCCTGGGTAGCCTCTCGACATCGAAGTGATTTCTTGCCCTCTTTTGCTATGTGCTTGAAGAGGTAGGTGACGATGTAGTCTAAACTGGTACAGCAGCTGGAGGAGACGACTGTATCTGTGTGAACAACCAATGAGAATTCACTTGATGACTAACGTGTTTGTTTCATCTCACTCTAATGCCTAAATTAAAAAAAAAACAAAAACAATTTCTGGTTTCAAAGCACTTTTATGAAACTGTAAATTCTTTGAGGATTTTTGCTTTGCTTATCTCTTTAAACCCAATGTCAACTACAGGACTTCACAGAGAGACACATTAGTAAGTAAATGATTCCTGGATTGCATTGGACAGAATTTTCCATATGTGACCTTAATGACCTTCTGTTCACTTTAAGTGTCTTTATTAAATATCTACATGGTGCAAAGTGCTCTGCTTCAGGGGAAACTGTAAACTTGGCACAAAGTACTTTGCTTCAGGGAAACCCTCGCCCTTGTGTCAAAGAGACCATGATTTAGACATAAGCCACTGGAGCACAGTGCTGTGTAGGAATGAGGATCACACTGCTGTGAAAATTTTGAGAGATACTGCATTTGGATGAGGATCAAGGAGGGTTTGGTGGAGGTAGCACCTGAGATGGGCTGGGGAAAGTTATTTAAGTTAAACATAAGGAAGGACATTTTTCAGATGGAGAGATTAGCACAGTATACATAATATGGTGAGAAGGTATGGATTTTCAAGACAGAATTTCAACCTACTTTCAAGTTCCATCTTTTCCAGCTACTTGCTGTGTGTTATTGTGAAGGAGCCAATTAAGCTTTCTCATCATTTGTAAAATAAGTTGCAGAGCTGAATGAGGAGAAAAATAACTAGAAATTCTCACAGTAAAAATAACTGGTATTTATTGAGAGCTTACTATGTTTAATTAACAACACGAGTACCTAGAGGGTATTATGCTAAGTGAAGTAAGTCAGACAGAGAAAGCTAAATACCATGAGTTCACTTATATGTGAAACCTAAAGCGAAAGAAACCAAATGAACAAACATGACGAAAGAGATACAGAGAGCCAGCAGGTGGCTGCCAGAGGAGAGGGCGCGCGAGGAACGAGAGAAACAGGCGAGGGAGAGTAAGGGGCACAAACTTTCAGTAACAAAATGAGGCTCGGGTATAAACTGTACAGTGTGGGGAACACAGCCAATAATATCTGGGTAGACTGACAGATGGTAACTAGACTCCTCAGCATTTTACCACCATGTAATGTTTAGAAATATTGAATGACTATGTTGGGCACCAGACACTCTTTACAAACAAAAACAAACTCACAGAAGAAGAAATCAGATCTGTGGTTCTCAGAGGTGGCTGAGGGGGAACTGGATGAAGGTGGTCAAGCAGTATAAATAACACTGCTGTATAATATATATAAAAGTTAGAGTATATCCTGTGAATACCCATCACAAGGATGAATATTCTTATATTTTTAACTATATGTGATGATAAATGTGATAAATGATAGATGATAAATATCAAACTTATCATGGTAATCATTTTGGGATGTATATAAGTCAAATCATTATGTTATACACCTTAAATGTGTACAGTGTCAACTATATCTCAAAACAACTGGAAGGAGAAAAATATGGTAGTTCTTACTAATTTCCCTCATGGTATATTTAGGGAGTAGGACTTATGGTTTGAGTAAATGAATGTATGGAAGAATCATAAGAGAGTAGGCTGACAAAATAGTTTGGGATCTTCCTTGAGGGCATCCAGCAGTGAGTCACACATTTACATATAATCTGAAAGGCAACAGAGGTGTTAGTGAAGGTTTATATTTTTTTGGCAAGTAAGTGTCACTATTTAACTTCTATTCAGAGTACATCATGAGAATCGCTGGGCTGGAGGAAGCACAAACCGGAATCAAGATTGCTGGGAGAAATATCAATAACCTCAGATATGCAGATGACACCACCCTTATGGCAGAAAGTGAAGAGGAACCAAAAAGGCTCTTGATGAAAGTGAAAGAGGAGAGTGAAAAAGTTGGCTTAGAGCTCAACATTCAGAAAACGAAGATCATGGCATCTGGTCCCATCACTTCATGGGAAATAGATGGGGAAACAGTGGAAACAGTGTCAGAATTTATTTTTGGGGGCTCCAAAATCACTGCAGATAGTGATTGCAGCCATGAAATTAAAAGGCGCTTGCTCCTTGGAAGGAAAGTTATGACCAACCTAGACAGCATATTGAAAAGCAGAGACATTACTTTGCCAACAAAGGTCCTTCTAGTCAAGGCTATAGTTTTTCCAGTGGTCACGTATGGATGTGAGCGTTGGACTGCGAAGAAAGCTGAGCGCCGAAGAATTGATGCTTTTGAACTGTGGTGCTGGAGAAGGCTCTTGAGAGTCCCTTGGACTGCCAGGAGGTCCAACCAGTCCATCCTAAAGGGATCAGTCCTGGGTGTTCATTGGAAGGACTGATGCTAAAGCTGAAACTCCAGTACTTTGGCCACCTCATGCAAAGAGTTGACTCACTGGAAAAGACCCTGATGCTGGGAGGGATTGGGGGCAGGAGGAGAAGGGGACGACAGAGGATGAGATGGCTGAATGGCATCACTGACTCGATGGACGTGAGTCTGAGTGAACTCCGGGGGTTGGTGATGGACAGGGAGGCCTGGTGTGCTGCGATTCATGGGGTTGCAAGGAGTCGGACATGACTGAGTGACTGAACTGAACTGAACTGCTGCTGCTACTGCTGCTAAGTTGCTTCAGTCGTGTCCGACTCTGTGCGACCCCACAGACGGCAGCCCACCAGGCTCCCCCATCCCTGGGATTCTCCAGGCAAGAACACTGGAGTGGGTTGCCATTTCCTTCTCCAATGCATGAAAGTGAAAAGTGAAAGTGAAGTCACTCAGTCGTGTCCAACTCCAGCGACCCCATGGACTGCAGCCTACCAGGCTCCTCCGCCCATGGGCTTTTCTAGGCAAAAGTACTGGAGTGGGGTGCCATTATGTACACTAAATAACATTTCATATACCTCTAACAACCACCTCTGTATATATATATTTTTTGGCAAGTGACACTAAATAACATTTCATATACTCTAACAACCACTTCTGTATATAGTAGGTACTGTTATTTGCATTTTTCTAATGAGAAAAGTGAAGCTCAGAGATAGCTTATCCAAAGGTCATGGTTTTGATTTAGAGCAAGACACTGCCCAGATTTTTTTTTTGGCTAATAGTAAGGTATGGACACAATTCTGGGGAGTTTATGATTAGTAACAAAAACAGCAAGACAAACAATTAAAAACATGATGGGCCTCAAAAAAAATGGTAAATATAGTAGATTTAGAATAAAAGTAGATTGGGAGAGTAGGGCTGGAAGTAGCAGATTATAAACTCCTAAGGCATTAGTTACTTTCTTATTCATTTTACTCATCTCTAAAATTCTGAGACACATGTGTGCTTTTCACAGATGAGAGGTGAGACATCAGTTGATTTAACTAAAGAATGGGTAGCAGTAGTACTTAGTCGTGTCCGACTCTTTGCAACCCCTCGGACCATAGCCCACCAGGGTCATCTGTCCATGGAATTCTCCAGGCAAGAATACTGGAGTGGGTTGCTATGCCCTTCTCCAAAGAATGGGTAGACAAAGCTACTCTGAGAAAGCTTTTTTTTTTAGGTCTTGAGTTCTATTTAGTAATAACACTAGAATCAGTGTAACACTACAGTGTAAAAATTCTTTCACATACATTGTTTTAAGTGAAATGACACAGTAAATAGAGGTAAGTTTGGGGGCAAGTTCTGAAATATAGACAGAAGTACACGTTTCAAATAGGACAATGGTAGCTGATACAGAATCATGAGGGGTTGAATGAAGGTCTAAAAGATGGGCATGGATTATAGTTTTGGGAAGCTATGGAGCTATAGGCTTTTAAGAAAGGAGCTTTTATTTCCTCCTATAGTTATGGCATTTGATTGATTGTTTTTCTCTCCCCACTAACTGGGTTACTTTGCAGAAAAGGAAGTTTGGTTTTATTAATATAACCCTGGGAAGTAGTATATAATGTAGCAGAAAATTTTTAGGCCTAAAAGTCAGGCACAGACTTGTTGAACCTGTTTGCTTTTCTCTTTTCCTTCATATTTCTGCCTTTTGAAGTCCCAATCGTGAAAGTAAATGGATTAAGTAACTTAACATCTAAAAAAGGAAGCAAGCAGGAAATAGATTTGCTTCCCCTCACCGGTGAAGAGCGATATGCTATCAATCATACAAAAATTATCAAGACTTCACATAGATTTGGTGACCACATGCCATGCAGGTTGCATTAAAAGGTTCCAATCTACTGAGTCAGCTATGAAAAAGCCAGGTAAACACTTCAGACATGAAGGCTGGGGCATATATCCATGCAATAAAAGCAGGAAGAAGAGCTTCCATTATGGCTGATTTATTGTTGGGGGCTTTGAAAAGGATAAATGATTTCAGGGTAGATTGAAAAGTGTGGAATCATAAGGATCATGGACCATTTTATCAAAGAAAGAATGAATAGTGCTGAGGATTATGTATTATTATTGGTCTTCTTTATTTGCAGCTGAAGCTGTTGTGTGAGATTCAAATAATGAAACTCTCGTGAAATTCAAGAATGGGCAGACGTCGTGAATTTTCATATTTCGTCCTAGCTCTTGGTGTTTATAATCCATGATTTAGGCAATTTTGGACAGAATTTTTAAACCCGACAGGCACTTTGTCCTCTCCAGCAACTTGCTATCTAGCGCTGACACCACCACAGGCCCCTTCTCTTTTGCAACTGGCTGCCACAGGATGAACAGGCATCAGCAGCAGCCCTCCTGATCACCAAGGCCTACCGCAGGAAGCTGCTCTGAAAAGTTAACTACCTCCATAGGAAAGAGTTGCTTAACTGAGAGTCGGAAGAATGATAATGGGGTTGAACTGAAATTTGCCTTTGACTCAAAATTTCTCATCATAGCAGAGCGGGGTATGAAGTGAAGTGAAGTGAAGTCGCTCAGTTGTGTCCGACTCTTTCGACCCTGTGGACTGTAGCCCACCAGGCTCCTCCATCCATGGGATTCTCCAGGCAAGAATACTGGAGTGGGTTGCCATTTCCTTCTCCAGGGGATCTTCCCAACCCAGGGATTGAACCTGGGTCTCCCGCATTGTAGGCAGACACTTTACCATCTGAGCCACCAGGGAATATATGGTGTGAGAGGCAAATTCAGAAACAAAAGGTCTATTTCGGTGATGCAGCAGTTTAGGGTTGACTCCATCTTCTAGACTGACGACTGAAAATTCAATTTGACTATATGAAGATTCAATTTCACCTCTGTAAAATGTGCTTACTACCACCTACTTTGTTTTGAGAAATTAAAGATTAGAGAGAGAAAGTGTGTAAAGTTTGTAACATAGTACCCAACTCTAGTAGTTCTCCCTTTTCACTTCCCATTTATTTTCCTGGCTATTTCAACTCCTGAAACACCAAGCCTGTCATTCAATTTAGCTAATCTGTATCTTTCTTCTCTTTTTAGCATGTTTTTGGTGAGAGAGACTAAAGAACAAGGCCTCTAAGTTTCTAAACATTCTCGGAATGCTTTACTTCTTTATTACATTTATAACATTAACTCCAACTCAAGAACATGCTCTTAACAACATATATTCTTTATTAATAATGAAAATTTTAATAATAATCAACTTGATTAAGGTAATTTCTGATGGTTTCTAGTTGGTTTTCGCTTGCCCCCACCTTTTCCTATTTTGCTTTCTGTGCCATCTTTTGCTTTCTTGGAATGCAACCTCATCCCTGTCACGGCTCATCTTCAGAGGCTTTCCCTGATCACTTCTAAAAAAGCCATAGAATCTTTCCCTATTCACTATTTTAAGTCTTGTTTAGCACTTACAATGATTTGATATTTTATGTGTGTATGTTTACTGTTCTCCCTCATCCCTAGAATATAAACTTCATGTTAGCAGAGACCTTGCCTATCTTATTCTTTTCAGTACTATCAAGATCTAGAATGGAGCCTGGCACATAGCATGTGCACAGTCGATATTTATTACATGAATGAGTTGAGAGCCATTATTAAGAGTGGACTTTTGTAAGCCCTGTGCTGGCCTCTATATGTAAGAGTACGGGGGTAGGTAATGGTGGTTTCCCCCGCAGCCAGTCTCTCCCAGCAGGAAGCTTCCATAAACCTCCTATACTTCTCCATCAGAGGGCAGACAGAATGAAGACCACAATCACAGAAAACTAACCAAACTGATCACATGGACCACATCCTTGTCTAACTCAATGAAACTGTGAGCCATGCTGTGTAGGGCCACCCAAGACGGACAGGTCATAGTGGAGAGTTCTGACAAAATGTGGTCCACTGCAGACGGGAATGGCAAACCACTTCAGTTTTCTTGCCTTGAGAACCTCATGAACAGTATGAAAAGGCAAAAAGACAAGACACTGAAAGATGAACTCCCCAGGTTTATAGGTGCCCAAATATGCTACTGGAGAAGAGTAGAGAAATAACTCCAGAAAGAATGAAGAGACGGAGCCAAAGAGAAAACAAAACCTAGTTGTGGATGTGACTGATGATGGAAGTAAAGTCCGATGCTGTAAAGAGCAATACTGCATAGGAACCTGGAATGGTAGGTCCACGAATCAAGGTAAATTGGAAGTGATCAAACAGGAGATGGCAAGAGTGAACATCGGAATTTTAGGAATCAGTGAACTAAAATGGAGTGGAATGGGTGAATTTAATTCAGATGACCATTATATCTACTACGGTGGGCAAGAATCCCTTAGAAGAAATGGAGCAGCCCTCATAGTCAACAGAGTCTGAAATGCAGTACTTGGGTGCAATCTCAAAAATGACAGAATGATCTCTGTTCGTTCCCAAGGCAAAACATTCAATATCACAGTAATGCAAGCCTATGCCCCAAGAACTAATGCCGAAGAAGTTGAAGTTGAATGGTTCTATGAGGGCCTACAAGGCCTTTTAGAGCTAACACCAAAAAAAGATGTCCTTTTCATCATCGGGGACTGGAACGCAAAAGTAGTAAGTCAAGAAATACCTGGAGTAACAGGTAAGTTTGGCCTTGGAGTACAAAATGAAGCAGGGCAAAAGCTAACAGAGTTTTGCCAAGAGAACGCACTGGTCATAGCAAACGCCCCTTTCCCACAACACAAGAGAACTCTACACAAGGACATCACCAGAAGGTCAATACTGAAATCAGACTGATTATATTATTTGCAGCGGAAGATGGAGAAACTCTATATGGTCAGGAGAAACAAGACTGGGAGCTGATGGTGGCTCAGATCATGAACTCCTTATTGCAAAATTCAGACTTAAATTGAAGAAAGTAGGGAAAACCACACTAGACCATTCAGGTATTACCTAATCAAATCCCTTGTGGTTATACAGTGGAAGTGACAGATAGACTCAAGGGATTAGATCTGACAGACAGAGTGCCTAAAGAACTACGGATGGAGGTTCGTGACATTGTACTGGAGGTGGTGATCAGGACATCTCCAAGAAAAAGAAATGCAAAAAGGCAAAATGGTTGTCTGAGGAGGCCTTACAAATAGCTGAAAAAAGAAGAGAAGTGAAAGGCAAAGGAGAAAAGGAAAGATATACCCATCTGAATGCAGAGTTCCAAAGAATAGCGAGGAGAGATAAGAAAGCCTTCCTAAGTGATTAACGCAAAGAAATAGAGGAAAACAATAAAATGGGAAAGACTAGAGATCTCTTCAAGAAAATGAGAGATACCAAGGGAACATTTCATGCAAAGATAGGCACAATGAAGGACCAAAATGGTATGGACCTAACAGAAGCAGAACATTAAGATGAGGTGGCAAGAATACACAGAAGAACTGTACAAAAAAGTTCTTCATGACCCAGCTAACCATGATGGTGTGATCACTCACCTAGAGCCAGACATCCAGGAATGTGAAGTCAAGTGGGCCTTAGAAAGCATCACTACGAACAAAGCTAGTGGAGAGGATGGAATTCCAGTTGAGCTATTTCAAATTCTAATGATGTTGTTAAAGTGTTGCACTAAACATGCCAGCAAATTTGGAAAACTCAGCAGTGGCCACAAGACTGGAAAAGGTCAGTTTTCATTCCAATCCCAAAGAAATGCAATGCTAAAGAATGTTCAAACTACCACACAATTACACTCAAGTTACACGATAGCAAAGTAATGCTGAAAATTCTCCAAGTGAGGCTTCAACAATATGTGAACTGTGAACTTCCAGATGTTCAAGCTGGATTTAGAAAAGGCAGAGGAACCTGAAATCAAATTGCCAACATCCCCTGGATCACAGAAAAAGCAAGAGAGTTCCAGAAAAACATCTACTTCTGCTTTATTGACTATACCAAAACCTTTGACTGTGTGGATCAAAACAAACTGTGGAAAATTCAAGAGACAGGAATACCAGAGCACCTTACCTGCCTCCTGAGAAATCTGTATGCAGGTCAAGAAGCAACAGTTAGAACCAGACATGGAACAACAGACTTGTTCCAAATTGGGAAAGGAGTATGTCAAAGCTGTATACTGATACCCTGCTTACTTAACTTATATGCAGAGCACATCATGTGAAATGCTGGGTTGGATGAAGCACAAGCTGGAATCAAGATTTCCAGGAGAAATATCAATAACCTCAGATATGCAGATGATACCACCATTATGGCAGAAAGTGAAGAGGAACTAAAGAGCCTTTTGATGAAAATGAAAGAGGAGTGAAAAAGTTGGCTTAAAACTCAACATTCAAAAAACTAAGATCATGGCATCTGGTCCCATCACTTCAAGGCAAATAGATGGGGAAGCAATGGAAACAGTAAGACTTTCTTTTCTTCGGCTCCAAAATCACTGCAGATGATGACTGCAGCCATGAAATTAAAAGGTGCTTGCTCCTTGGAAGAAAAGCTATGACCAACCTAGAGAGCATATTAAAAAGCAGAGACATTACTTTGCCAACAAAGGTCCATCTAGTCAAAGCCATGGTTTTTCCTATAGTCATGTATGAATGTGAGAGTTGGATCACAAATAAAGCTGAGCGCTGAAGAATTGATGCTTTTGAACTGTAGTGTTGGAGAAGACTCTTGAGGGTCCCTTGGACAGCGGGGAGATCCAGCCAGTCCATCCTAAAAGAAATCAGTTCTGAATATTCATTGGAAGGACTGAAGCCGAAATGGAAATTCCAATACTTTGGCCATCTGATACAAAGAACTGATTCATTGGAAAAGACCCTGATGCTGGGAAAGATTGAAGGCAGGAGGAGAAGGGGACGACAGAGGAGATGATTGGATGGCATCACCGACTCAATGGACATGAGTTTGAGTAAGCTCCAGGAGTTGGTGATGGACAGGGAAGCCTGGCGTGCTGCAGTCTATGGGGTTGCAAAAAGTTGGACACGATTGAGCAACTGAACTGAACTGAACTGAATAGTGGTGGTGGATGGGCAATTTAAAACAGGAAAAATATAATCACTTTTGTCATTTATCTTTCTCTCTTCTCATATGAGAGCTGGCCCCAAACTAAGAATGCTAGTGAATGATTAAGAAAAAAATTTAATACCGTGTCAAGCATATTAGGCAAGTCACTATTCTATCACTGGTTCAACTGTTTTGTACCTCCCTCTCATTTTTCTCACTGAGGCTACAGTGGAACTGAAGTTTGCTTATAACTCAAACAATACCTATAAATGCCTTTTTGAACGTTTTTCACTGTTGGAAAAGAAGAAACACAAGTAATTACTTTCAACAGTCTAATTCTCTTTCTTGAAGACAGAGGGCACAATTCACCTGCCAAACTGTGACCTATATCAGGCGGATCCAGCAGGGTGGTAAGGTGAAGAGGAATGGGTTTTATTGCTGGTTTTTTTTTTTTTTTTAATATTTATTTTTATTTGTGGCTGAGCCAGGTCTTAGTTGCAGCACATGGGAACTAGTTCCCTGACCACGGATCGAACCTGGACCCCCTGCATTGGAAATGCAGAGCCTTAGCCACTGGACCACGAGGGAAGTCCTGAGGAATGGGTTTTAAAGACTCCTAGAGCAGGCAGTTATTAGTTGTATGACCTTAGGCAAGTTGTTTTACCTCTCTGGGCAGCAGCTTACTCATCTGTATAGTGAAAATAATATTACCTAATTAATTCATTCAATATATACTTATTGAGCACTTACTATATGTTAGTAACTGGGAAAAAAGTAGTGATCAGCAGTCAAGGAGGAAGCTTACAACAAGTAGGGAATAAGGACAAACAATACTATTAACATCTCTGATCTAGTTTTAGTGTGCAGAGTGCTTCTGAGAATGAAATGAATGGAGAACACATATGAAAATACTTATGACTGCAGCATGCACAGAGTCCACGTCTATGCTCATTACATTCATAAGTGGCAGCACTGGAACTTAAGTTCAAGCTCAGTGCTCCCTCCATTATGCCACTTGGTCAAGATGCCTTTGAGAGACTTGTTAAAATGCAGATTTCAGGCTGAAGATCACAGTTTGTGAGTACAACATAGCCATCTGCAAGTAATTCAAAACCTTCAAGTACCGCTATGATATGAGATAAAAGAATGTTAAGACAAACTGTAATAAAAAAAGACAAGACTTCAGTTTCTGTCCATGAAGGATTAACTGCTATGAGAATTTTTTTCTTCTGCCATAAACAACTAGAAAACAGGACAAAATATATGAAACAACATTTTTCAATTACTGCACAAGAAGCAGTATAGGACTATTAAACCAGAGAGGAGGGAGACAAATGAGGCAATACCTACACAACTGCTCAAGCCTATTGCCCAAAGCAGCTTCCAGGCTGCTGGCCAGGAAAGGGGAACCCAAACAAAGCCAAGTGGTCTCAGTGAGTTGAATCTGGGGAGGCTGAGGCAGCTGGAACTTCTCGGACTGAGATCAGAGAGTGGGAACTATGTGAGAAGAGAGCTCTGAAGATCTGTAGAGGAGTTCTCTCCAGTCTTTGAACAATGTAACAGAGACACATAACACGTGTAATTGGAGTTCCAGAAGGAATAGAGACAGAGATAGAGGTAGACTATAATTATTTGAATGCAAACTGATTACATCATTTGATGGTGTAGATTATAAACCTTAGAGTACCACTAAAAATTAAGAAGTATGGCTAATAAGCTCATAGGGGATATAGAATGGAGTCATAAAAAACATTTAATTAATCCAAACTAAAAGAAGGGAGGAAAAAGAGACAAAGCAAGAAAAAACAAATAGCAGTATTGTAGATTTAAACTCAAATATACTGGTAGTTATATTACATGTTAATGGCTGAAACATTTTATTAATAGAAGGCAGAGATAGTCAGATTTCATATAAAAATATGACCCAACTATATGCTATATGTTAGGCAAATATGTCCATATCCTAATCCCTGAAACTTGTGAATGTGTTAGGTTACACAGCAGAGAATAAAGTTGCAGATGGGTTAAGGTTGTTAGTCAGCGCAACTAAAAATAGGGGGATTATCCCTGATTATATGGGTAGCTGCTGCTGCTAAGTCACTTCAGTCGTGTCCGACTCTGTGCGACCCCATAGACAGCAGCCCACCAGGCCCCGCCGTCCCTGGGATTCTCCAGGCAAGAAAACTGGAGTGGGTTGCCATTTCCTCCTCCAATGCATAAAAGTGAAAAGTGAAAGTGAAGTCGCTTAGTCGTGTCCGACTCTTAGCGATCCCATGGACTGCAGCCTACCAGGCTCCTCCATCCATGGGATTTTCCAGGCAAGAGTACTGGAATGGGGTGCCATTGCCTTCTCCCGATTATATGGGTAGGGCCAAGGTAATTCCAAGGGTCCTTGAAAGTGAAAGAGAGGTAGAAGACATCAGAATCAACTGGAGACGCACCTGTGGGAGAATGCTCAGATATTCAGTGCTGGGGGCTTTGCAGATGGAGGACAGGAGCCAGGACAAGGCATGCAGGCGATCTCTAGAGGCTGAAGAAGGCAGGAAACAGCTCTGCTGACACTTTGATTTTAGTCTGGTGAGACCCACGCCAGATTTATGAAGTAAAGAACTACAGAACAGCAAATTTATGTTGTTTTAAGTCATCAAGTTTGTAAAAAGGTGTTACAACAGCAACAGAAAATATCTGCTGTCGATAAGAAACCAACTTTAAATACAGAGAGACACAGAAAGATTAAAAGTGAAATGATGGAAAAAGAGGCTAACTCTAATCAAAAGAATGCTGGAGAGGCTAGTAATACCAGACAAAGTAGATTTCTGAGGAAAGAATATTGCCAGAAATAAACTGTGTCATTTCATAAGGATAAAGGGGTAAATTAATCAAGGGGACATAACAATCCTAAATATATATACACACACTTGATAACAGAGCTTCAAAATACTTCATACAAAAACTGACAGCAGTAAAAGGAGAAATGGACAAATGGATAATTATGGTCAGCGGCTTTAGCACTTATCTTTTGGTAATTCAAAGGACAAGTAGAAAACAGACAAACAGACAAGAAAATACCGGGAACAATACAGAGAATGTGAGCATCATCAAGCAATTAGATCTGACGATTAGAGAACATGCTTCCCAACGACAATGGAATACACACCCATTTCAAGTGCTCCTGAAACATTCACTGTACTTTGGACCATAAAAAAGATCCAATAACAACAACTTAGTGTATTCTATGACTAAAATAAAATTAAACTAGAATTAATAACAGAACTATCAGAAATTAAACAATGTGCTTCTAAGTAATACCTCATTGGTAAAGGAAGAAATCACTAGGGTAATTAGAAAATACTTTTAACTGAATAGAAAAAGTCCCCAAATAAATAAAAATTTTATGAGTGATAGCCACAGCAGTGCTTAAAGCACTAGATCTGTATATGAGAAAAGAAAAAAGGTCTAAGATCAGCAATGTAAGCTTCTACTTAGAAAACTAGAAAAGGAAAAGCAAATAAACTGAAGGAAGGAAATTATAAAGATCATACATGAAGTCAATGAAATAAAAAACAGAACAATAGAGAAATCAGTGAAAAATGAAAGCTGGTTCTCTGTACAAAATTAATAAACCTAGAGCCAGTATTCCCAAGAAAAAAAACACACAGATTGCCAATGTCAGGGATTAAAGAGGGAACATTACTAGAGATCCTACAGAAATCAAACTGTATAACAAGAGGATGGTGGTTGTTTTTAGTTTAGTTGCTAAGTCATGTCCTACTCTTGCAACCCCAAGTAGCCTGACAGACTACTCCGTCCATGGGATTTCCCAGGCAAGACTACTGGATTGGGTTGCCATTTCCTTCTCTAGGGGGTCTTTCCCACCCAGGGACTGATCTGTCTCCTGCATTGCAGGCGGATTCTTTACCACTGAGCCACCACGGAAGCCATAACAAGAGGGTAACATGAACAATTTTATGTCAATAATGTCAGATAAACTTTAGATGAAATGAATAATTTCCCTTAAAGACATAGGTATCAAATGCTACTCAAGATATAATAGGAGACTGGAATAGTCCTATATCCATTAAAGAAATTTAATTTATAGGTAAAAACCTTCTAATAAAGAAAAATCTAGACCTAGTGCTTTCAGTAGGGAATTCTATTAAACATTTAAGGAAGAACTGATAACAATTCTACAAAAACTCTTTAAGAAAATGAGAAGAGGGGACATTTCTCAATTCATTTCTTTTTTTTGTGTGTGTGTGCTTTATTTTATTTTATTTTTTTTAAATTTTATTTTATTTTTAAACTTTACATAATTGTATTAGTTTTGCCAAATATCATTTCTGAGAGCCCTATATCAACACTAAAACAAGGCAAAGATACAAAAAGAACAGAAAATTATTAACAAAGAACTACAGAAGAATCCATCATAGCTGTCATGAACCTATTATAGATGTAAAAATATGTATCTAAATTTTAGGAAGTTTTATCTATTAATTTATAAGCAGGACAATATGTCGTAACCAAGTGGGGAATGCAAGGTTGCTTTAACATTCAAATATCCATCAATATGATGATTAATACCATGCAATGTATTAACAGACACAAAGAAAACCCTAAGATTATCTTAGTATATGCAGGAAAAAAAATGTGATAAAATTCAACACCCATTCATGATAATACGCTCAGAAAACTACAAATGAAAGAAATTTTCTTAACAAGATAAAGAAGTTCTACAAAAAAAGCCTAGTGAATGAAGTGAAAGTCGCTCAGTCGTGTCTGACTCTTTGTGACCCCATTGACTGTATAGTCTATGGAATTCTCCAGGCCAGAATGCTGGAGTGGGAAGCCGTTTCCTTCTCCAGGGGATCGTCCCAACTCAGGAATCGAACCCAGGTCTCCCACACCACAAGTGAATTCTTTACCAGCTGAGCCACAAGGGAAGCCCAAGAATACTGGAGTGGGTAGCCTATCCCTTCTCCAGTGGATCTGCCTGTCCCAGGAATCGAACCTAGAGCTAGCTAATCTTATACTGAATGGTGAAATAATATATCTTTCTCCATAACACTGAAGACAAGGGAAGAGTGTTTGCTACCATCACTTCCAGTCAACATTTTACTATAGGCTCTAGCCAGTGTAATAAGGTATGAAGAAAAGCCATACAGATTCAAAGAGGTAAAACTATCTTTATTTGCAGACATAACTATGTAGAAAGACACATCTATCATGAAGAAATCATAATAGATGCTACCAGAATTAATAAGTCAGTTTAGCAAGGTTACAGAGTACATGGTCAACACATAAAGAAATCAATTGCAATTCTACATGGTAGCAAAAACAACAGGTATTGAAATCAATACCATTTACAAGAGCATAAAAACATAAAATACTTAGTTGAATAAGACTTAATATTCAAAACTTCAAAAATGCTGTTGAGAAAATGTAAAGAAGATCCAAATAAATGGAAAGATATGCCATTTTCAGGAACTGAACACTCAATATTGCTAAGATGTCAGTTCTCCCCAAATTGGGCTACAGATTCAATGTAACCCAATAAAATTCTCCTGCTCATTTTTTAATCTAACAAGAGAAATCAACAAGTTGACTCTAATATTTATTTAAAAAAAAAAAAAGGCAAAGGCCAGAATAGTCAAGACAATTTATAATGAAAAAAAAAAATTAGAAGGCCATACTATCTGATTTTAAGACTTACTATAAAATTAGGATAGTACAGAAATGGCACAAAGTAGTCTAATAGATAAAGAATGTTCTTCAACAATGTGCTAGAACAATTGAACATCCATGTTAAAAAAAGAATTGTAGCTTTTATCTCATAATAGTGAGTGAAAGTTGCTCAGTCGTGTCCAATTCTTTGTGACCGCAAGAATTAATACAATCCATGGAATTCTCCAGGCCAGAATACTGGAGTGGGTAGCCTTTCCATTTTCCAGGGGATCTTCCCAACCCAGGGATTGAACCCAGGTCTCCTGCATTGCAGGTGGATTCTTTATCAGCTGAGCCACAAGGGAAGCCTCTTATAATATGATGTACAAAAATAAATTGGATGGAACATAGACCTAAACATAAGAGCTAAAACTATAAAACTTTTAGAAGAAAACACAGAAAAAAACCTTTATGGCCTTGGGTTAATAAGCAAAGATTTCTTAGGATAGGACACAAAAGACATGATCTCTAACAGAAAAAAATAATTGGACTTCCTCAAAATTGAAAACTTTTACTCTTCAGAAGATACTGTTAAGAAAATAAAAAAGACAAGACAAAGTTGAAAAAATATTTGCAAAACATATATTTGAGAAAAGGTTTGTATCCACAATATATAACAAACACTTTCAAGATAAAATAACTCAGAAAAACTGAGTAGAAGATTGGAACAACTACTTTACCAAGAAAACAGATAAATGGCAAATAAGCATGAAAAGATGCTCAAATTAACATCCATTAGTGAGATGCAAAATAAAAACACAAAGAGAGTCCACTTCATGCCCATCAAAATGATTGATAATCAGGACTTCCTTGGCAGTCCAGTGGTTAAGAATCTGCCTTGCAATGCAGGGAACGTGGGTTCAATCCCTGGTTGGGGAACTGAGTTCCTACATGCCATGGAGCAACTAAGCCCAAGTGCCTCAACTACTTGAGACTGAGCAGGGAAACTACAATGAAGGATCTTGCATGACACAAAAATGATAGCTCCTGCATGCCGTGTCTAAGATCCAAAGCAGCCTCTGTCTCCTACTGCCAAAAGACTGAAAATAGCCAAGTGTTAGGGAAGGTAGAGGGCAACTGGAGCCCTTATACATTGCTGCAGGGAGCAAAATGGTACAGTCACTTTGGAATAGTTTGGTAGATTTCAACAATGTTAAATATACATCTAGCATACAACCCAGAAATTTCACTTTGGTATTTACTCAAGAGAAATATTTGTCCATAGAAAGACTTGTGCATGAATGTTCATAGTAGCATTATCAAAACAACCAAATAATGGAAAGAACCCAAATGTTATCAGTTGGTGAAAATATATTAACAAATTAACAAATGTGGTAATGTATACCATGGAATAATACTGAGCAACAGAAAGATAAAAACTGATTCGCAAAATAAGGCATTATGCTAAACGGAAGCAGCCAGACACAAAGGACTGTATGTTACATGATTCCACTTATATGAAATTCTGGAAAAGGCAAACTACAGTGAGAGAAAGTAGACAGTAGTTGCTTGGGTCTGGAACTAGGGGGAGGGATTGATTAGAAGGGGTCATAAGGGAGCTTTTGTGATGATGAAAACGTTCTGTATCTTGGCTGTGGTGGTTCATGACTATGTATATACATTTGTCAAGATGCACTGAACTGTTCATTTAAAATCAATAATTTTTACATTGTGTAAATTGTACTTTAATAAAGCTGATTAAAAATAAACTGTACATCAAAATATGAAAAAGGGTATTTTCTGTCTTTTAAGTAATAGTTACGATCTTTCACTTTGGTTAAACAGTCTTCCCCCTTTTGTAGGATGATCATCTCAAAAGCACCTCCTCGAAGAGACCACAACCAAGTTCTTCCTCTGAAAACAATGCTCTCTCTGATACTCACCAAGAGCAGTGAGTCCCTCTGAGATGGATGTGAGGACATACAGGAGTACAGGAGGATCTAAGCTGGTGATGAAGCTCATGTGGTCCTGGGTGAGACATTCCAAGAGTGGATAATACGACTGGCTCAGTTTCCGATATTGCTATAACAGAAATACTAAATGTCAAGCCACAGGGAAGCAAAAGACATGCTACAGTCAGTGAAAACTGACATGTATAAGACTGGAAATTGTGACCTTATTTACACATAAATATATAAATAAACACAAACATAAATATATATAAAATAATTAGGTTGGTGCAAACATAATTGCAGTTTCAGACTGTGAATTTTAAATAATTACGAAAATGAAAGTGTGAAACTGTTAGTCGCCCAATCGTGTCTGACTCTTTGTAATCCCGTGGACTGTAGTCCGCCAGGCTTCTCTGTCCATGGGATTCTCCAGGCAAGAATGCTGGAGTGGGTTGCCATGCCCTTCTCCAGGGCATCTTCCCGACCCAGGGATCGAACCCAGGTCTCCAGCATTGCCGGTAGATTCTTCACCATTTGAGCTAGCCAGGAAGCCTGGGTATAAATCATTAGAAAGATGGTAACAATAACCCTGTGTACGAGACAGCAAAAGAGACACTGATGTATAGATCAGTCTTATGGACTCTGTGGGAGAGGGAGAGGGTGGGAAGATTTGGGAGAATGGCATTGAAACATGTAAAATATCATGTATGAAACGAGTTGCCAGTCCAGGTTCGATGCACGATACTGGATGCTTGGGGCTAGTGCACTGGGATGACCCAGAGGGATGATATGGGGAGGGAGGAGGGAGGAGGGTTCAGGATGGGGAACACATGTATATCTGTGGCAGATTCATTTTGATATTTGGCAAAACTAATACAATTATGTAAAGTTTAAAAAAAAAAAAAAAGAACACACACAAAAAATAAACTAGGCTCAAATGCATTTTTAAAAATCAAAATAGGAACCATTACAATCAACACATTTTTGCCAATGAGAAATAAGTTTGTTTATTCCTGCAGCATAAAAATCCATGCTTTGGGATTCGACGAACTCATGAAAAGCATTTTCTGCTTCCTGCTGGTTGTGGAAGCATATTCCCTGAACAAAGTTGATATGCTTGAAGACGTGGTGGTCGGCTGGTGAGAGGTCAGGTGAATATGGCAGACGAGGCAAAACTTCACAGCCCAATTCATTCCATTTTTGAAGCATCGGTCGTGCGATATGCAGTCGGGCGTTGTAGAAAAGAATTGGGCCTTTTCTGTTAATCAATGCTGGCTGCAGGCTCTGCAGTTTTTGATGCATCTCTTCAATTTGCTGAGCATACTTCTCAGATGTAATGGTTTCACGGAGATTCAGAAAGCTGGAGTAAGATCAGACCAGCAGCGGACCATCAAACGGTGACCATGACCTTTTTTTGGGTTCAAGTTTGGCTTTGGGAAGTGCTTTAGAGCTTCTTCTTGGTCCAACCACTGAGCTGGCCATCTTTAATTGTATAAAATCCACTTTTCATCACAAGTCACAATCTGATTGAGAAATGGCTCGTTGTTGTTGTTGCGGAGAATAAGAGAAGACGCCACTTCAAAGCTACAGTTTTTAAAATTTTTGGTTAGCTTATGAAACACGTATTTATCAACCTTTTTCACCTTTCCAATTTGCTTCAAATGCCAAATGACTAGAATGGTCGACATTGAGTTCTTCAGCAACTTCTTGTGCAGTTGTAAGAGGACCAGTTTCAATGCCCGCTCTCCGTTGGTCATTGTCAACTTCCAATGGCCGGCTACTGTGCTCATTTTCAAGGCTCTCATCGTCTCCTTTGCAAAACTTCTTGAACCACTACTGCATTGTACTGTGTGCTGTGCCTAGTCACTCAGTGGTGTCTGACTCTGTGCAACTCCATGGATTGTAGCCTGTCAGGCTCCTCTGTCCATGGGGATTCTCTAGGCCAGAATACTGGAGTGTGTTGCCATGCCCTCCTCCAGGGGATCTTCCCAATCCAGGGATTGAACCCAGGTGTCCCACACTGCAGGTGGATTCTTTACTGTCTGAGCCACCAGGGAAGCCTGACTGCAATGTTCATTAGCAGTTTCTGGGCCAAATGTGTTGTTGATGTTACGAGCTTTCTCTGCCATTTTACAACACATTTAGAACTCAAATAAGAAAATTACTCGAATTTGCCTTTTAATATAATTTCCCTAGTCTAAAATAAATATAAAATAAACAGCAATAAGTCATTAGCAAAAAATATAAAGTGATAAATGTGTATTAAAACGATGTATAACATAACCACATTTATTTAAGAATGTATGGCAAATTCAAAGTGCAAATGGCAAAGTTCAACAGTGCAAAACCACAATTTCTTTTGCACCAACCTAACATGGAACAAATGACGTAATGATTCTCAATTCAGTATTTAAAGGAATTCTAATAAAAATACCTTGATCTCTAGAAGTCCTAATTTGAGGCTACAGTATAGCATAGTACGTAATTTCAATTTGCCTTATATGGTTAACAGTTAAGCGCAAGCAACACTGTTGTAGTACGGAGTTTAGAAGACTGAATTATTTTTCTGGGCTGGAATAATATAACACAGAACAGTGCTTAACAGGGGCTAGGGAACCTTTTTTTTTAACACAAAGAAATCTGCTGTTATAATAGGATTTGGTATCATCATCTGCTGTATTCACACAATGTCAACCCATATAACTAAATCATAACTGGGTAAATGGCTTAATATTTACCATACACAACAGGCAAAAGATAAGTACATGAGAAATACACCTGGAAAACCTCAAATTAAACTCAAACCAGTATCAAAGAAGCACAACACTCATAAGAGAAATAAACCATAGCAATATTTATTAAAGTGAGATTAAGACTACCTCCATAAAAATCACATGGGGGTGCTTGTTAAAAACGCAGTTTTCTGATCCCCAGTTCAGACTTAACAAATGAAAACCTCTGGAATGAGGTCCTGAAAAGGGCATTTTAGAAGTATCTTCTAAGGGAGTCTTCTGCATCCTCAATTTTGAAATTACTGAGGTAAAGGTTTGGTTGTCTACTAGAAAAAAGATCAGAGAAAATCCTGGAGCCATATCAGGTTTGTTTGTTTCTTTTTTTTTTTTGGTGGGCTTCAAGTGCTAAATGAAGAGTTCCCTCAATGAGGCTGTAGCACATGGCTGATCTGACTCAAGTCTCTACTCCACAATTTCTGTTGACAGGCAGCCTTCAATGAGCATTCCATTCTACTGCAAAAAGGCTGGACACCTTTGGCTCAAGATGTATTTTTTTGTTTGGTTTTTGGGTTTTTTGGGCCATGCTGTGTTGCTTACAGGATCTTAGTTCCCTGACTAGGGACTGAACCTGGGTCCTTGGCAGTAAAACTGCACAGTCTTAACCACTGAACTGCTAGGGAATTCCCAAGAGGTGGTTTTATGAAGACTAGCTTAGAAAGGTGGAAGAGGGTACCACTAGTCCATTAGAATGTCAAGAAGCATTTCTCGTACAGGCTGACTAATGCAGGCCCCTGGATCTTGTAGTCTTGGGCAGGTGGGAAAGCCTGAGCATAAGTTTGGCTGTGTTACTGAAGCAATTACTGCAACCACGCTGGGCATATATTAGCTTTTGTGTAATCAGGCAGAGAGATTTAAAAAAAAAAAAGTCTGATAACGACACAGCTCAGTGGAGGAGCCTGGAAATTTGAATTCCAGCAAGCACCCCAGGTGATTCTGACGGGCTTCAAAGTTTGAAAACTACTGACATAAATCACTAAAACTAGACAGTAGGGTAGAAAAGGGACCTAGAGATCACTTTGTTTAATTTACTCGTTTTAGAGGTGAGGAAATTGAAGCCTGGAGAAATAGAGAAGGTGATTTATTCAAGGTAAATGGCCAGTGAGTGGCAGAGTTGAGACTATATACCAGGTTGCTCAACTTCTAGTTCAGCACTCTGTCCACCATATCAGAATGTTAAGGGAAAGGAAAGCCAAACAGCATGGGAAGCAGACAGAGTAGAACTGAAGAAAGGAGAAGATCCTGAAGTCATCCTGCATTTCTGCCCCAGGACACACAGACCTTTTCTGAATTGTGAGCACAGTTGTAAGCAGTTAGTTGAAATTGCTAATTACACTTTCTGTAGACACAGAACTCGGAACACTCTGGATGACCAATTTGTCAGAAGATGCAGTTTTCAAAGCTACACATTTAATTATATAAAGACAGCCACTAAAGTTGTTCTAATTCTGTAAGCTAAATTAAATGCTGTCCTAAAACATAAAATGATCTAGTGCTGTTCTAACTTCTCGGGCTTCATTGTAACAATTCTAAGCCTGTGGTGGTGTGACTTCACATTTCATACAAAGACTCCCACGACACAGGATTGCTTACGAGCAAGTCGCTGTGGGACACCGACAGCAGCATTTTGACAAAGGCTTGGAGTACATTGTCAAAGTGGTTGTCCCCATACAACTTGAAGACGCCAAAGCTGACATAATTTCCACACAAGGCAGATTTGAGAGCTGAATAGCAGATGGAGATGCCCTTGAGTTTCATTGGATAAATCTGATCTTTTGAGAGGCTCCCAAGGGACAGGATCTGATTACCTGTTTCAGGGTAAAAGCAGAATGAGAAAGTGACATAAGTAGATGTAATTCAAAGCAGTTATGAGGCACATAATCAACGTTTTCACTTTACTGCTATTGTTCATTTTCCCCTACTGTTGTTCCAAGATTCACACCATCATATAATGAAAAATATAAATACATAAGGCAGTTTATATGGGAAGTACAAATGGCCCAGTGAAAATCAATCAAAGGTACTGGAGATTTGATATTTTTGTCTGCATGGTGATTACACGAATATATATGTAGATACATGAAAACTCATTGAGTTGTACTAAAGATTAGTTTATATACTTTAATATTTACATTATCTCTTCTTCAATAAGAAGTGAAAAAAGTAGGAATAAATAACCAACTAAGTCAAGAAAAGATAACTTAGATACATAAGTTACTCTAAATTGTGGGGTGAATTTTCTCATTTTCACCTTTTTCACATGAACTTGATATTGAGCTACTTCACTTTTTGGAGGATCACAGGTTTGGTACATGAAGTAAATGAAATAAGACACACAAGTTCTTGGCATAGTACACAATAAATGTTACTTCCCTTTTCTCCTTAGATCCTTTTTCAGAAGCCCTAAAGAGGTGGTCATTTAAAAACCGTACTCAAATTCTATGTTTGACCATCAAAAACAAAGTAATGTTTATATAATCACCTTACAGTTTTTTTCTAGTTAGCATTTACAACCAACAATTTCTTTCTGAAATGTGCGCTAGTAAGGCATATTACTAGACAATATCCAAGAATGCTTTGTAAAAAATTATAAAGTCATATATGTTTCTTAGCTCTGCTTTTTCCTGTTCAAGTAAGTAACACTTCTAAAATTGAAACTAAATTCAATTTACAAAATTTAGAGGCATACTGTTGTGGTTCTGTACTGTGTCTATTGGGCTAAATAAGAATTAAGTTTCCCAGAACTCATTTCCTTGTACAGTTGTGGCCTAGAATTGAGCAAAAGAGAAATCTATATGAGATTTGGAAGATGAAAGTGAAGTAGCAGCTAGGACTTTCTGAAGGTTGTTGTGATTAGAGGCTGTGAGGAAAAGATGTAGAAATACCTTTGGGTTTGAGTTTGTCCTTGCTTTTCCCTGCTCTGTGTGAAGAACTGCAAGCCCTGCTGACCAATGACCCCAAGCCTACCAAGGGCTTGGCAGCAAACGTGCAGAGCGGCAGCCACACAGAGGCCACAGCCTTCCATTGCGTCCGTACCACTATACCAGTCCCCCTCACTCCACTGTCTTTCAGGGTCTCACCCTAGCAGCTGGGTGTCTCCAGCTTTTAGATATCCTTGCCAGGTCCAACTTGTCCATCATGCCATTATTTCAGGAGGCCTGATTAGTGATTTTTCTCCTGAACTTCCAACTCCCCCCTTGGAGGTCCATTTTGCCATCTTTGCCCAAGATAGTACAACGTCTAATTCCTAAAATAAACTCCCTATTCCATCAGTGTCACAGTGTCTGCTTTTCCCTGTTTGAATCTCGACTAATACGAATATTATGAAAACTATATGCTTACTAAGAGGTTAAGAAGGATCAATCATTCTAGCAGAGTAAGAAACAGGACCAGGCCAAGGTGAAGGTTTCCTGCCCTTTATCTGGCCTTTCTGAAACAGTTTCATACACTTTTTTTTCCTTTTTCTTTCTATGAATCCTTAGAAGTCCAGTGGCTTTGCTTATAATTTATACATTTGAATGACACCACCACTGTGTTGGCTGAAGCATATCTTGGAATTTACTCCATACCACATTTTGTACCCTCTCTCATGATCTCATCCTAAGTTCTCTTAGAAAGATATGGTAAGTTTTAACTCAATATGATAGTATTTCCTTAATAGCTACTGGTGGGAGAATAGATTTGTAAACAAATAATTTCATATAATGTGACAAACACTATCAGAGACATATGTCAAGATTTTATGGGAAAGGAAGAGACTGGCTTTGCTTGGACAGGACAGCAGGGTGGGTAAGGCTTCACAGAACAGGTTGCTTCTCAATGACCAATCACAACCTCTCAGATGGACTTGAGGGAGAGAAGAGTATTGCAGAGATTATGTGCATGGGCATGAAGGCCTTTAAAAGCAGGGAGCTGCAGGAGAGGGCAGTTCTCAACCACTGGTTTACTACCTTCACCTCCAATTCAATCTAAATCAAGATACACATTCCCTGTCCCCTTCCGTTTCCCAGGAAAGAAAAGCACTGCTTGCATGTGATGGAAAGAGCTGGGTAATCTGGTGGTAGTGGTGGCGGTTTACACATTTCGAGTTAAGGAGGCTAGGGCCAAACAGAGAGAAGCAGGTCATCTTCTGGGGACTTCCTATGCTGAGGTCCTTATGGGGAAAGTAAAGATCCTATTTTCTTCAGCACAAGATGGAATAGGCAGACTAAGAACTGTGTTGGGAGAAAATTTTTGATTCTAAAAGACTGGATAACCTATAATCAAGAAGGATTAGTTATTTAGAATCACAACTTTTATCTTGTATTAAAGTTGCAATCTGGCATACATGTCTTTTGGACTATTTCAGACACACCTGTGTGAATTAAAACAGTAACTAGCATACCATTATGAGCTTGAAAAAGTAGAATGAGTAATACTTTTGAAAGAGGAAACTATATTTCATCATGCTCCAGTGGTTCTGCATTCCATGGTGGCTATAAATGACTATGGAAGAGAAGGCATGTCCACATCATTTATTCACCCCATCAGCGTTATTCAGTTTATATTATTCAACAATCCTTACTGAAATTGGAGTCCATGCCCTCAAAAAGCTTAAAATCTAGCAGTTAGACTCACACTGCTCTAAACAAAAGTGATCACGTTCAGATTTTGTTTTAATGTTCCTCTATAGGTATGACAAACCTCTTTGCCTTCCCTATTCCACCCCACCCCTATAAAGTCCCATCTCCTTCCTTTCTAAGAGGGAGGTCTTTATTGCACGGATGGACTGCTGGGTGACGAAGGCAGCCACTGAAGCCAGTAACAGTCGCCACTTGTAAAAAAGAAATGATACACTTTCTGTAATGAAATTAGAGACTTCCAAAGTTTAGAATCAAAAGGGAAATCTTTAACTGTTTCCCACTGACCATATCCGTCGTAACTGGGCGCAGTTACAATAACAGCACTTATAACTCACAAGGCTCTTATGTGGCGTGAAGGAGACAGCACATATGAAGTGCTTACCCCAGTAACCGGCACAGTGCTCGTGTAAACTATGGCCATACACAGTAGTAAGGGCTCTTTTCTCTCTCCAGTCTACTAGCCTATTAGGTCAGACATGGGGAGCTAAGGCCTGAAAAAGAGGAGGCAGTAAAGCTGAGTGTGTCTGGTGTAGAATAATGTCACTTTCTTCTAATACATAATTCAAAGTAAGGACAATGCTATGTATTTGACCACGTTCCCTCTATTCCTTCAAAAGAGAACTGGCTGTAGGGTATCACAGTGTGGATCTTTGGCCCACACTCTACCATTTCTCTGTGCCCTCAGAAGAACACATTGTAAAACACTATTCATTTGACTGCATCAGGTCTTGGCTGTGGGACACGCACGGCAGCTCTTCATTGTGTCATCAGGCTTCTCTCTAGTTACGGCTTGCAGGCTCAATAGTAGCAGCACAGGCTCAGGAGTTGTGGTGCGGGCTCAGGAGTTGCGGTGCGAGCTCAGGAGTTGCGGTGCGGGCTCTCTAGTTGCGGTGCGGGCTCTCTAGTTGCGGTGCGGGCTCTCTAGTTGCGGTGCAGGCTCAGGAGCTGCGGTGCGGGCTCTGTAGTTGCAGTGCAGGCTCAGGAGCTGTGGTGGGGGCTCTCTAGTTGCGATGCAGGCTCAGGAGTTGTGGTGCGGGCTCAGGAGTTGTGGCGCAGGCTCTCTAGTTGTGGTGTGGGCTCAGTAGTTGTGGTGCGGGATCAGTAGTTGTGGCGTGGGCTCTCTAGTTGTGGTGTGGGCTCAGGAGTTGTGGCATGGGCTCTCTAGTTGTGGTGTGGGCTCAGGAGTTGTGGTGCGGGATCAGTAGTTGTGGCGTGGGCTCTCTAGTTGATGTGTGGGCTCCGGAGTTGCGGTGCGGGCTCAGGAGTCACGGTGCGGGCTCAGGAGTTGTGGTGCGGGCTCAGGAGTTGTGGTGCGGGCTCTCTAGTTGATGTGTGGGCTCTCTAGTTGCGGTGCGGGCTCAGTAGTTGTGGTGTGGGCTCAGTGGTAGAGGCATATGGGCTTAGTTGCCCTGTGGCATGTGGGATCTTAGTTCCCCAATCGGAGATCAAATCTGCATCCCCTGTGTTGGAAGGCAGATTCTTAACCACTGGACTACTAGGGAAGTCCCAATAATAGTTTTAAAAAAAAGGTGCAAGGGCTAAGATATATGGTAGTTGTATCTTATACCAGGAAGAACTAACAGTATGAACAATGTTACTTCCTGGTTTATAAAGCAATCTGTTACATTGATTTACTTTTTATTTTTCCCTTTTAATCTCTAAAATTTTAAAGTTAATTTGATACTTAGCTGACAGCTCTATAGGTTGAATGTCTTCATTTAGCATCAGAACAGTTATGGGAGCAAGCTTGCTGACATTATTTCAGGTTGCTCAACCCACTCTGTCTCTGCAAACCAGCCAAACCCCCTGGATGTAAGTGGTTTGAGACAGAAACGAAGCTGTGGATATGGAAAGGAATATAATATTTCCCTTTCAGGTTGAAAAAGATTAAAACAATGCAGCATTGATAAGCATGTGGGAAATTAAGAAAATTGTTGGGAATGTGAATTAGTATAACCATTTGTAGAGGGCAATTTGGTTAAATTTATTAAAACTGTGTAAATCCACTTTTGGGAATACATTCCAAAACGAATGTTCACTACCATATCTCACCATCTCCTAGCATTTGCACTTATGCACAGTCTCTGTGAAAGCCAGCTTCTCAATCTGTTGAACTAGCTCCCCTCTCCTTTTATGGGCTTAAGAACAAAGCACAGCAATTCCCCCTTTCTCTCCTATGCAGTCTTTCTTTTTTGAAACAAAACCTTCTCTTGGCCCTAATTCCCTGCTTGATATTACTTCCTGTTGTTAATGAAACTCCTTAAAAGAATTGTTATCTTCTTAAAAGAACTGTGTCTTCAGTTTTCCTCTTTTACACCTACTCCGCTAAAAGTGCTCTTTTCAAGGTTCCTAATAACCTTTTCCCTAAATGTAATGGTCAACTCTTAGTCCTCACCTTCTTCGATTCACTGGCAGCTTTTGACACAGCTGACTAGACACACTCTCTCCTGATTATTCTCTTACTTCAGTACCTGCTCATTCTCTCCTTTGCTGGTTCCTCCTCTTCTCCTTTTCCTCCTAACACAGAATACTCTAAAACTTAAACCTAAATCTTTTATATTTAAATCCACACCCCATACCCTGGCGAACCTCTCTTGTTCTGTAGCTTTAAATACCACCTAAAGAGTTAATGGCTCCCATATTTGTTTTTCTAGACCAGACCTCTTCTGAACCTCAGACTTGTATATCCGACTCTGTATTCAACACTTCCACCTGAATGTCTAAATCAACATTTCAAGCTCAATGAAGTCAAAAGGGAACTTCTGATTTCCCCCTTGTACCCAGTTTCAGCCTTTACTCTCTCAGTTAATGGTAACTTCATCCTTCCAGTTGTTTATGACAAAATCCCTTGTCATAAACATATTATGACAAAAATATCCAATCCATCAAGAAATTTGGTTTTACTTTCAGATATATACAGAATCCAACCACTTTTCGCTACTCCCACTGCTATCACCGTGGTCAAAGCTAATATAAAATCATGTCAGCCCTCTGCTCAAAACATTCTAAAGTCCTTCTCTTTCACTTGGATTTAAAGTCCTGATAATGTCTACAGGATATGGCATTACATGACATTGCTTTTGTTATTACTCTGTCTTGTTCACTCTGTTCCAGCTACCGATATTCTTACTGTTATTCAGACATACCAGATACACTTCTGCCTCAGGACCCTAAAACTTGGTGTTCCTTCAGCCTAGAACACTCTTCCCTGAGATATCTGCATAATTAACCCCCTCACTGACTGCAAGTCTTGGCTCAAATGTCATTTTTTCAAATGATGCCTATTTTGATCACTGTACTTAATACTGCAACATGTTTCCCAATCCCTAGGACTTCTAACACTTTCTTTGCTGCTTCTTTTTTTTTTTTTTCCATAGCACTTACTACTTTCTGACATACTAAATATTTTTTTTTTTCAGTTTTGCTCACTGATATATCCAGAGTCTCAACCATACCTGCTACTCTCAATACATATACTTACTGAATAGTGCTGCTCACGAAGCTGAAGGTACACAGTTGCTTGCTCAAACAGTGCATGATAGTGAAAGATTGCATGTTTATAAAAATTACATTTACCAAAAGGTGAGTAGTTAAATAAATTATAGTATGACCATAAGATGGAATACTTTGCAGCTATTTTAAAAGATAAGGCAGAAAAAATAATGGAAAACTGAAGGAAAAAAGAGATATGGTAGATTTTATATATATGTTAGTATGAAGTAATGGCCATCATATAAGTAAAAAATAGCAAATTACAGATTAGCAAGTATACTATAATAGCACTTCTGGAATAATACATGTATATGTACACATAAAAAAGTATGAAAGACCGCACACTAAATTGTTAAAAGATTTTGAGTGATAAGATAATCAGGAATTTTCACTTTCTACTTCATACAGCAATTCTGAGATCCTTCATTTTAGTAAGAGACTATTTTAATATTTTATATTTATATGCGTTTATAAAAGCTATCACCTGCTTGAAATGCCCTCCTCAAACTTCTGGGCACTATTCCTATTTCCTTGTCTGGCCCCTCAGTTTGAGTTAGAAACTTCTGGGCTCCCACAGCACTCTGTATGCTTCTTAAGCATGAAAGGGAGCACAGTCCGTTATAATCCTTTATGGACTTGACTGAATCCACTGTTGGACTCAACTAGGAGAAGAATCAGTAAGAGTCTTTTTTGTGTATCTCTTCCTCTCTAATTCTCACAATATCAAACATATAGTAAACGCTTGATAAACATTAGCAGCATGGCTGAAAGATCTATTGAACTCTAAGCACTTGTTTGGAGAGCACCCTTACTTATTTAACAACTTGCTTAGCATTTTTTGCTTGTGTGCTTCTGCTGCTGCTGCTGCTGCTGCTAAGTCGCTTCAGTCCAACTCTGTGCGACCCCAGAGACGGCAGCCCACCAGGCTCCCCTGTCCCTGGGATTCTTCAGGCAAGAACACTGGAGTGGGTTGCCATTTCCTTCTCCAATGCATGAAAGTGAAAAGTGAAAGTGAAGTCGCTCAGTCGTGCCCGACTCTTCGCGACCCCATGGACTGCAGCCTACCAGGCTCCTCCGTCCATGGGATTTTCCAGGCAAGAGTACTGGAGTAGGTTGCCATTGCCTTCTCCTTGCTTGTATCCAGGAGTGGCCAAGTCCAACACACGTGGATTCACTGTGAAATGTACTCCTCAAGGCCTGGCACCCTCAGGGTACTGATCATTCCATCTCCTTCATAAAACTTTGGTGAGCTTATTACTCTACTACTCTGTTGTTCTATGTCCCTGACCATGATTCGAGAGAATGTAAGGTTATATCCATGTTCCTGGATTATCTGTTTTTCAGAACTGTTATTTCCTGGTAACATTTTATCAAGTCTCTAATTATTTCAAGGCCAATACATCCTTCAGCTAAATTTTTATAATCATTTAAACATAAATATTGGAGAAGGCAATGGCAAACCACTCCAGTACTCTTGCCTGGCAAATCCCATGGACGGAGGAGCCTGGTAGGCTGCAGTCCACGGGGTCACGAAGAGTCGGGCACGACTGAGCGACTTCACTTTCACTTTTCACTTTCATGCATTGGAGAAGGAAATGGCAGCCCACTCCAGTGTTCTTGCCTGGAGAATCCCAGGGATGGGGGAGCCTGGTGGGTTGCCGTCTCTGGGGTCGCACGGAGTTGGACACAACTGAAGTGACTTAGCAGCAGCAGCAAACATAAATATAAGTCATAACCCTTCTAGTAGTACATACCAGTAATTTTCAAGCTCTTTTTATCAAAAAGTATCTTTAAGCAGGTGACCCCTATTGCAAATAAGTCTAGTGTAACAGTAAATAGCTGCAGTTCTGGTTGAAGTGGCAGTAGAGTCCTCTCCTCCTCCACCTCTGCAGGTCTCTGTGTATTATCATAGATCTATAGGGCTCTGAAGAACCCAGTTGGAAAACCACTGGTCTGTTTTCTAGGTCACAGCAAATGACAGTGGCTTGTATATCACTTTGCAAATTCAATTTAAGCATAGTATTAAGTCATACCTTAAATGTACCTGCAACATATATTGCTCAAAGAACCCTGATGTAAATTCTTAGGTATAGTGAATAATTATAGCTGTTCTATCCATTTTTTGTTTAGATTTTTTACACATTGAGCTTTCTTAAATCAGGTACTTAAGGAAGGAATGGAGAAAGCAATGGCAACCCACTCCAGTACTCTTGCCTGGAAAAATCCCATGGGCGGAGGAGCCTGGTAGGCTGCAGTCCATGGGGTCGAGAAGAGTCGGACACAACTGAGCAACTTCACTTTTCACTTTCATGCATTGGAGAAGGAAATGGCAACCCACTCCAGTGTTCTTGCCTGGAGAATCCCAGGGACGGGGGAGCCTGGTGGGCTGCCGTCTGTGGGGTCACACAGAGTCGGACACGACTGAAGCGATTTAGCAGCAGCAGCAGCAGCAAGGAAAGAATAAGAGCAGTTTCATTCTTGCCAGTCTTATAAAGACAATCACTATTTTTCCCTTCTGTGTACTCTTCAACCAATAGATGTCACTAAAGATACCATTACCCAGAGGCAAAGGGAAGAAAAGATCGGACAAATGGAAATTGAGCATAAAAAACACCCAGTTCTTAAAACGGAGAAGTAGGTTTCCAAAGTAATAACATTTATTACACCGCATGCAACATTTTAACCAAAAATTTAAGAAAGAAATTTCTTTTATTAAGTTGCTCGGGCTGAATGGATCATAGCACTAAATTTTGAAATACATGTTCTTGAAGCAATTTAAAACTCATTAGAAATAATAGGCTTGGGCTAGTAGAAAATGTGGTAAAATCTAATCCTCATCCAAATGTTACCTGGGCTGCACAAACAGGAAATTGTTTTGTGCTACTGTGGCTAACCTCATTGCTGACCCTGAGCTGTAACGGCAAGAGCAGCTGAGAGCTGAAGCAAAATTAAAAACTTACATCAAAGTATATCATGACAGAATGTAGATAAATAAAACAGCATATCGAAAGTATTATTTTTCTGCCAGTCTCATTGAGCAGCGAGGTGGAGGTATTCCACAAAATAGGTAACAAATCAGGCGCATTTGGAAATGAGTCCTTCCCCCTCTGCACTGCCTCAATCACCAACGGCACAAACACTGCCCGCGGCAGGTGAGCAGAGGAGAAACCCAGTGAGGATGGGGCAGGAGGGATCCCAGAGTGTTCTGGCCTCTTTCCTCCATAGGTTTTCCCTTCCTTCACCTTGGCTTCACCAGAAAATAAGTAATGCTGGCTCTTCTGCACCCTTCTAGCCATTTCCCCCCACTTCACCTTCCAGACTCCTGGATGGCAGCCATAGGATCTCCCTTCAATGAGCATATCAGAATCTCCAGAGGTAAAAGCATGAGTAATAAAACATTACACAAGACGAAGACAGACAAAATCAGCTTGGCTGATCGGGGCCGGCATGTGGAATCAGTGAAAGCTGAAAAAGATTTTTCTGCTACTCTGTGTAATAAAGTGCCTGGGTCAAAGTCACTGGTAACAAAGTTGAAGGTCATTTTTCTATTGAGCCTTCATTTCCTTTACATTTTAGGATAAAAATCACCATACTTTAAAGAACAGCACTTCATCAAAAATACCCTAGGTACAATCTTCATGTGGCAACTCCCAAGTAGCAGAAAGGAATATGGAAAGACTACTGTCTGAAGTTACACAGACTTGGAATGAAATTCCCATTTGACTATTTGCTAACTATGTATTATTTGGCAAATCTTTAACCTCTATGAGCTCCAATTTCTTCATAACAGTAAGCACAGTAGTTAACTTATCTAAGGCCTTTCCATGCACCATGTAACTGAATCCTCATAAGCACCTTATAGACTTCCCTGGTGGAGCAGACAGTAACGAATCCACCTGCAACACAGGAGACCAGCATTTGATCCCTGGAACGGGAAGACCCCCTGGAGAAGGGAATGGGCAACCCAGTCCAGTATTCTTGCCTGGAGAATTCAATGGACAGAGGAGCCTGGCAAGCCCCAGTCCATGGGGTCACAAAGAGTCGAACGTGACTGACTAACGTAACAATCCTAACTAGACAGAGAGGTCAGAAGGTGTTCATTATTTCTAATTTTATATACGAGAAAACTAGGACAAAGAGTATCTTAGCTGCAGTGTCTTAGCTGAAGGTCATGGAATTATACGTGTTGGTACTATAACTGGTACTCAGATCTTTTAATCTCCCCAAACTGTGTTTTTTCTAAGATATCATGCTTTTGGAAAAAGGTCCAGGCGCGTATCTTTGTATGATAAGACACTAAAAGGAATTAGATATATCCTGAAAACACAACAGAAGCTTTAGAAAATTCTGTAGAATCTGTTTCTAGGTATTCAAAAAGAAGTATGAGAAGCACAGGCAACTTCTGAGGCCAAACATACAGTTGGCTGTTGATTTGGGAAAGGAAGAACAGACAGGCAAAAAAGAAGAGGACAAAGAAAAGGAGGACCCAGGAAAACATCTCTCAAGGAGAAGAATACTGCAAGGAGTCCAGCCTGTAGTCAGTTTTCAGTCCGTGTGTGGAACGCTAACTGAAGATTCTTATCTATTGTGGCATTTCCCGCTACATAAAGGCCTCAGAGAGTTGAGAATTCCATTGATGGAGCTGTCAGAGTTGGGAAGCAGAAAAATAATTACCAATTTTTTTTTTACTATAATTGAATAGGACAATCATTTCTGTAGAAGCCTGATTCTAAGGGTATAGTGCCCTCAAATTCCCTATAATAAAATATTTACTGCTCTTTACCAGGATATTTCCCCCAAATTCAGTGTCAGTGACACACTGGTCTAAGCATTCCTTGACCCAATATACTGAACTCCCTAATCTAAATTTTAGCAATTTTCAATATGCTGTAACTTTTCAATATCCTACTTCAATATTATATTTATAGTGTATTCCCTTTGCTTATGACACTAAAGTTTTAGCTAAAAGAAATTCATCAGGTTTGTCAGGCAAGATCTGTAGTCAAAGGCATACTGCTTATTTTTCCTGATGTCAATATGATAGCTACCCAGCTTTTTGCACCCCTGTTATCTACTTCACAAATTCATACAGATATGAAGTTTCAAAAGAACAAAATAACTAACATCTTTCTTTCCTCCAAAGAGATAAAAGTTATATTGCAGAGACAAATATGGAAAAGGATACTCACCATAAGTGCAAATCATTTTACTAGCTTCTCTGAAGAGAAGAATCCCATTAGGAGATGATACATCAAAATTCAAACGCTGGGATCTGAGAAATACAGCAAAAATTTAGACTACATGTACAGATAAAGAAACAAAATATAGGATTAAAATACCCAGAATTCTTATGTATTAGAAGTAGCAACAGTACAATCACCCTCTCTTAAAAGCATCATTCCATCAAACAAGTGGGGACACAGTGCACGTGCTGGTTTTTACTAAAGATACTAGGGCAACACAGTCATTCTCATTTATCTGCTCATTCAAATA
Source organism: Bubalus bubalis (assembly GCF_019923935.1). Taxonomy (NCBI): domain Eukaryota; kingdom Metazoa; phylum Chordata; class Mammalia; order Artiodactyla; family Bovidae; genus Bubalus; species Bubalus bubalis. Next base: position 2,882,382 of record NC_059175.1, on the reverse strand, counting down.
CTTCATCATTTATCTGTCAAAACGCTATCCTGACAGCCTACATTACAGACCTCTTAGCCCCCTTTCCCTTCATGCAAATGTCTGATAGATAATAATAATAAAAAAAAAACCAAGTATGTAAGTTTATATAGATACTTGTATAGATATTTACATTTGAGATCTCCTGTAGTGCCTCATATACATCTTTAAAACAATGACAATATAACAGGAAATCTAAGTACCTTTAGTACTGCTCATATTCATAATGGATCATCTGATACTTCAAGCATATTTCAAACACATTAAATTACATACGGGGCTACAGTTTCCACTGCACATAGCTCAAGTAAAGAGAAACAAATCCCAGAAGTTCTAAATGAGAACAATTTTACTTCCCTAGTTTCTGACAGGTGGGGGGACAGTCTGAAAAGGGCAAAGGACTGATATGCCATCCTGGCATAATATTTGCTTTTTAAACATCACTTTGACTTTAGTTGGCTCTAATCTGCCTTGCTGCTCTGCTTTCAACAAATAACCATATATTTCTAAAGGGATCAGTAAAAATATGAAACGCATCATAGCAAAGAAACACCAGGAAGCAAAGATACTTTGCTAAGGAACAGAATACATTGCTGGTTCTCTCTGTGTTTTCAAAATGCTTTAGAATTAAGTGCAGTTATAACTTATTACAAGTGCTATTAGAAACATTTGATGGCTGACATACAATTCCGATTAAAGAAATGTATGTACACAATTCACATTAGGTTTCAGAGAAATATAAACAAGATAACATCTTCTGATATTATAGATTTTTGCCAAGTAGTTCTGAGAACAATTGTGCTAGATATGAATTATCCATCTATGGCAGATATAAAATATATAATGTAATTATTTTTTTCCTTTAGTATTAAATGTTTTATCAGTAATGTACTATTAATTATCTTGCTGAAAAACAGTAATAAAAACTAAATTTCTAATATAAAATATATAGCTACCCTTCCTTTAGTCTTTAAGGTACCTAGAGAACAGTTTTTAAAAACCCTAACAGCTTTCAAAAGAATAATACTCACATTTATTTATTTGCCAGGTCTTTTTCCACCTCTGGTTTTAAAATTTTTAAATTATTGCTGTGAAATACTCAGCACCAGAGATTAAATTAGAGATGCAATCCATACTCCTTCCCTGTCTGGATATCTCCCTTCCAACACGCAGTTTACAAAGAGGAACTGATGAAACAGGATCGCTACGTGACAGGTAATCTGGTGCTAAGCCATATTCATAACGACACACTTAAAGTGGCAAAACCAATTAGCTTATTGCAGTGTTTCTCTTTTAGGTACACCTTTGTTAATATTTATATGAGGAGAACCTAAATCTCTGCTTCTCTGTGCAAATCATAAGATTAACCAGGCTATTCCTGAGAAGTGTTGTAGTTGCTATTCAAATAAAAATTGTGAGTGCATAAATCAACCACATACGTGCATTTTGGCACAAAGGAAGAAGGATATCTTAAAAGTCAAAGCAGGGACAATCCCCAGGGCTTTTTGAGACAAACTGTATGTCCATGAATTGCCCTTGGTGCCTCATCCACAAAATAAAGCATCTCAACTCAGAGACCTCTCAGCTCCTTTTCTCCTCTACAGAAAGCAGTGAAACGGTTAAAACCACCTTTCCTCCATTTCATGCTTTAGAACCTTTTAAATAATGATGGCTGTGGTCTTCCAACTTTTTCCCCAGTTGCCAGAGTCCCCATATACACCTAATTCTTTCTCCCCAAAGGTTTCAACCTTGTATCTCTAATTCTATTGACTTCACTGATCATCTTAAGTTTTGGTTCCTGGGTTCTTGCTAAGCCTTAAATACACACACACTAGGCAGGAAAGTCTGATCTCTGATGTGTGCTACCAAGTAGTAGATTACTTTTCCACTTGCCTAACACACCTCTTACCTGTTTTGCATCAGTTCTGCCATAAGTTTTAAGATGGGAGTTGTACATGCTGGCTCTCCATACCACTGCTCAATAGCCCTCTGAAGAATAGGCAGATATGTTGGGTACCTGTTATGAAGCTTGTTAAAGAATTTAAGGGTCAAAAGAAATACTGTTCCTGAAAATTGGTGCCTCTGAAAAAGAAAAAAAAAAGGAATCCACATTTCTTCTATGTGTAGCATACTTATGAAGTACCATGTAAGCAACGTATGATATTTACAGCATTATACTTAATATTGTAGGAAAGGAAAATAAATTTAGTTCATGAAGGTAAAAACATTTGAATTGCTATTATCCGAGTTTCTTCCACATCAAATTACTGAAGAAAAAAATAGTGTTTATTATATAACTTTTATCAATAAAATACATAAAATTAGAAAGTGAAAGTGTTAGTAGCTCATTCATACATGACTTTTTGTGACCCCAAGGACTGTAGTCAGCCAGGCTCCTCTGTCCATGGAATTCTCCAGGCAACAATACTGGAGTGGGTTGTTATTCCCTACTCCAGGGATCTTCCCAATCCAGGGATGGAACCTGGGTCTCCCACATTGCAGGCAGATTCTTTACCACTGTGCCAGAAGGGCACTGTAAATAGTAAACCCCATGTATTTCTCTCTCAGCTTAGAAATTATCTACATACATTCTTTTCCTTTTAAAAAAATTGTTAACTTAATCAGCTGTTTAGTTTCACTGTAGCCCCAAGGAACATTCGGGATGATAGCTTGAAGAAAAGCTTTCAGTTCAGTTCAGTCACTCAGTCATGTCCAGTTCTTTGCAATCCCATGGACTGTAGCACGCCAGGCCTGCCTGTCCATCAGCAACTCCTGGTGCCTACTCAAACTCATGTCCATTGAGTCAGTGATGCCGTCCAACCATCTCATCCTCTGTCAGCCCCTTGTCCTCCCGCCTTCAATCTTTCCCAGCATCAGGGTCTTTTCAAATGAGTCAGTTCTTTGCATCAGGTGGCCAAAGTATTGGCATTGAGCTTCCGCATCAGTCCTTCCAATGAATATTCAGGACTGATCTCCTTTAGGATGGACTGGTTGGATCTCCCTGCAGTCCAAGGGACTCTCAAGAGTCTTCTCCAACACCACAGTTCAAAAGCATCAATTCTTTAGTGCTCAGCTTTCTTTATAGTCCAACTCTCACATCCATACATGACCACTGGAAAAACCATAGCTTTGACTAGATGTGCCTTTCTTGGTAAAGTAATGTCTCTGCTTTTTAATATGCTGTCTAGGTTGGTCATAATTTTTCTTTCAAGGAGCAAGCGTCTTTTAATTTCATGGCTGCAGTTACCATCTGCAGTGATTTTGAAGATCAAAAAATAAAGTCTGTCACTGTTTTCATTGTTTTCCCATATATTTGCCATGACGTAATGCGACCAGATGCAGTGATCTTAAGTTTTCTGAATGTTGACTTTTAAGTGAACTTTTTCACTCTCCTCTTTCACTTTCATCAAGAGGCTCTTTAGTTCTTCTTCGCTTTCTGTCGTAAGGGTGGTGTCATCTGCGTATCTGAGGTTACTGATATTTCTCCCGGCAATCTTGATTCCAGCTTGTGCTTCATCCAGCCCAACATTTCTCATGATGTGCTCTGCATTTAAGTTAAATAAGCAGGGTGACAATATACAGCCTTGATGTACTCCTTTCCCTCTTTGAAACCAGTCTGTTGTTCCATGACTAGTTCTAACTGTTGCTTCTTGACCTGCATACACATTTCTCAGGAGGCAGGTCAGGTGATCTGATATTCCCATCTCTTTAAGAATTTTCCACAGTTTGTTGTTGGCATAGTCAATAAAACAGAAGTAGATGTTTTTCTGGAGCTCTCTTGCTTTTTCCATGATCCAGTGGATGTTGGCAATTTGATCTCTGGTTCCTCTGCCTTTTCTAAAACCAGCTTGAACATTTAGAAGTTCATGGTTCATGTACTGTTGAAAGAAAAGCTTTGGGTAGCTTTAATCTACTCTAGGTCAGTTTGCTAAAAGTAGGCCCATGTACACTAAAGGAGAAATTGTCAAACATCCTCATCAATAGTGAGTGCATGCCTTGCATGCCTCTGATAAGTTCATGCCTGAGACCACCAGATCCTGGAAAACTCTGACTCAGCTCCACTGGTCCTTTACCCACAACTGGCCTCCTCTTTACCAAATGCACACAGAATATAAAATTAAGCCCTAAAACTTCAGCAGAAAAAACCCTTCATATGCTACTAGCTTCATTTTTCTTTTCCTATCCCTAACGCTGTCTCTTTCTGATGTTTTCTAATATACTTGTCTTTGTTTCAGATGAAAGTGCTGAACTGAATCACTTCATGTTGTTCCTTTCCTGTGTGTTACAGGTAGTGACCTCCATGGTGAGGAAGATCACGATTTTCTTCCCTGCTCTTGGAATAAATTTCAAGTTCCTTGGCATGGCAAACAAGGTCCTTATCTGGTCCCTGCCTACCTGTGGTCTCATCTCTTAGTGCTCCTGCCCTTTTCTATGGTTCAGCCATTCTTAATTCTCAGCAAATCCACTGATGCAGACTCTCCCTTGCCTTCATTCCTCTATATGCTGTTTTTTCTGCCTAATACATTCCAAACTGTATTTCAATATCTAGCTCAAGTTTTACTTCCCCTGGGATGGTGAAATTTTCTTTTTTTTTTTTTTTTTGTCAAAGGGCATCAATCTCTTCCTCATCTAAGTTCACTCGAGCACTTTGACCACCACTCTTATAACAAACTGTATTACGGTTGACTGCTTGTATTACATGGAACAACAGACTGGTTCCAAATAGGAAAAGGAGTACGTCAAGGCTGTATATTGTTACCCTGCTTATTTAACTTATATGCAGAGTACATCATGAGGAACGCTGGGCTGGAAGAAGCACAGCTGGAATCAAGATTGCCGGGAGAAATATCAGTAACTTCAGATATGCAGATGACACCACCCTTATGGCAGAAAATGAAGAGGAACTAAAAAGCCTCTTGATGAAAGTGAAAGCGGAGAGTGAAAAAGTTGGCTTAAAGCTCAACATTCAGAAAACGAAGATCACGGCATCTGGTCCCATCACTTCATGGCAAATAGATGGGGAAACAGTGGAAACAGTGTCAGACTTTATTTTTTGGGGCTCCCAAATCACTGCAGATGGTGACTGCAGCCATGAAATTAAAAGATGCTTACTCCTTGGAAGCAAAGTTATGACCAACCTAGATAGCATATTGAAAAGCAGAGACAATAGGCTATGGTTTTTCCAGTGGTCATGTATGGATGTGAGAGTTGGACTATGAAGAAAGCTGAGCGCCAAAGAATTGATGCTTCTGAACTGTGGTGTTGGAGAAGACTCTTGAGAGTCCCTTGGACTGCAAGGAGATCCAGCCAGTCCATTCTGAAGGAGATCAGCCCTGGGATTTCTTTGGAAGGAATGATGCTAAAGCTGAAACTCCAGTACTTTGGCCACCTCATGTGAAGAGCTGACTCATTGGAAAAGACTCTGATGCTGGGAGGGATTGGGGGCAGGAGGAGAAGGGGACGACAGAGGATGAGATGGCTGGATGGCATCACTGACTCGATGGATGTGAGTCTGAGTGAACTCCGGGAGTTGGTGATGGACAGGGAGGCCTGGCGTGCTGTGATTCATGGGGTCACAAGGAGTCGGACACGACTGAGCGACTGAACTGAACTGAACTGATTACCCATCTGTTCCATTAGACAGTGAATTTCTAAAGAGCAAAGACCTGTGTTTGCCCAGTATGTTCCTGCTGATGGCTGTCTGTCCGTCATATTTCATTAGAGATGTCAATTATTCCAAGAAGCCTCCATGACACCACCCTAACCCCTCCCACCTAAGAGTGTCTCCTGTACATGGCTCTGGTGCCCTAGTACCCTTTGTGCCAGTACTATCTCAGTGCCTCATCTCTCCTATCATATGCTTTTTGAGAGCAGTGCATAGGCAGTTATTGCACGCATGCACCTGGCAGAAAATGGATTTCAAAAAACATTTGTTGTTATAAATATGAGGTGTAGCGTACTTGATTAGACCTACCTATTCGATTCTTTTAAGCTGTGCATTTCACAGCTTAAGGAAATACTTCACATAACATTCAATGAAAATAAGCCCTCAAATACCTTAAGAGTGTCATGCTCCCTAAAAATGCAAAAAGCAATACTTTTGACCCCCTAGATATACCATATTAAGGCTGTATTTGAATATATAGAAACAATTTACTTAAGTATTTATTGAAGGCCTAGTCTATAAATGTCTTATGACTGTTAGACTCTCTAGAGACATCAATGAACCAAACATTAAAACAATTCCTGCCCTCATGGAATTTATATTCTAGTAAGATAGAAAATTAAACATATATATGACACATTAAAAAGTACTACAAAGAAAATAAGGCAGAGATGGGAGATGATAAGTGTGTGTGTGTCCGAGATTTCAGTTGGATGAAAATGAAAAATACAGAATCAGTAAACTTGATTATTAACTCTATTTTGGCTATTGTCAGACAACTTAGTTTTATTTTTTCTATGGATTAGAAATCTGTTGCCTTTTTTTTTTTTTTAACAGATGGTAAATGCTATGTGCTGTGTACTGTGCTAGGGGCCAGGGATCCAGAGATAGTAATACATGGCTTTTATTCCTTTGAATCCACGCTTCAGTATGGGTGGTAAACACGTAATAGGAGTGCTCTGAGTACCAAGATTCTGAAGCAGTGTTGGTGGAGTACAAATGAGAAAATATTCCACCAAGAGAGCTGAGCACAAACTCAGTGCTCATGAGTGGGAAGGACCTGGAGCCCCATCAGGAGACTGAAAAGGCCCAAATCTCAGAATCTAAGACTATCATAAGCACCAGAAGTCCCTTTGCAAAGCATTCTTAAGACATTAGGGCCATCATATTTTTCAGAGCACACTGTATTCACTATGGGATCAGGCCTGGGGATATGAGAGGATGTTCCCTTTTCTGTGTGGAATGAGAGTGGGGCCAATTCTAATATGCTTCTGACAGAGGTGACTGCCACAGAGAAAATGAGTGATTACTGGAAGGCGGAGCTGAGGTCTACCAAGCAGGGAGGTTAAAGGGCTTCAGAGTGAGGGTCCCAGACTCAGATTATAGGGTGAGAATCAGAACCCACTCGAGGTGATTAATTTTCCAGTGGCCTTGTGAGAACTACATATATATGGATAGGAGGAAGACAGTGGGGAGCCCTTTGGTAGAAGTGGCACTGATCTAATTGCTTTCACCTAGAAAGATCTGTTCAATGAATTCTGAAGGTCAACACCAGATAAATAAAAAAGATTAATGATTTGTTATTGCCTTATAAGATGTTAAACATGAAAAACTGAAAAGCATGAGGTTTGCTTATTGACGACACCCATCCATCCATCCATCCAACCATTCAATAGTTACTATGTGCTGGACCCCAAGAAAGTATAAATTAGTAAAAATGTAATTCTTTTTCTCTGAGATTTCACAGTAGAGAAGGCATTCTAGTATACTAGAAGGCAACAAAAGAGCTTTTGTTAAAACTTTTAGGAGATAAGCGTGTGAGGAGGTGGTTCCAGAACAGAAATAGGCTGTCAGTTCAGAGCTTATTGTTAAAGTATTCCCTGAATGTGAACCAACTATATCTTTGTTCATGGAGGGAAGCCTTCTGGCAGATGCCTATCTATCTTTCAACAGCTAGCTCAACTTTTACCTCCCTGGGGAACCTACTTCTTGCCCCAAACACCAACCTCTTTTTCTTCAAAGTTCATATGGTCCTTGGCATGTGTCTTTGTTACAATACATTGATGGTTTTTTAGTTATTTATTACAGCTATTTATTACACTAGATTATGAGCTTCTAATGAGCAATCCACTTTACTCATTCTTATAAAAAGCAAACATTTTATTAATTTCTCATGCTTAGCACAATGTACTAAAAAAATCCTGCAGAATAGCACATTTTCAGGATTACTTTCTTCCCTACTTCAGTTTGTCCAACACACTGCTAACTATTTTCTTCTTGAAATACAATTCTGCTAGTCAATCAAAACTATTAATTACTTTATACCATCTATGGAGTAAGTTTTTCAGTTCCTTAGCCTGATAGTCAAGGGTCCCAGACAACCTGTGTCCAACCATAAAATAAGTCCTATCTTTGACAAAACATCTTTTCCACTACTCTCCTTCCTAAGTCTGTACTTAGACCAACAAAAAACCTCTTGCTTCACAATTCCAATAGTCCAATCCTACTTATTTGCTAAGATTCAGAGAAATATCTTCACCTTTACAGAGCCTTTCTTGATGCCCCAGATAAATGCAATCACTTTATTTATATCTTTTTTATAAACTTTTTTATAACCCTTACCATCTTCTATATTTTATTACAGTCATTTAGATAGTTACCTAACTGACTCTATTAAACCATAAGCTCATTTTGGGGTAGGAGCTAAGAAAAATCTACATCCCTCATGAATTTTAGCATAGTTAGAGAAATATGCTGGATAGGCGAGCAAATTGGATTCCTTTGTCTCATTCCGTATTAGGGAAAGGAGCTCACAGCAGTGGTGGAGTGTATTCACTTTGTGTCAGACACTGTACTAAGCCCATATATGCACATGTATATATATATATATATATATGCATATAAATGTGTGTGTGTGTGTGTGTGTATATATATATATATATATATTAGTTCACTCACTTCTTATAACATACCTGAGAGATAAATATTGTTAGCCCTGTTTTATGGAGCAGAAAACTGTGATTCTGAGACATTAAGTAATTTACCCCAAACCCCACAGGTTGTTAAGTGGTAAAATCAGGACTGGAACTGTTCTATTTCTAAGTTGTTTTCTCCCCTCCTTACAAATCTCATGGTCTTGACTTATCTTTGTATAATACGTTTATGCATATTAATCAACAGCACTGATTGCATGACTGAAAACAGTGTACTCAAAAGATCAGAATTATGACAATTAAAAGAATGAGTGTGAGGAAATCGCATCATACACATTCCTTCATTTTTTTTTTTTCAATTTCCTGCTGGATTTTTGACACTTAGGTCTGTGTATGATCTGGGAAAAGTTTAAACAAGGCGACTAAGTACACTGCAAGGTAAGACGCTTTTCGCTGCTACGCTCTCGCTATAGGGGTAAAGAAGTAGCAACGACTCGTCTTCAGTTCTCCACTAGTGGCACAATTTATCAACATGGTTGCTGTGTAGTTCCAGGCGATCTAGGCTTGGATGGACAGAGTGATAAGCAATGTAGTTTGTGTACCAGTTAATGCAGTCAGTGTTTATAGAAATGCTTTTAAATTAAACAGCTAACCACTAAAATAGCATTTTATCAAATAATCACCATAAATAAGATGCATTTGACTTTAAGATGACATGTGCTCTTACAGGATGTTTCTTCTGCATGCTAAGGACTATACAGAAAATTAAAGAACACACATTTTTTTTGTGGATAAAAGGCAAATAAACTTTCCCCAGCAGTAATGTGAGAACCATCACTGACGGTTTGACATATCAATATTTCAGGAAGAATAAATGACTTTCATATCTATGTTTTTTTAAAATCATATACTTACTCATTTTTATATTACTAGAATACTTTGGAAAGAATCTGTACTTTATCACCTGAAACTGCTTAAAGTATTTCAAAATATTTTAATAAAGCTCTTTGAATTATCAAATAATGTAACTTTTAAACAAATTTTACTATTATTATAAATATTTGCTCTTCATCCCTTGCCCAAAGGAAAACTATAAATCTTGCCTCAACTGAATGAACACCATTTATCATATTCATTTTGTTGTCAATACAATTATGAAAAGCCTTTGGCCTTTTCCCAAGGAAGCTGATTTGCTACTGAAACTCAATTATTATAAGCAAGGCCGGTACCAAGCCAGCTCGCGTGGCAATCTAACATAACTTCCTGCATAACTGACACTTCGCCCTCCGCCCCTGACCCTAATAACACCGATGTCTATGGGCAGAAGGAGGAGACAGTGGTTTCTAGTCCAAAACAAAACAGTAAGTCTCAAGGTTTTCGCGTTTGCTATTTTCTGCCATCTGCTGGACAAAAGTTTCATTTCTGATAGGTGCCCAAAAGAAGGAGCTAAGTGAGGAAATGAAAAGGGCTTAATTAAAAAGTTAAATTATAGTATGTTCTATAAATTTTAGGCAGTACCAATTATGACAGATATTTCTATTCTTTGATGGTTGAGGGGAACATTCTTATCTTAACACTTGGTTAAGATTGTTGATGAGGAAAATGTGAAGCATTAATTGCTGGACATCCTAGAATTGTAGTTGGTTTCAAGACAATCATCAATTTTAAAGTGCCAAAATGAAGTTTTAGTAATTTTTTAAATAAATTAAGAGTTTTTGCTTTGTGAGCTTCTATTTGTGTTTAGAGAAATGGAAGAGTCATATGTAATACTTTCTTTGTTAAAGTCTACAGTCTGCACGTGTACTTTATACTGGTACAAAGACATATGATTTCTCAATGGAAGGAAATTCTTATCTCTAACCCTTCTATGGACACACAAATCTGATGAGGTAGGTTTTAATAGTAAGTAAAAATATAAGTCAGTATTCAAATTAATGTCAAACAATTTCTTTAACATGTGGAGATCTCCCTAAACTGTGCCCAGATCCTGTTACGTTTTTGCCATAAATGTGCCATCAGTTAAAGACTATCTTTAACAAGTTTCTTTTGCAATTTATGAGGGAGGTTTGATAAAAAGGGTTTGAAAACAGCAACTGAGAAATAATGTAACTTAAAAAGGAAGTTGTTTAAGGTTACAGAATTTCTCTTATGCACTGATGGTTTCCTGTACTGAACACAAAGGCATGATAACATTATGTTACTTACATAACTTGCATAAACTATCACTTTCTGTTAAGATCACACAGGATTCATGTAATACTGTTAAAACAATATTAATAGTAACATCTATGATTACCTGTTATGTTTCAGACATTATATTAATACAAAGTACACTGCCTATTTCTATGGTTACAATAAGCCATAATACTGGATGTCTCTTTTTTTAGATGAGGAAATTCAAAGAGGTGAAAAAAACTGCCAAAGTTTACACAGCAAATGGAGATCTAGGAATTCAAGCCAGGTCTGCCTAACACCAAATCCATGCTCTTTTTATTCATAATGATGAGGCATTTCTGTGGGGGGATTTTGTTTCCTTAATTTTTTTGCTGTCTGTACTAAGCCTTGGCAGTGGTAAATTCAAATTTTATATCCAGTGAAAAATTCTAACCATTTATTTTCCCCTTTTCTTGTCCATTAATGTTTTCATGATGATGAAACACTATAGCGTGATGAATTAAAGAGCCTCAAAGAGAAAAAGTGAAATCAGCTCTGCTATTTGAGATACAGTAAAAATCCAAGTCCCTTAGAAAATGCCAAATGGTAGGCTTCATTGATCTTGATTTAAAGATGTTAGCCCAAGAACCCCGCAACCCTCACATAAACAATCATTTGGGGATGTGATTTTTAAGTTGTCAATATTTAATGGCACCAAAAAAGTGACCTCTCGGAGCTGGGTCTCCAAGCGCTGTGCTCAGTTATCTGTACTGCTGCCACTGTGCTGTAATTTTTAGCTGATTACACATTAGTTCATTTAGCTTTGTTTCCTCTTCCCTACTGTGCCATACTATTAAACGAAAGCCAGGGGCCTGGCATCCCTCTGTGCACAGAGCTGGTATTGTCACAGTGTAATAAGGATACATCCAGTCAAACAGCATGGTGTAGCTGGTCTTTGTGTTCAGTGCAAAGGCAATCCCTCGAAGATCTCTTGCCAGCCCGATCAACATACGCTGTCAGTGGGAAAGAGACACAGTAATTGATTTTCACGTTAGCACAGAGCAGATGGAGTAATAATCAGGCAATAATGACCACGTATCTGATTTTGATTCATTAGCTAAAATGTCTCGCTCAGATCTCTTTCTATAGAAAGCCACAGACTTTTTAAGCAAACAGACCATCAGATCTGCTGACCAACTCTGCTTCTTATAAATTGAGCTAAGTCATAATTCCAGTGGCATAGAAACATTTAGATTAACATATTTTTTCCTGAATAATGCCAAATTAGAAAAAAAAAGAGGACCGATAATTCCACAAAACAGAAATGTAAAGGGTCCAGACATTATAAAAACAATTCTTAACCACAGTGGCTTGTAAGAAATCCATCCCACTATGCAGTATGGAGTCCAACCTGAAAGCACACTGGCATTTAAAGATCCCTAAGGAATACTCTCAGAAACTTCGGACAACATAAAACTGGCCAGATGACCTACTGGTACTGTGACATGCCCAGAATGGCACTCACATTCCCCAAGCAAGGAAAAGAGTTCTTCAATATCAGAAGACTTGCATTTAAACCCAGCTTTACTTCTTAACTGTAAGACTTTAAAGCAAGGCAATTTATCAGTCTCAGTTTTCTCATCTCTTAAAGGGGCTAATAATGTCTTTCTTACAGAAGTAGAGTCCGGAATAAATTTATATAAAAATGCCTAACAAGAGACTGATACATACATAAGTATTCCATAAATATTTGGCTTTAGAGAAAACAAAACAAAAATTTGACTCTTAAACAAAAGAGATTTGATTTTACTCTGGACTCTTAATTAAGCTGTCCTTAGGATGATGGTTGGGAAAAGAGAAAGAAAACCCATGAACAGATGCTAGAATGTCAGAACAAAGAGGACAAATAAACATAATTGCAAAACAAGGGGGTGTGATAACAGATATGTAACTGTGACTTCTGAAGATGCTGTTTTCAGTGGAAATACTCTGCTAGAAAATGGTCTCTGAACTTTTTTTTTAGTCAGATTTTCTGACTAAATGAAAATAATGAAATGAATATGAAATAAATGAAAATCTCTACAGGAGGGCATTTAAATTAGCATTAAGGATCTGGAAGCCATTAAATCCTGACCATCATTTAATGGCTAAAAAATTTCAAAATCGGAAATAGTTTATCTGTCACAAAGATCTCTGATTTTTGATTCCCTGCCCTCCCATGCCCCATACCTAAAAGGTGACTCAATATAACTGGAAGATTTTTTTATAGGAATATTCAGTTTCTATACTGCGTAACAATTTATAGAATGATGGTAATCTGAATTTCTGAATCTGTAAACCCTGAATGTTTGTTTCTGTTTCTTTAAATAACTTATTCCTTTTCCTTTCATAAGCTTACCAGTACTTATTTTTCTATAATCAGCTAGTCTCTCTGTAGCTGTCTCATATGATTGCTACTTTAAAAAAAAAACAAAACATATTTTGCCTCTTATGGAACCCATTTTTCATCACCTGGAACCTTTCTTCTCTTTCTCAGCTTTCCATGTTTCTTGCAGCTTCCAGAACAAAATACGTCTTCTAAGAAGTCTTCTTTGAGCAACTCTATTCTAATTCTCTTTGCAGTCTTCCTATCAAAGTGGCCTTTTCGGGTTCTATTTTTATTACAGGTTACAGGCTACTCTTCAAATAATCTTAAGTTTTCACATATACATATGGTACTCACCATTCAACTCTGAACTGGTCAAGAGGAAAAATGAGTTTTAGTTTGTGTCTAGTGTAAAAGGCTCTAAAAATATTTTAGACTATCCTTATTACACAAAAAGGTTAATGTTTATTTTATCACAAATTTTTCTTGCTTAAAAGATGCCAAGTTAATAAAAGGGCTCAAATCTATGAAATTATATCAATGTTTAATATTAGAAAACGTTACTACAAAGCAAAGAAAGCATATGACAATATAGTAACTATGTTTTCAATAGATTCAATTGAACAGGAAAATGCAGTGTTAATGTAAGAAACAGATTTATTATGCTCAATTTTTTATCTCAAAGCAGCAATAGTACTGAAATAATCTATACAGATGCTCAAACAACACTAAAGAAGTACTTTCTTGATAGTCAAAACATACCCAGTTTTGGTATGAGACAAGGAAAACTGTTAACTAGTTCAACCAGGCTACCAACCAATCTCAGAGAGCAAAGGGTGATCTGGCTGAAATTTAGGGGAGGAAGAGGCACGATTTACCATCTCATTTAAAACAGTGGATAGAGGTTTATTTCAAAAGTTACCTTTCTCCTATAGCTAGTCATACTTGACTAGTCTGAAAAATGAGAGGTCCTTATAAAGTGAGGCTGCTTTGGGGAGTGGGCAGGTCTGGGGTGCCTAATCCTCAGGATCCTTTCTGGGATAGTTCAAGGAGAAACTGCTTGGCGTTTCAGCCTCCTGCATGGTGAACGGTTGTCTGTGTGCCAAGTGTGAGATGGATGGGCTGGGAAACAGCTGAAATGCGACTCCTTCCACCCTGACCCCCAAAACAGGGTTTCTAATGGAAAGTCTGACAGACCCTTTACTGTAGTGGCACTACTGGGGGCAGCTATAATATTATCCTCATAATTCTACTATATAATAACAACAAAGAAAAAGAAGGTGAAGGGTCATTGTGCTTTGTCTTTAGAATTAAGATGGCTGTCTTCATCCTTACAGCATACTCTTAATTCTGGAGACACATCTTAATAACCTCTAAATAGTTCCAACAAAAGAGCCGTGTCAGAGGAATGAGCAGGCCCCAAGGTGTTTCAACTGGAGTGTTTTCATCTGCCTTTATTGCTCTATCCCTCTCCAGAATTAAGGCAATAACCTGTGATAAATTATTCAGGAACTGCTACAGGGATCAAAGCAAAATCATTCTGTTAAAGTGCTGTTTGCAACATTTGGCACTTAGTGCGAAAACTTTTAATGTGCGCATGCTGAAAATCTAGGATTTTAAATAATTTAACATTGTGGAGTTTTTACGAAGAGACTAAAGATAGCAGGTTCCTATTTAACTGCTCCTTTTCCTCCTAGAAGTTTTCATTCATTTTCCTTAAAACCGATGACGTCATGGCCAAATCAAAAATGATGCATGGGAAGTCAGGGTATTGGACTGTATTTTACTAAGGGTACAATTATAGGGGGAAACATTTACTGTGAACTAATGCTTTAGAGCCAGGGTTTGTCATGGCAGTTTCTTCCTTTTCCCCTTTACTTGGAAAAGAAAAACCCAAGACAAAAATTCAATGTTCTCTTCAATTTTATTAGGACTAAGTAAGAAAACAAAGCTATAAATTTAGGAGTTTTACAGCATTTCCTCCTCTCACAACCATATTTCAATTTGGCAATGTAGGTCCTTAATGTTTGTGCTCATCCTGAAATCTGCATTTGAAAAATATCTATAAACAGGGAGTTAGAAAATCCTGGTAAGGATTGCAAATTAAATGAATTTGGCAGTCCTGCGGCATTTTCATAGAGATATTTTAACAGCATCACCTCCTGTGGATTGGAATACTAAATACTTTATTGAAGAACAAAACAGTACTGTTTTTATCTTTAGTACTTGCAAAATGAAGTACCTGAAAGCACTTTTGCATGTATTATTTATTCATCATGATAGAAAAATAGCCTTAACCTAATAAATTACATTTAAAAGCATTTAGTGCAAAAGTTTTGTTTATGATAAAGCAACAGATTTACTTCTTTATCGGTAGCTTAAAGCACCAAGTTTTCTTTATACAAATTAGACAGATGGTGCTTACAGTAGAATTTACTAAAGGTCTGTCACAACAAATGCAGCCAAGCTGCATATTTAATCACTGCAGAATCTTGTCTACCTGCAGCTGCCAACTGCTAATCCAATTTCCCTGATAAATGTGGCAAGAGACACGATCAGCAATAAAGAGCATCTAACTCCATTTTCCTGCAGGGCGTCTTTTGATGAACATTTAGGACGGAAGCGCGGAGTGCACTGTGTGGCCTTGGTTCGTGGCAGCTGCATGCATTCTGAGGCACAGTTCTCAGGTTACTCACTTAATTCTGCCACTATCATTACGTTGCTATTGATCTCAGTAGCTGTTGCCTACACAGCATTACTCTAGATGAAGCTGAATCAGGCAGTTATCATGCATCAAACTTGCTCAAAAGCCTGGAGATTTCCCCTTAATTACTTGTGATTTTATTTGCAAATACCGTTAAAGTGTAATCAAGCAGTCACTTTCCAGGGTCGTTAAGAACTTGCTGGTTTAGGGATATATCACTGGAACTCCATTAAAAATGACTCTGGGAAGATGGTTTCTATCAAACTAGATGGGATTACATCAAAATGGGCTTGGAGTATAATGAAATCTTCAAATGAGACAAATGTAATTTTTAAAAAGATACTCTTTTTCAATCTTACTGCTTCTTTTCTGATATAAAGGGCAGCAATAGCCACCTTAAAGTTGCAAAGATTTACTTTCGGTCATTAAAAATATTTGGAAGACAACTGAAAATAAAGCTAACCTGAGTAGAAACGCTGGTGAAGAATTGCAGCAACATTACAAACACACAGAAAATCACTAAGATCTTTTTTTAGTTTTAAAATTCTATGACAATTGCATATTGATAAACATTCATTTCAAAAACTCTACTTCAAAATAGAAGGTACAGTGTTTGGTTAATTATTTTTTAGTAGATGAACTACGCTAAATAATCACCAAAGGCCATTATTCTTCTATTTGGCTTCTTAGTGCTAATATTTCTTTTTGGTAGAGAGAAGAGGAGCTGTGCAAAATGATGGTCAGTATTTTCACCGTATCTCAAATAACAGTAAACATGACTCAAGTATCACCAGCAAAGGTGCCTGCATTATCGGTATATATTCATTAGTCTTTTAAGAATGTTAACCAGTGTCAGTCTATTTAATATAGCCCTGATGCATGAGAATTTCAGAAGGTGTTACTCCTATTTAGCAAATCTCGTGTTCCCCATCCCCCATATTAAAATATGGGGCTGTGTTGTCACAAACAGCTTGCTACACACTTAAGGATTTTACTAATAAAACATAATGTTGTCTTAGATATTATGACTGTTGCCACAGCTGAACTGACTTGTCAAATCAATCCTAATATGGCTCCCACAGGCACATAAAAACCTTATTTAGCTATCAGTTATCCTAATCACTTTGTTCAGTTTAAGAACGCAATACTTCAAGACCAGCTCCTATTTATACATATATGCCTAGCCATTTAATAAAGTCTTGATTTATATAAATTCTTGTTTTAAAAATATTTAGAGATGTGGTATTTTAGCATGTGTACATTTGCGCATTCCTCCATATAAATATGTTGAAACATACAGTGCGGGGCGGATGAGGGAATAGGGACATTTAAAGTGGTGTACTCATGAGAAATGTTCTTTTAAAAGATACTGCCATGGGAGACAAATATGTCATCTAATCATAAGCTGACTATCTGCAATCATTTGATAACCTCAAAGTCCATTTGTATAAGAAACTAGAAAAGCACTTATATGAAAAGTACACCTCGAAGACACATGTAAGTAGGAAATTAAGACTGATGGGGCACGAAGCACACACAAATATGCAGACCTTTTTCTGAATTTATACCTAGATTTTGTCCTAGAATGAACAAAATCACCTTTTCTCATGTTTGGAAACAAACCCACCTTTACATCTTCTTGTTTAAAGTTGTTATTGAATATCTGTAATACTGTTTCGAAAGAGACTGTAAGAGGCAGCATGAAATTTTCAAATTCATCCTCCTCTTCGCCTATCAGAAAAACAAAAGGGGCATCACGGTTTAAACACATGCTGTTGTCCATTACCCTTCACAGTGAGTGCTTTATTCAGGCTCAGAAATGTTCTCGAGAAGGGGTCAGCCTGCATTCACATCCGTATCACATTCTGTGCTTTGGCTCATTGAATATTCTGGTGTTTTGCCTTCTCTTTTGCACCAAATGAAATAGCAAAATTACTTACCAGCCATTTTTTTTCTCTGGCTCTTTATTGGATCAAACAGACTCATGCCCCAGGCACCTCAGCCTTTCAGCTCTTAGGGCCCCCAGAGCTTCCCTAATGCCTCAAGGAAAGCCCCTTTCAAAGCCTCAGAGAACAGGGTCTGTTTTCCTTTTCTCTTTAGGTGCCAAGGCCCTAAAGGACTCACAGACTCAGGTGCCCAGATAGTGCTAAGTTATTATTCTCTTTTATTTATGTTCTTTTTTATTAATTTGTTAAATAGATGTCAGGGAAACAGGATGGGGTCCTGCCAAAACAGGATGAGGTCCCTCATGGGTCATTATGATTTTAAGGACATTCTCCGTGAGTACACTTCTTTTTGCAATAAGCTGCTTTTTCTTTTTATAAAAGTGGGAAGAGACATCTTCTACTGTTTTTCACTATGAAGGTAGAATCTTCACTTAACATATGGATACGCACAATTGACAATTTACATTCTATCCTTCACAAGAGTGGGTTCCTTCAAATGAGAAAGTTTACTCATTCATCCTATGCCACAGGGAGTTGTGAGCCCCACTTTACAGATGAAGAAACAAGCAGAGAAATGTTAAGTGACTTGCTCAAGGTAGCATACTTAGCTGGAGGTGGAACTATACTATCTAGATCTTGTGATTTCTGTGCTATCATTTTTTAAATAGAGAGAATTAGAGAGGAAACAAGATCTCAGAGAAGAAGCCAGTGGTTCTCAAAGTTTGGTCCCTGCCCTAGCAGCATCAGCATCACCTGGGAATTTGTTAGATATAAAATTTCAGGTTCCGTCCCAGAACCAGCAATTTTTGTTTTAAGCAGCCCTCCAGGTAATTTCAGTTCAGTTCAACTGTTCAGTCGCTCAGTCGTGTCCGACTCTTTGTGACCCCATGAACCGCAGCACACCAGGCCTCACTGTCCATCACCAACTCCCGGAGTCCACCCAAACCTATGTCCATCGAGTCGGTGATGCCATCCAAACATCTCATCCTCTGTCGTCCCCTTCTCCTCCTGCCCTCAATCTTTCCCAGCATCAGGGTCTTTTCAAATGAGTCAGCTCTTTGCATCAGGTGGCCAAAGTATTGGGAGTTTCAGCTTCAAAATCAGTCCTACCAATGAACACCCAGGACTGACCTCCTTTAGGATGGACTGGTTGGATCTCCTTGCAGGTAATTTAGATGCATGCAAATGTCTGAGAAACACTGGCCTACATGTTATTCTACAGATAAGGAGGGTGGACATGAGTTTGAGCAAGCTCCGGGAGACAGTGAAGGACAGGGAGGCCTGGCATGCTGCAGTCCATGGAGTTGCAGAGAGCTGGACACGACTGAGTGCCTGAACAACAACAACAGGAGGGTGTGGTCCAAGGCGACATACACAGAAAATCAATGGCAGAATCAGGACCTTTTGACTCTTAAGGAGTGGCTGATCTGGCTTGATCCTGATCTTTGGTGACCTCTCTTTTCCCTTTAAATGTATACACTTTGTTTCTGGAGTCCAAAAGATTCAGGGACTTCGCTTTGCTGACAAAGAGATGTCAAAAGCCCAATGACTCTTTCCTAGTACGCTGTTTAACACAAGGATCAGGGTACTAGGTGAAGGGAAACCAAACGACAGTGACCTCGTGGTGCAATGGCAGTGCGTCTGACTGGAGATTAAAATCTCCGCTCTGCAAAGTTGACTATGCAACCAAGTTACTCCTCTTAGACACACCCTCTGTCAACTGGTGCTAACATTAGAGATCTTTACAGGAGCTAGTTTTATTTTTCAAAGCCTAGGTTAAATGATAGCTTTCCCAATGTCTGAATCAAACTCCCCTTCAAATACTCTCTAAGATTCTACTGCAAGCTTTCCCATCTCCCTCTGGGTTCCCACAGCATTTTGTTTGATTCTTTAGATGGCCTTTGTCAGTCTGATGGGAATGGCAGATATTTTGGCAGATAGCTAACCCTAACACTACAAATACCACCTACCTCATTCCACCACTACCAGCATTAGATGAAGGTTATGTGGGGATTAAATGAGATAAAATTTATAACATGTGTATGTAAATGATTACATCTGTCAGCCTACAATGGCAGTGTCTCTGGCTTTGCTCCTGGAGAGCTGAAACTGCATCTTTTTGCTTCTGTGTGAAGGAGAATGATGTAGATAAGACCCAGCGATAAACAGACCCAGAGTCTGGCTCCACTATGTACTTTTCAAGTACGGATATTTGCACTTTGAGTCTCAGTTTTCTCATCTATAAAATAAGAAAGAATACCTATCTTTGAAGATTACTGTGTTTATTAAATGTTTTAACACACACATAAAATAGATGATGCACTTAGAACAGTGCCTGGTATGTATTAGGGAAATAGTGTATGTGAATGAAAAGTAGTTGCTCAATTAAAGGTAAATTTTTAAAACATCTTATTTTCTTAACACCAAAGACAGAAAAATTACTAACTGAAGTAAACATCAATTCCTTACATATATAATACATTATATATGTATATGTATATATGTATACATATGTATATACGTATATTTAAACTATGTAATCTCACTCTTCTAAAGATGGGATTAATGAGAACAGTGATAATGATCACTGCATGCAGATAGGGTGCTAAAAAGAATGGATGCTTTGAAAGTTCTACGCTTGAATCCTGGTTCTGTCAGTATTAGCTGTCTGGTTTTGGGTAAATTCTCTTCACTCATCTGTAATTAAGAGACATAATATTTACTTCTTAAAGGTAGCTGTGAGGATTAAATGACAAAACACCCGTATGCCCTGTTGCTTAGTGTCTGGCACTTAAAAATGATAGCCAGGAACATTTTTGTTGTTTTGAGCGTAACGTGAACTTAAGAGAGGTGATTATGGTGGTCAAATAAAGTGTGACAATGAGGTCGCCAGCCCAATATCCTTCCTCTGGGAGCAAGGTTAGGATGTTTACTCAGAACAAAGATAAACTCAGAACTTGGAACATTTAAACCCCTTCACTTAGTAAACCTGAGTTACAGATTTAAAAAATTCCTGACTATCTCTTTCCTCAATCAAAGTTTGAGACAAACAAGGACGTTAGGAGCGTAAGAGAAAGCCACCAAATTGTGAAGGGAAAAGTCAAGATGCAAATACTAAAGAAAGCAATGTGAGCAGCAATTCTACTTAATGTCACTTCCTTAGAAAGGATTTCCCAGACCGCTCTACCCGAACAGCACCCCAGGCAGTCCTCCACCCTCACCCACCTTCCAACAGCATAGACTACTTCACTTTTCTTATGAGACTTACTATGACTGGCTATTAATTTGCTTATTTATTCACTGTCTTTCCTACTAGAATGTAAGCTTCTTGGGGAAGGAACCCAGTCTGTTTTCATCATGACTGTATTTCCAGTGCCTAGAAAAGGGTCAAGAATTTGTGTAGTGACTGGATAACAACAGCTATTTCTCATGTGCAGCCAATGAATCTGGTACTTAATCTACTTAACAAACACCTATGTAGCCTTTACTATCTTCAAAGCACAGTTACGCCAATAATGGTCACAACAATCCTATAAAGTGGTATGATTATTTCTTTCAATTTAATGTGAACAGAGAGGTTGAAGGAGTTAAGCAGTTTGTCCAACATCTTCTGGCTGGTAAATGTCAGTGAACCACGGTCTCCAATTACTTCTGCTTTACTCCCCAACTCTACTTCATGTTCTTCCCCTCTATGTCTCCAACAGGGTGGAAGGGGTCGGAGGTAGGGACTGAAGTCAGGGTCACAAAATCTTGACTTTGCAGTTGCATGAAATTAGAAGAAGGTGAAGAGCAATTAGCTTGGTTCTGGTGAGAAAAAGGGACTCCTCCACAATGACTTGAGTTTAAGGTGGGCAAATGAGAAATATTGGTGCATTATTCCCATAGAAACATTTATGTGCCAATTAGCACTGTTCCTATTACTGCAATGATATGTTGTATCATTTCAGCTGGAAAACTGGTCATTTTTGTATACATCTATTAAAGATTTTTCCCTATTGTGTTACCGACAAAGGTATCATTTACTGTTGTACATAAGAAAAATAGAAAACGTATTCTTACAACTTCATATTCAAGTACGTAGTCATATATTCAGTATGCCAAATCTACATGTAACATTTTATGAATAATAATGGAAGCTGCCAGTTTCTTTTTTCTAACAAGACAAGGGCTCAGACACCAGTATAATGTGAGAGGCTGAAGTGTCAATTTATAGGCTACTGTTCTCATTGGCATCAGGAAAAGTAAATATTAACATAACACTCTAAGTTCTCAGTCATGCATAGATAAAAACAATATTCTTCAGGTTTTAGGGGGATACCCAAAGCTAAATTCCCTCTACTGGATTTCCAACGACCTGATTCAACGGAAAGTTACTCATTTTTGAATTTCAATTTTTTTTCCTTCAGCGAAGTCACATTAAAATACAAATAGTAACTATTTTAGTATGTTGGCTCTTAGATATTTTATTTATAGGATATTTCATTTGTTATTTTGTATAATTTAAAATCTAGATTGGTGGGAATGTAAAATGGTGAAGCAAATATAATATGATTTAGTGACTGTGGAAAACAGTTTGCTAAGTACTCAAAAAGTTAAAAACAGAGTTGTTATATGACCCAGCAATTTTATTCCTAGGCATATGCCCTATAGAACTGAAAACATATGTCCATACCAAAACTTAACATATGAATGTTCAGAGCAGCATTATCAAAATAGCCAAAAGGTGGAAACAACCTTATTGCTTATCAACTGATAAATGGATAAACAAAATGTGGTATATCCACAAATGGAATATTAGCCAAAAAAAGGAATAAAGTGCTATATATGCTAGACATAGATGAGCCTCAAAAACATCATGGTACATGAAAGAGGCCAGATACAAAGGTCACATATATGACTCCACTCATATTAAATGTCTAGAATAGGCAAATCCATAGAGATAGACAGTAGATGAGTGGCTCCCAGGAGCCAGGGATAATGAGGGACACTATTTTACAGGTACAGGGTTTCTTTCTAGGGTGATGAACATATTCTGGAATCAGATAATGGTAATAGTTGCACACTAAGTGAACATTCTAAATACTACTGAATTATATACTTTAACAGGATGAATTCTGTGGTATGAGAATCTTAACACACACTATCCCCCCCAAAAAACTACCACCACCAAATATCTGGGTCCCCCCCTCTTACCTGTAAACAGTGAAACTTCTCATTTCCTCAAATTCAAATAGCAGATAGATTACTGGGGAGCTGGGGAGTGACCAAGGAGAAGCAAGTAATACAAATACTTATGGTAATAATAAATGATGGTAGCCAGCAGTTACTACCTGTTGTACTACCTGAGGATTTATTCTATAATATGTATTGTCTAACTCAATGAAACTAAGCCATGCCCGTGGGGCAACCCAAGATGGGCAGGTCATGGTGGAGAGAGTATGAAAAGGCAAAATGATAGGATACTGAAAGAGGAGCTCCCCAGGTAAGTAGGTGCCCAATATGCTATCCAGCTGTGGATGTGACTGGTGATAGAAGCAAGGTCCAATGCTGTAAAGAGCAATACTGCATAGGAACCCGGAATGTCAGGTCCATGAATCAAGGCAAATTAGAAGTGGTCAAACAAGAGATGGCAAGAGTGAATGTCGACATTCTAGGAATCCGCGAACTCAAATGGACTGGAATGGGTGAATTTAACACAGATGACCATTATATCTACTACTGCGGGCAGGAATCCCTCAGAAGAAATGGAGTAGCCATCATGGTCAACAAAAGAGTCCAAAATGCAGTACTTGGGTGCAATCTCAAAAACGACAGAATGATCTCTGTTCATTTCCAAGGCAAACCATTCAATATCACAGTAGTCCAAGTCTATCCCCCAACCAGTAATGCTGAAGAAGCTGAAGTTGAATGGGTCTATGAAGACCTACAAGACCTTTTAGAACTAACACCCCAAAAAGATGTCCTTTTCATTATAGGGGACTGGAATGCAAAAGTAGGAAGTCAAGAAACACCTGGAGTAACAGGCAAATTTGGCCTTAGAATACGGAATGAAGCAGGGCAAAGATTATAGAGTTTTGCAAGGAAAATGCACTGGTCATAGCAAACACCCTCTTCCAACAACACAAGAGAAGACTCTACACATGGACATCACCAGATGGTCAACACCGAAATCAGACTGATTATATTCTTTGCAGCCAAAGATGGAGAAGCTCTACACAGTCAACAAAAACAAGACCAGGAGCTGACTGTGGCTCTGGTCATGAACTCCTTATTGCCAAATTCAGACTTAAATTGAAGAAAGTAGGGAAAACCACTAGACCATTCAGATATGACCTAAGTCAAATCCTTTATGATTATACACTGGAAGTGAGAAATAGATTTAAGGGCCTAGATCTCATAGATAGAGTGCCTGATGAATTATGGAATGAGGTTCGTGACATTGTACAGGAGACAGGCATCAAGACCATCCCCATGGAAAAGAAATGCAGAAAAGCAAAATGGCTGTCTGGGGAGGCCTTACAAATAGCTGTGAAAAGAAGAGAAGTGAAAAGCAAAGGAGAAAAGGAAAGATATAAGCATCTGAATGCAGAGTTCCAAAGAATAGCAAGAAGAGATAAGAAAGCCTTCTTCAGTGATCAATGCAAAGAAATAGAGGAAAACAACAGAATGGGAAAGACTAGGGATCTTTTCAAGAAAATGAGAGATACCAAAGGAACATTTCATGCAAAGACGAGCTTGATAAAGGACAGAAATGGTACGGACCTAACAGAAGCAGAAGATATTAAGAAGAGGTGGCAAGAATACACAGAAGAACTGTACAAAAAAGATCTTCACAACCCAGATAATCACGATGGTGTGATCACTGACCTAGAGCCAGACGTCCTGGAATGTGAAGTCAAGTGGGCCTTAGAAAGCATCACTATGAACAAAGCTAGTGGAGGTGATGGAATTCCAGTTGAGTTATTTCAAATCCTGAAAGATGATGCTGTGAAAATGCTGCACTCAATATGCCAGCACATTTGGAAAACTCAGCAGTGGCCGCAGGACTGGAAAAGGTGAGTTTTCATTCCAATCCCAAAGAAAGGCAATGCCAAAGAATGCTCAAACTACCGCACAATTGCATTCATCTCACATGCTAGTAAAGTAATGCTCAAAATCCTCCAAGCCAGGCTTCAGCAATACGTGAACCGTGAACTTCCTGATGTTCAAGCTGGTTTTAGAAAAGGCAGAGGAACCAGAGATCAAATTGCCAACATCCGCTGGATCATGGAAAAAGCAAGAGAGTTCCAGAAAAACATCTATTTCTGCTGTGTTGACTATGCCAAAGCCTTTGACTGTGTGGATCACAATAAACTGTGGAAAATTCTTCAAGAGATGGGAATACCAGACCACCTGACCTGCCTCTTGAGAAATTTGTATGCAGGTCAGGAAGCAACAGTTAGAACTGGACATGGAACAACAGACTGGTTCCAAATAGGCAAAGGAGTACGTCAAGGCTGTATATTGTCACCCTGCTTATTTAACTTATATGCAGAAGACACCATGAGCAACGCTGGACTGGAAGAAGCACAAGCTGGCATCAAGATTGCCGGGAGAAATATCAGTAACCTCAGATATGCAGATGACACCACCCTTATGGCAGAAAGTGAAGAGGAACTCAAAAGCCTCTTGATGAAAGTGAAAGTGGAGAGTGAAAAAGTTGGCTTAAAGCTCAACATTCAGTAAACGAAGATCATGGCATCCGGTCCCATCACTTCATGGGAAATAGATGGGGAAACAGTGGAAACAGTGTCAGACTTTATTTTTGGGGGCTCCAAAATCACTGCAGATGGTGACTGCAGCCATGAAATTAAAAGACGCTTACTCCTTGGAAGGAAAGTTATGACCAACCTAGATAGCATATTCAAAGGCAGAGACATTACTTTGCCAACAAAGGTCCGTCTAGTCAAGGCTATCGTTTTTCCTGTGGTCATGTGTGGATGTGAGAGTTGGACTGTGAAGAAGGCTGAGCGCCGAAGAATTGATGCTTTTGAACTGTGGTGTTGGAGAAGACTCTTGAGAGTCCCTTGGACTGCAAGGAGATCCAACCAGTCCATTCTGAAGGAGATCAGCCCTGGGACTTCTTTGGAAGGAATGATGCTAATCTGAAACTCCAGTATTTTGGCCACCTCATGTGAAGAGTTGACTCATTGGAAAAGACTCTGATGCTGGGAGGGATTGGGGGCAGGAGGAGAAGGGGAAGACAGAGGATGAGATGGCTGGATGGCATCACTGACTCGATGGACGTGAGTCTGGGTGAACTCTGGGAGTTGGTGATGGACAGGGAGGCCTGGCATGCTGCGATTCATGGGGTCGCAGAGTCAGACACGACTGAGCGACCGAACTGAACTGATGCGTTGTGTGAAATAGTTTGGTATTAGTGATCAGTAGGAATGGTAGGCTGAATAATGTCCCTCCAGAGATGTCTACGCCCTAATCCTTGGAACCTGTGAGTATATGACAAAAGAGAATTAAAAGGCTGCTAATCAACTGACTTTAAAATAGAAGATTATCCTGGGTTATCCAGGTGGGTTTCATGTAATGCAAAGGTCCATGAGTGTGTTGGAAGCAGAAGGGGGAAAACCAGAGAGATGACAGAATGAGAAGAATTTGATGGACCTTGGAAAAGGAGATCATGGACCAAGGAAAGCAGGTAGCCTCTAAGTTGAAAAAGGCAAGGGAACATAATCTTCTTCAGAGCCTACAGAGAGGAACACTGCCCTGCTAACACTGATGGTAGCCCACTGAGACCCATATTGGACTTCTGATCTTCAGAATTATAAAATAAATTTTTATAATATTTAAACCATTAAATTTGTGGTAATTTGTTAAAACAGCCCAGTAGGCTCCTTTGTTCATGGAATTCTCCAGGCCCAAATACTTGAGTAGGTAGCCATTCCCTTCTCCAGGGGATCTTCCCAACCCAGGGACTGAACTTGGGTCTCCTGCATTGCAGATGGATTCTTTACCACTGAGCCACCTGGGAAGCCTGGCAATGAAGACCCAGTGCAGCCAAAAAATAAAAAATAAAAAAAATCAAAACCCCAAGTACTAAGGGTAATATCATAAAAGAGCCAGCGACTTCTACAGATCTAGGCCCACATTATCTGCTGTTCTCCAGTACTTTATGAGGACAGCACTTCTAAAGTTATTAGAAAAAGGCTTGAGAAATGTGCATAGATAGATTTAACTTGGGCCCAAATATGGTTTGTCAGTTTCCCTCTAAACTAGGAATTCTAGTTGGCTGTAAGATGACTTAGGGTTTTGGGCAGGATGTTCTAGTGTCAGTCAGGTGAAGCCATCAGCTGCACTGATGTACAGCAGCTGCATTACGGGTATGGATTCGCCTCATTCTGAGGCCCCGGTATCTGTCCGTGAATGCCCCTAACAGTGCATTCAATAAAATATTTGCCATAATTAATTAATATATACTAAGTGCTTGTTTTGTGAAAGGAATTGTTCCAGGCCCTTTCACACATGCTTATCTTATTTAAACCACATGCCAGTTCTTCAGAGTAGGTATTTCCATTTAATAGATGAGAAAATTGAGGCACACCTTAATTCTTCTCCCTAGGGAACCAGAATGTTTATTTTAGTTCCCAGGAGAAAAATACATTGTCTACAGATTACTTATTTCTTTTCTAAGAAACCTATCCTAAAAATTTCTCCCCTGAAGCATCTCATTCCCTGGGGTGCTCTGGACTCTACCCTCAAAACCAGGTAAGTTATTAAAACTGGATCTGAATTTAATGGGCTGCTTTTTGCCTACGGGGCCAGCTAATTAGTCTTAATTATCTCATTATAGATTCTAAGTATTTCCAGCTGCTTTTTTACCCATTATTGCCCACTCCCTCCTCAACCCCAACAAATGTCTATTTCCCAGATAGTCTCTGCCAAGTTGTGGACACAAGTGATAGACGTTGAGGTATCCTTCCTATCTGTCAGAACACTGACTATTTCGGATCAAGCTTCTCACTTACTAAATCCTCCTGGGATATCTATCTACTTCTGTGTCCTTTTTTCCATGAGAAGAAATATGCTTTAGCCAATTATTAGACATAAGAAAACATTTTAAAAACTACATTTGACTTTCACTGACCACAGAACTGTAATATACCAATATAGGACAAATAATAAACATGAATATTATGTGTTTAGATAGAAGCTTGGAAAGTAATCCCTTCTTCCCTCCAGCCTCAAATCAGTCATTCAGTCCAAGTAGTTCAAATAAAAACGAAAAAAAGTTACATTCCCTAATTGACTTGAGAAAGTGACAGGCAAAGGAACAGCAAAAGTGAGTATATGGTCAGAGGGCTACAAATTATATGACTGACCTTGGGCAAGTCATTGAATCTCACTCTCCTAACAGATAAAAAATGCAATGATACCCATTTCATGTAGGCTGTGGTGAAGATCAAATAGGAAAATGTATGTCAAAGTGGTCTGCAAACTATAAATTTGTAAACAAATGTTAGTTATTATTAATAAAGAAAAGGAGTTTCCTCTGTATTTTCACTTTCTTTAGCAGCTATTTCTAGAATACTCTTCCAATCCCAAAGAAAGGCAATGCCAAAGAATGCTCAAACTACCGCACAACTGCACTCATCTCACATGCTAGTAAAGTAACGCTCAAAATTCTCCAAGCCAGGCTTCAGCAATACGTGAACTGTGAACTTCCAGATGTTCAAGCTGGTTTTAGAAAAGGCAGAGGAACCAGAGATCAAATTGCCAACATCCGCTGGATCATGGAAAAAGCAAGAGAGTTCCAGAAAAACATCTATTTCTGCTGTGTTGACTATGCCAAAGCCTTTGACTGTGTGGATCACAATAAACCGTGGAAAATTCTTCAAGAGATGGGAATACCAGACCACCTGACCGGCCTCTTGAGAAATTTGTATGCAGGTCAGGAAGCAACAGTTAGAACTGGACATGGAACAACAGACTGGTTCCAAATAGGCAAAGGAGTACGTCAAGGCTGTATATTGTCACCCTGCTTATTTAACTTATATGCAGAGTAAGTACATCATGAGAAACGCTGGGCTGGAAGAAGCACAAGCTGGAATCCAGATTGTCGGGAGAAATATCAATAACCTCAGGTATGCAGATGACACCACCCTTATGGCAGAAAGTGAAGAGGAACTAAAAAGCCTCTTGATGAAAGTGAAAGTGGAGAGTGAAAAAGTTGGCTTAAAGCTCAACATTCAGAAAACGAAGATCATGGCATCCGGTCCCATCACTTCATGGGAAATAGATGGGGAAACAGTGGAAACAGTGTCAGACTTTATTTTTGGGGGCTCCAAAATCACTGCAGATGGTGATTGCAGCCATGAAATTAAAAGACGCTTACTCCTTGGAAGCAAAGTTATGACCAACCTAGATAGCATATTGAAAAGCAGAGACATTACTTTGCCAACAAAGGTCCGTCTAGTCAAGGCTATGGTTTTTCCAGTGGTCATGTATGGATGTGAGAGTTGGATTGTGAAGAAAGCTGAGTGCCGAAGAATTGATGGTTTTGAACTGTGGTGTTGGAGAAGACTCTTGAGAGTCCCTTGGACTGCAAGGAGATCCAACCAGTCCATTCTGAAGGAGATCAGCCCTGGGACTTCTTTGGAAGGAATGATGCTAAAGCTGAAACTCCAGTACTTTGGCCACCTCATGCGAAGAGTTGACTCATTGGAAAAGACTCTGAAGCTGGGAGGGATTGGGGGCAGGAGGAGAAGGGGACGACAGAGGATGAGATGGCTGGATGGCATCACCAACTCGATGGACGTGAGTTTTGGTAGACTCCGGGCGTTGGTGATGGACAGGGAGGCCTGGCGTGCTGCAATTCATGGGGTCGCAAAGAGTCAGTCATGACTGAGTGACTGAACTGAACTGAACTGAACTTCCCTTTTTATTCAAGTTGTTTACTTGCTATTTCAAATTTTTCAAATTTAAGCTAGAGATATCTTCAGGTGCCAATTACCTATTAGAAGCCACAAAGGTACATGGATATTATGCTACCTTCATCCCTAAAGAGAGAACCCTCTCTTAAAGTCCATAAACATCATTTTAATATTAGTACCCCTGTGATCATGAAAAGTATGACTGCTTTGTTAAGAGTCTGAATATCTGAGGAAAGCACTGCTCACTCAGATCCCATCAACATGCTTCTCATTGGAGTAGTTCAAAATAAAGAACAATCATAAAGTGTCCAAGGAAAATCAACTATGACACTGAGCAATTCTAAATTTGTGGTTGGTAAAAAACTTAATCTGCAACTAACAATATTTAGTTCTCTGCAAAACAAAAAGGTGTATTGTAGCTCGCTCCCACATGTCGCCTCTTTAATATTTGTCAACTGAATTCACCTCCACTCAAATTCAACAAAATAGAAGGTTTTTATTTATTCAAGTATTTTACACTGAACAGCTCCCTGGAGGTTCTCCATTTACTGGCTTGGGTAATATTATCTTTCCTTTAGTTTATTAGATTGACAAAGTTAATTTAAAAATAACCTTGGGAACTTTAAGTGATTCTTGGAAGAGCTAACATGCATGCACATATGGGTGGTCACTATTTTTTTCTGTATGTATGTTATCTCATGAAGGGTTTTTCTTACATTAATTTTTATAATTTCTTAAAATAAAAAAAATGTTGCCAACATAAAAATAGTCTTTCTGATGATGAAATGCTTTCAATTCTGTTCTTCATACAAGTGTACATTTTGTCTAGTTTAGCCAAACAGCAATTTGATAAAGTGGTACAACTGTTTATTGTCAACACCCCCACCCCCACCATTTTAATCTGAAATACAACCTGGGGCACATAGCATCTAATTAAATTCATACAAAGTACAAATTACTGAATAGAAACCAAAATGCATTTCAAAGTAAATACCAATTAATGTGACACCCAATTTCTTCCCCCTTTTAAATCACTCCGGTGTGCATGGCTTATACACAAAGACTATTCAATTTCTTTGTAAGATTCAATTAGAATATGCTTTATATTTCAATCCAAGAATCACGTCCAATGCTCTGCAAGCAGGTTGGCTAGGCATTTTTTTCTATGCGATTTTTTTTAAAATCACTAATATAAAATGTTCCTCTTCAATTTTTTTGTTTAATTTGAGAAGAATTCTCATTATCTAATATTTCCTTCATTTAATACATGGATCTTTGACAACATCACTATCTCTTTTTTCCTTGTTTTCATGAAAGTGAACACCCAACAGAAAACTATAAAGCCATATATATAGGGATTCTGATAGCAACATCTAGTCAATCTAGCTTGTGAGACAGGCTTCAAATAATAAAACTGTGTTCAACAACACTCAACAAATGCTTGTCTATAAAGTAATAACTTGAACAGAGAGCAACAAGTGACTCATCGAGCACAAAAGTGGCCAAGTGTAGATAAACACTTGCAAAAGCAATCAGCCACTTGATTTGTTTTGTCTTCGAGAGCCCAATGATCAAACGACTCCCAGAGAGAGACCATGGCAGGCAGAGCTGAACTCAGGAGCTAGGACGATGGCATGGTGTGTCCTTCACTCACCAAATACTAACTGAGCACCTACAATGTAGAGATGCTGAGACTGGTACGAGAAAAGATGAAGAAGGCAAAATCTATACCCTAAAGAAGGTCAACAGAAGGGGAAGAAAAGGAACTCTGGTTTGTAACAAGGGAAGGAAGCTCTGGCAATATGTACTACAAATCATCACTTGATGCTTATAATATATGTTTAATTATTTTTAAAAGTGAAAAAACACTATTAAATAAAAAATTTCTTTTCAAACAATGCACAAGTTCCCTGAGCGCAGCTGACACTGTTTTTAATTTTTATCTACTCTCAGATTTAGTTTACTTACGTTGACTATTATTTAACTTTGGTCTCCCTGCTTTTTTCAGTCTGTTTGACAGGTCATTAAGAGCATTTTTAAGGCTTAGGAAACAAATTAAGTATAGACAAGGGTTTCACGATCTCCTTTACTGCTTGGACAATTGGGAAGGCAAGGAGGCTAGCTCCGTGAGGGCAGGGGCCAGTATGTCTGCCTGGTCCTTGTCTTGTCCTCAGAGCTCAGCACAGGGTGCTCTCTAAATGATTATGGAGGACGGTGATAAAGAGTCTGGACTGCTCTTCCGCTCTCCGAGGCAGCCGCTGAGAGGTAACGCAGGCCAGTGTGTAGTATGCGAGGCTGTCGCTCAGATCTCCCATTTGCCTAAGGTAGCAGATGATTGGGTTTTGCATGCCTGGTTTACACTCTTCAAATATTTATAGACAGTTTTCTTTGCCTCAAGCCCTACTTGTCACTTAGCCAAGTTATACATACATGGTTCTTTTAATCTTTCTTTAGAAATCAATCCCACTAAGCTCCTTAATCATTCCAGTTGCATTTTCTACAACTTTTGGCTGTTTGTCTTTCTGATAATATATTCGGTTGAAATGTATGAAAATAACATAGATGTGGAGCAAAGAAGGATTTAGTTATCTTTCTATTACAAAAGTGTCAATGCCTTTTATGCGCAAAATGAAATTATTTATCCCTTTTCTTTACATATGATCATGTTTTTAAAAATTCATATTTAAATAGATGGATCAATCAATACATTGCAAGAGAACGGAAGAAAAAGTATCATCAGTATTCTTTTCTCTAAGGGTGACATTGTCATTGATTTAAGTCTCTCATGTGTCTATACACTGATTAATTTAACCTGAAGTATCCAAACATGGGGGAAAATGGGATTCCAGATGACATGGTCAACACAGGGAGGCTTAAGTATCCATTCTAAGGTAGCTATCTACTTGTGGATACTTCTAACTTTCAGCTTTTCAAAGCTAATAGAACAAAATAGAACAAAACCAAGCTAATTTTTCCCATTAGGAAAATAATACAGTAAGGAAAATTTCAAATTACCAGAAAAGAGGAAGTTATTTATAGTACCCTACTCAAAGACAACATTTAACATTTTTGAAGAATTTCATTTTAAGACTTTTTTTGATGCACTGTTTCTTTTCCCTCCCAATGAGCATGCTCAACATCATTTGCACAGCTTAATACCTTACTTTTTTGCTTGATATTATAACAAAATTTCACATATTACTTTGTCTTCGAATTAAAATTTCTAATGACCACAGACTATTCCATCAAGTAAGTAGATCTGGCTAACTTTATAATTCCCTGTTGTTGGACATTTACATCACTGCCACATTTCTCTAGATTAAATGCCATTACAAAGAAAATCTTTTTTATTGAGCTTTTCTGTATTTAAGATTACACTTTCATTTGTATAGCAGTAAAATTAATGGATCAAAGTGAAAGTCTTAGTCACTCAGTCGTGTCTGACTCTGCGATCCCATGGACTGTGGCCTGCCATGGCTCCTCTGTCCGTGGAACTGTCCAGGCAAGAATACTGGAGTGGATTGCCATTCCCTTCTCTAGGGGATCTTCCCGACCCAAGGAGAGAATCCAGGTCTCCTGCATTGCAGGCAGATTCTTTACCATCTGAGCCACTAGCGAAGTCCCAAAGGATCAAAGGATACTCAGAAAATAAATTTTGAAGTAAAGAATTAACACAAGTACTAAGTGAAGTGAAAAATACCACCTTCTATACAAAAATTTGTCTTTTGGCTCCAAAGCTAATGAGTCAATGCTCAAATATTAGAAAGCTGTAGAAAATTGTCAAAGATGGCAAATTCCAATTAGTTAAATATGGTACCCACAAGTATGACACTCCTTCATTCACACAAATATACTGTCGATCCCTTATTAATTAAGCTTAAATTCTTAACCTTACCTAGATCTACCATCAGAAGACGAGTGAGGGCTGTGTAGAAGGCTGTTCGGCATCTGAAGTCACTGAGACTGTAACTGCCACTGATGCCAAGAAAGGGGAAGTGTTCACTCTAATGAAAGCAAAAGAGCATCCAAAGTTACTAATGGTTGGCCTAAACTCCCCAGAAAACTCTAGTCATCAATTCAAGGAAATAAGACTCACCGTGTGATTTTTTAGCATGAATTTCACGGCATCTATCTTCACAAGTTTTTTTAAAAGGATATAGGTAATAGACGTTAAGGAATCTGGGGAAATATGATTGTCTTATCAATAAGTAACAGATCACAAAATAACACTGAACTATAATGGCATCAATTTATATTTATGATGAATAAATACTATTTCTAAAGAGTTTTACTCCTATAGAAATGCCTTCCACTCTGTTAAGAATGATAATCCATTATTAACCAGTGCAATTACTTTTCCTATCTTATACATATTCTAGTTATGGAAAGAAAGAATGAATTTTATAATTAAGACAAAGACTTTTTTACTATTAGAGCCTTGATAGTGGAAAATTAAAATTGACCCTTTTTACATTTGGGGTGTAACTTGAGAACTTCTTTTCACTTAATATTATTTCATAAAAAATAATTATGAAAGACCCATAATGGGCTATCAAGAAAGAGAAAATTATTCAATTCTAAGAAACATGAGCTTAGTTAGTAGAAACCTAAGGAAATTCTGCTTTAGATGAAGAAAATCAGAATACAATTAGGAGGATGTAGCAACCGCAACTGCAGGTCCTTAAATGTTGAAGTACAGGTTTAAAGGACCTAAAATTTCTTACATGCCTACTAGGTACAAGGCATTATATATCTGTTAACCCACCTAATTTTCATAATTACATTGTTAAATATTATTTATTATGTTTAATCCGCAGATAAGATAACAGAAGCTCTGAGAAATTAAGTTACCTGTCCAAGATTACATTGCTATGGGCTGAGACTGCTGACATTTGACCCGAGATTTGACTATAAAGGCCATGTACTTTCTACTGTACCACATTATCCCCTGAACAGTTCAACTCAGAATGAGAATAGAGTTGAAAAACATCACAAACATGATCCCAAAGCCTAAATAACTTCTGGTTAGTGCCATCATCAAAGAAAGGCTGAAGTGGGGTCTAAGAACACCAATTCAGTCCACAAACACCCTCTGCTCTTACTTAGGGTTTACCCTAGTCCTGTGCTTTCCGCTGTAGCTAGGGCAGCTGTGGGGCATTCCCTACATACTTACACATACCTTTTTTCAAACCATACTGATCTTACATGCTTCCAAAAAAAAAAAAATAATAATCTTACATGGTTCCACTTATGTCCCAATGAAAACACTGGCTCTTGTCCTTCACATCATCTCCAAATGCAGACGTCTATTAACTCTATACACTGGCACTAATGAGCCGAATTTTAAATGTTAGTCACTCAAGTGTGGGTACAAGAATAGAAGACAAAAGTTAGGAAACCTGGGCTTTCAGTTTGACTACACCATTCAATCAGCTGGATGAGCTCTCTTAGCCTGTCTCTCTTAGCCTTAAGTTTTCCTCTTCAACAAATGAGGATACATGCAAGCTATCCTGGGTTGCGAGGATCAGTTGATGCACCTGTCTTTGCCAATTATAAATCATGGAGATGACACAAAGAGGAAGAGCATGAACATTTATAGAATGCTTACGACTTTCAAGGTTAATTCGCTCAATCCCATGAGATAGACTCTAGTTCTCAAATGAGGAAACAAACTATAAAAATGAAGTTAAACTTTCCAAAAGACAAGCAATTAGTATGATTTAGATTCAAGCCCCTCTGACTCAAGGTAGCCCATTCCAGTTGCAGGTTAAGCAACTGCATATTTTGCTTATCTCCAAACTAGACTGTAAACTTTCTAAGGGTAGTGGCCGCACGTACGTATTTTGCTCAGTACACTGCTCTCAGCGGGTGCTCGATGCACTGTGTGTTTCTGGCAGGATGAAACGAGATCAAGGTTGATAGGCAGCAAGTCTCTCCTTGCTTACAAAGAGGCACACTTGGTTTTTTCCGGTGTAAGTCACTGAGCAGAAGAACTGCCACTCAAACTCCATTCAGTTAAACAGGGGTAGGGATCAATAAGCTAAGAAATATCTTAAGTAATTACCAAATGCAATTCTCTTAGAATTGCAAAGTTAAAAGTGACAGGGTCTATGGGTAATAAGAATGCTGCCATTAATAGGAATCTTCCTGTCAGTGCTGCTAATAAACAGCAAGTCATGTTTTGACAATAGAATATTTATGGTAGCAATAAACAGAACATTCACAGGAAGAATCTCATCTGCCAAAGACACATTTTCTGCAGAATTGCATCTGTGCACTTTGTACCCAGGCCAGACTCACTGCCTTTTAATTACATTCTGAAGAAGAAGATTAAGAATGATTTTTAGAAACTTTTTTCAATAAACAAAAAATGAAAGTTCATCTGAATACTTATATTTCCCTATAGGAATTCAATTCAAAGCTAGCCATGGCCCTTACAAAAATACATAATTTTTTAAAAAAGGTAAATAGATACATCATCTTCATCATTTTCATTCTTCCCTAAGAGACTAGGATTCTTGTAAGCTGCACCATTTTGGTTGGGTGGTAGTACCAGGTTAGATTTCAGAGGCCTGTTGACAACAGTTCATAACAGTACATGTGGTTAATGGTGGTTAACAGTAACAGCAGTAGAAGTCTAGAAGAGTAGGAGAATTTAATAAAAGTCATACATGGAACATACAAATGGCAGAACTTTTGGATTCAAATCCAGACTTCAAAGGTCTGTGTGACTTGAAAGTATAAGCTCTTCTCACTAGGCTGAATCATATCCATTCGATTTGAAATATGCCAAATGATTCTACAGAGATCACTAGCTTTTTGAGGTACAAGTGAAACTGGAACTAGGCCCCAGAAGGGACAGGGAAACTTCTTTTAGGAGGCATCAATTCATTAATGAGCCTTCATCACATTCAGGACTGAGCAAACTCCACAGACTGGCTGATATTAACTTACAAACAAAATGCTCAGAAAACCTGTCTGTACCCATGTGGTTATGAAAACACTGATGGCAGTGAGGATGGCCTCACTGACAGGTAGCTTGGGCAAGAAAAAGTTGAAAGAATGGTGTATCTTAGAGACGGTCAAAAGTTTGAAAAAAATCTGTATCTTCAGAAGAGAAGAATGACCTAACTGAGAAAGTCCTGGTTTCTTAAGTTACAGGTACCACACACTTTAGCAGCTAGTCGGCAAAGCAGCACCAAGTATTACTTCAATTCATGGCAGCAAGTATTTACTGAGTAATACTGTATTTCATTAACCCTAAAACATCATTGATTATAAAGAATATCATTATTATATGCACTACTAAGAAAGTTTTAAAATATAAAATTATAAAACTAAGAAGTGTTCAAATGTGATGAAATTTCTATTTTAAAATCAAAGTAGTGTATTAGATGCATGATATTCACTAAGCACAAGAGGGTGGATAATGGTACTGATCTAGGCAATTATGGAAAAGCCATACATGTTTACAAACATTATAGATAGAATTAGATCCCGATGATAGAAGAAAGTTCACAGATAAAAAATTACCTGATGGAAATTACTGTAGGTATGATAGGTGTATAGTATAATTACTGAAATATTAGTGATTTCAAAAGTAGAATTATGCTCATGAACTGTAGTAGACTAAAAAAACCCCAAACAGGTATAACCAAAATGAAGCATCTTAAGGGGTACTAATAACTGCATGTCAGGAATAAGAGTTCAGTCACTTACAGTTTAGTCACACAACAGGAGAGGTAACAATATGGTCTAATGTCTGCTATGTGATGAAGTTTTGAAACTATAGGGAAAGGAAACAAAACAGCCCTAATAGCTAATAACTTACAGTTTAAGAGGAGAGAGGACTAGCCAATACTAGGCTATATTATATTTATCCCCAGAAATACAGAAAAGAACTAGGTGTCCAAGAACACTAAGAAAAAAGAAAAGGAACAAAAATGAAGCATCTACCATGTGACTGGGTCAGTAAAACAAGGTGCTTGATTACTGTTAGATAACACAGATATATTGTTACATATTTATTATATTATTTGAAAGTGAAAGTCGCTCAGTTGTGTCTGACTCTTTGAGACCCCATGTTCTATACAGTCCCTGGAATTTCCCAGGCCAAAATACTGGAGTGGGTAGCCTTTCCCTTCTCCAGGGGATCTTCCCAACCCAGGAATCAAACCAGGGTCTCCTGTACTACAGGCGGATGCTTTACCAACTAAGCTACCAGGGAAGCCCTATTATTTAATCTTCACAAAATCCTAAGAGATAGATGATATTCCCTTTCTACAAATGAAGAAACTGAGCCTTAGAGAAATTAAATGACTCCTTCGAGTTCTTTCAGTTAACACAGTGACTAAGGATTATAATTAATAATTACTTCAGGATGGCTCTACCAAGTTTTTAGTGAAACCTGAAAATTTAAGAGACCTAAGTGAGTTATAATGGGTCAAATGAAGAGAATAGCATATGTGGTGAATCAGTGAAAGATAACAAAGGGTATCAAAAAAAGTGAAAATCGCTCTGTCGTGTCCAGACTCTCTGTGGCGCCATGGACCATAGGCTGCCAGGTTCCTCTGTTCATGGGATTTTCCAGGCAAGAATACTGAAGTGGGTAGCCACTTCCTTCTCCAGGGGATCTTCCCAACCCAAGGATCGAACCCATGTCTCCCGCATTACAGGAAGACTCTTTATTGTCTGAGCCACCAGGGAAGCCTGAAGGGTATCAAGGGGAAGGCAAAACAAATTTTTTTGGCCCAAGTATAAAGTATAAACTGGGGTTGAGTTGTGGATCAGGAAATTAGTTTTGGGAACTCAATAAATTAGGTACCATTAAAGAACTCAAGTTTAAATCAATAATTTTACTTTGACCCAAGAAGCATGTGATTCTAGGCTTTTGGGAAGTGAAATGATCAGATCAAAATAATACTCAAGGAAGGTAAGCTTGTAAAGCATGAATCTACAAAGAACTGAGAGAAGGCCTGCATAAGTGGGCTACAGAGGAGGAACAGAAGATTCTCACAGTTGATGCTAGTATACAAACAAATAGAGCAGATTAATTATGGGATGACTTTTCCAAAGATGATAGAGACAGCAAACAAAGAAATACACCAACATTTCTTTTGATGAGAAATGTTAATAGAAGTATGCCTGAGGGATGTAGCTGAAACTAGTTTTATTTAACATTCTGAAAACCATCTGAAGATGGTGATATTCATTGAAATAAAATGATACATTTTAAAACTGTTTCACAAAAGCACAATTACTACTGTTTATTACTAAATATCTCCTGTAACAGACATATACAGTTTTACTTCCAGCCTTTCCCCTTACTTCACACTAGATTCTTGTTTCATCCTTCATCTTCTACTCTTTCCTGATGCTCCACCTCATTCAGGATTCACCAAATCCTGGTGTACAGGAACTACGGGAGATAGTCTTAGAAAGTTAGTCTGAAGCCAAATGGAAGGAATTCTTTTTACAGCAGATAACCTGAGCCAGCTTCATGGTTTCTGAGTTTAGACTATGCACTTGCACAGAGTTCTGTGGTTATAAAGGCCTCTGCTTGGTTCAATGTTCTGCTGCTGAAGACTTGAAATTCTTAAT
The DNA here is from genome assembly GCF_019923935.1 of Bubalus bubalis. NCBI lineage: Eukaryota > Metazoa > Chordata > Mammalia > Artiodactyla > Bovidae > Bubalus > Bubalus bubalis. Next base: position 2,843,073 of record NC_059175.1, on the reverse strand, counting down.
CATTTATGAACAATGCACACCACATTTTCATTTTGTACTGGGCCCAGTGGATGATGTATGTGGTCTTGCAATAACATGAAGAAGTTATTAATTCTAAGAATTGTTGAAGTTCACATTATCAATAGGGTAAAATGAGTTTGGATAAATTCATGAATTAATGTAGAATTCTTAATGAGGTCTGTTTTTAAGAAGCGAAAGACTATCTTTTGGGTTTTCTCAAACCTTTGAGGATGATGTAATAAGGGCAGCTACCAACAGAGGGCCTAACAGAAAATGAAATTTCCTTTCTCATTATGATCTATCTGAATCTCAGAGACATGCATGCAACTGCTATAAATCTGAGTAAAAAAATGAATTGCAATAGATATGTTGATCAGTTATTTTTCAAAGGAAGAAAAACTTGAAATAATGATTAAAAACCAAACAGAATTATGAATGAAATGTGACACTTCCCTCTCTCTCAGCATTTAAAAAAGTAAGTTTCTTTGATGGCTCTCTATGACCCTTATTCTCACTCCAGTTTCCCTGGCAGCTTCCTTGTCCTAATCACATAAACAATCTTACATCTTCCCCAATTAGACAGAAACCAGAATTTATGACTGGAAAACATATCAAAGCAGGAAAAGGATACCCAAGTATTAAACCTAACTGTGAAGGGCTGCCCCAGGACACAGGCATTTCAATCCTGTGTCTGTTAGAAAAAGGTATTTGGAATCTGGAATTATTGACATTTAACCTTAGAAAAATAAAAAGTACATTAAAAAGTTACTAGATATGTTTGCTAAATTTGCCGTATATGCCACATATAATGAATCTGCTGGGAGAACAAACTTTCTCTCAAAAAGGCCAATGGATTTTAAAGTTAGGATAGACTTGCCAATTTAGAAAGCTTCAAATTTACCAACAGAAACCTTGGAATAAATGCAACAAGGGTTTTCCAGTTAAAATCTGGGGGCTTAACACAATGGTAGCCTCCTCACACACAGTATTATTATTTAGAAAACTAGACTATTTCTAAAAATGTCAAATCTGCCTTTTCTAAGTGAAGACAAAGTTCCTCAGAGAAGATCCTGTAGGAGAAATACTCAGGTTTTCTGTTGAGGACACCTGGCTCTGTTTCCCATCAGCTTCAGGCGGGACCTTCAAGATAGGGGCCGCCAGCACCGGCTGAGAGCTAATGAAGACGCAAACTCTCAGGCCTCGGTCTAAATTTTAAAACAGAATTTTAAACCTCTTAAAACAGAAGCTCTGGGGGTAGTGGGGCCCAGTAATTTGTATTTTAACAAGAACTCCAGAAATTCTATCACTAAATTTGAGATGACTGCCTTAGGTAAATAAACATGAGGCTTTTGAGTACTTCCTAAAAACGAGGACCTTTGTGATTTTAATTCCTAAACAAGCAGTCAGATAGAAGAACACCAAAATTCAGAGCCTGGCTTTGAGGACCATAAATAATGAGTAAGATTCACGCTGAAGAAGATAAAAATACAAAAAACAAAACAATAATTATTTGAAAACATGCATTATAAAAGTAATAAGGGACATTAAAAATTTTACAGTAAGATAACATGCTTTTCATTTATTTGTTACCAGCATTTTCAATATAAATATTTTGAATATTAATATATAAACAGATTTCCATTTTTAAAGGTCAGTTGGTGATGATTTTTATCTTGCATAACTGCTTCTATCGCTGAGCCATCTTATTTTTAACACAGAAATAACGTATTGCTTTAAAATCAGGATTTAAAAACACATTACAATAAAGAAATCGATTAGAAACAACAAAACATGCATTAGGTAACCAGCAACTGCACTGAAATAGATACACCACTCACATATTCCATTATGTAAATGAATTCAAAGATGTTTCATGACTGATCAGCTAGAAGGGACATAATGATTTATAATTCAAATAACTGAGCACTGAAATCAAATTGAGTTAATATATATTTCTAAATATGCAAACCTGAAATAATTGTTAAAAAATATAAATCAATGTACCCAAGTTGAAATTATGCCCATCCCTTGGTTTGAAATGTTACAGCTTTTAAACTTTTATCTAATAAGCTTTTGGAAAATATGATTTTTTATTAACGTCAAAAAGGAGTGCTCAAAAGCAATAAGTGACTTGTAAAATAAAAGATTATAGTCAGGATTAAAGAATATATAAAAGATGTAAATGATAGGAAAGGATCTTAAATAGCAGATACAAATAAATTAGGCTTTATGTAAATTAAACAAAAAAGAATACAAATCAAATTAATTTTATATTAGATTTCAATTTCAACCTAAAAAATAGGGTAAATCTAAACACAGATATGTGCTATAAAATAACATAGGCTTCTTTTCAGATAATATGTTCTCAAAGTAATACATTGTGAAAAGGCCAGAGTTTGCAATACTAGGAAGTACTTATAAACCACTTCATATGTTAGAAATAAAGAGTATTTCAGCATTATTATTAAAAAAATACAGGTTGAGTTTTTTTTTAATAAGAAAAAATACATATCTTAAAAAGCCAAAATGACCACTGGAATTGGGTTGTACATCACTTTCCAGTAAAAAGGAAAAACAGCCTGGACAGGTGTAATTTATCATTTTTCTGATTTAATATCAAAGAAATATATTAAAATAATAAAAAGAATCCTGAAATCCTCAAAATTTGTAGTGATAAATAGCCCTCCCTGTCTTTATTGCATTATACCTACTAACAGAAATATTGCATGGTGGATTTTGCCAGACAAGGACGATTATTTTCCAATAAAAAGTTGCATATTAAATTCCAGCACAAAAGTGGGTGTCTAATACTTTGGAAATCTTTTATGGTTTGCCAAGGAACACAATTTTAAACTTAACTAATACAAACATATTCCTGGAGTGAACCCACGTTAAAGATTTCTATCCAATGCCACCCATTTTCAGAATGCTGTCTTCATATTAAAATATCAGCTAATCTTAGTGGTTAACTAAACTAACACTTATTTTTCACAACTCCTATATATTTGATGGCTAACATATAAAACATAATCAACATGCTTCTCTCTCATTAGTAGAAACACTACAATGCTATCAACTATGATCTAGTAAGAAAGGATGATTCTGGTTTTAGATTTTAAAAATCTGGTAAAGAGAGACCTAACCATTTAATGTGTAATGGGAAATCTTATTTTAGAGTAAACAAGATGTTGATTTGGTAGAGGAAATAATCAAGGAAGTGGTCAAAACCCTTATAATTCTCTTTCTGTTACTCCTTTGTGCCTATTAACTAGAGAAAATAATATTCATTTCAAATGAAATGAACACTGAAGAAATACTGACTCTTAGGAATTCAGTTTTTATAAAATAACAGTTTTTAGAATATACTGACCTTCTTAAGATTAGTTATATGTGTTCTTTTAAAACAACACCATCCTGACAGTTATGAAAAATCATGGATTAAAACATATGTGGTTGCCTACTTTCTTATGTATCCATTTATAAACCTGGGTGGATATAAACGTAACTTTTGCTAGTTAGAAATCTATATATCCATATAAATTCAATTGTGACTCTGAATAAAATGTTTCATATTATGTAGCTAATATAAATCTTTCAGAATTATGCATTTATAGATAAGGCTAAATGAAATGCTTTTTACTTAAGAAAACCACTTGAAAAATGATAAATAAGGAAAATACCTGGCCAACAGAATGCACTTGTTAGGTTTGTTTATGTACATTATCAGATATAGTAAAAAGGATATCCAACAGAAAGGTCATTTAGAAACTGAAGCGTCCTTGAAATTACAGGCTCACATCTTCCCCAGTATTTAAGGTTTGTAACACTAAATATGAAAAAAAAGTTTTTAATTATAATTAAGGTATTTGCTTGTGTAGGGAGAACATGGAAATACACATCATTCATGTAAGTTGACCTACATCACAAATACCTCACGAAGTGGGTTTAAATACCAATGGAACATTTTCTCTTCTTTTTATTTCATGTTCAAAATTATACACAATCGATGCACAAGCAACACTGTTCTCCAAATGGTCTATTATTCTATAAATTTATTTTTGTAAATTAAACTTGCCTAAATGTTTCACAAAAGAAACATTAAGTTTGTATCCAAAACAAACACAGTAGGGAGTGACAATAGGAGTTTCAAAGGAAGTCAAGTAGAGACTTACACTTACTGCCAAGAAACCATCAAATTTGGGGTTCCAAAACTTACTTCTTATGATCATGTTTGTTTATCTTGCTTTGTTCTCTGCAAGTAAGGCAGTGCTACCTATCTTTTACACAGAGGAAGTAAGGTGTCAAGTGGAGGCATAGAACCTTAGGCTAAGTGTACAACGTTATTTCTTGACCAGAAACTAGTTAATTCTGCTAATATTACAAGGATAATTTAAGGACAGGTTCCAAGAACATGTCTCTGATAGCCATAGGTTTCTACTGGAATCAATGAATGCCCTGTTTGAAGGCAACCAAATCTCTCTCAATGGTTCCAATTTGTAATAATCTCTCGAGTTGGTCTTTAAAATTGAGTACTTTGTTTTTAATTTAAAAAAGGCTGCCCACTGAACTGAAGTTCAACAAAGTGTGTAAACTTTTCAAAACTATGTTTTGATACTGCATACTGCAGTTGTATGGATACCTTGACAAATAACAATGCCTTTTGGATGGTGAATTTTAAATATGTGAAATTAAATTTCAGATAAGAACAATGCTACCATTCTAAAATTAAAGCATAATTTTAAAAGTCTATTATTAAAAATTAGTATTTATGAAGATATTTAAGCACAGTAAGAAGATCAAAGCAATACAACAAAAGAAAAATCAAAGAACCAAAGCAGGGACTCACATTTTCGTCATGAATGTTTCTAGAACATGGTTGTCATCTGTTATTCCTAAGACTTCTGACATACGGGCATATACCTGCATGAAAACATTTAATTGTCAAACACTTTATCATTAATGTATATTTTCTACAGACTATTCAAACTGAATAAATGTAAAGATTTAATACGCTGTTGTATCCACAATGATGCAGGGAACAAGTGGGGAGAACAGAGTAAGAAGTTTTAAAAATTTTTTCTAACTCCTCTTTTTCTTCCAGGAAGCACTTCCCTTATTTGAAATACATATATACCCACAAAAACCCACATTCACCTACTAATATTAGTCCCAGCATACCACATGATTTCTTTTTTTTCAAAGTGGTAACAAACTCATCTCAAAGATGGGCTGGAAAGTAGAGTGCCTCAATAAAAGATTCCAACATTTAAAAAATTTCCATCTATTCCAGGTTTTGGCAAGCCATCAAATAATTCAGGATTATGTTAGGCACTTATAAAAATAAGAATTACAAAAATAAGAGGAAGTTAAAGAATTTATAGAAATTCTCCTCAAATCTCTCTCAACAAGTTCCCCCAAATATAGAGATAGGTCTTACTTTCCATGCTGAGACTGAAATCCCAGACTCAGGGATTCTCTGCTGAACACACCGGGGCCTGAGAATCCACTAAGCTTTCCATTAGGGTGTGCTGGTTGCAGAGTTTGGGGTGTAACATTTCAGTCCCAACCCCAGCCACCTTGAGCTTATAAATACATATCCCATTACAAGTGGGAAAATGCCACTGGCAGCCAATGGAATATTCCCTAATAGCCTGGCAAAGCTGAGAGGTGGGTTGACACCTTCACACTCCCTGATGCTCTGGTGTGATTCCAGGTTATCTCTGCCAGACACCAGCTGTATGGGATTTCTCATCTCTGATTTGATCCCCTGTGATTCTGTTCTCTTACTTTCTCCTGATCTGCCTGTTTCCTATGGTATGGCAACTTAGCTTTCACTTATTCTGCCTTTTGTTTTTCTTATGTAAACACTTAACCTTGATATAATGCCATTGGTTGTGAAGGTGAGATGGAAATCACAGGATACCACACATCATCCAGAGTCACATGGTAATACAGAGGAGGAAAGTGGTCCAATTGCAGAGATCTCATGTTTGGCTTTTAAACATTATTTAACGAGAAGTTTGTGTTCCAAGCTTTTGACTTAAGTTCTATGACCAGAAGCTCCTCAGGCCAGTAGAGTGAATCAGGGGGAGAAAAAGAGGGAAAGGAGGGAGTCAGAGGGGGCAGAAAGATGGAGAGGAGAAGCTGGGGGAGAGAGAAAGGAAGGAAGATGGAGTTTCAAACTCCTGTTAACTTCTGCTAACTTCTGAGCCCGAATTAAAAAGCATTTCAATTATACTATCTGTGACTTTGCTCATGAGAATAGGCCTTCATCTCTTGTACAATCAAAGCTATCACTGTTTTGAAAGATATTTGATGGAAAGAGGGAGCTAGGGAGAAAGAACCTACAGAAGTTAGTTACCATCAAATCCTCAATCATCAGAAACCTTTCAGCACATAGAAGGCTCCAAGGAAGAATGATTGTAAAAAGGGAAGTGTCCCTTATCTCAACGTGATCTAAAGTCTCTCATGAATGGGAATAAATTGGATCCCTTGGAAAACCTGATATCGATATGATTATGGCACAAAGGGCCCTTCACAACTTGGCCCCAACCTACTTCATCTTCTATCATTTCCCTCAACTTAAGGTCACAATGAAAAACTTATGAAATGCTGAGGCTTGTCATGCAACTACAGAGCTCTGTATGTTCACAAGCTGTTTATTTTTTCTGAATCATCCTTCTTCTTCGTCTTCCTCTGATTCTCACTCAGAAGTCATCTCTGAATCCTCCTTCCATTTCCAGGTTGCACTCTCCTTTATGTTCTTATAGCTTCTGGTCCATTTCTCTAGCATGGTGCTTTTCACACTGTAATTGTTTGGGTGTCCATATCTCCTGCTACTGCTAAGTCACTTCAGTCGTGTCCAACTCTGTGCGACCCCATAGACGGCAGCCCACCAGGCTCCCCCGTCCCTGGGATTCTCCAGGCAAGAACACTGGAGTGGGTTGCCATTTCCTTCTCCAACGCATGAAAGTGAAAAGTGAAAGGGAAGTCGCTCAGTTGTGTCCGACTCTTAGCGACCCCATGGACTGCAGCCTACTAGGCTCCTCCATCCATGGGATTTTCCAGGCAAGAGTACTGGAGTGGGGTGCCATTGCCTTCTCCAGTCCATATCTCCTACTACCCTCTATTTTTGTAAAGTAAAATTTTACATTTTCAAGATTTTACAAATGCTATTTTTTATGGCAAAGATCAAATTAATTTGATTTTGCCCCATGCTACACTGAATAATAAAAATAACAAAAATGTGATTTTTAAACATTTAAACATATTAAAAATATTTTTAAATTGATAGTTCCTATAAGGAAGTTTTCTGTTGTGTCTCTGGCATTCAAGAAAGAAAAAATCTAAACAGGCAGGTCTATTGTGCTCTATTGTCAAAACAGCTTCTCAAAGCATCAGATATGACCCAATAAGATGCTAAAAAAACAGTCAACATTGACACATGGCAGTGCTTTAATCCACAATTATCCTTGTAACTTGCACCATTCCTTTTATCATCCATTAGCTTTGATTCCCATTATCCCATCTAGAACTGTGTCAACGCTTTTGTCCCTAGGGATTTCTCTCCACTACTAGGATCTGACAGTCAAGCTTGAGTACTAAACAGGATCATTACCTCTTAAATCCACTTATCTGATCTACTGAATAGTAAATTGAAAAGCTCATTAAGAGCAACAATCTGATTTGTTTTCACGTGTGACAGGGTCATTTAAAATCAATGTATGATTACTGCATTTCTGTTAAAAGACCATCTCACATTTTCCAAGGTACCTTATCATGAATTCAGAGAGCATGCAGATAATATGAAAATGTCTTTAAACATTTGAAATGCAGTTATACCATACATACACATAATTTGGGGGCGAGGACTAATTTGTCCAGTGAGCAAATATCTATAAAATTGTTTATCATAAAGCACAATTCAATGAAAGCTTTCTACTGAAAAAATTCTAACACAGTATTTAGGGGTTTTCAACATTTTCTAAAACTTCTATCACGTTATCCAAAATAATTTTTATAACAGCAAGAAGAAACTATATCACAATACATACTCATTTTAAGGAAAAATACAGGAGTTGGCATAGGAATGAAAGAAAAGGAAAAAAAGCTCACTTTCAGTTCATAGAGTCCTAATATTTTCTTTCATAATCAATTAAGATAATTTGATCCTAGTGAAAACTAAGCAAATATCTAAGAAACAAAAGACTCATGAGCCCATTTGTGTTGCTATCTCTCTCTGAAGGACACGGTGAAGCCGCATAAACCGTGGTGCCTTTGGCTGCAAGTTTTGCAAAGTCAGAGGTGCACACATTGTCCTCTAGTTTTGCCTGTCCATCGTGCCTGCCTTCCTCTCTTCTTTAAAGATGCAGGTTTTCCTATTAGACTACAAACTCCCTGAGGACAGAGATGATACTCTTTCATCTTGCATCCCTATTACTCAATAACTGTTGAATGTATAACAAAAATGCACATTTTGGCTGATTCCATTTCATTCATAATTATTTTGACAAAAGGAAAAAACAAAAAAAAAAGTGTCTTTTTATGCAAAGAACTTTTTTGTGTGTAAAAATAACATATTCCAAATTCCACTCACTCAGGTGACCACTTGCAAAATTTCATTATTTAAAAAGATGTAGTTTTTAAAAATTATTATCATTTTTCAGTTGAGGTATACTTGATTTACAGTGCTGTGTTAGTTTCAGGTATACAGCAAAGTGATCCAGTTATACATAGAGAGAGAGAGATATATATATATTCTTTTTCAGATTCTTTTATAGATAATTACAAGGTATTGAACATGGTTCCCTATGCTATATAGAAGGTCCTTGTTGTTTACTATAGAAAGAAGTAATTTCAGTGCTTACATAATCCTTCAGGAAGAAGCCCTCCTTGTAGATTCACTAAGAAGAGCTCTCTCTCCTCTGGATGCTCAGAGCATCCACTGTTGCAGGCCGGTTAGCGGCACTTTTCACATAACAGAATATCATCCTGCTGTACTAATAATTTTCCATGTTAATATGTATTTCCTCCATTACTTCATGCTGCCTGAGGCCAGGGAAAATGTCTGTTTCTTTTTACATCTCCAGAAGTACTTAGTACACTGTCTTGATAAACTTAGCAACACAGAAAAGCATAGGTTTTGGTCCCAAAGATAACTGGATTTGAGTTCTGCCACTAATTAGGTGTTAAAGTCTCTGAACCTTGGTTTCCTGTTTTTCTGAAAAAACAAGAATGATAAAAAGACCTACCTTATAGGCTTTGGGGAAGATTAAATGATGGTACCTAACAGAGCCTGGCATTTAGTACTATCCAACAAATGCGGCTTCCCTCCCCAACCCCTTTCAGGGGCCCCTTCTAATGCAGACGTGCTCAATCGGGTCCGACTCTGCAACCCCATGGCCTGCAGCCTACCAGGCTCCTCCGTCCATGGGATTTCCCAGGCAAGAGCACTGGAGTGGGTGGCCGTTCCCTTCTCCAAACCCTTTCTAGTATATGCTAGTACTGTCAGCTACTACCTTACCAAGAGAAAAGCGATTACATAAAAAGTAGCAGAATGGTTAAGTGCTTACCTTGAAGACTTTCACACAGAGAAAAGGTGAAAACAAACAAAAAAAACCCCGTAGAATTTGTATTAACTTGGAAATCTTAGTGTATGTTCAATCAATGAACACACTCTTGTCTTCATATTTATTTATCTGGCTGCTTCAGGTCTTAGTCGCAGCACAGGGGATCTCCGCTGTGGTACACGGGCTTAGTTGCTCTGCAGCATGTGTAATCTTAGTTCCCAGATGAGGGATTGAACCTGGGTCCTCTGCATTGCAAGGCAGATTATTAACCACTGGACCACCAGGGAAGTCCCAATTAACACAATCTAATCATGGTTAGAAATGGCATTTGTTAAGAGCATAAAGCTTCATATTTTCATGATACAAAACCAAATTTTTTCTACTTCTAGATAGTCATTGTCTTAGAAGCTAGGAATATCACACATTTTAACCAGTCATCCATTTCTCTGGTTCTAGAAATACAGGAAGTCATTAGAAATGTAAGAAATTACCATTATTACAGACATAAGAAGGCATGCTCCTAAGACACTGTCTTAATATGTTTTCTTATCTCTATTCATTTTACTGTAGAGCTTCTTTTAAACTCCAGAAAAGAGTATTTGGATACATGTATAATGCTTCAGTGACCCAATACGTTCTTTAATTTCTAAACTAACCAAGTGACAAATATTGCCTGAGCATATGCAGGTACTTGAAATGATCTTAATCTGGTTTTTAAAAAAGAAGCCAGACAAGATAAGAAAACCAGACAAGGGAATACACACACAAACAGCAATAAGATTTTGAGCTATAAATTTAATAAAGAACAAAAGCATGCGCTGTGATAATTTTTTAAATTGCCTTTTTTTCCAATCCTAATCCTTGGTCTTGGGTATCTGCAGTGTTGTCTCTAACATTCTGGTTATAACTTTGAAGAAACTAATTATGTCAATCCTTAAATTTGGAGTAGATTACAGGACTGGGAAACCCAGAATATTAGTTCCTAAAGGTTGTATGGATATATAATGACAGTCACAGAAATTCAATAACAGCCCTCTATGAAATGTACTCAAAAGCACCACATGAAACAAATTAAACAGAACAATGAATCTCTCATTCTGCACAAATAAGAAAATAAGAGAAAACACTGGTTCTATAGGTTTTCATAAGAGTTGTTATAATGAATTAAGATTCTGGATAATGAATCTTCAGAAAATTACAATAAGTTAATACCCCTGGGCCTTCTATAAATGTTTAAGATGTTATAACTTCTCAAAGAGCTTTTATAAGCAGGCTCAGTGTAGAAAATTAGTAGTGCTGTGGAAATCAACAAAATATTTTGCCACCAGATGATATATTTCCTGAACCAATTCAGTATAAAAGAATTCACATCCAATAACACAAAATTGATACCATAAAATTTTAAAAACTCAACAATTATAAATTTTAAAGTATTGTTTTAATCTACTGAAATGACTTATAAATCAAGATTTTTAACTGAATCTAATTTGGTAAAACAAAATCTGTCACTGGAGAGGATTCAATATAATAAAAACATTAACGTTCCTTAGAAAATAATTTTGGAACTGAGTATGAACTCACTTCTTATGAGTAAGAAACCAATTTCCACATTTTTTTCTCAGGCTTCAAAGCACCCTTGAGGCTAATGCAGTGCTCTCTATATGAGACCCATTAAACAGAAGGGGAAGGGAGGGAATAAAGGGAAAGGTGTAAGAGGAAACTAATAGAGTATTTAATGACCTGGACCCAAGCAGTTTGGAACTAAAGATATTGAGCTCTCTTGTTAATGTCTGAAGCAGAATAAAACATAACCATCACAAGTAACTTGTGACCAAGAGAATTAATGGTACAAGAATCATTGCTGTATATTAAATACATACACTTAGTGATACTGAATAGAGCCACGTTAATCTTGGCTAGTTTTTCCATATCATTTAAAGCAACAGCACAAAATACAGGACCAAAATTAGGTAAAACAATCTTTTGCCAAAAGTTAATTTTAAAACCATAATTTATATTGGAAACCAAGCAGTAAAAGATTAGGAATCTGCTTGCCTCATTCAGTTTGAATACAGAATGACATCTGATAAACAAAAGCTGGTTATGGAAAAATAAAATAAATATGAATGTTTAGCATTTATTTCAGTTAGAATATCTGAACCTACCATCTGTGGTGGCCATCTTGCTAAGGGGACATGTACCTAACAAATCTCTTAAGAGGCGTTCCCAATCTGCTTGAATAAGCTATTGTATAAGAAAACTTGGAGCGATCACTTTGGCCTCACATTTCCTTCGCTCCACATCCTGTAGCACAAAGCATGAACCCAGCAGGCTGGGGTGCAGGGCTGCCTGCTGCCCTGTGATAATCCCCTCTCCCAGTAGGGGCCTCCACTGATGCATGGCTAAGACCATGCTTCCTCTTTTGCTTGCACCCCAGTGGGGTTTCCATTCCTAACTTGGGCCCAAATCCAGACAGCTAAGGAAGGGCTCCAGATGCTGCCAGAGAGCATTTTGGATTAGTTTCTAAACATTCATTTATTACAAAGAGGGGTTCAGGTACAGTGCGAAAGCCAGTAATAGTGGTAATTTTGGAGAGATTCTTTTCTTCCCACCCATGACCAGATCTAAGGTCTAACTACCACCTGTTCAGCAGAAGCTGGCTCTTTGCCTCATTTTCCTTCAGGGAGCCACTGACTAAGGATCTCCACCAGCATGAACCTAATGTCTCCCGACAGGCCTTCACTGGCCAAGAGGGAGCTGGGTCGAGAGCACCAGCTATTGGTCACAGGACACAGTGCACAGAAAGACTCCTGCGGTGCAAGCAGCTGAAAGCCAACTAGAGAAGGCGGGGAGCGTGCGTTTGTCCTGACACAGCTTTGCTCCTGCTGGCTGCCAACCCACTCCATATATGGGCCAAGCTTCTGTTAAACTAGTCTTCTGTGGCTAAAGCCATGGTAGAGTCTAGGGTAAATATATTATCTTTCCAAGTTCATACAATAAGAGGCTAACCATGCCTATGGCACAAGGCTATGAGAAGAAAGCTTGATTAATTTTGGTAGAAGGTTCTGAGATCATAGTTTAAAGGGAGCATTTCAGGTATTTGATTTATAATCCTTGGCAACAGCAAATTTATAAGATGACATGATTACATTTTGGAGCAAAGAACTGATGCTAGATAAAGTCTGTTAGAGGGTGGGGAATTGGGAAGTAAATGATTTTGTTTAGTCCTTTATACTTTTCAAAGGTGGTGTTCAGAAACATATTCTGGCACGACAGATACATGTGCTCTAGATACCATTCAATTAAGAGATGCTATTCAGTGTAAACTAATACAACTTTCTCCTTTCAGGTATGAATAGAAAGTGTGTATTAGTTGCTTAGTCGTGTCCGATTCTTTGTGACCCCATGGACTATAGCTGACCAGGCTCCTCTGTCCATGGATAACTGGTTAGAATTGGCCACTTCAGAAGTGTTATAATCAAGAAACCTAGGCTGCTTTCACACTGTACAATCACCCCAAACAGAGGCGTCACAGTTAATACTGCTTATTACCTGACTATTGAACATTTGGTTATAAAACATGCACACTGTAGGATTACACAGTGCAAAAAAAAAAAAAAAAAAAAAAAAGGAATCAAGACAATGTTCCCCTACACTTACACTGTGAAGGTGCCTATTTTAATAATAAGAATCTAGGGCTGTGGTGAGATAAGCATAAAGACTGGTGATCCACCACAATAACCAGCAGCTCAACTCACCTTAACTACTTTCCAAGCCTTCTCTGGAACTCTGGACACATCACTCCTCAGGCGTACAACCTAAAAAGCACAGAGTTTAGGGACCTGCCACCTGATTTCAGGGATAAGGGAAGAGCAGAAGGCCTTCCCAACTTTAGATACAAGGAGAATGTGGCTCAGGATCTTTGTGGCTGTCACTTAAAATATTCATGGGACTTTGATTTTATTCTGGAGGCTATGAGCAGAGGCATAGAGCTGTTCAAAGCCTGGATGTGGTTATATGGATTACAATGGATTTGCTTCTATGAAATAATTCAAGAAACCAATTATTAAAGCATAGCCCTAAAGAAGAACAAATTATAAATAATAACTGACAGAACTATTTTTAAGGATCTCTTAGTACTGTTGTTTCCCACAAGGCACTCTCATTATGCAAGTGTGGCAATGGGGCTAATGATGTAAGTAGGCCAAGTCACCTTCTGATGGGTAAAAGTACATGTTTAATAAATGAAACTCATTTCAGTAGTCATTTAAATCATACTGAGTTTTCTACCACTTAATCCAACTCTTGCACACACACACACTGCTTCCATATTGCCTCTCTGAAATATGTCCCATTTCCTACATTCAGAACAACTTCTGTACTTTCCTCCCACTCGGCTCTCTATCCCTCTAGGAAGGACAACTGACACAAAAAGTAAAGGAGTAACAGCTCAAAGAATAAAAAAGGCTACCAATGACTGTACTTTTTATTATTCTTTCAAATCAGCTATTTATTACATTCTCAAACTTTACTCAAAAACGTTGATCCTATAGTCCTTTCTATCTTTTACTTTCTGTCTCTCTCACTAGCCTACTTAGTGAAAACTTTAGCTTACCCTAAATGCAACGGATCGGAGTTCACCTTCTGATGGACTTCTGATGTCTTCAAACACTAATATGGGGGTTTCCCTGAAGAGGCAGTATCTGCAGCAACAGGCTAACTACTGCTTCCATCCTAGCCTTCCTACTGAATACTTTTATGTTGAAAATTAGCTACAGTGTATGCAGAAGTCTAACTGGTGAACCAAGAACCAACCAACCAAGCAGCTGCCCAGGAACAATATTATTCCCTGAGTAAGAAGACAGAAATGAACAAGCTAACCCAGTACATATTTTAGGTAACTTCAACCAGGAGGAAACACAGAATGCATATGTAGTGCAATGCATGTGGGATTCTGCATGAGACTGCTCCTTGCGAGTCCAACACAGTGCTTGGCAGGTAAAAGGCATTCAATAAATATTTTGATTTAATGAATCAAGTCTATGATTCTAGTAAAATTAGTCTCTAAGAGTCTGTTTCTTTATCTATAAACGGAAAGAATATCACAATGAAAATATCACAAATTAGAAAGCAGTCCAATAAAGTGGTTAAAGAGCGATTCTGAAGGCCAAGACTAGTTGGAGTCTACCAATTACTGAATGATTTCGAACAAGTTGCTTACCCTCTATACCTCGGTTTTCTCAAATATAAAAAAAGGATGATACAGTAGCACCTAATTTATAGAATTTTTGAGAGGGTTTAAGTACTTAACATATGAACAGCACTTACAACAGTGTGGGCACAGGGCACACTCTCCATAAAGAAGTGGCTGTCACTACTACCGTCACCAAACGCTGTACCATGGACAGCACTGGCAGCGCCCTGGCAGAAGCACTTGGAAAAGTTTTAGCACACAGCACGCACCAAATAAACATCAGCTACTAGCCATTAGGCTAGGTGGTCAGTAAACGGCCACTACTATTAAATAAGATACAGTCAGACATTAGTCTAACATTAAGGTTATGAGCCATACACCAAGATGACAGTCCCTTTTATTTGCGCTTTATCTAGACTAGCTGCTGGAAAATAGATATTTGTTCTAAACTAGTACATGAGCAGCTTTAGTAGTATATAAAGAAGAGGGATTATAGGGAAGAGAGTCCCAGTGAAAGACAGCCTAATTCCTACTCTTGTGTCTTCTCCCTATAACGTCTACTTTACAGAGAAGGAAAAGGAAATGTGACGAGAAAGGAGACAGGAGGAAAACAGAATGCTCTGTGGCAGCAGGTGATGTTCTGTCCCAAGGGTTCATCTGTGCAACTTAGGCTTCTGATTTCAAAGCCCATATCTTCCTTTTTTGAATCATTACAAGTTCCTGTTCGCTGTCTCCAGGGTAAGTTCCCATCTAACGGGCTAAGTGATGATTTACATCCCTGTGCCCAATAAATTATCAAAGTCTTCCCAATTCAGGTAAACAAATTCATCCAATTCTCTGAGTTTTCTTTGTTAAATTAAATGTACATAGACAAGGGGTTCCAGAACATCATCATTAGTTTTAAATTAGCAAAAAAGTTTTTGTGTGATAGGCCTAGTTAAGAACAGAAAGGGTCTGCCATTCATATATGAATATAATATTGACCTCTCATACTAGACCATGGATTGAATTGCTGACGGACGGCTAGCCAGAACTAGAGGTACAATCTGTGGTTGTCGAGATGAGATTTTTCCTTGGGAAGTAAAACAGCAAATATGGGGATGAAACTTCTGATAATGGTCTCATCAATCATTACACTTAAATCTCATCATGCCTAGTGCATGCATGCTAAGTCACTTCAGTCGTGCCCGACTCTTTGCGACCCCATGGACTGTAGCCCACCAGGCTCCTCTGTCCATGGGATTCTTCAGACAAGAACACTGGAGTGGGTTGCCATGCCCTCCTCCAGGGGATCTTCCCAACCCAGGGATGGAACCTGTGCCTCTCACACCTCCTGCACTGGCAGGCGAGCTCTTTACCACTAGCGCCACCTCACGCCTAAAGGCAATGGGATGCACTAGAAAGCAAACTTGAGTATAGCGTATAATGATCTGCTTGAAAACTCAGGATCTGACACTGAACAAGTTTTTAACCTTTCTGAAACCCTTTTTAAATTCTGTAAAATGAAGATAATCTTGCCTATTAAAGGGAATTTTGCTGAGAAGACTAAAGGAGAAAATGTAACAAATAATGCCGCATAGTGGAGTTAAACAGAAAGCAGAAAACCCAATAAAGGTTAGATTAAGGTTGGAGATAAAGAAAACTCAGATAAACTCAAATGCTATTTCCTAGGTATTTCTCAGTCTACTTTACCTGAAAATACAGGTATTATCAGGGTAATGTTTTAATACCCAGTGTCATGATCTTTAGGAACCTCAGCAATGTAAAGGTTGGAGGGTATTGTGTAAGGATGCAGCTGTATCTGCTGGAGACTGTGGTATTAGAGTGTCTTGTCTGTGTCTCAGAAATGCAAATAACCAGGAAAAAATAGATGGCTGGGAACTGGGACCATCAGGCATGAAAACATTTCCAATGAATCATGAAAGTGGGCTAAGTGGTAGCATGGAAGGAAGTGGTCATGTGGAGACAGGAGAGGACAATAAGTGGTTGAAGGCTTAAAAAAAAAGGATTAAAACAAAAATTGAGAATTGTAATTTCTCAGTAAAGACACCAGGGCACTAAGGTATTTCTGTACATTTCAGCACTGTCTATCCTTTTGCAATTCTTATCAGAAGGTGTCGGAGATTGTCCATAGAAATGTATTTCCAATTTTGTAAAGGGAGTCAGTTAAAAAAATGTAATTCACATCGGAGAAAGTTGTTTCAAAACCAACTTTGCTTAAACAAATCTATTCAGCAAAGCAAGGGATACTGGCACTTGGGAGATACACAGGCCTAAGGGAAAACAAAATCCCAATAAGTAGCCAAATCTGCTTCTGTTATTTCAAGATTCCTTCAACAGAAACATTATGGGAAGATAAAAATTAGGAAAACACTGAACTGAACTAATTCAAAATGTTAAAAAAATATTTTCCATTTACGTTTTATAACCAAGTGCTTTTCCCACATTTGTCCCAAGGCAGCAGATGAAGCGCTATATTCACCATTTCTAATACTAGCAATTGGAACATGCTCTTTGGCAAGGCAGAAATAAGATAATTGTTCAACATAGGCTGGCTTTTCAGAAATACTGGAAGCATTGCCTGTAATTATAGACATCTGTCACTGCTAGCCACTCAGTACTAACCCTGACATCAATATACAACCATAGCACTAAACTGCCTGCAGGCATAGCAATGCAGACCAGATACGCTAGGCAGGCAATCATCTGCTTCATCCAAACGATCTGTCAAAGGTTCCCGACCACAAATAGCTCTTACATTTTGTATCCTTAGGATAATATGTTGATTTATTTTAGATTCTCTAATATTTACAGCCTAGGCCATCTACTAAAATAAAGAAACAAAACTTATGGCTGATGGAGGCAGTTACTGTTCACAGTCATCATAAAAGGTCATAGCTCAACCCTCAAATGTTAAAAATTGATGGCAGCCTTAACCACGTGCTATCATACACATGTTTCCTTTTGTAGAGGCAATTATTTTCAATAGCAATTCAAAATGGTAACTACAATCTTTCATCAGCAAGTATGTTGCCACATTGATCTAATAGAAATGCTCATATTTTAAAACCTTTTTTGAGAAGTAAAGTAAGTTTTAGTGATGAGTACTGGAGAATCCAGACTGTCAGTTTGGGTTTAGCTGTACATATAATACCGTTTCTGAAAACACTTGTTTCTACATACACAAATGATGTAATGTCTAAAAACTAGGAAATGATATTGAAGGATAAAATACTTGGTTAATGAATGAGTCAACTGACATATAATTTTGCTGAGAGTAAAGCTTATTGAAACATACATGCACACCTACATTCATATTTTGAAAAGCCCAAAGACACACTGTAGCTTTAAAAGTCACTCTCTTTTTTTAAGCAGCCAGAGACACAAGCTGAAAATTATTAGACATTTAGACTGATTAGGAATAAACACTCACAATTATCATAATGTATTACTAAAAACTCAGATATTTTTTGGTCTGATCACAACAGCCTATGCTGAAGAAAAACTATTAATTACTGACAGACAGTGAGCTTACAAGTGAGCTGCATCTTAAAAACCTCTTTTAAAATACAATTGCTAAATGCCTTACAGTGCTGTAATGTGAGACAGGTTCAAATCTTATTACTTCACTGAAATTAAAACCTAAGTTTTAATACTGTTCAAGTCGAACAATGATTCCACACTTTATTGCTTTTGAAATCCCTTGATGATCATAGGAAAAAATGCCCCCGAGAAAAAAAGACTGTTTTCGATAAACAGAAAATACAGTTTGCACTCTTAGCCTCTTTGTCATCACAAAAAAAGGATTTAATGCCAATTCTTTAAAAAAAGACTTTTTTTTCCCACAAAATGTGCACCTTGTGTGCCATTTGTAAAATCAGTTCACTTTCTTTTATTTATTACTGCAGCGCGGCAAGGCAATAAAGAAGCTACCGATAGCTAATAAATTACGTGCCTTTTAAAACAATTCTCTTGCTACAAAAACATGTAACTACAAAGGTTTACATTTACATGGTACAGCACATGAAATGTCTATATTTGTGTCCTATTAACCATTTTGGCAAATTGTGGGCTTTTACCAAATAGCTGATAGGAAAAAATAGTGACTCACAAATGTTGACTTGATATAAAATAAAAGCCTATCTAGTAAACTACTCTTTTGCTATTTATACTTTCTAAAAATTCTCCAAAATTTATTTTAAAATGTTTAGATACACTATTTTATGCATCAAAAAGGTATTCAAAGATGTTCTAATTAAAGTTAACTTAAATCTTACTGAGTATGAATAGAGAGACCTATTTAAAGTACCCTCCCCTCCCCTCCAATCTATGTACCCAGTGATCATGCAGTTTTAAAAATCATAGTTAGAAGTTACTTAGGACAAGTTATAAAAAGCAAGATCAAGATCACTGGATATAAGGCAAAAATGCCCCCAATCTGTTTGTTCCTTAATATATTTTCTTAAAAAAAGATACAGAAACTTGGTTATTTAAGAAATATTCACATCAAATATGTCTTGCTAAGTAATAATTTTTAAGAGAATATTATCTTCGTATACCTACAAGAACTGCCTAAAAACCCTACTTTATGAAAGTAAAGCTGTTTTTCTGGTTGGTACAAATGAATTTTGAATATCTGTACTCTAATTCCAGGATTAAATTGTTAAATTAATCAGGGTATTAGCTTAATGCTCTCATCCTCTAAATCTCATGATGAGCATGTATTTATGAGATAGTGTATTGTCTTTTATTATTAATTTCCTCCATTTCCTGTAATAGCTATCATAGCTGTGGCTTTTTTTTTCTGGTTTGTTTCATACCTCCAAAATTTCAACTTTGTTCAATTATGTATGATGAACACTGTTTCAATTTTCAAAGCACAAACAACTTTGATCCATTTCATATATACTTCAAGATGATGCTCTACTATACAAATGAAGTAAAATTCTATATTTTCTAGCACTCATTTCTCCATTCAAATCTACTTTTTCTCCCTTTCTTTTGAAATTTGATAATGATGATTAACAACTAGGAATCCATGGAAGATACCTTTTCTGAAAGGTTCAATGAGATAATTTTATCTCATTTCATAGGCATTTTAGAGGGGAATCATTATCATCATAAATAACAGTATTCTCTAAACCATATTATCTTTACAGGGAGAGAACCTAGGTATAACATAGGTATGGACAGAAATGGTATGGACCTAACAGAAGCAGAAGATATTAAGAAGAGGTGGCAAGAACACACAGAAGAACTATATAAAATAGATCTTCACTACCCAAATAATCATGATGGTGTGATCACTCACTTAGAGCCAGACATACTGGAATGTGAAGTCAAGTGGGGCTTAGGAAGCAAAACTACAAACAAAGCTAGTGGACGTGATGGAATTCCAGTTGAGCTATCTCAAATCCTAAAAGATGATGCTGTAAACGTGCTGCACTCAATATGCCAGCACATTTGGAAAACTCAGCAGTGGCCACAGGACTGGAAAAGGTCAGTTTTCATTCCAATCCCAAAGAAAGGCAATGCCAAAGAATAAACTACTGCACAACTGCACTCATCTCACACTCTAGTAAAGTAATACTCAAAATTCTCCAAGCCAGGCTTCAACAATACATGAACCATGAACTTCCAGATGTTCAAGCTGGATTTAGAAAAGGCAGAGGAACCAGAGATCAAATTGCCAACATCTGTTGGAACATCGAAAAAGCAAGAGAGTTCTAGAAAAACACCTACTTCTGTTTTACTGACTATGCCAAAGCCTTTGACTGTGTGGATCACAACAAACTATGGAAAATTCTTAAAGAGATGGGAATACCAGACCGTTTTACCTGCCTCCTGAGAAATCTGTATGCAGGTCAAGAAGCAACAGTTAGAACTGGACTTGGAACAATAGACTGGTTCCAAATCGGGCAAAGAGTATGTCAAGGCTGTATATTGTCACCCTGCTTATTTAACTTATATGCAGAGTACATCATGAGAAATGCTGGGCTGGAAGAAGCACAAGCTGGAATTAAGATTGCCAGGAGAAATATCAATAACCTCAGATATGCAGATGACACCACACTTATGGCAGAAAGTGAAGAACTAAAGAGCCTCTTGATCAAAGTGAAAGAGGAAAGTGAAAAAGTTGGCTTAGAGCTCAACATTAAGAAAACTAAGATCATGGCATCTGGTCCCCTTACTTCATGGCAAATAGATGGGGAAACAGTGGACACAGTGGCAGACTTCATTTTTTTGGGCTCCAAAATCACTGCAGATGGTGACTTCAGCCATGAAATTAAAAGATGCTTGCTTCTTGGAAGAAAAGTTATGACCAACATAGACAGCATATTAAAAAGCAGAGACATTACTTTGCCCACAAAGGTCTGTCTAGTCAAAGCTATGGTTTTTCCACTAGCCATGTATGGATGTGAGACTTGGACTATAAAGAAAGCTGAGCATTGAAGAACTGATGCTTTTGAACTGTGGTGTTGGAGAAGACTCTTGAGAGTCCCTTGGACAGCAAGGAGATCCAACCAGTCCATCCTATACGAAATCAGTCCTGAGTATTCATTGGAAGGACTGATGCTGAAGCTGAAACTCCAATATTTTGGCTACCTGATGCGAAGAAC
Organism: Bubalus bubalis; assembly: GCF_019923935.1. Classification (NCBI taxonomy): domain Eukaryota; kingdom Metazoa; phylum Chordata; class Mammalia; order Artiodactyla; family Bovidae; genus Bubalus; species Bubalus bubalis. The sequence goes on along the minus strand of NC_059175.1, from coordinate 2,821,690 downwards.
TGACTCGTTGGAAAAGACCCTGATGTTGGGAAAGATTGAAGGCGGGAGGAGAAGGGGCCGACAGATGATGAGATGGTTGGAAGGCATCACCGACTCAATGGACGAGTCTGATTAAACTCCGGGAGGTGGTGATGGACAGGGAGGCCTGGCGTGTTGCTGTCCATGGAGTCGCAAAGAGTTGGACTTGACTGAGTGACTGAACTGAACTGAACCTAGGTATAGTTCCTAATTTACCTTTTGCTTCTTTTTAGTAGTAGTATTCACATTTACTGAAATCATGAGCTTTCTCCACACTGTAGCTGACTTAAAATGATAAAATCCTTAATTAGCAACCAAGAAAAATAGCTGACAAAATTGAACTTTATTTCTCTATGGCCCTATTCTCTCCCTCCTATATCTCACTGACAATATTTTAATCTTTAGTTACTTGAATTGCTTCCGTTAGATCACTAAAATTGTGCATTCAAAGAAGGTAGCGCAGGTGTTTCATGATTTCCATTTCTTTTAGATGGAGTTTAGAAGACTGCTCAAGATTACACAGTCAAATGGTTTACTAATCACAGTTTTCACTATTTGACAACACTGCTTCCTAGCCACTAGGAAAAAAATATGTATTAACAGACATTTATTATAGAATATCCAAATTAAGCTTTCTCTCAGGTGCTATTTTATTCAATGCATGGAAAATAACCTTGCCTTATATCTGGCACCTATCTGACAAGAGTAGGAGTGGTCAGTGTTTAATGGTGCCAATTGAGAGGGGCAGAGGAATTCATTTGTTTTACTAGCTACCATCTTATAAAGGATGGAACATTCATAGTGTCGCCAATTTGTTAAACAAACTGCAGTGTACTGATACTTAGATTTCTTAGTTTTGCTATGCAGTCTTGAACAGGAAAGTGGAAAATACAAAGTTGGACACTTCTGGCCTCTTTTTGTACCAGGATTTTGAAGCTGAAACTCCAATACTTTGGCCACCTGATGCGAAGAGCTGACTCATTTGAAAAGACCCTGATGCTGGGAAAGATTGGAGGGCAGGAGGAGAAGGGGATGACAGAGGATGAGATGGTTTAATGGCATCACCGCCTCAATGGACATGAGTTTGGGTGGACTCCGGGAGTTGGTGATAGACAGGGAGACCTGGCGTGCTGCGGTTCATGGGGTCACAAAGAGTTGGATACGACTGAGCGACTGAACTGAATTGAACTGATGAAACTCCTAGTTCTAGTTTACTGACCTGCTTATGTAATACACAGTACTGAACGACACTGAAGTAAATCCCAAGTACCCCAAGCCCCACCCTCAAGAATCCTTCCTGGACTTCCCCAAGATTACATTAGGTGTCTTCCTATATGTTCCCGCTGTTGTTCTGCATACCAAACATGGCTTTATAATATCAAATGACGATGCATGTCTGCCTTCTCTGTGATATCTACCTGACTATGATGGCAGGACTATCTTTCTTTTAGTCAATATTATGTCCCATTGTTTAGCACATAGTAGGCAGCTACATGTGTTTCTAATGTCTACATGTTTTTTTCCAATACCACTAAGCAATTCTCAGCTCAGTTCAGTTCAGTTGCTCAGTCATGTCCGACTCTTGATGACCCCATGGACTGCAGCATGACAGGACTTCCCTGTCCATCACCAACTCCCGGAGTTTACTCAAACTCATGTCCATGAAGTTGATGATGCCAGCCAACCATCTTATCCTCTGTCGGCCCCTTCTCCTCCTGCCTTCCATCTTTCCCAGCATCAGGGTCTTTTTCAATGAGTCAGTTCTTCGCATCAAGTGGACAAAGTACTGGAGCTTCAGCTTCAGCATCAGTCCTTCCAATTCAGGACTGATCTCATTTAGGATGGACTGGTTGGATCTCCTTGTAGTCCAAGGGACTTTCAAGAGTCTTCTCCAACAGTTCAAAAGCATCAATTCTTCGGCGCTCGGCTTTCTTTATGGTCCAGCTCTCACATCCAAACATGACTACTGGAAAAACTATAGCTTTGACTATACGGCCCTTTGTCGGCAAAGTAATGGCTCTGTTATTTTCTCAGGGGACACTAATTGGATGTCTCACATCCAATTAAGGGCCTAGTCACTAAAGCCTGCCCCTAATTTCAAACACCAATTGAAAGACCCCCTCAAAAAGCAAGTCAATTCAGGCTGTCACCTGTGCTTCTGACCAACCAGCTATAGACGGAAGGTTCCAGTGGCCTTTCTCTTTGGGTTTAATTTGCTAGAGTGGCTCACAGAACTCAGAGAAACATTTTACTTACTAGATTACTGGTATAGTTTAAAGGAAGTAACTCAGGAAAATCCAGGTGGAAAGTGATGCTTACGGCAAGGTATGTGGTTAGGGGGCATATCCTTTTCTAATTCACAGTCTTTAAAAAGTGACTATTAGCTAGTTACAATGCACTCTCTCTTCAGAAAACCCTGCTCTAATGAACAATTCTCCCTGAAAAATATGACTAGAATCAGAATAGAATTTCTCTGTTTTTTTCACCATGAAATCAGACCATCTCACTCTACCTAGCCCATATTCAATCAATAGTGACAGAGACATGACACATATAGCTAGGATAGTGACTCTGTCCTAAAGAATCTCTAACTGTGTTAAGAAAATAAGTGGACAGAGCAGAACACTTAGGATCAAGACTAGGAATTAAAATTAGCCATTTAGCGAATTTAGACAGATTTAAAGGTCAAATCTTGTGCAAGTCACTTCCTACCACTGTGTTCTTAGCCAAGTTACTTAATGGTAGAACAGGTTAAGAACACTTTTACCATAAGAGTATTTTGAGGCCTATAAGATAGAATGTATTGTAAACGCATATTATCATAGTGCATGGCATAAAATAAACAATGAATGAGTGTTAGAATTGCCATTATCCTTATTAGTTAACTAGGTTTTAATGAATATGATCCAGGTATTAAGAACTGTAAGAGTGCAAACTGGAATAGAATACTGAAGGACGGAGATTGCTGCAGGGGTAGGGGAGGAGGGGGAACCAGCAGAGGAAAAAGAGAACAATGTAACCTAAGATAAAGATGGAGAGAGATCCCTTGATAGAGGGGGTCTGTAGAGACTAAAATTGGCTAGTAGGTGGAGCTAGAGCCTGGGGGACCTGAGAAACTGAGGACTGTGGCTGGATGAAGGCGACAGAGAGGTCTCTGAATGGGCAGGGCCCTATGAAGAAAGGGGTATTGAAGATCCACCTGACTGCAGTGTGTGTGAAGTCAAGCTTTTACTCTTCTTTAACTTTTCTGTTGTGTTGTTGTGTTCCCTCTTCTTGATATTTTTACCTTCATGGGCACAGTATTCTTGGGTTTCTCAGTTTTTCAATTCTTTATTTTCAGTCAGAAATTTTTATTTCCAACATCTTTGAGCTGAGAATACCCTTCATCCTTATACACCTAGTTCCTTGGGTGAGGTCCATATGCTCATAAGATTTCAATTAAACATGTATCCCTCAAAACTCTAAATCCATAGTTCCAAAAGTATAGCTATATTACTAAAAAATGTAGCCAGGGTTGGGAATTGAAAAGAAATGCCAAGACGGCAAAATTGTTGACAGTTTAGGCTCCATTTCCTTGAACAAGATGAAAGTCTGACGTAGGCCAGAAAAGAGATTACTGCCTTTGTTAATTATATAAGAACACAACATGTCAGCTGAAGGCTCATTTCGTTCCCTACTGATTATGACTCCAATGACCTACCCTCCAACCTTGACCATTAACCTCAAATAGTTAGAGATGTAGCTCAGATATTTCTATCTTTCCTTAAGTAGTTGAGAATCTTTCATTCATGGACTTATCAATTTATTTGTATTTTCATTTTGTGGCAATTTTTAGAAAAATAAGACCTGTAAGTTTCATTATCCACCAAAGAAAGCAGAATTTGTTCTTATTTTCCCTGAACTTAATGTAAGGCTAAAGGTACTCCTGAATTTAAATATTTAAGACATTTTCAAGCTCTACCAATATCCTGATTTAAAAACCCCAAAATATGATCTTTTCTCTTAAGTGTTTAACTTTCTTGGATGAAGAGACCAAATATCCATAGTGATGATTTCTACTGTGTAGATCTGAGCTGTGGTCTAAAAAAATGGAAACATAAATAGAGATTATATCTATTAACTGTGCTTTTAAATCATTTGAACTATTGCATCTTTGGGGTCCGTTATACACAGACCACATTTTTGAGTAGTGACAAAGGTCGAAAAACATGTTAAGACATAGCCATTCAGTTCTGACCACCTTCCTGAAAGGCTACTAGATGACTTAGTGTTGACAGGCAGAAAGCTCAAGGAAAAAACAAATGAGCTATTGTAAATTTTTAGGAACAGGCTATGCTTGTTCCTTTTCTTTCTAAGTAAAAATATTTTTCATTTCAATCCCAAAGAAAGGCAACGCCAAAGAATGCTCAAACTACTACACAATTGCACTCATCTCACATGCTAGTAAAGTAATGCTCAAAATTCTCCAAGCCAGGCTTCAATAGTACATGAACTGTGAACTTCCAGATGTTCAAGCTGGATTTAGAAAAGGCAGAGGAACCAGAGATCAAATTGCCAACATCCACAAGATCATCGAAAAAGCAAGAGAGTTCCAGAAAAACATCTATTTCTGCTTTGTTGACTATGCCAAAGCCTTTGACTTTGTTGGATATCAACAAACTGTGGAAAATTCTTCAAGAGATGGGAATACCAGACCACCTGACCTGCCTCTTGAGAAATCTGTATGCAGGTCAAGAAGCAACAGTTAGAACTGGACATGGCACAACAGACTGGTTCCAAATAGGAAAAGGAGTACGTCAAGGCTATATATTGTCACCCTGCTTATTTAACTTATATGCAGAGTACATCATGAGAAACACTGGGCTGGAAGAAGCACAAGCTGGAATCAAGATTGTCGGGAGAAATATCAATAACCTCAGATATGCAGATGGCACCATCCTTATGGCAGAAGAGGAACTAAAGAGCCTCTTGATGAAAGTGAAATAGAGTGAAAAAGTTGGCTTAAAGTTTAACGTTCAGAAAACTAAGATCATGGCATCTGGCCCCATCATTTCATGGCAAATAGATGGGGAAATAGTGGAAACAGTGGCAGACTTCATTTCTTTGGGCTCCAAAATCACTGCAGATGGTGATTGCAGCCATGAAATTAAAAGACACTTGCTCCTTGGAAGAAAAGTTATGACCAACCTAGACAGCATATTAAAAGGCAGAGACATTACTTTACCAACAAAGATACGTCTAGTCAAAGCTATGGTTTTTCCAATAGTCATGTATGGATGTGAGAGCTGGACTATAAAGAAAGCTGAGAGCCAAAGAATTGATGCTTTTGAACTGCAGTGTTGGAGAAGACTCTTGAGAGTCCCTTTGACAGCAAGGAGATCCAACCAGTCCATCCTAAAGGAGATCAGTCCTGAGTATTCATTGGAGGGACTATGTTGAAGTTGAAACTCCAATACTTTGGCTACCTGATGTGAAAAACTGACTCACTGGAAAAGACCCCGATGCTGGGGAAGATTGAGGGCAGGAGGAGAAGGAGTCGACAGAGGATCAGATGGTTGGATGGCATCACCTACTCAATGGACATGAGTTTGAGTAAACTCCAGGAGTTGGTGATGGACAGGGAGGCCTGCTGTGCTGCAATCCATGGGGTCACAAAGAGTCAGACACGACTGAGGGACTGAACTACCCTGAAAAGCATTTTTAAACGATGTTAAAAAAATAAAGCAGAAGTGGAGGACCAAGTGCCAACAGTACTTCTTAATGACTAGCGAAGAAAATAAAATCCCTACAGACTATCAGAGGCTGGAAGGAGCTTCTAAACTTCACAAACCAAATGCAGTATGCTCACCTGAGGCTAAACAAAATGTACCACGTATGATTCCTTATGCAGAGACCCTCTGTCACAAACTGCATCACCTCTCCGATAGAACATTTTTGAAAAACACTGCAGAAGAGTAGAGAAACTAGAGCTCAAACCCCCAGTCTCAAGTATGACCCTGAAGACTTTTCTAAACTTCTCTAAGAATCAATTTCTTCATTCACAAAATGAAGGTAATAATATTTATCTTGTAAGGTTGTTGAGAGGATTAGCACTAATATGAACAAAATGCCTATCACAGTATCTGGTGCACAATAGGTCCTCTCTAAGTCCTATTTCTAGTGAGAACATTAGTTCATATTTGAAAACAGCTAATCTTATAAAGAATTATGAATTTTCATTAAATTGTATAATACTTTTTTTAATGAGGAGGGCTAAGTAAGAATCATTTACATTCAGTTAGTACGTATCTGTTGTTGATATGATGGTCAACTATCTGCCTAAAGTAATTTGAATTCTGATGTCTGAGAATAAGTAATTGGGAAGGGAGAAAAACATTTTAATTAGATAACATACTAACATGGTGGGAAGATTTGGGAGAATGGCATTGAAACATGTAAAATATCATGTATGAAATGAGTTGCCAGTCCAGGTTCGATGCACGATACTGGATGCTTGGGGCTGGTGCACTGGGACGACCCAGAGGGATGGAATGGGGAGGGAGGAGGGAGGAGGGTTCAGGATGGGGAACACATGTAAACCTGTGGCGGATTCATTTTGATATTTGGCAAATCTAATACAGTTATGTAAAGTTTAAAAATAAAATAAAATTAAAAAAAAAAAATGGAAAAAAAAAAAAAAAAAAAAAGCAACTACTGTCTTCAGAATTAAATAGAAATATCCTAAAAGCACAAGTTTTTAAAAGAGTGGTATGGATTCCAGCTTGCTGTGAAAAATTCCCAGTCACTTTTAAAGCTTTTTAAAAAACTCCAAAATGCTTGACAGTAAGTAAACAGAATATAAAAGCAGATGGTTTGGACAGTCTGAATACAAAAAAGCAGGTGCTGAGCAAAACAGAGGCGCCTGCCCGTTTGCCAGCGCTGCTGGCTCCTGCTCCCACATCCCGCTCGCGTTCCTCCCCACATCTGCTCACTGGTGCGATACATTCTATTGAGTAAGAGGATAAAGAGCAGCAACTTGTGAATCAAGAGACTACTGAGATCTGTTACATGAAAATGGAATTTCCTTTTCTTTGTAGGTAGGTTTATCTATTTTAAACTTAGGTGGAAAATTTATCTTTCTACAAATCAAAGACACATAGATTTAGGAAAATTCTTTTAACAACAGCACAATAAAGAGGTAGTAAAACCTAGCTTATGGAGCACATTAATATAGATATATGCAATTTAACTCGCATCTTAAACCATGTTTGCAGACTATACTTTCTGCTGCCCAAGTACACTAAAAGAAGAAACTGCCATAAATTAGCTTCTAGAAACAGAAAGAAAGCAATCAAAATGTCTCTTTATCACATGCAGACCCAAACTATACATTATTTTTCAGAAAATGTCACTTTGTGCTTTGCTTCTTAACAAACTAGAAACTTCAAAGAAGAATATGATATAATTTAGCAGAAGGCTAAAAACACAGTAAGTTAAAAGAATAAAATGAACAGTCATACTGTGAGAGGACCAAGACAAGAAATACAGTCCTTTCCTTTCAGATTTCCTTAATGGTGTGATGTGGGGTTTGGGATTAAAAAAAAACCTCAAAACTATGTAACTATTTGGCAGTTTAATAGATACTTGTGAAAAATATTACAATTCAGACGTAAATAAAAAGGAGTAAAGATCCAGAGTATCTCCAAAAGCAGCTAGGGATGCTGGGAATGGAGGTTGGCAGGAATCAGACTAGGAAGGAGACCTCGTTGAGTGGTGAGGGAAATTGAGGGTAATTTTATGGAACTGTTAAAGACAGCAGGTTAAGTTAGATGGCTTGTACATGCTAGTTACGGAAGCCATGGTCACCTTTACTTTGCTAACAGCCTCCTAGTTGGTCAGTCTAGTTTCTACCTCACCACTGGTAGGTACTAAAGTTCCAGGGAGAGGGTTAATGTCAGTGATGATGAAGACAGTATGAGCAGCTATCACCTACTGAGTGCTTATCATTTATTAGGTACTATGCCAAGTACTTTACCTGCTTTATCTCATTTAATCAATAATGATAACTCAATGAAGCTGGTAGTATTAACATCATAATTTCACCAAAGAAGTTAGGTGATGTGTCTATTGAGTCAGACAGTTTGTTTATGTCAGAGGTGGGATTTGAACCCAAGTAAGAATAATACCAAAGAGGACACTCTTAACCAGTTACTTTTTATACATGATCATGAAATGTGCTAAAAATAGTTACATCAATACCAAACACTAAACTATAAAACTTTTTACACAGAACACATGAGAGCCTCCTACATGTCTTCATATTCACTTATGTTATCATAAAATCACATTCTTTAAGTGGTTTTATCCATATAATACTGAGTTTATGATTGTTAATTGGATAAGATAGTTTATTACTTGACATTAATTTTTTACTTTTCTTTAGCTGCTCAGAAAAGGTGAATGGATCATAATTTCACTTGTTCTTCCATGTTTTTCTTAGATGTTAACACAAAGTAAGAGCAAATATTAATATTTACTGAAATGTATACGCCAGTCACTGTGCTCACCAGGGTTTCTCAGCCTCAGCACCACTGACATTTGTGCTGTGGGACTGGCTTGTGCAGGTGAAATGTTTAGCAGCATCTCTGGCCTCTGTTTACTAGGTGCCAGTAGCACCTCTCCCGCAAATCGTGACAACATGTTAAAAATGTCTTTAACACTGTCAAACATCCTCTGGGAGATTTTCTAGAAGAACCACTGTGCTAACAAGCACTTAATATATTATTTAGTAATTTAATTCTCCCACTTACCATGAAGTAGGTATACTTGTACTAAATATTCCAGTTTTTCAACGTGAAATTGAGAAATGATAGAGTTAGTTTAAATTTAAGCAATGTGACTCCAGAACCTGTACTCTTGCCCAGTACACTATACTACTTCTCTAGCAAAATAGGTTTCTCAGCCCTAAAGAATTGTGAAGCTTTTTTCCTTCTGGTTTAACTTACTACTATCACCTGGGAAAATGTTTAAATGGGGAATATATATAAAACAAGGCTCACACAGCTCCAATTTCCTCAACCTGCTCTTTAAGGTGGCATAATTTAGAATAAGTTCTCAACTTGGGGAGAGGGGTATGAATTCCTTTAGGAATCTTAAAGATACTGACCATTTCCCAGGAAAATGTACCTGTACAACATTTTACATACTTCACAGTGTTAGAGGACTTTACATATAGAACCTGAGTTTAATCCCTGTCCCAAATTTACTAGCTATATGGTCTGAATGAAGTTATTTAACCGTGCTGCTCCCCAGGTTTCCTTCTGTAAAATGAGGAAAAGATCAGTTACCCTACATGATTGTTGTGAGGCTTAAGCTGATGATCTGATTGAAGCAGCCAGCAGAGTACCGGCACCTAGAAGCTATAAATACATGGCATTCCTCCTCTTGATGATTCTAGTTTCTTGTCCCGCTCTATCAAAGAAAGCCTCATCCACTTTTCAATATGCTCTAGATTTTGACGTGCATATTGCTCATCATCTATGTCTTCCTTCAATTATTTTATACACATCATACAAATCTCGTCTTTGGTCTTATTTGTTCTTACTGCTTTTTCACCTCACCCCAGTGCCCAGGATACAAGGGCTGTGTGTGTGTGTGTGTGTGTGTGCTTTACTCACTCAGTCGTGTCTGACTCTGTGTGACCCATGGATTGTACCCTGCCAGGCTCCTCCATCCATGGGATTTTCCAGCCAAGAATACTGGAGTGCATTGCCATTTTCTTCTCCAGGAGATCTTCCCAACCCAGGCACTGGACCTGGATCTCCAGCATTGCAGGCAGACTCTTTACCATCTGAGCCACCAGGGAACAAGGGAAGAAACAGAAGGAAATCTCCTTGGATGCATTTCCTTACCAATGTTAGAGGCAGAATCTCCTAAGATTGTTGCAAGAAATAAAGACAATCTTTGTGAAATGTTTGGCACTGAATACTACAGGTGACTGATAAATTCTTCCATGTGGGGCCTATTAGACACTATATGAAGGCTCCTCTGAAATGTCCTTTGAGTACCTAAAAATCCACCTTAGTAATTAAAATAATGCTTTCCCCTACTTTTTTGGTGTTAGTTAGTTTCAGTCTAGAAACACTATTTCTAGGGAATGAAGTACAGAGTCCACCATGTGGCTTTCAGAAGAATAAATATGAAAGGCACTTTGGACCCATCCCATTTACAATTGCATTACTATCATGGGCTTCGCTGTTGGCTCAGACAGTAAAGAATCCGCCTGCAATGCAGCAGACCCTGGTATTTAATGTCCAGCCTTCACAGTATATGCTGAAGCACTTCTTGATAAAACAATAGCCCCTATGATTTAATACTATGCAAGCACAACAAAAAATCACTTAATAGTGTATTTAGTCACAAAAAAGTCAAGTGAAACATGAAGTGTTCTCCCAACAGGCTGCTTCTCCATCTAAGCCTGGAGCCAAAATCCATCACAAGTGAGAATACTCAAGAGAAGTAATAATATAAAAATCATGTGTTCTTCTCATTCTCAGTTTCTATGAACCAACGCAACACTCCATGGTCTGTGACATCCAAAAAAGAAGATGACAAAGAAAACTACAAACTATCCTGTCTCACAGTAAGTCATAATGTCATTTCGAAGTGAAGCAAAAACATAAAAAGTGATTTCACAGAGAGTCAAACACTCAGAAAAGGTCTTCCAAATCTGATCTGTGCTGTGTTGTGGTAGACAGATACTCTAAAGGATAAAACACCTTTAACAAAACATATAATGAACTCTTGTTGTCACTGGGGAAGGCCAGGGGCACCATGTGTAGACACCAGTAAGTTAAAGAGTCTGAGATGGTTGAAAGGTTTGTATCTGTTTCTCTCAAGAATTAAGAAACAGCCACAAGAATAACTTTTTTGAAATATATAAATGATCAATCACTCCTATTACCTAATTAAAAGTTTTCAATGGGACATCCTGGTGGCTCAGCGGTAAAGAATCCACTTGCCAATGCAGGAGATACAGGTTTGATCCCTGATCTGGGAAGACGCCACATGTTGTGGAACAACTAAGCCCCTGCACCACAGCTACTGAGCCCACGGGCTCTAGAGCCTAGGAGCCGCAACCACCAAGCACATGAGCCCACGTGCCCTGGAACCCACACTCTGCACAAAAAGAAACTACCACAGTGAGAAGCCCTTGCACTGCAACGAGCAGCAGCCCCCACTCGCTGCAAGTAGAAAAGAGCCCACCTAGCCACAAAGAGCCAGTACAGCCAAAAATAAATAGGTAAATAAAATTATAAACAAGTCTTCAATGGCACCCTTTCCTACAAGAAAAAACTTTCTTTTCTTAACTTGCTGTGAGGCACTCTTCCTCATCTGGCCCTTCCCAACTACAGTAATAACCCTTCCCCTTACTTCAACTATAGGGCTTCCCTGGTGGCTGAGTGGTAAAGAATCTGCCTACCAATGCAGGAGATGTGGGTTTGATCCCTGGATCAGCAAGATTCCCTGGAGAAGGAAATGGCAACCTACTCCAGTATTCATGCAAAGATGGCCACAATATAGGACAGAAACAGCAAGGACCTAATAGAAACAGAAGAGATTAAGAAGAGGTGGCAAGAAATCACAGAACTATACAAAAAGGGTCTTAATGACCCAGATAACCACGATGGTGTGGTCAATCTCCTACAGCCGGTCAAGTGGCTTAGGAAGCATCACTATGAACAAAGCTAGTGAAGGTGATGGAATTCCAGTTGAGCTATTTAAAATTCGAAAAGATGATGCTTTTAAAGTTCTGCACTCAATATGTCAGCAAATTTGGAAAACTCGACAGTGGCCATAGTACTGGAAAAGGACCATTTTCACTTCAATCCCAAAGAAGGGTGATGCCAAACTGTGGTGCTGGAGAAGACTCTTGAAGAGTCCCTTGGACAGCAAGGAGATCAAACCAGTCAATTCTAAAGGAAATCAATCCTGAATATTCACTGGAAAGACTGATGCTGAAGGTCCAATACTTTGGCCACCTGATGGGCAGAGCTGACTCATTGGAAAAGACCTTGATGCTGGACAAGATTGAAGGCAAAAGGAGAAGAGGGCGGCAGAGGATGAGTTGGTTACACAGCATCAAAGACTCAATGAACATGAATTTGAGGACAGAGGAGCCTGGTATGCTGCAGTCCACTTTATCACAAAGAATTGGACACGACTTAGAGACTGAACAACAACAACAACCAGCATTCTTGCCTAGGAAATCCTGTGGACAGAAGAGCCTGGTGATCTTCAGTTCCTGGGATCGCAAAGTGAAAGTGAACTGAAGTTGCTCAGTCGTGTTCGACTCTTTGCGATCCCATGGACTGTAGCCCACCAGGCTCCTCAGTCCATGGAATTTTCCAGGCAAGAGTACTGGAGTGGGCTGCCATTTCCTTCTCCAGGGGATCTTCCCAACCCAGGGATCAAACCCGGGTCTCCCGCACTGCAGGCAGTCACTTTACTGTCTGAGCCACCAGGGGATTGCAAAAGAGTCAGACATAACTTAGTGACTGAAAACAACAAAAACAACAAAACGACTTCTACTATACAGCACAGAATTTCACCCCACCAAGCCTCGCGAAATGGGCTGAACATGCCATGCTCTCATACCTCTGTGGCTCTGTATACACTGTTGCCTCAGTGAACAACACTCATCTTTCCCTTTTTCAACCTGGTAAAATTATCTCCACCTTGAAAACCCAGTCCAAATGTAATTTCTAATGGGATGCCTCCCTTGACTTCTTTCATAAACTTCTTTTGTCACACTGTGCTGTTAATTATTTGTCTATCTCTTTCTTTCACTGTTCTGTGAGTTCTAAGGACAGTGACTGGATTACAGAAGATATTCAATAAATGATTACTGAAGGAATGAATCAACTAGTCTAGCAAGGGAGATTACCTTGGAAAGACAAATTGCACTTCTGGGCCTTCAATTGCCATCTGTAAAATTAGGAAACTGGCCAAAAAAAAAAAAAAAAAAAAAGATTTAAAGACGTGAAATAAGAGTCTACCTAGAAGACTAACATGAGAGACAGATTAAAGCAGAGTACTGTTTCATGGAAGGGGAAGATGACTTGCCAAGCTTCCCCTACCCTTGCTAGAACAGAAACCACAGAGCAAGCTGGAAAACTTATGAACTACACATTTTACATTTTCTTCCAGTTTTAATATGCTATAATTCTATGATGTTATTCAGTATTTTAAAGCACTGTATACAAAGATTATTAAGTGGAAAAACTCCATTGTTCTATTCTCCTTTAGCAACAAAACCCAAAATTTGGAACCATATTTTCCCATAGCGAATTATTCTGTAGGAGTATCAAATCTGGACTCACTAGCTGTGCTAAAAAACTGCATTGATTATGGACTCATTTACTCTACTTGGAGAAATAAATGGCAACCAACTCCAGTATTCTTGCCTGGAGAATCCCATGGACAGAAGAGTCTGGTGAACCCCCGTCCATGGGGTGCAAAGAGTAGGACACGGCTGAGCAACTAACACTTTACTTCACTTACTCTATTAGCTTATCAGATAAAATCACATTACTTGTGACAATCATCCATTTTAAACCCAAAATGTTGCAACTGATCAAATAGACTTTAAAAATAAACTGTATTAATAATAACTGGACATGGAACAACAGACTGGTTCCAAATAGGAAAAGGAGTATGTCAAGGCTGTATATTGTCACCCTGCTTATTTAACTTCTATGCAGAGTACATCATGAGAAATGCTGGGCTGGAGGAAGCACAAGCTGGAATCAAGATTGCTGGGAGAAATATCAATAATCTCAGATATGCAGATGACACCACCCTTATGGCAGAAAGTGAAGAAGAACTATGGCAGAAGTGAAAGAGAGTGAAAAAGTTGGCTTAGAGCTCAACATTCAGAAAACTAAGATCATGGCATCTGGTCCCATTACTTCATGGCAAATAGATGGGGAAACAGTGGAAACAGTGGCTGACTTTATTTTTCTGGGCTCCAAAATCACTGCAGATGGTGACTGCAGCCATGAAATTAAAAGACGCTTGCTCCTTGGAAGGAAAGTTTTGACCAACCTAGACAGCACATTAAAAAGCAGAGACATTACTTTGCCAACAAAGGTCCATCTAGTCAAGGCTATGGTTTTTCCAGTAGTCATGTATGGATGTGAGAGTTGGACTACAAAGAAGGCTGAGTGCCAAAGAATTGATGTTTTTGAACTGTGGTGTTGGAGAAGACTCTTGAGAGTCCCTTGGACTGCAAGGAGATGCAACCAGTCCATCCTAAAGGAGATCAGTCCTGGGTGTTCATTGGCAGGACTGACATTGAAGCTGAAACTCCAATACTTTGGCCACCTGATGTGAAGAGCTGACTCATCTGAAAAGACCCTGATGTTGGGAAAGATTGAAGGCAGGAGAAGAAGGGGATGACAGAGGATGAGATGGTTGGATGGCATCACCGACTCAATGGACATGAGTAAACTCTGGGAGTTGGTGATGGACAGGGATGCCTGGTGTGCTGCAGTTCATGGGGGTGCAAAGAGTCGGACACGACTGAGCGACTGAACTGAAGTGAATGCAGATGACACCACACTTATGGTAGAAAGTGAAGAACTAAAGAGCCTCTCAATGAAAGTGAAAGAGGCGAGTAAAAAAGTTGGCTTAAAACTCAACATTCAGAAATCTAAGATCATGGCATCCAGTCCCATCACTTCATGGCAAATAGATGGGGAAACAATGGTAACAGTGAGAGACTTTATTTTTTTTGGACTCCAAAATCACTGCAGATGGTGACTGCAGCCATGAAATTAAAAGACGCTTGCTCCTTGGAAGAAAAGTTATGACCAACCTAGACAACACATATTAAAAGGCAGAGACATTACTTTACCAACAAAGGTCTGTCTAGTCAAAGCTATGGTTTTTCCAGTAGTCATGTATGGATGTGAGAGTTGGACTATAAAGAAAGGTGAGTGCTGAAGAATTGATGCTTTTGAACTGTGGTGTTGGAGAAGACTCTTCAGAGCCCCTTGGACTGCAAGGAGATCCAACCAGTCCATCCGAAAGGAAATCAGTCCTGAATATTCATTGGAAGGACTGATGCTGAAGCTGAAACTCCAATACTTTGGCCACTTGATGTGAAGAACTGACTCATTAGAAAAGACCCTGATGCTGGGAAAGACTGAAAGTGGGAGAAGGGACCAACAGAGGATGAGATGATTGGATGGCATCACCGACTCAATGGACATGAGTTTGAGTAAACTTCGGGAGGTGGCAATCGATAGGGAGGCCTGGCGACTGAACTGAACTGAATAATCTTTTAAGAAACCTTTATTACTTATGCATGGAAAGAAAAGGTAAACACCTTTGAAAATTTCAGTCATGGCCCTATTTGTAGTTAAGAGCACTAGGCCTGAAACACTGCTGTATGATTTATTAGCTCAGTTCAGTTCAGTTCAGCGCTCAGTCGTGTCCAACTCTTTGCGATTCTGAGCCTTAATTTTCCCGTCTCTAACACTGGTACAATACCTGCGTCACCTACTTACTAGAAGGGCCACAGTAAATGACGTACCTAGCACACTGACTGGCACATGGCAGCCTCTAAAAACAGTCTACATTTCATTTCCTAATGAATTCTAATAAACTAAAAAAAGGACAAGGTTTTCTAGAGTATTACTAAGAAAAAAGGTCACTTATTTGGTCACACTCAGAACCACCCATCTTGTCACTGGCAATTTATTAATATTAAAAGACTATAACTGAATATACCCACAATTTGCATTATAACTGTAAAAGCAAATTCAAAATAATTCCATATCCATGGTGAACATAAAACATTATCCTTTTCTATAAAGGACAGATAGAATATTTGGTTCTGATTCCACCAACAGCAATCATGATTTGGACTCCAAGCCCTTATCACATAATAGAAGCATATATTTGCTAGACATTCAGTGTGAATGTATGGCTGACCTCTAACAATATTTTTGCTCAATTACAGTTTGAACAATGGAAACTACTTTTTAACAAAGAATTGTATGAAAAAAGAGATCAGTCTTAATTTCAAGAATCACCTATTGCCTTAAAAGAGAGTCTCTACAAACATTCTAATAGAGAGATAGAACACAAAAACCCAAAATGGAACTTCTATTATCATTAAAAACCAGAAACAAACTAACGGCCATATCAGGGAGGAATTCATCAACTCTATTTCCAATATCAATATGTAAGAAAGATTCTGTACTAATAGTAAGACCTTGTATATTTCAAACAATTTATATTCTTTTGATATTTCACTAATTAATTAGAAACTTTTAGTCTTGATTTTACTTCAAAGCAAAATATAGTATACATTTTTACACAATGAATACTAGACAGAAAAGAAACTAAAGAGTTAGCAAAAAAATGGAAGTATATACATTTGGTTGGCCAAAAAGTTAGTTCAGGTTTTTCTGTAACTTTTGGACCAACCCAATAAAATATGATGAATACACCAACTATTTATGACCAGATATTATTCAGCACTAGGTCTTCATTCATAATTAAAACAAATTCTTGAATGAGCAATCTTTAAAAAATTGGGTAACTGGATTCAAGGGTGGCAGTAGCAAAAGTTGAAATAGATATTCCTTGCAAATCAGTTCTGTAAAATAATCATTTTGAGTTTAGTCTTCTCTAAATTAATTAAACCAAATCCAAGGTTAGACTTTTTACTAGATCAAAAGATCTATCTTTGCACTTTTTGCCTTTATCCTTGATATATCACCTTTAAACACAACCTTTCTTAGTTGAACTGTGTCTGAATATCTCTTTTCACTGGGAAGGGATCTTGTCTTGGCCTTCATTAAGGAAAACATCAATAAAAGGGCCTCTCTGATATATTCATTTTCAGTAAGTACCTGTTCCAATAGAGAAAATAAGAGGGAAAGAAAAGAAACACCTTTGGGAGACTCTGCAAATATTTCTTACATGAATGATAGAACGAAGAATCAAGTTGAGATGAGCAAAGACAGTCTGGCATGGGAAAAGAATGGCATCAGAGCTGCCCTAATACAACCAAGTCAAAGTGAAGTCTCTCAGTTGTGTCCGACTCTTTGCGACCCCGTGAACTGTAGCCTACCAGGCTCCTCTGTCCATGGGGTTCTCCAGGCAAGAATATTGGAGTGGGTTGCCATTTCCATCTCCAGGGGATCTTCCTGACCCAGGGATCGAACCCGGGTCTCCCACATTGCAGGCAGACACCAAGTAGCCAACAGTAATTTCTGCTTTTCATTCATTCATTCAGTTTTTATCAAACTAGACTGGGATAGAAGGCAGGGGGAAGACACAGGAAGTGAGGAACATTCTGGACTTGGGTTTTTGTGTCTTTGTGACACATGAATGCAACTTCCACAGTAAGGTAAAGATATGATGAAGAGGTTCTTTTGTACAGAGCAGATACTTTCCTCAAAACAGTCAGGAATTTTTTTCAATGGTGTATAATTTACATACAATAGACCACGTCCTTTTCAACAACATAGTTTTATGAGTTTTGAAAAATGCAACAAACAGTTGCATAACTGCTATCTCAATTGATGTGTGTGTGTGTGTGTGTGTGTATGTGTATAGATATATATCAGTATATCTATGTCAATCATTTCCATCACTCCAAAAAATTCTTCTGGCCCTCACTGCAGTCAACCTCCCTCTAACACCTCTGCTGAGGGAGTGTTGAGTCCAACAGGACCTGTATCCAACAGAGCAACAGAGGACTGATCATCAAAAGGGATTTGGACTACAGTTTCTTAACCGAGGACATATGAATCTGCTCTTTATAGCCCACACTCTGCTCACAAAAGAAATAAGTAATATAAAGTTGGCACATGTATTCAGCTACAGTTCCAGTTCTATTACTTAGCATAGCATACATAGCTTATTCTTTATTCATTTAATAAATGTTCAACTAAATTTGGCAAATATGAGCTTGATAAATATTCCAACATGTGTCAGGCACTGTGCTAGATGCTGGCATAAACAAAATCAAACAGCCCCATCCTCATTGAGGTTACAGTTCTACTGAAAGAGTCATACAATAATTAAATAATCATACATGTAAACATTATTACAAAATGTAAGAGCTGCTTCAATGGAAGTGTAAGATGTTCTGTCAGTACATAAAAAGGTTAAAGAGCTGGTTTCAGAGACGAGGGAGGATTTACATGATGAAGTGATATTTAAGGTGAGAGCTGACGAGTGAGTAAGCATTAACTGGGTGAAAATGAGGTTGGGACAAACAGAGAAGTGTTTCAGAGAAAAGAAGTGACATGTGCAAAGGCTTGGAGTTATATGAGAGTACAGAACTTCTGAGGATCTAAAGAAGGCCATTAGGCTGTCTAGGAAAGTAGGGATTACATGAAGTTAAAAAGGTAGGTTGAATTTCCTTGTTGGCTCAGATGGTAAAGAATATGTCTGCAATGCGGGAAACCTGAGCTTGATCCCTGGGTTGGGAAGATCCTCTGGAGGAGGGCATGGCAATCCGCTCCAGTATTCTTGCCTGGAGAATCCCCATGGACAGAGGAGCCTGGCAGACTGCAGTCCATGGGGTCGCAGAGTCAGGCATGACTTAGCAACTAAGCACAAGCAAAGGTAGGCTGGGGCTAGATTAATAAAAGCTTGTAACAATATGAAGTTGGTTTTTATCCTGAAAACAATGTGTGTGTGCTCTAAGTCGTGTCAGTCATGTCCAACCCTTTGAGGCCCTATGGACTATAGCCTGCCAGGCTCCTCCATCCATGGGATTCTCCAGCCAAGAATACTGGAGTGGGCTGCCAAGCCCTTCCTCAGGAGATCGTCCCAACCCAGGGATTGAACCCACGTCTCTTATGTCTCCTGCACTGGAAGGCAGGTTCTTTACCACTAGCACTCAGGATGAAGCTATTCTAATAGATGGAAAGATAGAATTTATTTTTTGGAAAAGATTACTCTGGATACAATGTATAAAAAGGGCTGAAAGCATTGGGTGGGAGAACAAGAACAGAGTGAGGATTCAAGTTAGGAGGGTAATGTAAGAGCCCAAGTAAACAGATAGTGACTTGGAGGAAGGCTGCAGGAGACAGAAATGGATAGACTGGTGAGAGATTTATGAGGTTTAAAAAATCAGAATTTGGTGAGAGTGAGTAAGAAAGAAATGAAATAAAAATCATTCCTAACTTTCTGACTTATGGCAGAATGGTGCCAATCATGAAAAGAAATCTAACAGTGGAAGAAATCAGGTTTATTTCCATAAATATTATTGGATGTCTACCAGGGACGAAGATTCCAATTCAAGATAAGCATGCAAATGAATCTCATACAATGGGATGAAACACCACGACATGGGTAAGCACAGACCGAAAGGATGCCCAAGTCAACAGTGGGAAGGGTAGGGAAGAGATGACTGAAGACTTTTTATAGTCAGCAACCACACAAGATTCTTTTAATAAGAATTTTATCTTTCATGCTTTAGCGCTCTAGTATTGCAGTGTTTTGGGCTTCCCTGGCAACTCAGCTGGTAAAGAATCTGCCTGCAATGCAGGAGACCCCAGTTTGATCTCTGGGTGGGGAAGTTCCCCTGGAGAAGGGGTAGGCTACTCACTCCAGTATTCTTGGGCTTCCATGGTGGTTCAGCTGGTAAAGAATCAGCCTGCAATGCAGGAGACCTGGGTTTGATCCTTGGGTTGGGAAAATCCCCTGGAGGAGGACATGACAATCCACTCCAGTATTCTTGCCTGGACAGGGGAGACTGACGGGCTGCAAACCATGGGGAAGCAAAGGGATGGACACGACTTGAGTGACTAAGCACTGCACACTGCAGTTTTTCATATACTTGAGTTTTAAGACTTCTTTATGTATTTTAGATATAAATCATTAGAAATGTAATTTGCAAATTTTTTCTCAATCTGTTACTTGCCTTTGATTTCATTTTGAGTTAACTGTTTAACTCAAAATTCTTGAGTTAAACATAATTTTTGTTTAAGGTGTTAGGTATGGAGAAAAATTCACATTTGACCTAGAACTGTTTGTTGAAAAAGACAAATCTCTTTCTCCAGTGATCTTCCTTTACATCTTTGTAAAAATCAGTGACATACATGATGTAATATATGTGGTTCTATTTCTGATTTTCCATTATGTTCCATTGATCTACAGAAGTCTATATTCTTGCCTGATCATTGGAGCTTTATGGTTAAGTCTTGAAATCGGGTGAGTGCATCCTCCAATTCTGTTCTTTCCCCAAATTGTTTTCACCATTCTTCCTGAGCATTCCCAGATTTTTAGAGTCACTTTGCTGATATTTACAACAAATTCTGATAGATTACTGACTGGAAATATAATAAATCTACAGATTAATCTGGGAGAGAATTAACATCTTAATAATATTGAATCTTCTTATCATGAATGCTGTGTGTTTCCCTTATCAGTGTTTCATAGTTTTACAATACAGATCCTACATATATGTTGTTAGTTTTTTGGGGGATATTTTTTAATACAATATTTTTAAAAAATCAAATTTTAATTGTTCACTGCTAGTATATAAAAATGCAATTGAGTTTTGTACACTAACTTTGCTAAACTCATTTTTTAGTTTCAGGACCTTTTTCATAGATTTCTGGGCATTTTTCCCATAACCATGTCATGTGGGAATAGAGACAGTTGTATTTCTTCGTTTCCAATATATGCATTTAAAATTTCCCTGTCTCACTGAACTGGACAATACCTCTGGTATGATTTTGATAAGGAGCAGTGAGAAGGACATCCTTGCTTGTTACTGATCTTAGAGGGAAAGGTAGTCTTTTGTTGTTTAGTTACTAAGTCGTGTCCGACTCCTTCTGACCCCATGGATTGCAGCATGCCAGCCTCCTGTGTCCTCCACTATCTCCTGGAGTTTGCTCAAACTCATGTCTATTGAGTTGGTGATGCTATCTAACCATCTCATTCTTTGCCATCCTCTTCTCCTTTTGCCTTCTATCTCTCCCAGCATCAGGGTTTTTTCCAATGAGTCAGCTCTTTGCATCAGGAGGCCAAAGTACTGGAGTGTTAGCTTCAGCATCAGTCCTTGCAATGAAAATTCAGGATTGATTTCCTTTAGGATTGACTGATTTGATCTTTTTGCAGTCCAAGGGACACTCAAGGTTTTCTCTAGCATCACAATTTGAAGGCATCAATTCTTGGGCGCTCAGCCTTCTTTATGGTACAACTCTCACATCTGTACATGACTACTGGAAAAATTCAGTCTTTTAGTATTGAGTATGATATTGGTTTTTCATAGGCTGCCTTGATCAGATTAAGAAAGGTCTCTTCTATTTCTGGATTACTGAATTTTCACTAAGAATGAGTGTTAAAAACTTCTTCTGCATCTGCTGAGATGATCATATGGTTTAAGAAGGTGAATTACCTTGACTGTTTAAATACTGAACCAGCCGTGAACTCCTGGGATGATTCCATTTAGATATGCTGTATTAACTTTTTAATATACTTTATATATACTATATATATACACTTTATATATTGATTTACAAGTATTTTGTTGAGAATTTTTGCGTTTATGAAGAATATTGTTTTCTTTTTTGTAATATCTTACTTAGTCTGATTTTGGAATTGGGCCTCATAAAATATGTTGGTAAATACTTCTTTCTCTTCTATTTTCTGGAAGCGATGCTGTAGAATTATTTTTTTCCTTACATGTTTAGGTAGAATTCTCCAGTAAAACAATCTGTGTTTGGAGTTTTCTTTATTAGAAGGTTTTAAGCAATTAATTTAGTTTTTTTAATAGATATAAAACTACTCGGGTTATCTATTTCTCCCTGAGTAAATTCCGGTAGCTTATGTGTTTCTCAGAAATGGCCCGTTTAATATAAGTTGTCAAACTGTTTTACTTTATTACTCTTTAAATATCTGTGGAATCTGCATTGATATTCATGCCTTTTTTTTTTTTTTTGCCATGCCTTTCACTTGTGGGATCTTAGTTCCCCAACCAGGGATTGAACCTGGGCCACAACAGTTCAAGTGTCAGGTCCTGACCACGGGACCCTCAGGGCATTCGCGCATGCTCTCATTCTTGATGTTCATTTGTCTTTTTTCATCCCCTCAGCCAGCCAGTTTAGATATTTATTAACTTTACCTTTTCAACTAGATTTTGGTTTCAGTGACTTTTCTCTATTGTTTTCAATTTAACTGATTCAAGCTCTTTATTATTTTCTTTTTTCTCCTTGCTTTGAATTTAATTTCCTCATTTTCTAAATCAGAGGAATGTAATCTATGGTCCAAGGGCCAAATCTAGCCTGTGATCTTTTTTCTTAATGGCCCTCAAACTAAGAATGGCTTTCACATTTTTAAAAAGTTGTAAAAACAAAACAAGAACAAAAAAGAACATATGTCATAGATCCTATATCAAAGCCTAAAATATTTACTATCTGGATTTCATAGAAAATGTGCTAACCCTTATTCTAGATTACTGATTTGAACCCTTTCTTCTCTTTTTAATGTGATCATTTAGCACTATGAATTTCAGTCTAAGTACTTCTTTAGCAGTACTGTACAAGCTAGAGTCTTTTGGACTATATTTTCATTTTTATTCAGTTCAAAATTTTTGTTACATTGAGAGTTCCTCTTTGACCTATGGACTACTTAGAAGTGGCTATTTTATTTTTTTTAATTTTATTTTTAAACTTTACATAACTGTATTAGTTTTGCCAAATATCAAAATGAATCCGCCACAGGTATACATGTGTTCCCCATCCTGAACCCTCCTCCCTCCTCCCTCCCCATTCCATCCCTCTGGGTCGTCCCAGTGCACCAGCCCCAAGCATCCAGTATCGTGCATCGAACCTGGACTGGCAACTCGTTTCATACATGATATTTTACATGTTTCAATGCCATTCTCCCAAATCTTCCCACCCTCTCCCTCTCTCACAGAGTCCATAAGACTGTTCTATACGAGACAGCAAAAGAGACACTGATGTATAGAAGTGGCTATTTTATTTCTAAATATTTGGTAATCTTCCAGATACCTTTCTGTTATTAACTTCAAGTTTAGTTTGTTTTATGGTCTGAAAACATACTTTGAGGATTCCAGTGGTCATGTATGGATGTGAAAGTTGGACTGTGAAGAAAGCTGAGTGCCAAAGATTGATGCTTTTGAACTGTGGTGTTGGAGAAGACTCATGAGAGTCCCTTGGACTGTAAGGAGATCCAACCAGTCCATTCTAAAGGAGATCAGTCCTGGGTGTTCATTGGAAGGACTGATGCTAAAGCTGAAACTCCAATACTTTGGCCACCTCAACGCGAAGAGTTGACTCATTGGAAAAGACTCTGATGCTGGGAGGGATTGGGGGCAGGAGGAGAAGGGGATGACAGAGGATGGGATGGCTGGATGGCATCATTGACTCGATGGACGTGAGTCTGAGTGAACTCCGGGAGCCGGTGATGGACAGGGAGGCCTGGCATGCTGCAATTCAAGGGGTCGCAAAGAGTCAGACACGACTGAGCACTGAACTGAACTGAATCCTTTAAAAGTGTTAACATTTGTTTAATGGCCCAAAATACAATGTTCTGGCAAATGTATCATGTGTAAGTGAAGAGAATGTATAATCAACTGCTGTTAGATGAAGTGTTTTATAAATAGGAATTAGGTCAGGTTGGTTGACAGTATTTTTTTTTTTAATTTAAATTTATTTATTTTAGAGGCTAATTACTTTACAATATTGTATTGGTTCTGCCATACATCAACATGAATCCCCACGGGTGTACACATGTTCCCCATTCTGAACCCCCCTCCCACCTCCCTCCCCGTACCATCCCTCTGGGTCATGCCAGTGCACCAGCCCCAAGCATCCTGTATTGAACCTGGACTGGCGATTCATTACTTATATGATATTATACGTGTTTCCATGACATTCCCCCAAATCATCCCACCCTCTCCCTCTCCCACAGAGTCCAAAAGACTGTTCCATACATCTGTGTCTCTTTTGCTGTCTCACATATAGGGTTATCGTTACCATCTTTCTAAATTCCATATATATGCATTAGTATACTGTATTGGTGTTTTTCTTTCTGGCTTACTTCACTCTGTATAATCAGCTCCAGTTTCATCCACCTCATTAGAACTGATTCAAATTTATTGTTTTTAATGGCTGAGTAATACTCCATTGTGTACATGTATCACAGCTTTCTTATCCATTCGTCTGCGGATGGACATATAGGTTGCTTCCATGTCCTGGCTATTATAAGCAGTGCTGTGATGAACATTGGTGTACATGTGTCTCTTTCAATTCTGGTTTCCTTGGTGTGTATGACCAGCAGTGGGATTGCTGGGTCATATGGCAGTTCCATTTCTAGTTTTTTAAGAAATCTCCACACTGTTCTCCATAGTGGCTGTACTAGTTTGCATTCCCACCAACAGTGTAAGAGGGTTCCCTTTTCTCCATACCCTCTCCAGCATTCATTGCTTGTAGACTTTTGGATAGCAGCCATTCTGACTGGCGTGAAATGGTACCTCATAGTGGTTTTGATTTGAATTTCTCTGATAATGAATGACGTTGAGCATCTTTTCATGTGTTTGTTAGCCATCTGTATGTCTTCTTTGGAGAAATGTCTGTTTAGTTCTTTGGTCCATTTTTTGATTGGGTCGTTTATTTTTCTGGAATTGAGCTGTAGGAGTTGCTTGTGTATTTTTGAGATTAGTTGTTTGTCAGTTGCTTCATTTGCTATTATTTTCTCCCATTCTGAAGGCTGTCTTTTCACCTTGCTTATAGTTTCCTTTGTTGTGCAGAAGCTTTTAATTTTAATTAGGTCCCATTTGTTTATTTTTGTTTTTATTTCCAATATTCTGGGAGGTGGGTCATAGAGGATCCTGCTGTGATTTATGTCGGAGAGTGTTTTGCCTATGTTCTCCTCTAGGAGTTTTATAGTTTCTGGTCTTAGGTTTAGTTATTATTCATGAAAAAATTTTTTAAAACACCCACTCAAAAGCTATGACTCATTCTTTTAATTTTTTCCCATTCCTTTTTCTATTTGTGTTTCAGTTTGGGTTATGTCTCTTGACCAGTCTTCATGTTCACTGAGTCTTTCCTCCATTGTGTCAAGTATGTTGATGAGGCCTTTGAAGACATTCTTTATCTCTGTTAAAGATTTTTTCCATTTTTAGCATTTATATTTTCAATTCTTTCTTAAAATTTTTCAGCTCTTCTGAAATTACCCATCTGATCTTGCATGTTGTTCACTTTATCATAGAAACTTTAACACATTAAAAGAACAAGTCATAGCTTTTTAATGGTTGTTCTTTAAATTTTTTGTCATGAATAATACTGTCAACAAACTTGACCTAATTATTTATAGAACACTTCAGTTAACAACAGCAGAAAATACATTCTCTTCACATGCACATGATACGTTTCTTAAGCAAACAGAATTATACCCTAATGCTAAATTTTAAAAGAAACTTCTCTCATGTGCTTTCATACAGGAGCCACTGAGAAATATGATCCTTCGTTTCAACAGCACCCCTAAAGCAAATACAGTTATCAACTTTTATACAAATGCTGAAGTTAGACCATAGCTAGCTGTATTCAGTCTTCAAATCTAAACGTTTCTCTTTTTCAGTGAAAGACGAGGCTTGTGGGATCTTAGTTCCCCGATAAGGGATCAAACCCCTACTCTTGATAACGAAAGCATGGAGTCTTAACCATTGAACCACTGGGAAATCCACTAAACCTATTTTTACTCTGCTATGGAGCTTATTCTATAGGAATTCACTAGCAGAGTGTTATTATACAAACTATTAATGATCATCAGTGACTTAGTTAACATCAAAATAGGTATGTCCTGGGTTACAAAATTCTTTCAAATTAGAAGGGTCCTTGTTACCTTGTCCCATTCTCATTTTAGATATAAAATAGGTCATGATAAATACTTTCTCATAAAAAAATCTTAAGTATAGGCAAGTTAAATTCCTACTGAGTTTAAAAAGAAGTTTCAATACTGCTGTATGGCAGAAATCAACACAACACTGTAGAGCAATCATCTTCTAATTACATTTTTTTGTTTTAAAAAGTTTTAAGAAACCCCAATAAGCTGACAAGGTTTTTCTCTTTAGGATACTATTGATATAAAAAAGGAAACTTTATAAATATTTTAAAACAATTCCTAGGAATCAGAAACCAAAGAAAAGAAAAACAAGTTCACAAGTCCCCTTGCACCAAGAGTTCATTGGAGTGAAAAAGAATTGAAATCTAGACAGAAAGACTGGGAGAAACCATAAGGAAAAAAAAAATGAAGAGTCATATCAAGAATAAGATTTCCTACAACTGCTCAAACGATATAACTTCACAGATTCAAGTTCCAAGTCTATTTTACATTTCTATTTATATACATCAAAAGGAAAATTAATAATTTCTTAATTTCTGATTAGTCACTGAACATAGAGTAAGTAGAAAAGACCCAAGGTAAAAAGTGATACTAATATATATCTATTAATACATACACCAAGCTTTAAAGTGACTCCAATTGAACATGACTGTAACTTCTAAAATGATACTCTGAGTCTCACTTTAAGAAGAGTCCTGACAGCCTCTAAATAAAACACACGATTGGTTTTGGATACTGTTAAAAATGCGTTTGCTGAAAGTGCTGGGAAGACCACCTCGTTAATACAATCTTACCTAAAATGGATCCTACATTATGGACCCAGGGGACAGAATTAAAGAGAGACTCCAGCTCTTTCTCTCTCTCTTTAAAAAAGAAAAGAAAAGGGTGCAGAGATTTGAGCAAAATGAAAATTCTATATAAATATATAGATATGTTACATACAGATAACTATTATAAACACTCATTAATATTCTTAGGCATCTTGACAAGAAGAATATAATTTCACTTCCCATTTGGCATTAGTTAACTCATGTTTGAAAAAAGTAAACATTTATTAATACTCCTCAGGAGAAAATATTTACACAAATTAAAGAAAAAGAATGTTATGTTGATCTATAATCCTGTGGCCTTTCAGTTGGAATGCAAGTTGATCTTAATGAAATTATTTGATGCAAGAGTCAACTAAATAGAAATTAAAATGAACATAAAGGCACAAGAACAAAATTAACTGTTTATGGCAAATGCATGCCTCATAGCACCTGTCCTCACATGTAGAAAAGAACATCAGCCTTTGAGTGATTATTTCTTTTTGACATGATTTATCACCCGGTATTCTTTAAACTTGATAAAGCAAATTAATCTTTGATTGCAGGCGGCACTGGAGGTTGCCATTAGTCATGTAGTTTGGTGAGGTTCCTTGTGTTTCATTTACCAGGCACACAGAAAGAGAGCCCAGAAGCAATTGCCTCAGCTTTGACTCCTTTCCCTATCCACCCAGGAGAAATGATCAAAGAATTCAATATACAGTATTTTAAATTACTTCTATAGAACTGACCAACAAGGGGAGGAAAGCAGTTTTCTCTTTACCCGATTTTTATAATTATTTTTTAACCAAGGACAAAGAAACAGTTACAACTTATGATTTTAACATTAACAACTCAAGCAGACTTTTTTGTTGTTTGTCATGGGGACATGGGGTGGGGGTGGGGAGTGATTAAGAATTACAATTTTAAAAACCAGAATCTTAAAGAAAGGACAAACATCAGGGATACAGAAAGAGCAAACAGATATGCAATCTGTATTAGTGAACTGAATATATTCAATTCAATAAAAAGATTCTTATATCAAAACCATTATGCTTTTACTGAAAAGGAAATATATTCTAAATTAGTAAATGATCCACCATAAATATTATCCAATTTATGCTTTTTTAAAAAAATAAGTACAAAGTGATGGGAAACCTATCATGATTTTTAAAGCTCATTCTCCTTAGGCTTATTCTTTTATTAAAGAACATTTCATTGGCCTAATATACTTACCATTATTCATCCTAACACTTCAGTGTGCAGAAGAAAAAAAGATTTATCTGATGAAATAGCTACTAGGGAACATCATCTGAGTTGGAAAGAATTTTGGACTTTCTACTTTTGGTCCTTTACTTAAATGACAATGTCTATCAGAGACATTTTCCACAACTTCAAAAACACAGATTCCTGTATTATATGAACATTAACAAACCATCTAGCCTTGTTCTTAGTATCTTCTGCTTCTGTTAGGTACATACCATTCCTGTCCTTTATTGTGTCCATCTTTGCATGAAATGTTCCCTTGGTATCTCTAATTTTCTTGAAGCGATCTCTAGTCTTTCCCATTCTATTGTTTTCCTCTATTTCTTTGCACTGATCACTTAGGAAGGCTTTCTTATTTCTCCTTGCTATTCTTCAGAACTCTGCATAAAGATATACCTATAGCTATCCTTTCCTCCCTTGCCTTTTGTGTCACAGAATCAAAAATTTGATCTTTAAAGGTGATCATCTCTATTAGGCTAAATATTAAATCTTCAAAAATTGAGGGAAAACCAATATGAATAGATGGCTAGAGAACTTAATAAATGCCCAATATTTATGATAGCCTCAATTTCCAATTAGTCTTCATAGAAGCCATTTCTATACCTGAAGGGGAGGAAAGGTTCACTGTTTGGCCAAAATCTACCTTTTAAAAATCATTTATTCTTTTAAAAAGGAATCCCAAGAATACATAACTAATCATTAAAGATATCAAACTCCATTGAAGAATTATACAATGTCTTTATTTTCAAAAAATAATATTCTATTAAAATTAACTCATTGAAGGAGGCTTAACATCAGTGTTTTAGGAATTTAATTTTAGATGATACCATTTGTTCATAAAATGAAATTCTGCAGATGATCTAAATGTGTAGGCATTAAGTGTATGGATGCTTAAAAGACCTTTTGCTTAAGTGAATTATAAGAATGTTGTTAAAGCACTTCAGGGCATGAGAACATGCTGAAAGCTCAAGAACAACAATGTTCTTTTTTAAAAAAAGAACTGTTAATGTTCTTTTCCAATGTATGATAAATCACAGTCCAATCAGATTGTGGTCATACATGGAAGCACAAACTATTAAATATAATAACTAGGTTTCCTACCATCTGTATATGAACTGAAGATTAGGGGTAGCCTATACACACAGATATTCACAGATTAAGCAATTCTACGATGTTTTAAAGCATTTATGAAAATAGTGTCACAAAATATAATTTCCTAAAAACAAATTCTCTTAGTACATTTGAAAGTTTCTTGGAACTATCATTTTGTAAATGAGTTGTAAAGAGTTAGGAATAATTTTTGCAAATTATTATATTAAAATGCATGAATCTGGCATATACTGTCCCTAATTACAAACAAAATATCAGTTGGCTTGGCATTATCTACAGAAACTTTAAAAAGCTGGTAGGATTAATAACTTATGATAATCAGTGTTATGAACACTATACAGCTCCTTACAGTAAATATTGTCAGATATAAACAATTAATATATAACTGTATATTGTCTTTCAAAATACATACGTAACTCCACATTATAGCTTAAATTTATTAAAAGGCAAAATCTGATTAATCCACTGAGTTATTTAATGAGCAATTTAGTTGAGCCATTTTCTTCTAAAATCATTATGGATAATTAGAGTTTAGACAATCAGAGTATGAGAGAAGAGCGAGCTGAAAAACTGTCAGAATTGAGTGATTTAAAGAACTTCATATATATTACATTAAAACAAACTTCAGTCTTTACCCTGCATGTATCTCAAACAAAGGAAAAGTTAGAAACAACTTGCTTTGTAACAAAGATTTAAGCCTGTTTTCTTCTCTCTTCTTTGTTTTTTTTTGGAATAAAGAAAGAATTTCAGTAAAAGTACACTCGGTACAACAATGAAGGTATCTTTTCCTTTTCTAGTTGTATCTTGCATGCTGATTTAAAGCAAGTTCACATGTAACAATTTACTATTTATATATGAATATACACTTACTGCTTGGCTCCATTGAGAAACTATAAATTTCATCTATTGAACATTAGCAAAAAATTACATGTGTTTATCATCTGGGTTATTCTCAGATTAATAGAGATAAATGACAAAACATAATCAGTAGCAGCTCTGCAACTTAATCATTGCATCTGAGCTATAGGAAGCACTTAATTACTCTCATTTACTAGGTTCAATCTAATGAGAAAGCATTAGCCAAATGAAAAGAATGCAGTACAAACAAACAAAATAGTTATACCATCATTAAAAAGAAACTCTGACAGTGCAGGTGACAGCACGGGCAGGATAAATCACCACAATGTGCTAAATGCTGAGCTGTCAGCATGCTAATGCCGCGATCAGACAGCCTGGGAATCTCAGCACTACAGCTGTCAGAAACAGGTATCATAAATCACCCCTCTCTGCTGCGCCGCTCATTATCACAGCTATAGTATACATGCTTTTCAGCATACTTCGGTATAAATTTGAAGGCAACACTTATAGGTCTGTTTACTCTTGCAGACCCTGTAGACAATTCTTGCCTAATAAATGGATGCTTTATTTTGCAATAATTAGAGAATCTGAGAACATAACAGACCTCTGTTTTTGATTCATAAACCATCTGAATGAACAGACTGCAAAACCAGCACATTTTCCCAAGGTGTACAAGTACAATATATTTAATAGTAGCAATGAGCTAGATAAATTAACATCACTCCACTTAAAGGAGTATTCTTTGAAAGCCATTCCTGGATCTAAAATACAAAAGCATGAGAGACAAATTAGAATCACTTCAAATGCCTAGCAACATTTAAGGAAGCCATCTACAAAATGCAAAGGCAACATACAGAATGGGAGAAAATATTTCCAAATCATATATCTGATGAGGGGTTAATATCCAATATACATAAAGAATTTACACAAATCAGTACAAAATAAAACCAAAAATGAAAAATGGCAGAGGATCCAAATAGACATTTTTCCTATATGAAGACATAAAAGTGCCCAACAGGTACAGGAAAAGGTACTCAACATCACTAATCAACAGGCAAGTGCGAATTAAAACTACACTGAGGTATTGCTTCATACTTGTTAGAATTACTATTATCAATAAGACAAGAAACAACCAGCCGTGGTGAGGATGTGGAAAAGCTGCACTTCTGTGTTCGTTGTGCACTGTGTGGAATGTAAACTGGTGCAGCCAGCATGGAAAACAGTACAGAGGTTCCTCAAAAATCAGAAACAGCACCACCACGTGACCCAGAAACTCAGGTATCTCTCTAAAGGAAAAAACACTACTATATATGTTCACTGTAGCATTATTTACAATAGCTAAGACATGGAATGGGGAAGGCAATGGCACCCCACTCCAGTACTCTTGTCTGGAAAATCCCATGGGTGGAGGAGCCTGGTAGGCTGCAATCCATGGCGTCACTAAGAGTCAGACACAACTGAGCGACTTCACTTTCACTTTTTACTTTCATGCATTGGAGAAGGAAATGGCAACCCATTCCAGTGTTCTTGCCTGGAGAATCCCAGGGATGGGGGAGCCTGGTGGGCTGCCGTCTATGGGGTCGCACAGAGTCGGACACGACTGAAGCGACTTAGCAGCAGTAGCAGCAGCAAGACATAGAAACAAGCTAAGTGTTCATACAGATGAATGGATAAAGAAAATGTGATATATACACACAGTGAAATATTCAGTCATAAAGAGAATGAAATTTTGCCGTTTGCAGCAACACGGGTGGATCTTGAGGGCACTATGCTAAGTGAAGTAAGTAAAACAGCAAAAGACAAACGCTGTATGCTGGCTCTCACATACACGTAAAATCTAAAACAAAAACCAAAGATGCAGAAAACAAGCTGGTGGCTGCCAGAGGTGGGGGAGAGGATGAAGGTGGGCAAAATGGGTGAGGGTGGCCAAGAAAAGAAAAGGACACAATCTTGATATTTTTTAGGGGAATGTTTTGTTTTATAGGGAAAGAGATCTAATTTTTTGAAAGCTTATTACATGTAATCTCCTTGAATCTTTACAATAGTCTTACAAATTACCTATCATTATTCTAACTTCAGAGCCAAGAAAGCTGAAGGAGGGTCTAAGAGTGTGAGAAATTTGCCCAAAGACCACTAAATGGTGGAACCCAAGACTATATAGCTGAAAATCGCATGCCCTTATAACCAGAAAAGGAAGAGAAAGCACAGATCAAAATTGTCAATGTTCATTGGATCATAGAAAAAGCAAGGGAATTAGAAAAAAATCATCTGCTTCATTTACTATGATAAAGCCTTTGACTGTGTGGATCACAAGAAACTGGAAAATTCTTCAACAGATGGGAATACCAGACCACCTTACCTGTCTCCAGAGAAACCTCTATGCAGGACAAGAAGCAACAGTTAGAACTGGACA
This sequence comes from Bubalus bubalis, assembly GCF_019923935.1. Classification (NCBI taxonomy): domain Eukaryota; kingdom Metazoa; phylum Chordata; class Mammalia; order Artiodactyla; family Bovidae; genus Bubalus; species Bubalus bubalis. Next base: position 2,789,338 of record NC_059175.1, on the reverse strand, counting down.
TGGAACAATAGACTGGTTCCAAATTGGGAAAGGAGTACGTCAAGGCTGTATACTGTCACTCTGCTTATTTAACTTATATACAGAGCCACACTTTCACACTTGTGGAGTGCAAAAGGTTGGACTGAATGAATCACAAACTGAAATCAAGATTGCTGGGAGAAGTATCGATAACCTCAGATATGCAAATGATAGATACCACCCTACTGACAGAAAGCAGAGAGGAACTAAAGAGCTTCTTGAGGGTGAAAGAAGAGAGTGAAAAAGCTTGCTTAAAACTCAACATTCAAAAAACTAAGATCATGGCATCCAGTCCCATCACTTCATGGCGGATAGATGGGAAAAAGTGGAAACAGTGACAGATTTTATTTTCTTGGGCTCCAAGATCACCGTGGATGGTGACTGCAGCCATGAAATGAAAAGATTTCACTCCTTGGAAGAAAAGCTATGACAAACCTGTGCTGTGCTGTGCGCTTAGTCACTAAGCGTACTAAAAAGCAGATATATCATGTTGCTGACAAAGGTTCATATAGTCAAAGCTATGGCTTTTCTAGTAGTCATGCATGAATGTGAGAGTTGGACCATAAAGAAGGCTGAGTGCCAAAGAATTGATGCTTTCAACCTGTGGTGCTGGAGAAGACTCTTGAGAGTCCATTGGACAGCAAGGTCAAACCAGTCAATCTTAAAGGGAATGAACCCTGAATCTTCATTGGAAGGACTGATGCTGAAGCTCCAATACTTTGGCCACCTGATGCAAAGAGCTGACTCACTGGAAAAGACCCTGATGCTGGGAAAGACTAAGGGCAGGAGGAGAAGGGGTGACAGAGGATGAGATGGTTAGATGGCATCACCGACTCAATGGAAAGAGTTTGAGCAAGCTCCAGGAGATAGCAGAAGACAGAGGAGCCTGTCTCTGCTGCAGTGCATGGAGTCACAAAGAGTTGGACATGACTTAGTGACTGAACAATAACTAGTAGAGTTAGGAAAAATATTTTTGAGATAAAAGTCTAAAAACATACGAAACATTATAAATTTCTCAAAAAAGTTGTATGCATAAAAATATGTATACTGTATCTCCAGTGTAAATAAAATGGTTGTTGCTGTTGCTGTTTAGTTGCTGTCATGTCTGAGTCTTTGCAACCCCATGGACTATAGCTTGCCAGGCTCCTTCTGTCCACGGGATTTTCCAGGCAAGAATACCAGAGTGGGTTGTCATTTCCTTCTCCAGGGAATCTTTCCAACTCAGGGATGACACCTGCATCTCCTGTATTGGCAGGTGGATTCTTTACTCCTGAGCCTTATCAAATTGCAAATTTCCATTCATCAAAAGAAATGGCTAGTAGGGAAACTAGGTTTTCAACTTCACAACATCACTGTAATAAAACTGTGCCAAGGTAACAGTTGCTTATGTTAATGTATCTGTACTCCCCAACTGGGAATACACAAGATATGTTTAAGTATAAATAAAATGGTTTAAAAAAAACCCAAAAAACAAAAAACAGCATTTTAAAGTATTTTGATAGAGCATAAAAATGCAAGGAAAGCAAAAAAAAAAAAATTATGGTATATTCAGGAAGAAAAGCACAATTTCTAAAGAAAATGAAAAAGATGAATGATATTTTCCTATAATTTGTTTGCAGGTTCTCTTGTATTTATTCCAAAAAGGGAATGATGTTTCTTATTGGCTTCTTGTGTTTTGGTAAAAGACAGATGATGAAGGAGTGGAGTGTTACAAGAACTGTTGGTTTAATGCTCTTGTGCAAAGGGCAATTTAATTACATATTGAAGGCTCAGTTAGTTTTACTTTGATGAGAATATAGTTCTACCATGTTGTAACCAGAATACTCATTAAGTGATTTGATGATTTAAATATACACCATACACTTTTCCTGATTTAAATATACACTATAACCTGTGATCCTTTTTTTTTAAAAATTAGAACCCTGACACAAAATACATTTGCTTAATGTTCATTTTCTTTCCTTATGTTGCATAAAATAGTCTATTTTTGTAGAGTTTGATCTTTCTTTGTGGCTAAATCTAATTCCATTCATATGATTCTGAAACATAATAATATGACTCACTTTTAGGGACCTACTAGATGCCAACCACTTTATACATTCTAATGGAAAAAACCTTACAAGACCAGATGGTGGATCTGAACTCAAGGCAGTTTGGAATAAAGCTTGTATGATACTATTCATGGTATAAGACTGTCTTCTGGCATGTGTGTAAACTTCTTTCTTAGATTGCCATGAGGAGAAAACTCTATAAATCTCATCTATTTCAGAGACAATTTTACAGAATTTCTAACTGGAAATGGGGAGAAGACCTCTGAAAGTGCTAAAGCTGTAAGTTTTGGGGAATGCTTCACTGATGGCTCAGTGGTCAACAATCTGCCTGCCAATGTAGGAAACGCAGGTTCGATCCCTGGGTCAGGAAGATCCCCTGGTAAAGGAAATGGCAATCCACTCCAGTATTCCTGCCTGGGAAATCCCATAGACAGAGAGCCTGGGTGGGGCAATAGTCCAAGGGGTCTCAAAAGAGTAGGACATAGTGACCAATGCACAGAAACGCTGCTCTCCATCACCTCACCTGACCCCTAGATGGTGCTATGGGTTCAACAGCAGTGCCAGGCTGAAGTAAATGGTGGAGACAGGTTTGGGACAAGAGGAGGTTGAAGTAGAAGGGAGAGCAACTCTCCTTGAGGTTAAAAGTCCACACAGCTTTCCTTAATTATAATCCAGCTATACAACCCAGGCACAAGCAGAGCTATATCTCATTTTTTCCAGAAATGTGTGGCAAGAGAATTATGAATTGATTTCTACTGACTGATATTGTCATTTCAGAGATGAGATAGATAAAACTCCATTTTCGCTTTATTTTTCAGAAACAAGGACTGCTAGGCTTGTAGCTTTATGTTTCTCTACCGATTCCGCCCTCGTCCCTCTTTCCATCACCATGTGATTAAAAACACACATGCCTCAATAATGCACGATAGGTTCTGTGCTAGACAAGAGGGATAGAGAGATAGACACATCTGCTTTTGAGACTTCATTCACTTGCGTAAGAATCTAATCTCTTCAAACTAGGTTATAAAGTCACTGAAGGCAGGGCCAGGGCTAATTAATACAAAGATCTAATAAATATATGTTAAGAGACTAAGTCAGCAAATATATTCCCTGTTACATTTATGAGTTCAGAATGCAGAGTTCTCATTATTACAGTTCACTTTCAATGTTTTTCTTGAAATTCATAGGTTAATGTTTAGGAATGGAATCCACCCTCGCCAGCATATTAATGTTATCTTATCAAAACTATATAACCTGAATGATAACTGTCAGGGTTCAGATGGTGTCCTATGTTAGCTGGACATTTTATATCTCAAAAGATGTTAGCTAGTCTTAGCTCTCATTTCACTGGATTTCATACCTGTGAAAAATAGGAAAGGACTCCATTGGGGCTGGTCCTCTCATGCTTGTCCCCAAATATGGGAAAAAGCCCTCATGCACCTGTCGCTGGGCACTAGGAAAGGATCCCATCAGGGCTGACCCATGAGTGCCTGGTGGCCAAATGCTAGGGAAGACCCTTGTTGGGGCTGGTCCATGTGCCTGCTACCAGGCCAATAAGAAAGGCCATGGCCATGGCTGACCATTTCTTGAGGGTGGCCAGGAGCTATGAAAAGCTCCCACCAAGGTTGGATCTCTCCCACTCATGGCCACTTCTCTGCAGACCTCATCACCTGACTTCAGTGGATCTACTCTGGTGGCCTGGTGAAAGCAATGTCTAGGAGATACCAGGGCCAATTGCTGACCTACTCACAGTTGAGGTGGGGCCAAGAGTAGTACCAACATCAGCATAATCTGAAAATTACGCTGATGTGCACCAGGTGAAAGGTGACACGACAGAGCACACCCATAGGTGAACAGCTCCAAAGAAGGAATACCGGTAGCTTCCCTCCAGCAGGAGTGCCCCAACCCTACCTGCCTTGAATCACAGATCAAGAACACAGCTAAGAAGCAGATCTGGGGGCCCTTAATCCAACAAGATTGGAGAAGGAAATGACAACACACTCCAGTATTCTTGCCTGGAAAATTCCATGGACAGAGGAGCCTGGTTAGCTACAGTCTATGGGGTTGCAAAGAGTTGGACATAATTTAGCAACTGACCAACAAATCCAACAACTAGGGAGCAGACCCTGCCCCTGACAAGGCAGTGACTACCACAGAGCAAAGCAGAGGCCCTGGTGACTATCCAGGGCAGGCTCTGGTCACTACAGTACCACACAAACACCCTATCACAAGTCTGGTTTTAGTAGTTGTGGGCTCTGTGGGGATGTACAAGTAGGGGTAGGGTCAGACCAGAGTTCAAGCTGCCTACATAGTTACCACAGAGGGTGCAGGTAGACAATTACTGCATTACTGGGACCTAAGCTCAGTGCACTGGGACTGGTGACTGGATGATAACAATACCTGAGAGTCACCAAGGCCAACGGCTGGCATCTTTACAGTTAAGGCAGAACTGAGAATAGTTCCAACAGCAGTATATGTTATGAGCCCACACAATGGGCAAAAGGGGACACAAGGAACACAACCACAGGTGAATAGCTCCAATGGAGGAAAACTCAGTGGCTGATCTCCAAGTGGGAGTGCTCCAATCTCACTTACCTCACAGTACAGACCAGAATCTCAGCTAAGTAACAGATCTGGGGGCCTCAACTGCAACAACTAGGGAACAGATCCTGCCCCTGACCACGTAGCAACAAGCAGAGAGCAAAGGTGAGGCCCCACTCAATAGCTAGGGCAGGCTCTGATCAACACAACACCAATCAAACTGCCTATCAAGGGGATGACAGCACAAGCCTCTGGACTAACCTCACTCACCAGCGGGCAGACCCCATAAGCAAGAGGAACTAAGATCTTGCAGCTGGTGGAAAGAAGGCCACAAACTCAAAAAGTCTGACAAAATGAGATGACAAAGAAATATATTTCAGACAAAGGAACAAGATAAAAACCTATAAGAACAACTAAATGAAGAGGAGATACGCAATCTATCTGAAAAAGAATTCTAAGTAATGATAGAAAAGATGACCTAAGATCTCCAAAACAGAATAAAGGCATGCATTGAGAAGATACAATAAAAAGTTAGCAAAGACCTAAAAGAACTAAAGAACAAACAAACAGAAAAGAATAACAACTAAAATGAAAAAAAAATATACTATAAGGCGTCAATAGTAGAATAACTGAGGCAGAAGAATGGATAAATGACCCGGAGGACAGAATGGTAGAAATCTTTGCTGCAGAACAGAATAAAGCAAAAAGAATGAAAAGAAATGAGAATAGTTTCAGAGACATATGGGACAACATCAAACATGCCAACATTCAAATTACAGGGGTTCTAGAAAAAAGGAAAAAGGAAAGGGACTGAAAAATATTTGAAGAGATCATAGTTGAGAACTTCCCTAACATGGGAAAGGAAATAGTCACCAAGGTCCAGGAAGTGCAGAGAGTCCCATAGAGGATAAATCCAAGGAGAAATACACAAAGGTACATATTAGTCAAACTAACAAAAGTTAAATACAAAGAAAAAATACTAAAAACAACAAGGGGAAAGCAACAAACAACATACAAGGGAAACCTCATAAAGTTACCAGCTGATTTTTCAGCATAAACTCTGCAGGCCAGAAGGAAGTGGCAGGAACGTGATGAAAGGGAAAAATCTACAACCAAGAACACTCTACTCAGCAAGGGTCTCATTCAGATTTGGCAGAGAAATCAAAAGTTTTACAGAGAAGCAAAAGCTAAGAGAATTTATTTAGCACAATCAAACCAGCTTTCAGCAATTACTAAAGGAACTTCTCTAGGCACAAAACACAAGAAAAGAGAACAAAAGACAAAGGGAAGGAAACAAAACAAAACAATACATATAAAAACAAACCTTCCAAAATTAAGAAGATGGCAATAGGAACATATATCGATAATTATCTTAAATGTAAATGGATTAAATGTTCCAACCAAAAGATAAAGGCTGACTGAATGGATACAAAAACAAGACCTGTATATATATGCTGTCTACAAGAGACCATCTTCAGACCTATGGATACATACAGATTGAAAGTGAGGGGATGGAAAGATATTCCATGCAAACAAATCAAAAGAAAGGTGGAGTAGCTATACTCTTCAGACTTTTAAGAGTAGCTATACGCTTTTTTTTTTTCTATTTTATTTTTTAAATTATGAAAGTATGATAACACATTTACAGGAGACTTAGAAAATACAGAACAAGGTTACATATAGTTTCATGATATATTTATAATACAATTATTTTTACAGTAGATAAATTAAGATTTTTAGATGGAGTCTCAATATCAAACTCTCAAAAATTAATAGAATGAACATACAGAGAAGCAGAACGATCTAGCAGACCTGAAAAACATTGTGAACCAATTCAATATAATTAAGATTTATACAGTTTTCATACAACAGTAGGATACAAATTCTATTCAAGTTCCCACAGACTGTAAACTAAGAGACACTGGAATATATCCAGAGACATAAAACAAGGTGCAAACATTTTATTGTCTAAAAGTATTAAAATCATACAGAGTCTGTTCTATCACTGCAATTATGTTAGAAATCAATATCAAAAGATTTTTGAAAATCATCTACATATTTTCAAGTGTAATGTGACATTTACTAAGAGAGATCTTTGATTTGGCCATCAAAAGCCTCAGCAAAGTTAGACTAAAAAAACAGAGGGTGATTGCAGAGAAGAAAGAATTTAAATGAGAAATTAGTATATCAAAATGAGAAACTGATATTAAAGACGTTAAAATAAAATTCCATGTATTTGGAAATTAAATGTTCATTTTTAAATGATGAATGTATCTAAGAAGCCATAACAAAGAAAATTTAAAAAGATTTGTAATAGAATAAATACGAAAAGAGAATTTTCGAGAATTTGTTGCATGTAGCTGAAGTTGATCAATGCAAGTAAACAGAATGTGGAGTCTTGAATAAGGTATGAAAACAAATAATGGATGCTAGCATAAAATTTTGTGAAATTTGAACAAAATCTGTACTTTAGTTAATAATACTATGAAGTGAAGTCCTTCAGTCGTGTCCGACTCTTAGCGACCTCATAGACTGTAGCCTATCAGGCTCCTCTGTCCATGGGATTTTCCAGGCAATAGTACTGGAGTGGATTCCCATTTCCTTCTCCAGGGGATCTTCCTAACCCAGGGCTCGAACCTGGGTCTCCCGCATTGTAGACAGACGTTTTTTACCGTCTAAGCCACCAGGAAGTCCAATAATACTATATCACTTGTTAATTTCCTATTTTTTTAAATAACATGGCATTTCTAATTTATATTCACTCAAAACTTTGATATAGTTTCATGTATTTTGGCATCTAGTATTACCGATAAAAATCTAGAAAATTTATTATCTTAGTGATTTTTAAAAAATTTGAATGAGGCTTGAAACTTCTAATCCAATTCTGAGAATATAAAGAAATACAAAATAGACTTTAAAATAAAGACTGCTAAAAGAGACAGAAGGACACTACATCAAGGGACCAATCCAAGAAGATTTAACAATTGTAAATATTTATGCACCCAACATAGGAGTACCTCAATACACAAAGCTAATGCTAACAGCCATAAAAGGGAATATCAAAAGTAACACAGTTAATAGTGGGGGATTTAACACCCTACTTATACCAATGGCTAGATTATCAAGACAGAAAATAATAAGGAAATACAAGCTTTAAATGAAACATCAGACCAGACAGACTTAATTGATATTTATAGGACATTCCCCCTGAAAGCAGCAGAATACATTTTCTTCTCAAGTTTATACAAAACAGTCTCTAGTATAGATCACATTCTGGGTCACAAATCAAGCCTTAGTAAATTTAAGAAAACTGAAATCGTATCAAGCATTATTTTCTTCCACAATGCTATGAGATTTGAAATCAATTACCAGGAAAAACTGTAAAAAACACAAACACATGGAGGCTAAACAATATGCTACTAAATAACCAATGGGTCACTGAAAAAAATCAAAGAGGAAATCAAAAATACCTAGACACGAATGGCAATGCAACCACGGTGAACCAAACCTATGGGATGCAGCAAAAACATTTCTAAGAGGGAAATTTATAGTGATACAACCTTACCTCATGAAACAAGAAAAATCCCAAATAAAATCCCCCAAATGATCCCCAATCTAACTTTAGACCTACAGCAACTAGAGAAAGAATAAACAAAACCCAAAGTTAGTAGAAAAAAAGAAATAATAAAAATCATAAGAGCAGAAATAAATGAATACAAAGAAAACAATAAAAAAGATCAATGAAATTAAAAGCTGATTCTTTGAGAAGATAAACAAAATTGATAAACTTTTACCCAGACTCATAAACAAAAAAAGGGAGAGGACTCATTAATAAAATTAGAAATGAAAAAGGAGAAGTTACAACTGACCTCACAGAAAAAAAAAGGATCTTAAGAGACTACTACAAGCCAATAGTATGCCAATAAAATGGACAACCTGGAAGAAACTGACAAATTCTTAGAAAGGTACAGCCTATCAAGACTGAACTAGGATGAAATAGAAAATATGAACAAACCAATCAGAAGTCATGAAATTGAAACTGTGATTAAAAATCTTCGAGAAAATAAAAGTCCAGGACCAAACTGCTTCACAGACAAATTTTATGAAGCATTTAGAGAAGAGCTAACATTTACCCTTCTCAAACTCTTCCAAAATACTGCAGAGAGGAAAACGCCTAAGCTATTCTGCGAGGCCACCACCACCTTGATACCAAAACTAGACAAAGATGTCATAAAAAAAGAAAATTACAAGCTGATAGAAGCAAAAATCCTCAACAAAATAATAGCAAATAGAATCCAACAATACATCAAAAGAATCATACATCATGATCAAGTGGGGTTTACGCCAGGAATGCAAAGATTCTTCAATGCACGCAAATCAATCAATGTGATATACCATACTAACAAACTAAAGGATAAAAACCATATGACCATCTCAATAGATGCAGAAAAAGTTTCTGACAAAATTAAACACTTATTTATGAAAAAAAACTTTCCAGAAAGTAGGCCTAAGCAGAACGAACCTACCTCAACTTAATAAAGATCATCTGTGACAAATCAACAGCAAACATCATTCTCCGTGGTGAAGAACCAAAACATTTCCCCTAAGATCAGGAACAAGAAAAGGATGTCCTCTCTTATCACTATTATTCAACATAGTTTTGGAAGTCCTAGCCATGGCAATCATAGAAGAGAAAGAAATAAAAAGAATACAAATTGGAAAAGTAAAATTGTCATTGCTTGCAGATGACATGATACAAAAAAACTGAAAGAGGCCACCAGAAAACTACTGGTGCTCATCAGTGAATCTGGTAAAGTTGCAGAATACAAAATTAATGCACAGGGAAAAAAAATTAATGCGCAGGGATCTCTTGCATTCCTATACACTAACAACAGAGGAGCAGAAAGAGAAATTAAGGAAACAATCTCATCTACCAGTGCAACAAAAAAATAAAGAACCTAGGAATAAACCTACTTAAGGAGGCAAAAGATCTGGACTCAGAAAACTATAGGATACTGATGAAGAAATCAATGGCAATACACATAGATGGAGATACATATCAAGTTCTTGGACTGGAAGAATCAATATTGTGAAAATTACTATACTACCCAAAGCAATCTACAGATTCAATACAATCCCTATTAAATTACCAATGCATTTTTCAAGGAATTGGAACAAAAATTTTTAGTTTGTATGGAAGCACAAAAGACCCTGAATGGCCAAAGCAATCTGGAGAAAGAAAAATGGAGCTAGAGGAATCAGGTTCCCTGACTTCAGGCTATACTACAAAGCTACAGAAATCAAGACAGTATGGTACTGGCACAAAAACATAAATATAGATCAACAGAATAGGAGAGAAAGCCCAGAGATAAACCCAGTCATCTATGGTAACCTAATCTATGACAAAGGAGGCAAGAATATACAATGGAGAAAAGACAGTCTTTTCAATAAAGACTGAGAAAACTGGACAGTTACTTGCAGAAGAATGAAATTAGGACACTTCCTAACAACATAAACAAAATAAACTCAAAATGGATTAAAGACCTAAATGTAAGGCTAGATACTATAAAACTCTTTAGAGGAAAACACAGGCAGAACACTCTCAGACATAAATTGCAATAACATCTTTTTTGACCTCCTCGAGTAATGAAAATGAAAACAAACAAATGGTACCTAAGTAAACTTATAAGTTTTTGTACAGCAAAGGAAACCATAAACAAAATGACAATCCTTAGAATGGAAAAAATATTTGCAAATGAAGCAGTTGACAAGGGACTGATCTCTAAAATACATAAACAGCTAATGCAGCTCAATATTTAAAAGCGAACAACCCAGTGAAAAATGGGTGAAAGCTCTAAATAGACATTTGTCCAAAGAAGACATATACATGCCCAACAAATGCATGAAAAGATGCTCAACATCACTAATTGTTAGAGAAATGCAAATCGAAACTAAAATGAATTAACACCTCACACTGACCAGTATGGCCATCATCAAAAAAATCTACAAACAATAAAAATGCTGGAGAGGATGTAGACAAAAGGGATCTCTCCTACACTGTTGGTGGGAATGTAAACTGATAGAGCCACTATGGAGAACACCATGGAGAATCCTTAAAATACTAAGAATAAAATTACCATATGACCCAGCAATCCCACTACTGGATACATACCCTGAAAAACCATAAATGAAAAAGACACATGTATCCCATATTCACCACTGTAAACAATAGCCAGGACGAGGAAGCAATTGAAGCGTTGATCAAGAGGAACGGATAAAGAAGATATGCTACACATGTACAATGGAATATTACTCAGTCATAAAGAGGAATGAAATAGTGCCATCTGTAGAGATGTGGATGGACCTAGAGACTGTCATACAAAGTCGAGCAAGTCAGAAAAAGAAAAACAAATTTTTCATAATATGGCTTACATGTGGAATCTAGAAAAATGGTATAGATGAATATATTTGCAAAGCAGAAATTGAGACACAGATATAGAGAACAAACTATGGATACCAAGGAGGGAAGAGGGGGTAGGATGAAATGGGATTGACACATACATATATATACTACTATATGTATATATACATAGTAGTATAGGAGTGCATCAAGGCTGTATATTGTCACCCTGCTTATTTAACTTATATGCAGAGTACATCATGAGAAATCCTGGGCTGGATGAAGCACAAGCTGGAATCAAGGATGCCGGGAGAAGTATCAATAACCTTAGACATGCAGATGACACCACCCTTTTGGCAGAAAGCAAAGAAGAACTAAAGAACCTCTTGATGAAAGTGAAAGAGAAGAGTGAAAAGGCTGGCTTAAAACTCAACACTCAGAAGATTAAGATCATGGCATCTGGTTCCATCACTTCATGGGAAATAGATGGGGAAATAGTTTAAACAGTGACAGACTTTATATTTTTGGGCTCCAAAATCACTGCAGATGGTGACTGCAGCCATGAAATTAAAAGATGCCTGCTCCTTGGAAGAAAAGTTATGACCAACCTAGATAGCATATTAAAAAGCAGAAATATTACTTTGCCAACAAAGGTCCGTCTAGTCAAGGCTATGGTTTTTCCAGTGGTCATGTATGGATGTGAGAGTTGGACTATAAAGAAAGCTGAGCACCAAAGAATTGATGGTTTTGAACTCTGGTTGGAGAAGACTCTTGAGAGTCCCTTGGACTGCAAGGAGATTCAACCTGTTAATTCTAAAGGAAATCAGTCCTGAATATTCATTGGAATGACTGATGCTGAAGCTGAAACTCCAATACTTTGGCCACCTGATGTAAAGAACTGACTCATTGGAAAAGACCCTGATGCTGGGAAAGATTGAAGGTGGGAGGAGAAGGGGTCAACAGAGGATGAGATGTTTGGATGGCATCACTAAAGCAATGGACATGAGTTTGAGCAAGCTCCATGAGTTGGTGATAGACAGGGAAGCCCGGCGTGCTGCAGTCCACGGGGTCACAAAGAGTCGGACACAACTGATGTATGTACATATATATATACACACATATGTATATGTATGTATATACTCTTGAGAGTCCGTTGGGCAGTAAGGAGATCAAACCAGTCAATCTTAAAGGAAATCAACCCTGAATACTCATTGGAAGCACTGATGCTGAAGCTGAAACTCCAATACTTTGGCCACCTGATGCAAAGAACTGACTCATTGGAAAAGACCCTGATGCTGGGAAAGATTGAAGGTGGGAGGAGAAGGGGTCAACAGAGGATGAGATGTTTGGATGGCATCACTAAAGCAATGGACATGAGTTTGAGCAAGCTCCATGAGTTGGTGATAGACAGGGATGCCCGGCGTGCTGCAGTCCACGGGGTCACAAAGAGTCGGACACAACTGATGTATGTACATATATATATATACACACATATGTATATGTATGTATATACTCTTGAGAGTCCGTTGGGCAGTAAGGAGATCAAACCAGTCAATCTTAAAGGAAATCAACCCTGAATACTCATTGGAAGCACTGATGCTGAAGCTGAAACTCCAATACTTTGGCCACCTGATGCAAAGAACTGACTCATTGGAAAAGACCCTGATGCTGGGAAAGATTGAAGGTGGGAGGAGAAGGGGTCAACAGAGGATGAGATGTTTGGATGGCATCACTAAAGCAATGGACATGAGTTTGAGCAAGCTCCATGAGTTGGTGATAGACAGGGAAGCCTGGCATGCTGCAGTCCACGGGGTCACAAAGAGTCGGACACAACTGATGTATGTACATATATATATACACACATATGTATATGTATGTATATACTCTTGAGAGTCCGTTGGGCAGTAAGGAGATCAAACCAGTCAATCTTAAAGGAAATCAACCCTGAATACTCATTGGAAGCACTGATGCTGAAGCTGAAGCTCCAATACTTTGGCCACCTGATGCAAAGAGCCAACTCATTGGAAAACGCCCTGATGCTGGGAAAGACTGAAGACAGAAGGAAAAGAGGACAACAGAGGATGAGATGGTTGGAAGGCATCACCGACTCGATGGACATGGACGTGGGCAAACTCTGGGAAATGGTGAGGGACAGGGAGGCCCGGCATGCTTCAGTTCATGGGCACAACTTGGCAAATGAACAACAACAGTGTATAACATAGATAACTAACGAGAACCTAGTGTATAGCACAAGAAACTCTACTCAGTGGTCTGTGGTGATCTGAACGGGAAGGAAATCTAAGAAAGAGAGGAAATATGTATATGTATAACTGATTCACTTTGCTGTACAGCAGAAATTAACACAACACTGTGAAGCAACTATATTCTAATAAAAATTAAAAATATAAAAATAAACTTTTTAATTAAAACATTCAGCAATTATAAAAAAGAAGGATATTTGCCTTTTGTGGTTGGATAACCTTCCGGAGGTGATGACATATTAGCTGCAATATCAGTCATATATTAAAATGAAATGGTTAACATTAAAACACAATCTGTTTAATGTAATTATTCTATATATTTCATAAAAGTTAACTCTGTAAATCTGATTCAAATATATCAGAATCATGATATCTTGTTCTGTAAGCTATTTGAGAAGGCCAACAGGGACAAAGAATAACAAAAGGTCAAAGAAATATTACTGCTAGCAATTTTGACAACTTATAAGTAAATATTATTCTTTTAAAAAATTTCTTTCATCCTTTGATTTCTGGATGTGCTGGGTCTCTGTTGCTGTGTGGGCTTCTCTCTAGTTGTCGAGAGTGAGGCTGCTCTCTGGTCCTGGGGTGAGGGCTGCTCACTGCAGTGGCTCCTCTGGCTGTGGAGCGTGGGCACCGGGGTGTGGGCTCAGCAGCCGTGGCTCTGGGCTCTAGAGCACAGGCTCAATAGCTGCGGCATGTGGGCTTAGTTGCGCCATGGCTTGGGAGATCTTCCTGGATCAGGGATCGAACCCATGTACACCACATTGGCAGGCAGATTCTTTACCACTAAGCTACCACAGAAGTCCCTATTCTTTCTTTTAAGTAAATATTAAAATGTTTTTAAATTATGTAAGTATGATAACATATTTACAGGAGGGGGCCGGGTACCATGCCGGGGTCACATGGAGGTGGGCACCTGGCACCTCCCATAGGCCCCTGGCGAGGGGTGGTGGGCCAGCCCCTGGCGTGCCCAATGCCCAGTAGGGAGTGGAAAATACAGAACAAAGTTACATACAGTTCTATTATATATTACAATTTTTAAGTAGGTAAATCAAGATTTTTAGTTGGAGCTGCAATATCAAACTCTCAAAAATTGATAGAATGAGTAGACAGAAAAGTAGGACTTTTCAGTAGGACTGAAAGCACTGTGAATGAATTCAACACAATTAAGATTCATACAATTTCACACAACAGTAGGATACAAATTCTATTCAAGTTCCCATAAACTAAGAAATTATACTTCTTGACCAGAATTGCAGGATTCTCTGAAATTGGAAGATCAACTTAAACAACTCAAAATATACACTAAAAAGAAGGTCCTGAAAAATGCGGATAATAGGGTAGGATAATAGTTCTCAAACTTTTTTATAGAAACAACTTCTCAAACATATTAGCTTCATGTAACTTTAATAGAAAATTGTTTAAAAAATTATACAATACTGACAACATACAGCACTTGTCTGGTGGCTCAGTGATAAAGAATCTGACTGCCTATGCAGAAGACAGGTTCGACACCTGATCTGGGAAGATCGCACATGCCGTGAAGCAACAAAGACCATGTAACACAACTATTGAGCCTGTGCTCTAGAGCCTGGGAACCGTGACTACCAAAACCCGCGTTCCCTAGAGCCCATGCTCCTCAACAAGAGAAGCCATTGCAGTGAGAAGTCCTCACGCCGCAACTAGAGAATAGCACCTGGTCTCCACAAGTAGAGAAAAATCTGCACAGCAACATGACTCAGCACAGCCAACAATAAATACAGAAACAAACATTTTAAAAGTTAAGTCAAAGAAAATATTTTTTTTAAAGATAATATATAATCAACAGAAATGTAGCTAAAAAGCAAACAGCTTTTTAATATGAGCAGTTACCTACAAAAACATTAAAATAGTAATGTTTCCTTGATTTGGATTGGCAAATATTATTTTCAATTTTATTTGATTAACAAATATTCTGTTTAGTTTTTCCAAAGTAAGTGAAACTCTGTCTTTCTGATAATATTATTTGACTTGAGTGAAATATTGAAAAAATATAAGACACAAAATGATTGTACCTGAAATTTTAATCTTTTAAACTTAGGTTAAAGTATGATGATAAGCTACCTGAGTATTTTATATTACAATTTGACATATCATGTAATTTTAAAAGTCCCCCTCAGCAGTTACACAGCTTATACTTAAGAAACTGAAAACAATACTGAAAATTGAGACCAAAAAACAAATCAAAACCAAGAAAATTCAAACAGTTACTAATATAATTGCTTATTTGGCACAGCATCTGGCTTATAAAAATTCCTCTCTCCAAAAGTCAAAAAATGGAATACTCTGCCATGTAAATTTTACTTTTTAGTCAAACAATGGGAAATTGGTAGATTATAATATCCATCACCAATAAGCCTTCTTTGAGTAAGTATCAATTGACTCTGACCATAATTGATAACCTAAGCCAATAGTACATTCTGTTACAATTCCAGGTTCAAAAGGTTAATTATGGCCTGGCCACAGGCTCATCTGGAAATCTGAAACTGACTGCTGCATGTCTTCCTAATGAAGACGTACTGCATATATTATAGCAGCATGCTGCCGAGTGACTAGAACCTCCAACATCAACGTTGCAGGCAAGCGCTAACCTTCACGCCAATTCAGCTGTCATTCTCACAGTTTATATCCTGCCAGGTCCTTTCATTCTCTGAGAAAGAAAGTGTCTGATAACTGTATTTCCCTTGCAAAGGCAAGATTTCTCTTTTCATTCTAATGAATACAGAAATCAATAGTGGTAAGTCAATTCAAACTATGTTATGAATTAACAATACCCAGGAAAGTTAAGAAGAGATTAGAGTAATGATGAGAGTTATCATTTGTCACCAAAATCTTTAATTTGCATGTAGATTTACTGCCCCAGCACATGAGGCATTAGAAAAATATCAGCATCTCTTCTTTGCAAGAGGTACTTACACTGTCCTTGTATTTGCAGGCAAAGAAAATGGCAGGCTGAATTATGAGCACCTGCTCACAAATAAAGCCAATTCAGCAACCTTCGTTGCCTGTATCCAATATTCACCGCCAGTCTGAAGAAGAAGAACTAGTTCTAGTTCTAAAACAGAGTTTAGGGACTAAGATATCTCTCTACAGCATAGGTTCTGAACAGATCATATGACAACTACTAAGCAAGGAAAGCATTCCTTTGATGGGTAATGTAGAAGCAGAGGGCTATAATAAAAAGAGCACTGGAATATATGAGGCTGACAGTGCAGTTGTTGTGTTCTTTACTATCCATGTGGCCTTTTAACAAAACGTTTAGCTTTTCTGGGTCTCAATTTCTCTTCCTGTAAAGTAAGAACAATAATTCCTGCTTAGTTTATCTCATAAATCAGAGGTGTTTCAACCACAGTTATATACTAGAATCATATTGAACTTAAAAAAACAAAAGAATAAAAGAATGGCATTTGCAGCATCAGGGATGGACTTAAGAGACTTACCATATTAAGGAAGTCAGATAGAGAAAACCAAACATGATATCACTTAAAAGTGGAATTAAAAAGAAACAGTACAAATGAACTTACAAAACAGAAACAGACTCATAGACACAGGAAACAAACTTATGCTTTCCAAAGGGGACGTAGAGAGAGGGGTAAATTAGGAATGTGGGGTTAACAGGCATACACTGCTATATATAAAATAGATACATACAAAGGATCTAATGCATAGCACATGGAACTATATTCAATATTGTATGATAAATCTATAACAAAAGAATAAAAAAGGACATAGATATATAATATATATATATAACTGAAGCACTTTGCTAAACCTGAAACTAACATTGTAAATCAACTATATTTCAGTTAAAAAAAAAAGATATCTTAGTCCTATCCCAATTAATTCTTATTTAATTAGTTTAGGGAGGGGCCCAGGCATGAGTATTTTCTAGTAGTAGTTGTGAGAAAAGCTTCTTCTAAATTTACTTTTAAAACCTTTTAGTATTGGAAATATTCAAACCAACATAATGAATACTTTAATGAACCCCAGTTACCCATCACCAAGCTTTAATGATTATCAGTACTTTGATCATCTTGTATAATCTATTTTCCCATCCCCCAACACTAAAAAATTTCTGTTGGAATCTTCTACAACAAATCTACGTGCTATGTGCTAGGTTGCTTCTGTCGTGTCTGACTCTGCAACGCCATGGACTGTAGCCCACCAAGCTCCTCTGTCTATGGGATTCTCCAGGCAAGAATACTGGAGTGAGTTGTCACGCCCTCCTCCAGGGGATCTTCCTGACCCAGGGATCACATATCTCTTACATCACCTCCATTGGCAGGTGGGTTCTTTACCATTAGCGCCACCTGGGAAGTCCACAACAAATCTACAAAATTCCCATATTGTACAGCCAGTATTGAGAACCACATGAAAATTCTGAAAATACTTTCCATAATATAAAAGAATGACAATAAAAACAAATCCATGCCCAAATGGGTTGTATTAGGCTCAAGAATTTTTTACTGAAGCTGACTAACTCAACAGTTAGTGAATACCATTTCAATCATTTTCTCCTTTGAACTGACTAGTTCTTTCATAAAACAAACCCTTCAAGGCCACAGTAGAAACGTCTCATTTGTCCCTTCACGCCCTGTATTTTCATCTTTATTCCACCATGTAATAGTTCCCCAAACAGGAAATTACCCTCTCCTGGCCTTTCAGCACCTTCTTACCCAGTCACCTCCCATTTGGCCTCAAAGCCCAAATATAAACATCATGAAGTCTTCCAGCTCCTCTCTCCTGTGTCCTGCCCTCCTCAAGCCCAAGGAAGGTGTCCCTCCAGCCCTGTCTTTACCTCAGTCACAGGTTTATCTCCACGTACCATTTCTTACCAGTCTCATCACTAAACACATGATTCTTAAGGGTTATGATGACTTCTTAACAGATCTGGTCCTCGGCAGGCATTCAATATGTGAATGCTCGAGGATTCAAAACTGCTGGTCAGTCATTTTCTCTAGGAGCCCAATTAGATATGCTTACAGTTCGCTCACCCAACTACTAATGTACCTCAACTGACTGCCTAAAGGGCAACAAGCAGGGTGACCACTTAACAGTCAAAATACTGAAAACATAAGAATTTGTGATGAATCCTAATTACATTTTTTCCAACAATACCTCCAACCTTGGAATGGCTTGCCGCAGAGAACCTAGTTTCTGAATCATGCTATCATTTAGACAGAATGATTCTAAAAAGTACATACAGGTTTTTTGCTATTCTAAGATGTAAAACAGAGGGATGTTTTCAAATAAAGAAAATCGTTCTTTCCTCTCTAAATGTTCTAGTTTAAAGATATTCACAACATGCTAAGAAGCAAAGCTTACTAACCTATAAAATGAATACCAGGCCACCACTTATATAAACATATATTATTTCCCAATGATTTTTCCTTGACTTAGTAGACCACTAAAAATGACTGTAAAAAATAATTGTATTCAACAATGAAAATAAGAACAGTTGTAAAAATTGTAGCATTAACGACACCAACAATAGAGACATCTAATTCTTAACAAATACTTTCTATGTGTCAGCTATCATGCTAAGAATATTATCTCAATCCTCACATCAACTCTATAAAGTAGGTATTATTATCCACATTCTGTGACAAAACTCAAGCTCAGAGAGCTCAGAAACCTGCCTAAAGAAAAAGCGCTAGGAAATAGTGGTGTAGGAACTTAGTTTCTTGGGTAAGTTTGAGAGGAAAGAAACAGAAACTTAAAAAGGAGTTAACATGATTCAGTAGCAACTTGAAGAAGAGGGCAATAAACTCTTTTATAAAACATCAGTTTACAAAATAAGATATGAGGTCAAGAATCATAATCACAATTAATGTTTCAAAAAATTATTCAAAACCATCATAATACCCTTTGTACAGTACTAGGGTATGAACTTCAAAAAGTTCAACTACATATTTAGAATTTTTAGTAGCTCTCAGAAATTATAATTATTCCTCTTCTCTCTCCTCCACAGTAACTTTTTTTTGTTGGTAAACTAGCCTTTTAAGATAGACACTGGCCTTCAAAAATTAATTAAGAACTTAGCCTCTTCTTTACAGATCCAGGTCCTATCTTGGTTACATTATTATTTTCCTAAAATTACTCTTTCCCTGTAAGTCGAAATATTTTCTCTAAGTACTCAAAGTGAAATTAATTTATAATTTCTCATCTAATCTGTACCTCTTCTTTTTAAGATTTTACCATTTTACAGAAAATATCTCTCCAAATGCACAGAGTATCACTTCTCTTTTAAAAGTCACTCCTACCTGCCAACAACAACAATCCAATTTATATATTTTATTCTATCTCTGAGGATATGCTTCCTAAATATTTATTGCCTATGCAGCAAACTAAGTCAACAAATTTATAAAACATTTTCCTCCTCAGATTTCCTTTCATTTCATTCCTCATGCCAATAACAGTATCTTCAGTTCAATGACTTTATTAGTGACCTCTGTTTCAAATCCTTTTTGGAAGAAGAGAGGCAAAAACAAGCTAATAAATGTATCAACACTTAGTCTATTGCCTCAAAGTATTAAAGGCACTAACACTGTATAGTCATATAGAGTTTAACACTTATCATGGATGATCAAATCCTTTCACATGCATTTCACATTATTTCATCTGATCTTTACACAATCTGCTGAAACAGAAAGGACAGTTAACATGTCCATTTTGGACTGGAGAAAACTAAGGCTTAGAAAGCTTATGACTAGTCAAAGTAACTGGACTACCAAAACCCTTCTATGTTTCTATGTATTTCTTTATAACTGGACTACTGAAACCCATCTCAATTTCTATGTATTTCTTTATCAGCATCAACAATGGATTTCCTTTGATGGACTATAAACATACTGGATGAAAAGGACAGTACATTTTATTTATAGCTAGCAATGTCTTAAGTAAACTCAGCTGCAAGATGATAAAATAAAAAAGGCTCACACAAGCATATAAATAAGGTCTATGGTCAGTTCCATTCACAGTCCTCTCTTTTCCATGAACCATTCTAAACATGATTAAGGTCATCAAAACAAGCACATCAAGAGGATATAAAGAACACAAGATGGAGTAAAGAACAAACCTCCACAGCATTATAAACTTAGTGAGATTTGGAATTCACACAACTGATCTTAATAAGTGTTAATGAATTTTGAAAAAAATAATAAAAGAACATGAAATTAAATGAAATTATTATGAGGAAAGTAGAGGCAGAATACAAGAAAAAATCACTGAGTAAAATAGAATTGATTATCACATAAAGATTGCACAAACTAAATGTATTTCTCTTTGGTAAATCACAGATTTATACCAGCATCAGCCAGATAGTAAACTCCCAGAATTCATCTACAATCAAGACAGCATAGTTCTGAAAGATCAGAAGAATCACTGTTGGAACACAGGCTTAGGCAGAATGGTATAAAGTTAAGAGTCTACAAAATCTAAAGTCATTTTACTCTCAGATACCTAGACTAATTAAAGGATTAGTTTCTAAGAAAGAGACTGATAAATTAAAGGATTAGTTTCTAAGAAAGAGAAATATTGGGAGGACCCACAAAGGTACACGCCACTTTAAACATATAGATCACTACACAAAGGTGACAATGACGCCAACAGCGACGTCTGTGATAATGAGAAAAAGTGGTCATTGTAGAGAAAAATTTACACAGTGCCAGACACTTGGACTAGTTATTGTTTAGATATAATCACTAATCCTCATCATAACTTTGCAACATAGTCATTATTGGCCTTATTTTCACTAGAGAAAATTTAACAGAAGCTGAATTCAAAAACAAGACCGGGAGCTGACAGCAGCTCAGATCATGAACTCCTTATTGCCAAATTCAGACTTAAATTGAAGAAAGTAGGGAAAACCACTAGATCATTCAGGTATGACCTAAATCAAATCCCTTATGATTATACAGTGGAAGTGACAAATAGATTCAAAGGACTAGATCTCATAGAGTGTCTGCAGAACTATGGACGGCAGTTCCTGACATTGTACTGGAGGAAGTGATCAAGAGCATTCTGAAGAAAAAGAAATGAAAAATGGTTCTCTGAGGAGGCCTTACAAATACTTGTGAAAAAAAGAGAAGCAAAAGGCAAAGGAGAAAAGGAAAGATAAACCCATGTAAATGCAGAGTTACAAAGAATAGCAAGGAGAGACAAGAAACCTTCCTCAGTGATCAGTGCAAAGAAATAGAGGAAAACAACAGAATGGGAAAGACTATAGAGATCTCTTCAAGAAAATTAGAGATACCTGGTGAACATGAAAAATGCAAAGATGGGCACAATAAAGGACAGAAATGGTATGGACCCAACAGAAGCAGAAGATATTAAGAAGAGGTGGCAAGAATCCACAGAAGAATTATACAAAAAAGATCTTCATGACCCAGATAATCACGATGGTGTGATCACTGACCTAGAGCCAGACATCCAGGAATGAGAAGTCAAGTGGGCCTTAGGAAGCATCATTAGGGACAAAGCTAGTGGAGAGGATGGAATTTCAGCTGAGCTATTTCAAATCCTAAAAGACGATGCCATGAAAGCGCTGAACTCAAAGTGCCACCAAATTTGGAAAACTCAGCAGTGGCCCAGGACTGGAAAAGGTCAGTTTTCATTCCAATCCCAAAGAAAGGCAATGCCAAAGAATGCTCGAACTACCGCACAATTACACTCATCTCACATGCTAGCATGGAGAAGGCAATGGCACCCCACTCCAGTACTCTTGCCTGGAAAATTCCATGGACGGAGGAGACTGGTAGGCTGCAGTCCATGGGGTCGCTGAGAGTTGGACAGGACTCAGTGACTTCACTTTCACTTTTCACTTTCATGCATTGGAGAAGGAAATGGCAACCCACTCCAGTGTTCTTGCCTGGAGAATCCCAGGGACGGCAGAGCCTGGTGGGCTGCCGTCTGTGGGGTGGCACAGAGTCGGACACGACTGAAGCGACTTAGCAGCAGCAGCACACGCTAGCAAAGTAATGCTCAAAATTCTCCAAGCCAGGCTTCAACAGTATGTGAACCGTGAACTTCCAGATGCTCAAGCTGGATTTAGAAAAGGCAGAGGAGCCAGAGATCAAAGTGCCAACATCCATTGGATCAGTGAAAAAGCAAGAGCGTTCCAGAAAAACATCTACTTCTGCTTTATTGACTATGCCAAAGCCTTTGACTGTGTGGATCACAGCAAACTGTGGAAAATTCTTCAAGAGATGAGAATTCTTAAAGAGATGACCACCAGACTTACCTCCTGAGAAATCTGTATGCAGGTCAAGAAGCAACAGTTAGAACCAGACATGGAACAACAGACTGGTTCCAAATTGGGAAAGAAGTACGTGAAGGCTGCATACTGTCACCCTGCTTATTTAGCTTACATGCAGAATACATCATGAGAAATGCTGGGCTGGATGAAGCACAAGCTAGAATCAAGGTTGCTGGGAGAGATATCAATAGCCTCAGATATGCAGATGACACCACCCTTATGGCAGAAAGCAAAGAAGAACTGAAGAGCCTCTTGATGAAAGTGAAAGAGAGTGAAAAAGCTGGCTTAAAACTCAACATTCAGAAAACTAAGATCATGGCATCTGGTCTCATCACTTCATGGCAAATAGATGGGGAAACAGTGGAAACAGTACAGACTATAATTTTCGGTTCCCAAATCACTGAAGATGGTGACTGCAGCCATTAAGTTAAAAGACGCTTGCTCCTTGGAAGACAAGTTATGACCAACCTTGACAGCATGTTAAAAAACAGAGATATTACTTTGCCAACAAAGGTCCATCTAGTCAAAGCTATGGTTTTTCCACTAGCCATGTATGGATGTATGAGTTGGATGGTGAAGAAAGCTGAGCACTGAAGAATTGATGCTTTTGAACTGTGGTGTTGGAGAAGACTCTTGAGAGTCCCTTGGACTGCAAGGAGATCCAACCAGTTCATCCTAAAGGAAATCAGTCCTGAATATTCATTGGAAGGACTGATGTTGAAGCTGAAACTCCCATACTTTGGCCACTTGATGTGAAGAACTGACTCATTGGAAAAGACCCTGGTGTTGGGAAACTTTTAATGCAGAAGGACAAGGGGATGACAGAGGAAGAACGGTTGGATGGCATCACCAACTCAATGGACAGGAGTTTGAGTAAACTCCAGGAGTTGGTGATGGACAGGGAGGCCTGGCAAGCTGTAGTCCATGGGGTCAGAAAGAGTCAGACACGACTGAGCTACTGAACTAAACTGAATTCATCTAGTACTCAGGGACTCACCTAAGGCAGAATCTCTCATCACCTAATACACACAATTAAAAACTACATACATACTGGTTGCCACCATCGAGATTGGCAACTGTTGATTATCATCTCCCACTTAATAAAAAAGCATAAGGCCTTGCAATAAAGTTGGTCTCTTTCAGAACCTACTATGGAACAAACGTATGTCAAGATACACTGCATCCTGTGCTGCACTTAGTTGCTCAGTGTGTCTGACTCTTTGTGACTGCATGGACTATAGTCTGTCAGGTTCCTCTATCCATGGGGAGTCTCCAGGCAAATACTGGAGTAAGTCGCCATGACCTCTGCCAGGGGATCTTGCCAACATAAGGACTGAACCCAGGCCTCTCACATTGCAGGTAGATTCTTTCCCGTTTGAGTCACCAAGGAAGCCCAAGAATACTGGAGTGGGTAGCCTATCCCTTCTCCATGGGATCTTCCTGACCTAGAAATCCAACCAGGGTCTCCTGCTTGCAGGCAGATTCTTTACCAGCAGAGATACCAGGGAAACCCCCAAGATACACTGAAGTGAAGTGAAGTCGCTCAGTCATGTCCGACTCTTTGTGATCCCATGGACTGTAGCCTACCAGGCTCCTCCGTCCATGGGATTTTCCAGGCAAGAGTACTGGAGTGGGGTGCCATTTCCTTCTCACTAGTAATCTGTACTTTGAAGGCAGTGAACTTCACATCTTTAAAATAGTTTTCACACCTAATGACTATTTTTAACAATATACTTTTTAAACTAAAATAACATTAGTTATCATTTATGGAGCAACTTATTATGATCCAGTACCATGTTTAGTGTTTTATGCATGTTATACCTCAATACTTCTCAAAATGGAGAAGGAAATGGCAACCCACTCCAGTGTTCTTGCCTGGAGAATCCCAGGGGTGGTGGAGCCTGGTGGGCTGCCGTCTGTGGGGTGGCACAGAGTTGGACATGACTGAAGCGACTTAGCAGCAGTAGCAGCAGCAGCAGCATACCTCAATTAGGGGAGATTCAGGTCTATATGATTTCAAACCAGGAATCATCTTGGCTCAAGCTCAGCTTTGATTTAGTCTGCATTACTTCATTGCCCAAAGCACTAAATTAGACTGATGCAGATAGGTGATTATTGCTACAAGTGAAAAAGTGCATGACACAGACACTTAATCTTATTATATTGCTAGACTGGATAAAAACTAAACTGAAAATAACAAAATAATTTCTATAGTCATATAAAAAACGTAGAACTGTTTAGGCTTCATGAAAAGTATAGCAGCAATTATGATTATAACTGTCCTTTATCCCTGAAATAACATAATAGACAATGACAATCAGCAGATGCTTTTCCAGAAGTTCTCCTCTTACATAAGCTATCACACAAAACTGAGTTCTTGGTGTTCCTTTTTGTTGAGAGGGGTCATTACAAAGGCCATGAATTTTTTTCTTCAGTAATAATTCTGAAAATTGTGTATAATTCTGCAATTCTGTACAATCATCAAATTAGTAAACATAATTGACCAGTATGTGCTAAATAGTAATAAACTCTAGAAGGAGATAAAAAAAATTAATAAAGTAGAGCTTCTGACCTCAAGTAGCTTAATAGTCCTTCGTGGACAAGGCCATATATAAATACATACTGACTGTTTATGATGTTATTAAAAATGTGTTTATATCATTTATAACAAATTTTGGAAACTAAACTTCAGTGGCAAGGACTTAGATGGTGCTTGTAACTAGGGATGGCAGGAAGCTGACATTACAATACACTTGCTTTTCCACTAACTCAAAGACAGAAGTTCAGATATTAAATATAGATGAGTTGCTATTGTTCAGTTGCTCAGTCATGTCCAACTCTTTGAGACCCCATGGACTGCAGCACACCAGGCTCCTCTGTCCTTCACCATCACCTGGAGCTTGCTCAAACTCATGTCCATTGAGTTGGTGATAGCATCCAACCATCTCATCCTTTGTCGTCCCCTTCTCCTCCTGCCTTCAATCTTCCCCAGCATCAGAGTCTTTTCTAATGAGTCAGCTCTTCCCATCAGATGGCCAAAGTATTGAAGCTTCAGCTTTAGTATCATTGTCCTTCCAATGACTAGTCAGGATTGATTGGCTTTAGGATTGACTGGTTGGATCTCCTTGCAGTCCAAGCAACTCTCAATAGTCTTCTCCAACACCACAGTTCAAAAGTATCAATTCTTCGATGCTCAGCCTTCTTTCTGGTCCAACTCTCACATCCATACAGGACTACTGTAGCTTTGACTAAATGGGCCTTTGTTGGCAAAGTAATGTCTCTCTGCTTTTTAGATAAGTACTTTCCATTGTATGGAACCAAACCAAACTAAGCATTAGTAGGCATTCACTGAGTTTAAGGACTGAGATTAAAAGTGAAAATAGTTTTTCTCAGGATATAAGAAGCATCTGGTAGTACACAGTTCAGGTTCCTCAAGTACTCCTAGTAAGAACAAGCTTGGCTTCCTAGGTTTTTTGGGAAGCTGGATGAGTTTCAGAATAATTGTGTCACTATTTTGGTAAAAAATCTCCTAGCAAAAATAAATGTAGGTGACTTAATACTGTTAAGCTCTTCTGGTTTAGAATTTCTTCAGGTAGTCAGACTTTAGCAATAAACTAGTATAAGCTGTTGTTATATAAATAAACCTTAATAGGAGAAGGTCACATAGCTAAGAAAAGTAAAATCTTATACATGGTTTATTTTAATGGTTGGGAGAAATTTTTATTATGGTGACACTAACATGAAAGGTGACTATTTATTTTGGAAGTAAATATGACATTACTCATATTTACCATCAGTCACACATTTGGAACGTTTTTAAGAATCATGGTAACATAACTTGTTTATGCAGTCAGAGATCAATCTGGATAAGTATTTTTGGATCTTTAACAAAATTTGAAGTATCATTCAATATATTATTATTGGGAGTTCACTAAATATCCAACACACAGATTAATGACTAGAAATTAAATATAAGTAAGATTTCACAAGGTAAGAAACTCCTGATTGTGGTTAGGTCAGACATATAAATATGTAATTGTTGCAATAAAAGAATGTACAACAAATCGTGAAAAGAGAAAAAAGTGATACTAATTCTGGGGATAATACCTTTTGTTTTGATGATAGAAATTTATGATTGTTATTAAGTCATTTAATAAAGGGATGAAAACTATTTTTACATAACTTAAGACTGAAATATTAGAAAAGAGGAAACATATATGTTCTTTAAAAGGAACAAATGTATGTAGGCAATGGCACTCCACTCCAGTACTCTTGCCTGGAAAATCCCGTGGACGGAGGAGCCTGGTAGGCTGCAGTCCATGGGGTCACTAGGAGTCGGACACGATTGAGCGACTTCACTTTCACTTTTCACTTTCATGCATTGGAGAAGGAAATGGCAACCCACTCCAGTGTTCTTGCCTGGAGAATCCCAGGGACGGGGGAACCTCGTGGGCTGCCGTCTATGGGGTCGCACAGAGCTGGACACAACTGAAGCGACTTAGCAGCAGCAGCAGCAGCAGTGTGTCTTTAAATCTAAATTCAGATCAAATCAGGGAATTTTATGTGAAAATTTTTATTTACCGATATATATTTCATGATTACTTAGTATTAAAACACTGAGTTGATATTCTTAGTCTGCATTAGAATATTTTCAAATTATAAAATAAATATCTTACTTTTTTGAATACCTGGAAAGTCAACTGTTCTATAATGGCAAGTTTCCCATGTTTTAAAGTATTTAGAATAAAAATATTTAAAAAGTGAAATTCATAATTCTATACCTTAAAACAAAGGCTACTGCATATCACGTTTGGTTTATATTTGAACACTTGCATTGGATTCTGTTTATTGTGAATATACTTCTAAATGCTACATCAATCTAATATCTTATAAATCATTCATGAAAAACAAATCTACAGAGTATATTGGGAAGCAGTTCTCAACCCATACCTCTTTATTCAATGACCATCGTGCAGCTCTTATCCTCTTATTAAATGATGTGGAGATCTGTCACCTATGTCAGTTTTACTGACTGAGGGAAAAGATGAAAGAAATAAATAAGAGATACCACTGCTAAAGAAATAGAGTCAAAGGTGAGAACACCTACTGCGTGCCTATCCTCAGAGATGCACTTCAAAGAGTGGTAAAAGCATAAGCTTCAAATGCTATGGGCCAGGGCTGTCAATACCAGTTAGAATACCAGTTAGATGACCTTAGGCAGAACCTCTGCACCTCAATTTCATCATCTATAAAATGGAATCATATCATCTACCTTAATACATCACACAGTTAATGCCCAGTAGAATGTAGGTGCTCAATAAGTAAAAACTGTTATTATTGTGTTGAGGAAAAAGTTTGGAGTATAAATTACACATAAGACAAAAACCAAAATGGTGAGAAATGGCCCTCTTTTTTCATACAAAAATGCCCCCAAAGGCTCTATATTACCATGGGCAGTCATATACAATTTTTTCCTTATAATAATGATGAAGAGTATGCTATGCAGAATGTTCTATTTGTAGCAGTGATTCATTGTGTACATGGAAAAAATTGCTGACATGTTGAGAAGATATTTTCCCGTAAAAGGTTGAAGTCCTTAAGCAGCAAAAAACACCAACGTCTATCATCTTTAAACCCTATTGATTTCTGGTGAAGATTTAAAAGGCTGTTTACTTATTTCCCATCATTTCTGTCAGAGCTGTAACAGTTCTCTTCCCACTGAATAAACCTCTCATGATCCTCCTGGTGATTAAGGTCAGACAAAATGTCAAACTCCTAATGCTAAGTGCTTTTACATTAAAAATTCATATCAAATCACCAAGTAAAATTCAAACAAGAAGTCAGACATGTAAACAGTTTAAAAAAAGGGGTTGCAGTGACCATTACAGAATATAGGTGCAATGTAGACATGAGAAAAAAAGATCTGGCAACAGGTCAGAATACTCCCTCTTCCTTGTGGCATATTCATTGTCATTTCCTATTTGAGAATTAGTAGGCAAGCTGGACATAGCTGTGTGTGTGTGTGCGTGTGTGTGTGAGAAAGAGAGAGAGACACACACATACACACACACACACACACAACAGAGACAGAGAAGGTGGGAGGGAGGGAGAAAGGGATAGGAAGGAGGGGGAAGAAGGAGGGAGAATGAAGAGAGCAGAAGAGAGATGGGGAGAAGAAGAGAGGTGAAGCGTGTGAGAGAGAGAGAGAAAGGGAAGGGGAGGGAGAGAGGGAAAGAGAGACAGAGAAAGAAAGAATATTATCAAAGAAAGAATTATTATCAATATTATCAATCAATCAACCCCTGCATTCAGGGGTTAAAAGAGACAGTGTCAGAATCTGGTCTCTCTCCATCTCTCAGTGTTTCTTTTCACTCTTTTCATTCACTCTCAAACTGGTTTTTTGAACACAGCAGCTCTTAACAGCTTAAGACTTATATTTTCTTAGCTATAAATTCAGTGGAAAGTGAATTTCTCTTTCCAAATAGTTTCAAAAGTTCTCAGAAATTAAACCTCATTGATTTTGGATGGGGCTTGATTCGATATGCTCATATTAAACCAATAATTGTGGCCAGGGGAATAGGGTGATCTGACTGGCCAGGACTATGTCAAGTCTGCATTCCTGAGGCCAGGAAATCAGATCAGCTCCCCATGGACTAAGAGTAGCAGCGACAGCATGGAATTTACTTGATAAAAGAAGCCAGTGTATAACCCTCAAGTTTCTGATGGGAGCAACAGGAGGCTTTAGTTGTCATCCAGCAGTTACTTTGGCAAGATATTTTACTTCTTGGAGCCTCAAGATTCTTCAACTTTAAAGTAGGGATGACAGGTCCTATTTTCAGAGATTTAAATACTGTCAACTACAAATTGGCACTTACCAAGTGGAGTACGTCAAGGCTGTATATTGTCACCCTGCTTATTTAACTTATATGCAGAGTACATCATGAGAAATGCTGGGCTGGATGAAGCACAACCTGGAATCAAGATTGTCGGGAGAAATATCAATAACCTCAGATCCAACTGGGAGATCCAGCCAGTCCATCCTAAAGGAAATCAGTCCTGAATATTCATTGGAAGGACTCATGCTGAAGCTAAAACTCCAATATTTTGGTCACCTGATGCAAAGAAGTGACTCATTGGAAAAGACCCTGATGCTGGGAAAGATTGAAGGCAGGAGGAGAAGGGGATGACAGAGGATGAGATGGTTGGAGGGCATCATCGACTCAATGGACATGAGTTTGAGTAAGCTCCGGGAGTTGGTGATAGACAGGGAAGCCTGGCGTGCTACAGTCCATGGGGTTGGAAAGAGTCAGACAGAACCGAGCGACTGAACTGAATTGAACTCAAGAGCACTGTCAAAGACTGAACAACAAAGGCGTTTGCTATCTGCCTCTATGGAGACTGAACTCCATGCTGCTATAGCCGCTGTAACTTCAACAACCCCTGAGGGAGTTCAGGGTGGAGTGAGGCAAACAAAAAATCAGTAGAGGTGAGTGACGGATTGCAGTATCACAAAATAACCAACGGCACCATTTCAGAAAAATGTACATATACTGACATTTACATATAACATATTGTAAGACATTTAGAACTAAAGTGAAGACAAATTTTATCCTCACAGCATAAAAAGTGATGGTATATCAAATATCCCCCTTTTGTAGGGACAGGTCTTTGAAGGAAAAGTTCATTTAGAGAGATGAAATTCCCAGATTTCTTTGGTATGTGTTCCACCAACCAAAACTGTTTGCTTACTCAATTGCTAGGTTGCCATAAATTTCCCTTAAACCACTATCCTTTTGGGTTAAACAACATTTTACTTTAAAATATAAACACCATCAAGGAAACAGGATATATTGTTTTAAAAAACCACCATAAACAAAGTCAAGACACAAACAAACTAGGAAAAACTATAACATATGACAAACAGCTCTTATAAATCAGTACAAAAAAGGACAAAAATTAGATAAAGAAATGGGCAAAGGATACAAATGAGGTAATTTACATAATTTACATATAAAGACAACTACATGGAAAATAAAGATAAGAAAGAATATTCATAATTACAGAAGTACAATTAAGTTATCTGTGACATAATATTTTTCACCTGCTTAAGACTGGCAAGATAAACATGACCTGATATTTGGAAGTTGTTTGGGAACAAAAACTGTTGATGATTGTCAATAACTGTTACATAAATAAACTAAACAGATGAAAGTCTCTAGAATGACATGAAAAACAGTCCTTAAGTGCTATATTAGGGATAGAAAGGCCAATGTTGGTGAGATTTAATACAATATTTTGGAGAGCAACATGGCAATTTCTATCAAAATTTTAATTGTACATACTGTTTGACATAGCAATTCCTCTTAAGTAATAGTTATCTTACAGCATGTATGTAATGAGCAAATAGCATAAATATATAAATATAAGGGTGTTTATGCAGAAATATCTGTAAGCAAAAAGAAATAAACAACTTGATTATCCATTACCCATTAATTAAATGGATAATTAAATATAACTGGTTAAACAGTTTATCTGTACAATGGGAAATAAGTATAGTATGTATATACTATTTGACAATTAAGCCAGAATTTGATGGCTGAGAGGCACAGGGAAAAGGGAAATTACTTGCCACCTGAAAACACTATAATGACATATTTAAAATATAGATGCAAACTTTTATTCTGTACTATATGTTAATCAAATCCTACTCTTCCACCCTTGCCTTGATACCAGAGGGCTCAAGGTAATATGTAGGTTCCCTGAAGGAAAAAAAAGTGGGAGGAAAAACTCAGATCTGCTAGAGTCATAGAGGTGGGAAAGAAAAACTACAAACTTGCCCCTTGTATAATTTAGTTTAATGCTAATATGACTTATAATTAAATTTAATCATTTAACAAATATATATTCATTGCCTACTTGGAAATGACAGTATTCTGGGAAATAAACTCTAGCACACACACAAAAAAGCACCATTTCTGCTCTCTATTGGTTTGCAAGCTTTTAGGGACACAGATGCATGAAAAAGGCAATTGTTAGTCAAAATGATGAGTGCCCAATCCATAGCAAAAGGTTCAAAGAAGGCACATAAAAGGGAAGCTGAACCAACCCGGGCACAGAAAGGAGTAGTCAAGGCAGGCTTAATGTAAAATGTCACAGGCCACTGAAAACCTACTTTGGTCAAAAGCAGAATGGAAAGCAGCACTCTGTGATCCTGCATTAGTGGCATATTAGACAAGGGACTCACATACACAACCGGCCTTCATATGCCCATTATGGCATTTAAATCTCTGCCTTTTAAGAGAAACCTTCTGATCATGTAATCATGACATATACACCTCAGAGGTATCAGACCTGTTTATCAAGTAATTATATCAACAGATGAATCAATAAACTCCCATCTAAAGCATCCTGGAGAAGGAAACGGCAACCCACTCCAGTATACTTGCCTAGAGAATTCCATGGACAGAGGAGCCTGGTGGGCTATAGTCCATGGGTCACAGATACGACTGAGAGACCAACACTGTCACTTTCAACTAAAGCATGATGGGCGACACAGGAAGAGTAGGGAGAGGGGAAGAGAATTTATAGTTTGAGCGTTTTTGTTCAACTGTTTACTCCTTATTTTGGTTTACTTTTAGCCATATTTCATTTAAGTTGAAATTTCAAAATAATGTGGAAAACAGACATGAACTTTTTTTTTTTAATCAAAGGAGGGTCATGGATTTTAAAAGCCTAAGAAATACTAGTACATAATCCCTTCTCTCCCAGGTTCCCCTGGTAAGCTAGGCTTTGAAGATGCAAATTATCATTTGTTAAAGCTTTCCCCACTTCCTCCAAGTTGTCTAGCAGCATTTCCTGAACTCTTGGTATTGAAGCGTTAGAAATTCAATGCCTTGGGTTAGGCCTCACAGACTTTTAAAATAAAATACTACCTAAAGGCTCTTTTCAGATAATATTGTAACGTTTTATGTATTTTCTCTTCCTCACTAGACTGTTAGGTCTGGAGGTGCAGCATTGTGTAACTAAGCCACTATGTAACTAATAGTGTGTAGGTAGTACATGCTGAGTGAACAAACCCTAAATCACAGTAAAGCCTTCATAGTCATGAAGCAGAAAACCATCCACAGGTGAGCTTTATGGACCACATGGGTAATGTTGCTTAGATATATCTCATCAGCCATATTTTCACAGAGATAGCATCACTATCAGTAGGATTACTTTCAAGGAAAGAAGACTGCTACTTACAAAAATAATAAAAATATAATTTTTATACAATGACTACAATTTACAAAACATGAAATGTTATGCTGGATAGTAAAAGACACAGAGTCTCCTGAGGTACACAGCAATAATAATTATTCTAATATTTTCTTACATTATTATTCAGACACTCAGCTCTAAAATGGGCTTGAGTGTTTTCATGAGTGCAATGTTATCTCAGCTGGGTCCTTAGAGCAACCTGAAATTTATTTTTTAATCCACTGTAAAGTTGTAAATATGGTAGAATTCCTAGATATCCTTCATCCAGCTTCAAATGGTAGCATCCGATATAACCAAGATACATTTGTCAAAATTAAAACCTTATCACTGTTACAGTAACACTATCAACTAAGCTACAGACTTGATTTCATGAGTGTTGCCACTAATGACAAAAACAGTCTGCCACAGGAACCAGTCCACAGCTCCACTTGCACTGACTTGCCATACGTCCTTGGTCTCTCCAGTGTGGCCGTTTCTCACACTTCCTTTGTTGCTCATGTCGTCGACACTTTTGAAGAGCACTAGTCAGGTATTTTGTAAACTGCCTTCATTTGGGGTTTATCTGATGTTTTCTCATGATTAGACAGGGGTTATGGGCTTTGACAAGAACACCGGAAATGTACTATGACTTGCTTATCACTGTTGATTTCAACCTTGATCATCTGAGTAAGGTAGAGTTGACCCAGTTTCTTAACTGTAAATAAAGTTCACTGGAAAGTATCCATTCTATTCTGGGATCCTCTGACACCTTGGTTGATGTTTTAAATTTATATCAGGTAAAGTTCAGTGACTTTTAACAAATGCATTGTCACAAATCCAACATCTTTAGTACCACATACAACAGTTCCATCACTTGAAAAATTCCTCTGTGTATCCCTTTTGTAGTCAACCATCCCTCCTTTTCCCTGCCTCTTGGTATTCCTCTGATCTATTTTATATCTTATTAGCTTTACCTTTTTCAGAATGTCATATAAATAGAATCATATTACACAGTCTTTCAGTTCTGGCTTTGTTCTCAACAAAATGCATGTAATATTCATCCATGTTGCTTCAAGAATAAGCAGTTCATTCCATTTTATTGTTGAGTAAAAAGCAGAGACATTACTTTGTCAAAAAAGGTCAGTCTAGTCAGTTCAGTTCAGTTCAGTTGCTCAGTCGTGTCCGACTCTTTGCGACCCATGAATTGCAGAACGCCAGGCCTCCCTGTCCATCACCAACTCCCAGAGTTCACCCAAACTCACGTCCATCGAGTCAGTGATGCCATCCAGCCATCTCATCCTCTGTTGTCCCCTTCTCCTGCCCCCAATCCCTCCCAGCATCAGAGTCTTTTACAATGAGTCAACTCTTCGCATGAGGTGGCCAAAGTACTGGAGTTTCAGCCTTAGCATCATTCCTTCCAAAGAAATCACAGGGCTGATCGCCTTCAGAATGGCTATAGTTTTTCCAGTGGTCATGTATGGATGTGAGAGTTGGACTGTGAAGAAAGCTGAGCACTGAAGAATTGATGCTTTTGAACTGTGGTGTTGGAGAACTCTTGAGAGTCCCTTGGACTGCAAGGAGATCCAACCAGTCCATTCTGAAGGAGATCAGCCCTGGGATTTCTTTGGAAGGACTGATGCTAAAGCTGAAACTCTAGTACTTTGGCCACCTCATGCAAGGAGTTGACTCATTGGAAAAGACTCTGATGCTGGGAGGGATTGGGGTCAGGAGGAGAAGGGGACGACAGAGGATGAGATGGCTGGATGGCATCACCGACTCGATGGACATGAGTTTGGGTGAACTCTGGGAGTTGGTGATGGACAGGGAGGCCTGGCATGCTGCAATTCATGGGTTGCAAAGAGTCGGACACGACTGAGTGACTGAACTGAACTGAACTGAACTGAACTGAAAGTTGAGTACCATTCCACTGTGGGCTTTCCAGGTGGCACTAGTCTAGGTAAAGAAGTGAAAAGTCAAAGTCGCTCAGATGTGTCTGACTCTTTGCAACCCCATGGACTAGTCCATGGAATTCTCCAGGGCAGAATACTGGAGTGGGTAGCCTTTCCCTTTTCCAGGGGATCTTCCCAACCCAGGGATCGAACCCAGGTCTCCTGCATTGCAGGGGGATTCTTTACCAGCTGAGCCACAAGGGAAGCCCAGTGGTAAAGAACCTGCCTGCCACTTCAGGAGACATAAGAGACAGGAGTTCAATCCCTGGGTCAGGAAGGTTTCCTAGAGGAGGGCATGGCAACCAACTCCAGTATTCTCGCCTGGAGAATCCCATGGATAGAGGAGCCTGGTGGGCTACAGTTCATGGTGTTGCAAAGAGTCAGACACCACTGAAGTGACTTAGCACATATGCATGCACCATTCCATCATATGATATATCATATCACTTACGTGTTGTTTATTCATTTACCTAATGAAGAATATCTTGGTCATTCTCAGTTTATAGTGATTATGAAAAAAGCTGCTATAAACATAAGCATACTGGTTTCTACATGAACATAAGTTTTCAATCTACTTGGATAAAAACCTGGGAGTGATAAATAAGAAATTGTTGAACTATCTTCCAAAGTGGCTATACCATTTTGCATTTCCACTGGCAACGAATAAGAGTTTCTTTTGCTCCAGATCCTTGCCATTTAGGATTATCTTTGTATTTAGTATTATCAATTTTTTGTTTATTTTTAATAATTCTAATAAGTTTGTAGTAGTATCTTATTATGGTTTCAATCTGCTTTCTCTAATGATAAATGATGTTGAGTATCTTTTCATATCCTTATTTGCCATCCATATATCTTCTCTGGTGAATTATCTATTCAGATCTATTTTTTAACTGATTTTTAAAACTGTATTCGTTTTCTACTGCTGTATCAAAATATCCACACTTGATGGCTTAAATTTCTGTAGAAGTCTAATACAGGTCTCACTGGGCTAAAGTCAAGGAATCAGTAGTCCTACATTCCTTTCTGGAGATTCTAGAGAAAAAATTATTTCCTTGCCTTGTGTATATTCTAAGGACCTCATCCCTCATTTTCAAAAGCAGCACCAATGAATTGAGTCCTTTACACATCACATCACTCTATTTCTTCTGCATTATCATTTCACTTTTAAGAACCCAAGAACCCTTATGATTACATTGGGCCCACACAGATAATCTAAGGTCTTCTCCCTATCTTACAGGAGATGATCAAACTTATTTCCATCTGCAATTTTAATTCTCTGTCATATAAAATAATATATTCAAAGGTTTCAGGGATTAGGAATGTAGATCATAGTGGGGGGTGGCCATTATTGTCTCCTACACTTATGGTTGAATTTTTAGAGCTCTATATTCTGCATACAAGTCCTTTGTCTGATGTGCAATTTCCAAATATTTTCTATCCTGTGGCTCTCTCTGTATCGTTATAACAGTGTCTTTCACAGAGCAAACATTTTAAAGTACAATTTATTGACTTTCTCTTCTTCTACGGACTGCATTTTTGGCATCAATTTTAAGCATTCATCACCTAATTCAATGTTACACAAATTTTCTCTGATGTTTTCTTCTAGAAGTTTTATAGCTTAACATTTTACATTTAGGCCCATGATCGATTCTGAATTAATTATTGTATAAGGTGCATATGGACGTCCAACTGTTCCAGCACCATTTATTGAAAAGACCATCCGTCTGCTATTAAGTTTCTTTTTAAACTGACAAAAAATCAGCTGGCAATATTTATGTGGGTCAATCTCTGGACGCTCTGTTCTATCCCACTGAACTATGTGTTTGTCCTTTAGCCAATATACACACGCTGGCTTGCCATCTGCAGCTTTACATTAAGTCTTAAAACTGGGTAGCATGAACTCTCAACTTTTTCTCTTTTAAATTTTTTTGAAACTGAAACGGTTCATTTGCCTTTCCACAAAATTTTAGAATCAGTTTGTCAATAACTACAAAAAACCTTGGGAAGATTTTGACCATGACGGCACTGAATCTAAATGTCACACTGAGGTGTCTGACATATATTCAGTTCCACTGCATTAATAATTAATAAAATATTTAAAAGTCAAATATTTTCAATTACTAGATTTGCAAAGATTACAAAGAAGTATAAAAATGGTAGCATTATAGAAAAACAGTCACTGTTTATTTTTCTTGGTGAGGTACAAACTGATATTATCTTTTTGGAAGGCAAACTGTAGTCCATACAAATTTTTTCATGCTTATTCTTTCATTCAGCAATTTAACATCTAGAAATTGTTAAAGAAATACTTATAGAACAGATAGGCACAAGATTGTTCATTGCAGCAGTGAATGCAACAATAAAAAATTTACCTGTCTGTATTAGAGACAGTTGTATGATGTATCCATAAACTAGAATATAATGTATCCATTAAAAAGGCAGAAGTACATGTATTAATAAGAGTGAAAATCAAGTTTTACTTAGGATGGTGATATTCTGAAGAAGTAACTAACTCTCCAAATAGGTACAATAGCATTTGTATATTCAATTTGTGGGCAGAGATGGGAGACAAAAAGGAAAGAAACTACTATTTCATTAGCTTATTACAATTTGAAGAACTTAACTGAGAAAGTGAAGTGAAAGTCACTCAGTCATGTCCAACTCTTTGCGATACCGTGGACTATACAGTCCATGGAATTCTCCAAGTCAGAATGCTGGAGTAGCCTTTCCCTTCTCCAGGGGATCTTCCCAACCCAGGGATCAAACCCAGGTCTCCCGCACTGCAGGCAGATTCTTTATCAGCTGAGCCACAAGGGAAGTCCAAGAATATTGGAGTGGGTAGCCTATCCCTTCTCCGGCGAATCTTCCTGACCCAGGAATCAAACTGGGGTCTCCAGCATTGCAGGCAGATTCTTTACCAACTGAGCTATAAGAGAAGCTGATCACTTAACTGTTAGGGGTAATAAATGAGTAGAACATATGAATTTTATCTGCTACTGGCCACTTTGGGATCTTCAAAAAAAATCACCCTGCTTCTGAATCTTGGGTTTCTTCATCTATGTTAGGAATCATTTACACATCTAAGTCCAAGGGCAATGAAGGGATGAATTTTATCCAATATTCAAAATGATTTTTGCTTCTCAGAAGTTTAAGAATAGCTGATCTCTATAACTTTTCCCAGCTTTAACATTATATTTGTCCAGACTACAGATAAAAACAAACAGTAGAGGTAATCCCAAAGAAGAGACTATACTTGGCCTTAATAGGCTTCTTTTGAAATATCCAAGAGAGAGGGATGGTGAGTACATTGAAAAAAAGAGCAAAACTGGCAATCAGATTGGTTTTAATTAATCTTGGTTGGATCTTGGTTTATCCACCTGCAAAATAAGACTGAACTAGCCAAATTTCATTTAAAGTTACCTACAAATATGAATTTTATAATAATCTATCTTATTGAAATTTGGTTTTCTAATAAATAGAATTTGCCTGCTTTGGCAAGGGCTAAGAAGGGCTAAGTTTTTTCTTTTTTTTTTTGTAAAGACAAAAAGGAGAAATACCAATATGCTTCAGCTTTTCAAGTGATCTTTTAGAAATTTTACCAAGTTGTAAGATTTTTCCTCTTTTATTTAATATCCCTGACAAAAATGTTGTCACTTCTCTCTTATAAGGAGGCACAGATACAGGTTCAGCAGGCCCTTTTTGAAAGCTTAAGCTTCAACAGCATCATAGTAAATCTGCCTAGTCTTACCTCTTTTTCTCTCTAATCACTCTATCACCTTAATACTTTTTCAAAATTACTTTATATTTGGCTTTATTTCCATTTTCTTCTGTGGCTTTTCAGAATTTAATTCACAAATCCAAATTTCTACAATTTCCATTTTTTAAATTAACAGAACCTCAGTATTTATATAGCCTTCTCCTGATTTCTCTTAATTTTTTTTATCCATGCTTTCTTTTAGTTCTTTGAACATATTTAAGACAGTTAATTTAAGTCTTTATCAAATAAGCCCAAAGAATGGGCTTCCCTCAGGGACTGTTTCTGTCAAGAGAGACAGGGTCAGATTTTTCTGTAATAACTTATGGAAAAACCTGGATGAACTTCTTACCCAACCCAATATTTTAAAAATATTGGGGGGAAAAAAGCTGTCAACCAAGAATTCTATATCCAGCAAAACTGTCTTTCAAAAATTCAGGAAGAATTAAAACATTCCCAGATTAAAAAAAAAAAAATAAAGCTAAGAGGGTCCATCACTAGTAGACCTGCCCTACAATAAAGACTAAAGGAATTCCTCCAGGCTTAAATGAAAGGATACTAGACCACAAATTAAAGAGATTTAAAGAAATACAGATCTCTGGTAAAGATAATCACATAGGTATAAGTAAAAGCTACTATTACTTTATTTTCAGTTTGCAACTCTTCTTTTTGTTGCCTATATAAAAGACAAAATCTGAAAAATAATAATAAATCTACATGAATGGGCATATTCTATACAGGTGTTGTGTATTTTATGACAATAACAACATAAAAGGCTGGAACTGATGAACAGGAGAAGAGTTCATGTACTATACTGAAGTTAAAACTTGGTAACAGTTCATACTGATCAGTTCATACATTGTTATAAATTCAGGATGTTAACTATAATCCTCATGGCAATCACTAAGAAAATAAAAATCTTACAAAAAAATAATTGAAGAGAAAGTAAAAATTGACAGTAGAAAAAAATCAGTCAAATGTACAAGAAGGCAGTGTGTAAGGAACTGAAAAAGATATTTAAGATATGTGGAAAATAAACAGCAAAGTGCCAGAACTAATTCTTTCATTATTAGTAACAACTTTAAATGTCAATAGATTAAACTCACCTAAAAGACAGAGATTGCCAGAATCAGTTTTAAAAACTGATACAACTACATGCTGCTTACAGGTGATTCACTTCAGACACAAAGACACACAGTGAAAGTGAGAGGATGGAAAAAGGTGTTCCACACTGAGTAACCAAGAGAGCACTGCGGTGGCTGTGCCAATATCAGACCACACAGATTTTAATCAAAACACTTATAAGAGACAGAGAGATTGTATATTGATTAAAGAGGTCAAATCAACAAAAAGATATAAAAACCATAAACACATACCTACCATAACAAGAGCTTGAAAATATATAGAGCAAACACTGACAGAATCAAGGGGGAAAACAGTGAACATACTCAATGGCAAAAGGCTAAAAGCTTTTGCCCTAAGATCAGGAAAGACTGAAGGATCACAGTTTTACCACTGCTATTGACCACTATCCCCACGTCTGAGGTCAGCAGCAGCAGCCGAGAGTGCCAGGCTGCGATGGCGCAGAACGGCCGAGAGGAGCTACCCTGCGTCGGAGGTCAGGGGCGGCGGCCGAGAGTGCCAGGCTGCGACACTGCAGGAGCAGCCGAGGAGCTACCCCACGTCCGAGGTCGGGGCAGCGGCTGGGAGGAGCTACCCCACGCCTGAGGCCGGAAGGAGCAACCCCACTTCCAAGGAGCAGTTGTTGCACGGGCGCAGGAGGTCCTAGAGGAGCTATTCCACGTTCAAGGTCAGCAGGAGCAGAGGTGAGGAGATACCCCTCATCCAAGGTAAGGAGCAACGGCTGCGCTTTGCTGGAGCAGCCATGAAGAGATACCCCACGTCCAAGCTAAGAGAAACCCAAGTAAGATGGTAGGTGTTGCAGGAGGGCATCAGAGGGCAGACACACTGAAACCATACTCACAGAAAACTAGTCAATCTAATCACACTAGGACCACAGCCTTGTCTAACTCAATGAAACTAAGCCATGCCCCTGGGGCCACCCAAGACAGGCAGGTCATAGTGGAGAGGACTGACAGAATGTGGTCCACTGGAGAAGGGAATGGCAAACCACTTCAGTATGCTTGCCTTGAGAACCCCATGAACAGTATGAAAAGGCAAAATGATAGGATACTGAAAGAGAAACTCCCCAGGTCAGTAGGTGCCCAATATGCTCCTGGAGATCAGTGGAGAAATAACTCCAGAAAGAATGAAGGGATGGAGCCAAAGCAAAAACAATACTCAGTTGTGGATGTGACTGGTGATAAAGGCAAGGTCCGATGCTGTAAACAGCAATATTGCATAGGAACCTGGAATGTCAGGTTCATGAATCAAGGCAAATTGGAAGTGGTCAAACAGGAGATGCCAAGAGTGAACGTCGACATTCTAGGAATCAGAGAACTAAAATGGACTGGAATGGGTGAATTTAACACAGATGACCATTATATCTACTACTGTGGGCAGGAATCCCTTAGAAGAAATGGAGTAGCCATCATGGTCAACAAAAGAGTTCGAAATGCAGTACTTGGGTGCAATTTCAAGAACAACAGAATGATCTCTGTTCGTTTCCAAGGCAAACCATTCAATATCACAGTAATCCAAGTCTATGGCCCAACCAGTAACACTGAAGAAGCTGAAGTTGAAAGGTTCTATGAAGACCTACAAGGCCTTTTAGAACTAACACCCCAAAAAGATGTCCTTTTCATTATAGGGGACTGGAATGCAAAAGTAGGAAGTCAACAACACCTGGAGTAACAGGCAAATTTGGCCTTGGAATATGGAATGAAGCAGGGCAAAGACTATAGAGTTTTGCCAAGAAAATGCACTGGTCATAGCAAACA
This sequence comes from Bubalus bubalis, assembly GCF_019923935.1. Taxonomy (NCBI): domain Eukaryota; kingdom Metazoa; phylum Chordata; class Mammalia; order Artiodactyla; family Bovidae; genus Bubalus; species Bubalus bubalis. Next base: position 2,747,930 of record NC_059175.1, on the reverse strand, counting down.
CCCTCTTCCAACAACACAAGAGAAGACTCCACACATGGACATCACCAGACGGTCAACACCAAAATCAGACTGATTATATTCTTTGCAATCAAAGATGGAGAAGCTCTATACAGTCAACAAAAACAAGACCAGGAGCTGACTGTGGCTCTGGTCATGAACTCCTTATTGCCAAACTAAGACTGAAATTGAAGAAAGTAGGGAAAACCACTAGACCATTCAGGTATGACCTAAATCAAATCCCTTATGATTATACAGTGGAAGTGAGAAATAGATTTAAGGGACTAGATCTGATAGAGTGCCTGATGAACTATGGAATGAGGTTCGTGACATTATACAGGAGACAGGGATCAAGACTATCCCCATGGAAAAGAAATGCAAAAAAGCAAAATGGCTGTCTGGGGAGGCCTTACAAATACCTGTGAAAAGAAGAGAAGTGAAAAGCAAAGGAGAAAAGGTAAGATATAAGCATCTGAATGCAGAATTCCAAAGAATAGCAAGGAGAGATAAGAAAGCCTTCCTCAGCGATCAAAGCAAAGAAATAGAGGAAAACAACAGAATGGGAAAGACTTAGAGATCTCTTCAAGAAAATTAGAGATACCAAGGGAAGATTTCATGCAAAGATGGGCTTGATAAAGGACAGAAATGGTATGGACCTAACAGAAGCAGAAGATATTAAGAAGAGGTGGCAAGAATACACAGAAGAACTGTACAAGAAAGATCTTCACGACCCAGATAATCACGATGGTGTGATCACTGACCTAGAGCCAGACATCCTGGAATGTGAAGTCAAGTGGGCCTTAGAAAGCATCACTACGAACAAAGCTAGTGAAGGTGATGGAATTCCAGTTGAGCTATTTCAAATCCTAAAAGATGATGCTGTGAAAGTGCTGCACTCAATATGCCAGCACATTTGGAAAACTCAGCAGTGGCCACGGGACTGGAAAAGGTCAGTTTTCATTCCAATCCCAAAGAAAGGCAATGCCAAAGAATGCTCAAACTACCGCACAATTGCACTCATCTCACACGCTAGTAAAGTAATGCTCAAAATTCTCCAAGCCAGGCTTCAGCAATACATGAACCGTGAATTTCCAGATGTTCAAGCTGGTTTTAGAAAAGGCAGAGGAACCAGAGATCAAATTGCCAACATCTGCTGGATCACGGAAAAAGCAAGAGAGTTCCAGAAAAACATCTATTTCTGCTTTATTGACTATGCCAAAGCCTTTGACTGCATGGATCACAATAAACTGTGTAAAATTCTGAAAGAGATGGGAATACCAGACCACCAGACCTGCCTCTTGAGAAATCTGTATGCAGGTCAGGAAGCAACAGTTAGAACTGGACAACAGACTGGTTCCAAATAGGAAAAGGAGTACATCAAGGCTGTATATTGTCACCCTGCTTATTTAACTTATATGCAGAGTACATCATGAGAAACTCTGGGCTGGAAGAAGCACAAGCTGGCATCAAGATTGCCGGGAGAAATATCAATAACCTCAGATCTGCAGATGACACCACCCTTATGGCAGAAAGTGGAGAGGAATTAAAGAGCCTCTTGCTGAAAGTGAAAGTGGAGAGTGAAAAAGTTGGCTTAAAGCTCAACATTCAGAAAACGAAGATCATGGCATCTGGTCCCATCAGTTCATGGGAAATAGATGAGGAAACAATGGAAACAGTGACAGACTTTATTTTCTTGGGCTCCAAAATCACTGCAGATGGTGACTGCAGCCATGAAATTAAAAGACACCTACTCCTTGGAAGAAAAGTTATGACCAACCTAGATAGCATATTGAAAATCAGAGACATACTTTGCCAACAACGGTCCATCTAGTCAAGGCTATGGTTTTTCCAGTGGTCATGTATGGATGTGAGAGTTGGACTGTGAAGAAAGCTGAGCGTCAAAGAATTGATGCTTTTGAACTGTGGTGTTGGAGAACTCTTGAGAGTCCCTTGGACTGCAAGGAGATTCAACCAGTCCATTCTGAAGGAGATCAGCCCTGGGATTTCTTTGGAAGGAATAATGCTAAGGCTGAAACTCCAGTACTTTGGCCATGCAAAGAGCTGACTCATTGGAAAAGACTCTGATGCTGGGAGGGATAGGGGGCAAGAGGAGAAGGGGATGACAGAGGATGAGATGGCTGGATGGCATCACTGACTTGATGGACGTGAGTCTGAGTGAACTCCGGGAGCTGGTGATGGACAGGGAGGCCTGGCATGCTGCGATTCTTGGGGTCGCAAAGAGTCGGACACGAATGAGCGACTGAACTGAACTGATTGACCACTGTACTACTAAAAGGTTTACCTAGAGAAATTAGGTGAGAGAAAAAAATATAAAATATACAAATTGCAAAGGAAAAAAATTAAACCATCTCTATAGATGACATGATTCTACACAGAGAATATATTAAAAAGTCCAGAAAACATGCAGTAGCTACTAAACAAATTCAGCAATGTTGTGGGGTACAGAATCAACACACAAAAATCAGTTAAGTTTCTATACATCAAGAATGAACAATGCAAGGAGGAAATAAAGATAAGGAGTCCATTTACAAAACAATATAATGTCTCGGAATAAATTTAACCAAGGAAGTGAAAGATGTGGACACTGAAAATTAGAAGATAATGCTGAAAGAAATTAGGTACCTAATTCAAGCATCACCAACTCAATGGACATGAGTTTGGGTAAACTCTGGGAGTTGGTGATGGACAGGGAGGCCTGGTGTGCTGCGGTCCATGGGGTCGCAAGAGTCGGACACGACAGAGCGACTGAACTGAACTGAACTGAATTCAATGGAAAGACACTCCATACTAACGGATTCAAAGACTTAATACTGTTTATGATGGCAATATTTCCCCAAATGATCTACAGATTCAATACAGTTTTCAATAGCTTTCTTTTGCAGAAGTAGAACATAACTTTTAAATTCATATGATATTGCAGAGAACTCTGAATAGCCAAAACAATACTGAAAAACAAATTTGGAGGACTCACACTTCCTGATTTAAAACTTACCCCAAAGCTACAGTAATCAAAACAGTATAGTACTGCCATAGAGACTTACAGATGGCCAAAGTCTGTGGGCTTTCACCACAGGTTGGGTAGCTTATAATCAACAGAACTTTTATTTTCCCTAGTTCTGGAGGCTTCCAGGTAGGACCCCAAGATCAATGGGAAAGAAAGGGTTGGTGAGGCTTCTCTCCCAGATCCTCATTTAGCAGAAGGGACAAAGGGTCTCTGCGGAGGTTGTTTTAGAATCCCATTCATGATGGCTCTGCTTTCATAACCTCAGTACTTTGCAAAAGTCCCACCCACCAACACTATCACCTTTGGAGATGAGGATTTCAATACATGAAATTGGGAGAGACAAATATTTGGATCATAGCATAGAGCAATGGAATAGAATTTGGAGTCAGGAATATACCCAAAATTCTAAGGATAGGTGATTTTTTGACATGAGTGCTAAGATCATTCAAAGGAGAAAAAATAATATCTGCAACAAATAGTGCTGGGATAAATGATTAATCAACTGCAATTGGATCCCCTACTTCACACCATTAAGTCAAAATGGAGCAACAAGCTAAATGTAAGAGCTAAAACTATAAAAGTATTAGAAGAAAATATGGAAATAAATATTCATGACCTCAGAATTTGGCAATGAATTGTTAGATTTCACACAAAAGAAACAACAACAAAAGAACAAATAAACTGAACATCAACAAAACTAAGAACTTGTACTTCAAAGGACATCATCAAGAAATTGAGAAGACAATCTACATAAAGAGAAAATATTTGCAAATCATATATTTGATAAGATAAGAGTTTAGTATCTAGATTAAAGAATTTTCACAACTCAACAAGATAAATTAAAAAATAGGCAAATACTTGAATATTCTTTTCCAAAGAAAATATACAAGCACATTATATCCAATGTGATTTGTCACTAAGAAACTGAAAATCAAAACCACAATGAGATGTCACTTCACACACACTAGGATGGCTATAATTACACACACACACACACACACACACACACACATATATATATATGTAATCCAAATATTCATGTCTACAAAAAAAAACACCCCAGAAAGTTAAAAGTGTTAATAAGTATAAGTATGTGGAGAAATAGAAACTCTTGTACATTGCTATTGGAAATATAAAATGGTGCAGCCATTGTGCAATATAGTTTGGTGGTAAATCAACATTAAACATAAAATTACCATATGACTTAGCAACTCCACATACATATTTATTTTATATTATATATATATGTTTTTTTTAATACTTTATTTCTCTGAGATATCCACAAAAATTTGTACGTTTTGTTTATACTAGTGCTATTCAGAAGAGTCAAAAGGAGGACACAATGCAAATGCTTGTCAACTAATAAAAAGATAAATAAAATACAGTATATATATATATGTGTGTGTGTTATCTCTCCACAAAATGGAATATTATTTAGCCATAAAAAGAAATAAAGTACTGATACTTCCTACAGCTTGGAAGAACCTTGAAAACATTAAGTGAAAGAAGCCAGCTATAAAAGGTTCTTTTCATATGAAATAATCAGAATAGTCAAATCCAGAGAGAGAAACCAGATTAGAGCTATCCCCATGGGATGGGAGAGGGGAGAATGCAGAATGATTACTTAAAGGGTATACAGTATTCTTCTAAAGTAATGAAAAATATTTGAAATTACACAAAGTTGGTATTTGCACAACATGGCTCAGATGGTAAAAAATCTGCCTGCAAAGCAGGAGACCTGGGGTCAGTCCCTGGGTTGGGAAGATCCCATGGAGAGGAGAATGGCAACCCACTCCAGTATTCTTGCCTGGAGAATTCCATGGACAGAGGAGCCTGGTGGGTTACAATCCGTAAAGTTGTGAAGAGTTGGATATGAATGAGCAACTAACATTTTCTACACTTGAATGCACTAAATGTCACTGAACTGTACACTTTAAAATGCTCAATTCTGAGTCATGTGAATTTTACCTCAATGAAAATAACAAAGAAAAAAACAAAATAACAGTTGACAACTTCCCAAATTTGGCAAATAACACAGACCTACAGATTCACAAAGAATAAACATAAAGATACCCATGCCTATACATTATAACCGAACTGCAAAAACTGAAGGCCAAGAACAAAATCTTGAAAGCAATCAAAGAAAAATAGCACCATAAAATGATGGAAAATGGCAATTTAAATAACTGTGGAATTTTCCTCAGAAATCATGTGGTCTGATGAAAGTGAAACATTTTTAAAATGCTAAAACCATCAACCTAGAATTCTATGTCCAGGAAAAAAAGGTCCTTCATGAATAAAGGTGAAAATGATAGAAAACTAAGAGAATTTATTGTCAGTAGAACTACCCTATAAGAAAAAGTTAATGTAAGTTCCTCAGATTAAAGGCAAATGATATGAAAGAAACGTGGAGCATCAAGGACAAAAGAAGAGAAACAGAGTAAATATCTGGATAAATTAAAATTTCCTCTTCTATTCTATAAAATATATATAATGGTTCAAAGCAAAAATTGTGTATTTTCTGAGGGGTTTTTCATGTATACAGATGTAATACATAGTGTAACTACACATAAACAGTGGAGGATAAAAGAAACTATGTTCAACTTTAAACAGTAAAATATTAATTCTAAACAGATTGTGAAGTCAAATATGCATATATTATAATCCCTAGAGTAATCATGAAAAAATTTGATAACATATAGTAGAAAACTCATTTTTAGTAAATGTAGTAAAAAAACTGTTTTCATAATAAAAAAATAAAATGGAATACTATAATATTTAAATAATATGAAACGAGGTAGGAAAGAAGAAAGAAAGTAAAAGTAGAGGTGTAGACCTAAATCCAAATATCAATCATAATTAAATGTACATGGTTTAAATATACCTATTAGAAGACAGAACTTCAGAGAATGGGCCAAAAAAAAAAATCAAGATTCAAAGATGTTATCTACCAGAAACCCATATTAAGGTAAAATATATTTACATATAGGGTAAAGTAAAAGGATGGAAAAAAGATATCCCCAAAGACATACAAAGCTATGTAACTTCTGGGAGACTATCTTCATGTCCTGGGATTAGGCAAAGAATTCTTACACAAAGCTTACTTAGCAATGCATGACACCAAAAACATAATCTGTAAGAAAATGGTAATTTAGATTTCACCAAAATTTAAAATGTTTGCTCTTTAATGGACAGTTAAAAATATGAAAAACAAACTATATACTAAGACAGAACATTTGTTAATCACATTTCCAACAAAGGACATGTATCCAAAATTTATAAACTCCCCTCAAAATTTAATAGTATGAAAACAAATAACCCATTTGTTGTAAACGGGCAGAGAGCCTGGACAGACATTTTTCCAAAAAGGACATAGTTCAGTTCAGTTCAGTCACTCAGTCGTGTCTGACTCTGTGACCCCATGAATCGCAGCATGCCAGGCCTCCCTGTCCATCATCATCTCCCGGAGTTCACTCAGACTCACGTCCATCGAGTCAGTGATGCCATCCAGCCATCTCATCCTCTGTCGTCCCCTTCTCCTCCTGCCCCCAATCCCTCCCAGCATCAGTCTTTTCCAATGAGTCAACTCTTCGCATGAGGTGGCCAAAGTACTATAGAAGACAATAAAGTACAAGAATTTCAGCATCACTACCGACTAAGGAAACACAAACTGAAACTACAAGGAGGCGCCTCCACGATCCTATTAAAGTGGCAAACAATAATACAGACCCTAAAAACACTACAACCCCAGGCAAAAACTACCAAACAAAAACATTTGCTTTTTAAAATTAGGATCTGACTGGATCAAATACAGATTAAATTGGATACAACTGACATTTAAACGACATTGAGTTCACATGCACTAATATTTAATGAAATACAATTTAAAATAGATATTATTAATTACTAGACTTGCAGACATTAAAAAGAAAGATAATGACAGAGCAAAATGTAAGCATGTACAAACTGGTTCAACATTTTTGGGAAGGCAAACTGTGATCCATACAAATTTCTGTATTTATTCTTTTACACAGAAATTTTATTTCTAGGAATTATTGGAAGATACACATGCAGAAAAAATAATCCACAGAAATGTTTACTGCAGCTTTGAATATTTTTAAAAATCTATGCATTTATGTTGGAGACAGGTTAAACAAAATATAATGAATCCATAAAACGACAATGCAGACATTAAAAAGACAACTATATATGCATGAATAAGGGCAAAAATCAAGTTCTAGTTATGATGGGGATGTTCTGAAGAAAAAACCAAGCCTCCATATTACAGGTAGATCATTTACATTAACTTGACAAACTGATATTTCTAATTTGGGGAGGGGAAGAAAGGAAACAAACTACTGATATTACAAAAACGTGAATGAATCTCAAAGGCATTATGTTAAGTGAAAGAAACCAGTTTCTAAAGATCAAACACTCTCTCATTTCATTTATATGACATTCTGGGCTTCCCTGGTTGCTCAGATGGTATAGAAGCCACCTTCAATGCAGGAGACTGGGATTCAATCCCTGAGTTGTGGAAAGATCCCCTGGAGAAGGGAATGGCTATGCATTCCAGTAGCCCTGCCTGGAGAATTCCATGGACAGAGGGGCCTGACAGGCCACAGTCCATGGCATCGCAGAGTCGGACATGACTGAGCAACTAAACACACACATATGACATTCTGGAATGTCACTAACAGTGAGTGAAAACTTCCCAGTAGATGTCAGGGGTCAGGGATGGAGGAGGGTGCGTCAGCATGAGGGAGGTTTTTCTTAGGTGATGGAACTAAATCTGTGTCCTGATTGTGGTAGTTGCTTACTCTCCAAGAAAGACTAAATTGAATGCTACATTTTTCACTACTAAAATCTTTAAAAAAATTCTCACTCACTTCTGATTCGAAAGCAATTAGAATTAGCTTGCTAAGTGGAAATGATTAAGTATATTGTTTTTTTGAAAACAAACTTATGGTAAAAGGTAGGAGCAGGGATAAATTAGGAATTTGGGATTAACATACACACTACTATATTCAAAATAGATATGATCAACAAGGACTTAATGTATAGCACAGGGAACTCTACTCAATATTCTATAACTTATATGGAAAAATAATCTTAAAAACAATGGATATGCATAACTGAATCATAACTTGCTGCACACCTGAAACATGACATTGTAAATCAATATACTCCAATATAAAATTAAATTAAAAAGCATATTGTTTTTCATATCCATAATGAGTTATTAGTATAAATCTTTCTGAGAATGTGGATAGAGTTCTTCTATGGTAAGATCATGAAGAACATGCTTTTACTTTGTAAAACAATCATCAATCAAATCTCTTACTCTATATCATATCTTCAAGTGCCAAACTAATACGATCTTAAGATAAACTGAGTCACTGGTTTCACTGGTTTTATCTTCTCCTGAATGAAATATGCTACTCTTCTCATACATACAATGATGTCAATCACTATATTGGAAATTGAGGGTTTTTTATTCTCTATTTACACATAAACTGCCATTCTTTTGGTCTACATTCGTGCTAAACCTTTATCATCATGTAAACTAGAAATAATGTTTTCTCTTACACAAGAGAAGAGAACATTATAAGCATTACAAAACTGTTCAAATTGTTAAGTTATACATTATAATTAGTTTGGCAGAGCTAATACAAATCACATTTACAGACTAACAATAATAAAATTGAAGTACCAGTTAAATATCCAAAATAATTAAAGGAATCATTTTTAGCCTGGTATAATGAGCTAATTCACTTTACAAGCATTTATTAAAATGAATTCACATGTTATTATTCCATAGGTAGTTACACAATAGTGTTTATACAGGAAAAAATAATGAACCAAACTCTTTGTATCTAGCCCTCCACAATTAAAATGAAGACTCCCCAAGTAATATCAATCTAGGATAGACTAATTAAGTTTGGTTTGATAACCATTCATTTCTTCTATTGCCTCTGAGCAAATTGTTTATTAGAGAAAGTTATTTTACACAAATCAAATCAAACTGGGTAAACCATTATATTTGAAGGAAACTTTAGCCATCAGTCAATTAATCCATCATTTTCTCCAGACACTATTGTTTAACGAGCAGATCATATTATCAACAATTCAGATATCATATGATTCAATTATAACAGTAAATTTATTGACAGTTTCTCTAATACTTTTATTATGAGTAAATTTGGATTTCTCTCTACCTTTGTGAGCAAAGCAAAACCAATTTGGATATTATAGTCAAATATTAAATATAAGAGTCTCTACAAATTTTATAATGGTTTGGAAATACATTATTATTGCAAGGAAAAGTAAGACTTAATGAATTAAAACTTCTAGTAAAGTAAAATAAAATTTCAACATAAAAATTACTAAAATATTTCTTTAATATGCTGAAATATCTCTATATGATCTTGCAAGAAAAATACATTTTAAGAATAGACTTAGGAAAATACTAATTTGTACTCACAATTAGGAAAAATTTGTCACTCTAACCTTGATGTTCAAGTCAGATGCCAATCGAATTTATATAAGCTATTAACGCTATAGTTTGGACTATACCAGGACTTCCCTGGTGGCTCAGACAGTAAAGCATCTGCCTACCATGCAGGAGACCCAGGTTCAATCCCTGAGTCGAGAAGATTTCCTGGAGAAAGGGCAACCCACTCTAGTACTCTTGCTTGGAAAATCCCACAGACAGAGGAGCCTGGGAGGCTACAGTCCATGGGGTCACAAAGAGACACGACTGAGCGACTTCACTTTCACTTTTGGCTCATTAAAGTCTAAGAATATAGGTTCCTGCTGCTGCTAAGTCGCTTCAGTCGTGTCCGACTCTGTGCGACCCCACAGACGGCAGCCCACTAGGCTCCTCTGTCCCTGGGATTCTCCAGGCAAGAATACTGGAGTGGGTTGCCATTTCCTTCTCCAATGCATGAAAGTAAAAAGGGAAAGTGAAGTCGTTCATTCGTGTCCGACTCCTAGCAACCCCACGGACTGCAGCCTACCAGGCTCCTCCGTCCATGGATTTTCCAGGCAAGAGTACTGGAGTGGGGTGCCATTGCCTTCTCCGATAGGTTCCAGAGGAGGCATTAAAGTAAAAGTGTCATAATATTCATAGACAGTATGAGAAAAAATAACACCTTTTACACCTGCTTGGAAGACCATATTTAAGATCATAATAGAGAAATAACACTGATTTCTTAGTAGGCAATTCCTAAGTGTATAATTTGCTAGTTTACCTAAATTATATGAAATCTGAATCAAGCAGAACTTTTTTAATCTACGAATTTTAAAATAGACCTTTTCTATACACATTTGTCTCTATGATTTTGGCTTTTAAAATCCAAAACAATTTATTAACACTTTGTTAATAGATGTCACTAATTATTTGGATGGCATCACCAGCTCCATGGACATGAGTTTGAGCAAACTCTGGGAGACAGTGAAGGACAGGGAAGCCTGGTGTGCTGCAGTCCATGGGGTCACAACAGTCAAACATGACTTAGCGACTTAGTGACTGAACAATAACCACAATCATTTTATGTCACAGTTTTCTCTCACCAATCTAAGTTTAAATCCCTCAGAGTTATGGTCTATGGCTAAGATGTATTTTGTACCTCATGTAAGGGAAGCTCTAGGCTCTCTATCAAATGATAGAAGGGTAGGTGCTTGAAAGGAGCTTCTGATTTGTCCTAATCCAGTTTTCTCTCACTACACACTTGGAAGAAAAGTTATGACCAATCTAGATAGCATATTGAAAAGCAGAGACATTACTTTGCCAACAAAGGTCCATCTAGTCAAGGCTATGGTTTTTCCAGTGGTCATGTATGGATGTGAGAGTTGGACTGTGAAGAAGGCTGAGCGCTGAAGAATTGATGCTTTTGAACTGTGGTGTTGGAGAACTCTTGAGAGTCCCTTGGACTGCAAGGAGATCCAGCCAGTCCATTCTGAAGGAGATCAGCCCTGGGATTTCTTTGGAAGGACTGATGCTAAAGCTGAAACTCCAGTACTTTGGCCACCTCGTGCGAAGAGTTGACTCATTGGAAAAGACTCTGATGCTGGGAGGGATTGGGGTCAGGAGGAGAAGGGGACGACAGAGGATGAGATGGCTGGATGGCATCACTGACACGATGGACGCGAGTTTGAGTGAACTCCAGGAGATGGTGATGGACAGGGAGGCCTGGCATGCTGCGATTCATGGGGTTGCAAAGAGTCAGACACAACTGAGCGACTGAACTGAACTGAACATACATATAAAGAAACTGAGAATCAGAAATGTCTGATCCCATATGACATACCTAATTATTAGTACTAATTAAGACAAACCTGCTAACAATAACTTGTTTATGCAATATACATATTCCTGTTGAACAATTACAGCTGAGAGTTGCTAGCCCATGTAATCTACTAGGTGACACTGAGGCAGAGTCATTCAGTAACCAGAGGGATAACACATGGCCTATGAATTACAAAGTCCTACATATGTCTATGCTATGCTATGCTAAGTCACTTCAGTCGTGTCCGACTCTGTGTGACCCCATAGACGGCAGCCACCAGGCTCCCCCGTCCTTGGGATTCTCCAGACAAGAACACTGGAGTGGGTTGCCATTTTTTTCTCCAATACATGAAAGTGAAAAGTGAAAGCGAAGTCGCTCAGTCGTGTCCGACTCTTAGCGACCCCATGGACTGCAGCCTACCAGACTCCTCCATCCATGGGATTTTCCAGGCAAAAGTACAGGAGTGGGGTGCCATTTACATATGTCTACAGTTCTCAAAATGTACTCCTTAGGCGCTCAGAATGTCAGAGAGACTCTTCAGGGTCACCACAGACAGAGTAAGAACTGAGCCACTGGAACATCTGGTTCCCTGCAATCACCGTGTTCTCATTTCAGTCAGAGCCATTTGCTTCTATGTAAGATTTAAAGAACAGTTGATTATAATGCAGTTTGAAATCATTATCTTATCCTATGTATATTCCTGAAATCTTCAGAATAAAATGTTTTAAGTAAGAAAAGAGTGACTTTAGGATTTCTTTTTTAAGGAAGAGTATTCTTTTTATATATTTGCTTCAAAAAGATTTACTTATTCCAAAATAATTATAGGAATATCTGCATGAAAAAATTGCAGTCACTCATATGACAGAGGTGAATATTTGCATGGTACAAACTGTTTAATGCTAAGTACAGGAAAGTAGTCATCAGTCAATACATAACATCAGCTATATCTCTTTTTTGCAGTCATCCCATATTCATCCACGTGTACATCCATTAAGTACTGTCTTATTATTAGTTTATTTAAAGCAAAGTACTATATCCTCTTTTAAATACTGCTGAAAACACTTTATGTAACTATTTCTCCAAATAGCTTAATCTATACTCCCTTCAAAGTACAAATTTAGGAGTAGGAATCTTTCTATGACTTTGGTTTCCCTGACAAAATATGATGCCTCCCTCTAGAGTGGATTATTAGAATCATTAAATGGTTCTTAGAAAACATTTAGCTCTCTATAATTTTATGTTTGTGATTTATAGTTATAATTAAGAAAAGCAATGCAAAAAAGGCACTAGTTAGAATCTTTTAATCCAAAGATGACTCAAATGTGAGTGCTACTGAAGTAAAACCATTCCTGATGTTCCTGTTCATCCTCAAAGTATCAGCAATGGGAGAACTCCTTTTTGATCCAAACAACTCACCAGCATTAATTAATCATCTCTTTTACCATAGATATATCAATAATACTTAAAACAACAAATATTTTTAAGCATAGCACCTGTCTGTAATGATGTACTTCAAAAATGATTTCAATTGGGATATACAGGACTTCAACAATTAAAAATATATTCTCATATTTTATCATAAGTTTAATTATAAAGGAGAGGCGCTAGTTTGGCTTCTTTGTTTTTGGGAAATGCCATACAACAAAATATTAATGGTATTAAATTTATTATTATAAATCTTAAAATTAATAAGCCATTATTTTTAATTTCTCAAGATTTGTTCCTGACTTCGCTGAGCCACACTGGCCTTGCTGTTCTGTCAACAGAGCAAACATGCTTCTATCTAGAATTTCTGTACTCACTGTCTTGGTGCATTTTATCACATCTACCATTATGGCTAGTTCTGTACTTTCCTGAGATTTTGGCCAAAATGTCACCTCATTAGAAAGAAAGAAAAGAAAGAAAGTGAAGTCTGACTCTTTGTGACCCCATGGATTGTAGCTTGCCAGGCTCCTCCGTCCATGGGACTTCCAGGCAAGACTACTGGAGTGGGTTGCCTTTTCCTTCTCCAGGGGATCTACCCAACACAGGGATTGAACCTGGATCTCCTGCACTTCAGGCAGACTCTTTACCGTCTACTGTCCTACCAGGGAAAGGAGGCCTTCTATAAATATTTCATTTTATTAAAACAATCCCACTAGCACCCCTATCCCCCATATCTCACTTTTTCTTCTTAACACTTATTGCTTATTTTTATTGTTTATCATTATTTTTGTAATTGTTAATTTATTAGTATCTCACCAACTAGACAACAAAAAAATAATTTATTTTATTCATGCACCCCCATATTCCCCAAAATATTCTGAAGCAGGTAACATTTAATACAACTTCAAATCTTGTTTGAAATTATATTAAGTGTAAAATGAGTCATGGGTAGATGATTTTAAAGATTTGAAATACATCTAACATCTCTAAACTTTACCTCTATTATTTCTGGAGTTTTGTATTGCTTCTTCTCTTTGTTTTCAACATGGAAAGTGCTCCCAAGAAGTGAAAACATGAATCAATAGAAAGGCACAAAAATATTTATGTAGTTCAAAGTGGCTGTGTAATCTGGCAAGCACGGAATAAAGTCAATTAGTTAGGAGACTTTATAATTTCTTACATTTTAAGAATGTAGTAGAGTTTAGGTGAGGCATAGTTTAGGTGAATGTCTCCTCAGCCAATTCTGAACTTTCATGCAGCATCTCTCATTTTGTTAAGACATACTTTTAAGTGGTCTGGTTTTCTACCACTGCAACCATTGTATGTGTCTTAAATAAAAACTATGATTTATGAAGAGATAGTAATTACAGTATTATTGGCATTAGAGCAGTGCCTCAATGGCTAGTAAGAATATTGTAACCTGAGAGCAGTTAGCTCTCTTGAAAGAATATGCTGTCTTTTCTAACTCTGCAGGTAGTTATTATTGCTTCAGTTAAGACTTTATATATATATACAGCCCTTTATAATGATGAATATATTTATACCAGCTTCTTTTTTTTGTTTTATATTATAATTTGCTATTTAGATTGTCACCGTGCCAAAGCACAATGAAGCTGAGATCAGAAAGCCATTCTGCATTGAGCAGAGCTTTCAATCCAAGCAATGATCTTAGCTCAAAAGTCAATGCACTGGGCTTTTTATTGTTCTAAATAATGCTCTCAATGTTATAACTCATAAACAAGATTCAACAGAGAGAGGATGAACATATGCACAATTTAACCAACAAGTTTTAGTGTCGTGGGATTTTTTTCCTTTAATACAGAGGCAATATATTTCTTCCATTTCCCTCTTTGAGACATCAAAAGTCTTTTACAATCAGGCCCCAGGCAATTGTTCCATATTTTACCTATCTTCATGGCTTAGAATATTGTTGCATTCATACATTTATTATTTCAACTGAAGAGCCAGAAGACTGCTGACCTATTCACACTGTTAATATATAGAGTACTGAAAAATAGCCTGAAGTTTAAAGGTATTACCCACCCACAAAAACGTCAAGCTTAGCAGCAGTAAAGTGTCTAATCTCACAAGTGGCAAAATACAGATTCCAAATCCAGCCCTGAGCACTGAAAGTGCATTAGACCACAGACTTCGAAAAGATACATTTGGAAAAAAAAACTTTACAAAATATTTAGCAACTATGATTCATGTAGCATATAAACAATAACATGAGCATAACAAATATATTTGACCTTTAAAGTAATAAAAAATGCAAAAAGAGTCTCCAGTTTTCTATTACTGCTAAGTTTATTTTCCTCATAAGTTTCATCCATTTATTGTACAATAATCCCTCATTACTATAGCACAATAATGCATAGTGTATATCCACCTATAGTTGTCTTGTGTCTATTTAGTTTTATAGCAAGCAAGCAATTTGAGAATATGGTAATAAAGCCTCAATCACAGTAATGATGTATGATGGGCTGTAATTTCTCTGTGCTAATGGGTTACAAACAATATTACAGTGATGACGGGAATCTCATTGATTCATTATATGACTGCAATAGTATCAAAATGACTTAATATAGATCACTATTAAGTCATGCACATGCTACTAACAACCTCTATATTTCACTGTATAGATATATAGGGACATAAAATTAATACTAGTCTTTCTGTGTAAAAGTTCACACAGCACAAAACATTTTGTGTTACATACCCTAAATCAACGTTTAAAGTTGGAATTACTGCATTGAACTGGTTCTTTGAAAAGAAAACCATTGATTTTAATCTGCTTGAAGCAATCAATTACTCCCTGTCCTCTTTATTCCAAACTGTAATGAAAACTAAACTGCGTTGTCTTGAAAACTAAATGTGAAGATGATCATAAACAGAATTTAAACTCCATGGATTATTCATATCTACCCATTTAGATTTGCCATTTCCATTATGAGTACATTTGCCATGAGCATTTAATGGACATCTAAAAGGGAATTCATTAAAGCAGGAGCTGTTGGCAGCACTTATGGGCTTCAGACTGCTTTATGCTTGCCTTTAATAGCTCACTATTATAAAAGTGATATATTGTGTTCATCCCATTAGTAGTTTGCAGAAAGGTCTGCAAGAGATAACAAACCCTTCTGAATATTCTCAGAACTAAAAGTAAATCATAGTTTGTTTGTTTGAAGTATCATATTCTAACAATATACAAATCTAGAGTCTACTAAATTTAGCTGTTTCAAGCCAAATACGATTTTAGCAACCACTGACACATTTTATGAAGCAGGCACCACCTATCTGAAATATTCTCTGGTTATCATTATGAGATACTAGTAGCTGACAAGCAATCCAATCAATTACTTGAAAGTACAGTAGAAATAATAGTACAATATATATTTCTATGAGTTAATAGCAAGATATCACCAAAAGAAAAGCCAGGTAGAACATGTGTATATAACTGCATGCTGCCACTCTTAGGAGGCATGAAAGGACTGTTTTTGGCATCTTGGACGTAGTAAAAGGGTTTCTTAGAAGAAAGACATTCATTGGCTTTGCTTGTTTTATTTGTTTTTGTTTTTTGGCCCTACAAAGGACACAGAAAATGGAAACAAAGAAACACAAAACATAATTTTAACATAAAATGTGAGTAATGCAATCAGATCTTGACTAGGAAGGGAGAATGAGGAAAAGAACCCCGATTTCAGTATGTAATCTTTATAATGCTTAGGTCTAAGATATTTTTATTTCAAATTTAACATACTTTACTTAAAAGATAACTTGAAGCTTATGGTGGAGTCTAGCATGTCTTTTTCTCAGAAACGGCAGAACAATCCTATCAATAATGCATGGAAGAGTTCAAAAGTCACATATATGGTTTTGGAATTCATCAATTACTTATTTTTCATAGCAAGTCTGCCTTTCTGATTTTGTCTTGCTTATAAATGGGAAACGGGCTAACATGTACCTCATTACACATACCAGGTGTTTCTGAAATATGTTAACTGGTGTAGATAATGGAAACACCATCACAGGTAATCTAAATATATACACTTAACTCTTTAAATCTCTATGTAGATAATTAAGAGTTGATCCTACTATGATATTTTGAGGACTAAAAAACCTAATCTTTTAAATCTCTAAATTTCAGATCATTTGTTTATTAAAACATATGTTACAATGATTTCACTGCTATAAAAATGAAAATGTCTAAAATTTACATATGCATCTACATAAAAAACTACTGGTGACAGAAGAGAGTATCAGAAGGATAAACATAGGAGATATTCAAGTTTGCTTATGTCTTCAAAATTATAATCCCGCAACAACACAGTTCATTACCCCAGCCCAAGAGCATGATGAGAAATCGGTGCTACTTCCTAAGCCTTTGAAATATGGCCACTGAATTCATTACAATGCAGATTCTAATATTTAATAAATATTTTAATGTGCATGACATTCCTGGGTAAGCAATGTAATTCAGACGTCTAGACATGTAAGTTACTTTACAGATTTGTATCTGTACAGATTTATATGCTTGGATAAGGACATGTTCACAGACTCATATAGTGTGCATACAGGAACCTGATCATATTAAAATAGTTATGATCTAGTGGGAAATAACTTTCTATTACAATCTGAAGCAGAGTTAAATAAATATCTTTCCTATTCAAGAGAAAGTATCTTTGAAATATTTTTTAGTACCAAATGAACATTTTCAGTTTTTCTATACATGTTACACTAAACATAAGGGAATTAAAAAACAGGATCTATATTCAAAAAATTCTGTGTCTAAGTCCATACTAATTTAATTCACTGATATAGAATCAAGTAAACAACTACTTTATTTTGGTTCTAGTGGTAAAATATCAGGTGATTTCAAATAATAAACGCTTGAAAAAGTTGCTTTCCAAGCCAAAACAAGTTCTCTTGCTCAGAACTAATACTGACATTTTTGAATAATAAACACCAAAAAAAAAAAAAAAAAAAAAAAAAGCATCTCTAAAAGCCAATACTAAAGTGGAAAATACAACTTTAGCTCTATGGTTGGCAAAATTTCAGAAAGAAAGACAACTGCTTTTTCCCATAAGTAGGAGTCATTCTTTAATATAGCAAACTGAAGTATATTAACTTGACTGAAGTATATTAACTTTAGCTCACAACTTATGAGTCATCTGGAGAATTAGCCAATGGAAGGAAATAAAAGCCCAATTTATTCCTATCTATGTATTGGCAAATGGCAGAGACAAAGTATATCAGAGCAGAACTACTTTTGTTTTCCTCACAATTAAATGCATACACTGTCATTATCAAGATGAAACAAATTAAAGTTTTGTAAGATTTATAACTAATTTATTATGGTATATAAAGGATCACCTATAAAGCAAATTACATGTAATGTACAACTGCATTTTAAAGGATAGATTATCAATGTCAGAATATAGGTAAGATTTTTCTCCAATTGAAAAAAGCTTTTGAAAAATAAGTCGTCTTGAAAATAGTCCCATAGCCACAGACCTAATTCACCTAACTTAAAAGGATAGCATCAAGGTATAAAGGCAGACTTCAAATAACCAAGATGACTTGCTTGAGGAGCAATCATAAATTTCCTCTTATAACTAGCTTATGGAAATTGGGTACAGAACAATTTTGTTGTCTAATCTTGTCTAATCATTGTGACATTAGATGAGATCCAGAGCATTCAGAGTGCTACGGCCATAGACTCATTGTGACATTAAATGAATGAATCCATGGCAAACCAACAAGGACCTTCATGATGACCATGCATGTAAATATTATTAGCTCTAATATTCTGAATCTACCTTTGATTTCAAGACGTCTACAAACACAGTTGCTGCTGCTGCCGATAAGTTGCTTCAGTCGTGTCCGACTCTGTGCGACCCCATAGATGGCAGCCCACCAGGCTCCCCCATCCCTGGGATTCTCCAGGCAAGAACACTGGAGTGGGTTGCCATTTCCTTCTCCAGTGCATGAAAGTAAAAAGGGAAAGTGAAGTCGCTCAGTCGTGTCCGACTCTTCGTGACCCCATGGACTGCAGCCTACCAGGCTCCTCCATCCATGGGATTTCCCAGGCAAGAATACAGGTGTGGGGTGCCATTGCCTTCTCCAAAAAACACGGTTAAAACCTATTAAAACTATAAGGGTACAAGGTTATATCTGCTTGATTGATTTTAAGTTGCTCTAAACTCTTACAGGGGATTTTCTGGTGGCTCAAGTAAAGAAACTGCCTGCAATGTGGGAGACCTGGGTTCGATCTGTGGGTTGGGAAGATATGCTGAAGGAAATGGCAACCCACTCCAGTATTCTTATTGAAAATTTCATGGACAGAAGAGCCTGGTGGGCTATAGTCCATGAGGTCACAAAGAGTCAGACACAACTGAGCAACTGAACACTTTTACTTTCAAACTCTTACAAGTTCAACAAAATAAAAACAAGTATCAGCACTAAAATTGTAACTAGAAATACCTATCTATCTATCTGTTTCAATGTCTTTCTCTCTTACCATAGACACATACTTCTTTCAAGATTTCTAGAATTTAAAATGAATACATATGCTGGAACGATTACATTATTCAGCAAAGAGAATTTTTAAATGATGTGATCAATCATTAATAGTTTATGTGGGTTCTAGAATGAGTGGATAGAGGAATTGTATCTCTCTCTGGGGACTATGAAGCTTTAGAAAACGACGGCCGACTGATACTGTGTGATTCATGCCTGAGTGTGACTTACCTGACCAGAAAAGAAACTGGCTTAACATTGAGACTGACTTGCCCTCACCTGGACCCTTAGAGTGGTTCAGATGATGATGGATCAGATCATTCTCAAGGAGGAGGAAACCCGAGTTGGATAGGTTTGCCACAAGCCCTTCACAGGAAGATGTCAGTCTTCTGTGCAAGACAAAAAAGAAAAGAAAAAAAAGGTACAGTGGCAGTGGATGAATTCTCCTTTCTTAGGAGAGGAAAAAAAAAGTCAGGTATGCATATTCTCTATTTAGCTACCTCGTTTCTGTACACAAGGCAAAGAAAGTCTCTGCAGAAGCTGGGAGAGACAAACGTATCAAAAGTCTAAATTTTTGGAATGGCTATTAGAGTAATAAAGATGCTAGTTACTACTGATCATTTTCATGGTCATGTTGAGTTTGATTTTGGGAAGATTAATGATCAAAAGTTTGTTCTCATGGGCAAAGTACTTAGTCCTAGAATATTTCTTTTTAAAAATGCTTTTTGTTGTTTGGTTGCTAAGTTGTGTCCAACTTTTTTGCGACCCCATGGGCTGCAGCCACCCAGGCCCCTCTGTCCGTGGACTTACCAGGCAAGAATATTGGAATGGGTTGCATTTCCTTCTCCAGGGGATCTTCCTGACCCAGGGACTAAACCCACATTTTCTGCATTGGCAGGTGGGTTCTAAACCACTGAGCCACAAAGGAAGTCCCTAAAAATGCTTAGGAGTAGATAAGAAAGATGTCAACAATGCAGTGTCAATCCAAATGATTAAATTACCTTTAGATATTATATTCTAATGGTGATTTAAAAGAAAATAGCTTTCTAGAGTTCAAATTATCTGGCATTCCAAAGACCAGGATTTGATATCTCTAACATGTATGGATGTGAGAGCTGGACTGTGAAGAAAGCTGAGCGCTGAAGAATTGATGCTTTTGAACTGTGGTGTTGGAGAAGACTCTTGAGAGTCCCTTGGACTGCAAGGAGATCCAACCAGTCCATTCTGAAAGGGATCAGCCCTGGGATCTCTTTGGAAGGAATGATGCTAAAGCTGAAACTCCAGTACTTTGGCCACCTCATGAGAAGAGTTGACTCATTGGAAAAGACTCTGGTGCTGGGAGGGATTGGGGGCAGGAGGAGAAGGGGATGGCAGAGGATGAAATGGTTAGATGGCATCACCGACTTGATAGACATGAGTTTGAGCAAACTCCGGGAGATGGTGATGGACAGGGAGGCCTGGAGTGCTGCAATTCATGGGGTCACAAAGAGTCGGACACGACTGAGTGACTGAACTGAACTGAACATGTTCCAATTAGGTTTTCCATAGGTATAAAAATCTTTATTGAAGTTTTCAAAAAAGAATTCTAGTTTCCCTCCAAAACTAATGATTTACTTCTTTTAAGAATCTATAGTTAGAAATATCATGTTAGTCTTTTTTATAGATATAAAAAATTTTATTTTAGATAATTAGCAAACTCAGGATTTTACATCTATTTTGCCCTACTAAACACAGTAAATTTTTATTTTTTATTTACAAAAATTTAGTTTTTTTCCCATATATATCTATAATATATGTACCATATATGTATGTACCATATACATAATATATGTACCATATATGTCTAATAATAATTTAACTATCTTTCTTCATGGGCAACTCTAGAATTTCAATATTCTCCATGTATGGATATCACTTAGGTTTTATTTTAATAAAATCAATAAGTAAAAAATTTCATTTCACATGAAGGAAATGATATGGTGAGATGATACAGAAGCTAATTAATGCTACCTTAATAAAGTACTCAGAATAAGACTGTTTGCAAAAGTTCAATAGCTACTATAAAAATCTAATAGATTAACTAATTAATAGCTGATAAATTTATATGAAATAAAAATCCCTTCCTCAATTCTAGTTCTCACCTCCCATTCTATAAAACAAACAGGAATTACTTAGTAGGTCTAGTAGTCTATACTTCTATATAGTTCAAAAGGTTGATATCTGTAATGAAAATCACTATATGAAGCTACAAAGTTTAGGATTTAAACTTAAGTGTGAAATAAATTATTATGAAGCAAGGCTTGATGACTAAAACATTATTATTATTAGTCATAATATGATCTTACTGGGATTAGTTCAAATGCTTTAGATTCATTTTTATTTCAGATTCCAAAGGGTTTTTTTTGCTTTTTAATGTTTTATTTAAAAAATACTTTATTAAAGTACAGTTGATTTACAAAGTCATGTTAGTTTCAGGTGTACAGCAGTGATTCAGCTATATATATATATATATATATATATATATATATTCTTTTTTAGATTCTTTTCCTTTATAGGTTATTACAAAATATTGAGTATATTTCCCTGTGCAATACAGTAGGTCCTTGTCGGTTATCTATCTAATGAATACTAGTGGTGTATGTACTAATGCCAACCTACTAATTTATCCCTCCCTCCCTTTCCCCTTTGGTAACCATAAATTTGTTTTCTATGTCTGTGGGTCTATTTCTGCTTTGTAAATACGCTATTTGTATATTGTTTCTTAGAGCCCATAAATAACTGATACAATGTGATTTTTGTTTTTCTCTGTTACAGACTCATACTGAATGTACAAATAGATGAGTTTTTTTATAAAGGGAATTTTTAAAACATAGAAAATTCCAGAAAAGAGGTACAGTATTTTACAGATGCTTGCTAATCTAAGAAGTACTTGTATTTTCACAATTATCCTGCAAATATTAACTAATAATGAATATATGAGCTAGTATGTATAGATACTAACTTGAATCTCTTAGGAGTAAAAGGGAAAAATTAGTTGGAGGCCTGTGATAAAGTTAGAAATTGCAGTTTTCCCAGTAATAATCTGGAGAGTACAACACAAAGTGTAAGAATATAACAGCCTCTAGAGAAAGATTAATTGAGTTTGAATCATGGCTCTTCCACGTACTAGCTGTATGACTCTTGGCAAGTGAAGTAGCCCTCATGAGCCTCAGTTTCCCCACATAAAATTAGGATAAGGCTAAAGATATTGTAGGGTTGGGTTGCTGTGAGACTTAAAGTAAGATTGTACATGTAGCACAGTGAGTAGCAAGCACGTGGAAGTTGCTCATTAAATGGTAACTATTATCATTATTCTTTACTAAATTTTTCTCAAGGAATTTAATAGCCTCCCAAAGATAAATTATATATTTCAGGGGGTTTGTGATAACTGAAATATACAATACACTCATTTATTATTTCATTTCATTCCACAAACACTGACTGTCAGAAAATATGCCTGGTGCTGGGGACACAATGGTGAACAAGACAGATACATAATTACATTAGTTATATTGATAGTTGTGAATAATCACAGTATGATAAGTGCTTTGAAGACTAAATAATATGACTTCATACAACTGCACGCCCTAAGACAGGAAGCAAGGCCATCCACCGAAAACAGTATAGGAATTAGTGAGCCAAAAAAAAGAGAAAGATCATTCCATGTAGACGAAACAATACTTGCAGAGGCCCTGGTAAACTATTTGAAGAATTCAGGAACTGAGAATGTACCTAAAGAAAAGGAGAAAAAAAAAAAAAAAATGGCATAGGATAGGGCTGGAGAGGGAGACAAAAGAGTTTCTTCAGCAGATGCTATACCATGGAAAAGACGTGGTATTTATCCAAACAGCAATGGGAATCACTCATTTTCACTGTAAAACAATCACTTTAGCTGTGATCTGTGATGAACAATTTTGAGAGGTGCAAGAATGGATATGGGCAGACTTATGGGCCAACTACTCAGCTTTGTCACTGTTGTCCAAAAGGACCTACAGACAATACATAAAGGAACAGGTGTGGCTGTTTTCCAATAAAGCTTATTTACAAAACATGCAGTGGCCCTCAGACCACAGTGTGACAATTCTTTTATCAGTCAAGTTTCACATCAAATATTGATGACCTCAACAAGGCCTTTCATGACCTTTGAATTTAGACTCTTCTTTCCATCTCTCTATCATACCAGCCTGCATTACTATTTTCACAGCACTTAAATTATCTTTTGGATTTGCTTAGTTGTTTATTTCTCTCTGCTTCCTCTGGATTGTAAGTTTCATGAAAATAGAGATCAAGACTGTACAGTTCATGTTTTAAAATCTCTAGTATTCAAAGCAGAGATGTTGTTCCCAATAATTCAATGAACATTTATTTTTTTATTTTCTTGGTCTTTCACCTATGATGCAGTAACACACACCCTGCTCACCTTTCTACCTTAAGCAACAAGAGAATTGGATACAATATAGTAAGCAATGGTTTTGAGAAAATGGAAAACAGGCATGCAGGACTGAGATCCCTATAAGAAGGAAACAAACGAGGTAAATATTCTGGACTGTAGAGAAGGAGGGTGTATCCTAAGTATAGTATAGCATTCTCACTGAGTTTAGGAGACAAATATAAGAATTCAGAATCTGAGGTAATCTGAACTTTCAAGGCAGACTTCCAGAAGGAGTTTCAGAATGTTCACAGACTTTATGTCAGAGACCACAATAGCCAGAAGATAATGAAACATATTTTTAAAATGATGTCAAACCAGAATTCTATACCCAGTAAAAATATCTTTCAAAGGCAAAAGCAAAAAAGAAGAATCTTTCAACCAAAAGAAAAGAAGCTGAGAGAATTAGTTTCTACCAGACTTGAGCTATAAGAAATGTTAACCAAAAAAAAAAAAAAAAAAAAAAAGTTTTCACATGGGAAATAAAGAAGATACCATAAAGAAATCTATAACTACACACAAAAAATGAAGTCACAAATAGCATATGTAGGTACATGTAAAAACTTTCCCCTTCATTCTTCAATTCCTCTAAAAGACAACTGACAACTAAAAACCAATAACAATGTATTGAGAGGTTTATAAAACGTAGAAGTTAAATCTATGAAAACAAGGTTTTCATAAAGAACAGAGATTAAAAATATAAGAATATTGTTATAAAGTTCTTATATAACATATGAAGGGCTATAATATCATTTCAGAGTAGAAAAGTTGGAGATGCATTTTATAAACCACAGGAAAAACTGTTAACAAATAAAGAAGTGTAGCTAACATACCAACAGTAAAGATAAAGTGGAATAATTAAAAATAATCTAAAACTGTTGGGAAAGGGGAAGAAACAGATAAAAGATGGGACAAATAGAAAACAAACAGCAAGATGGCTTCAATATCAATAAATATATTAAAGAGAAATGGTCTAAACTAGGGTCAGTGATCTACAGACCAGAGGCCAAGTCCAGCTTGCCATCTATTGTTTCATGTGAGCTAGGAATGGCATTTACACTTATAAATGGTTGAAAAATATTTTTATTAATAGTATATCATGACACATGACAATTTTTTAAAATACTAATTTCAATATTCACAAACAGCTTTACTGGAACACAACCATGTCAAATCATTTATATACTGCCTATGGCTGCTTTTGCACTAAATAACATAGTGGAGTAGTTGTGACACAAATTCCCTTCAAGGCCTGAAATATTTACTGTCTGGTGCCTTACAGAAAAGGTTTACTGGTATCTAGTCTAAATGTATCATTATAATGCAATGATTGTGTGACAGGATACTGTCTGTGAGAAAATCACTTTAAATATAAAGAAGTAAGTAGATTAAAAGAAAAAAAAAAAAGCTGAAAAAAATAAAACCCAGGACTTCTGCCAAAGCAAAGTTATAGGGATTATATTTACCTTCCTACCTGAAATAACTAAAAATCCAGACAATTTAAACATATGGAACAATAACTTTCAAGATATTAGAGTCAGGCAACAAAAAACAGGGATCCCTGGGGCTGGCCCAGGGAGGTGGAATCTTGGTGAAACCCATAAGACTCCTCAATTTGAAGGAGAAAATCATAGTCCAGAGCCAAGAGCAGCTATAGTTTGCAGGAAAGAGTACTGGAAAAGAAAAAATTATAAAGAGAGAGAATTTCAGAGATATATAGAGGACTGAATCTTCAGCTGAGTACTTATCAATCCTTACATGCATTTGAGGAAACTATCTAATGTAAAAAGAAAAAAAAGCACTTAAAAGGACTAGAGAGAACAGTACTTTGGGTTCACAGAGGGCCACCAAATATTTCCTGTACTCAATAGCCACAGGTGAAAACTTTATAATTCATGGCACATTGAGCAGAATACTCAGAAAGCTTTTGTTTTAGCACTGAGGCAAAATTTGTCCTCGACAACCTTCTTTTCTGACTCCACAGAGCAAAGCTTAAAAGCAATATCTGAAAGAATCACATTGTTTCCAAGTACTTTAACTGCTTCCCAGAACAAAACCCAAGAGTATTCACTGAAATACAAAAAAAAAAAAAATTGGCCATGCAATTAAAATTAGGAATGTAAACAAGAAAATTCTATAAATGACAGAATCAGCAAAGACAAAAGTGTGTTATGATAACATGAACTCCGTATGTTCAAAGAGATAAAGATGTTAAGTAGAGACAAAAAAAATACACAAAGGGCCCAACCCAGTCAGAGAAGAAGACTGAAATGTCTAAGCTGAAAAATACACTGGCTGTGATTAATAACAGATCAGACATTGTGGAAGGAAATATTAGTAAACTTGAAGACAGTAACAGAAATCATTCAAAATAAAATAGAGGGAAAAAAGACATCAGTCAAAGCTGTTGGACAACTTTTGGGAACTCTAAGTTCCCAAAAGAGAGAAAGGGGAGAGACAGAAAAATATACCTGAAGAAATAAAAGCTAAAAGTTTTCCCAATTCTAAAAAATTAAAACTTCGCAAGTTTAAGATGCTCAATAAATCCCAAAAAACATGAAGAAACAACAGCAAGGCATATAATAATCAAACCAGTGATAAAGATAAAATCTTAAAAGAAGGCAGAGAAAAAGGGCATTGCATACACAGAATAGAGAAAAGGATCACAAATTATTCCTTATTACAAACACAATTGAGATGGCAGTGGTATAACTTCAATGTATTAAAAATAAAAAACTATCAACCTAAAATGATACCACTTCCAGTGGAAATACCTTTCAAAACAGAAACAAATAAATGCTTTTTCAAAAATACAAAGGGCTGAAAGAATCTGTAATCATGATTTCTGTGCTACATAAACTTTTATGAGAAATCTTTCAAACAAAAAGAAAACGATGTCACATGGAAATCTGGATTAACACAAAGAAATCAAAAGCACTGAAAATGGCAACTACATGGATAAATACAGAAGACTTTTTTCTTATTATTTAAATCTCTTTAAAAGATAATTTATTGGTTAAAGCAAAGATAATATCGAGGTATTGTGGGGTTTGTAATTTAAGCAGAGGTAAAACGTACGGCAGGGCTTTCCTGGTGGCTCAGTGTAAAGAATCACCTGCTAATACAGGGGGTACAGGCTCGATCCCTGGGTTGGAAAGATCTCTGAAGAAGGAAATGGCAACCAACTCCAGTATTCCTGTCTGGGAAATTTCCTGGACAGAGGATCCTGGAAGGCAACAGTCCACAGGGTTGCAGAAGAGTTGAACTGACTTAGCAAGTAAACAACACCGAAACTCTATGACAAACAGCCCAAGGCCAAAAGGGGGGAAATGCAAGTACACTGTTGTATGATAGAACTTGAACGGGAACTAAATGAACCAAAGTGTATACTATGTGTACTATAAAACCCCAATGAGTTACTATCAATAAACAGAAGTTATAGCTAACAAGTCAAAAAAGGAGATAACGTGGAATAATAAAAAAGTACTCAATCCAAAAGAAGGCCAAAAAAGTAAAACAAAGAAAAAACAAAAGGGGTGAAAAAAATCAGTTGAAGCAAACAGGAAAAACAGCAAGATAACTCAGTAAATCCAAACACATCAACAGTTACATTAAATGTAAATGGTCTTACTATCTGGGATTAAAAAAAAATTGAACCATATGCTCCCTACAATCCTATTTATATATAAATAAAGACATCATTGTTGTTCTTCAGTTGCTAAGTTGTGTCCCACTCTTTGTGACCCCATAACCTGCAGCACATCAGGCTTCCCTGTCCTTCACTATCTCCTGGAGTTTGCTCAAACTCATGTCCACTGAGTCAGTGATGGCATTCAACCATCTCATCCTCTGTTGCCCTCTTCTGTCGCCCTCAGTCTTTATTAGCATCAAGGTCCTTCCCAATGACTCGGCTCTTTGCATCAGGTGGCCAAAGTATCGGTAGCTTCAGCGTGAGCATCAGTTCTTTCAATGAATATTTAGGCTTACATTTCCTCTAGGATTGACTGGTTTGATCTCCGTGCTGTCCAGGGGCTCTCAAGAGTCTTCTCTAACACCACAGTTGGAAGCATCAATTCTTGAGCACTCAACTTTCTTTATAGTCCAACTTTCACATCCATACATGAATACTGGAAAAACCATAGCTTTGACTAGATGGACTTTTTTTGGGAAAGTAATGTCTCTGCTCTTTAATGTTCTTTAGGTTTTTCAGAGCTTTTCTTCCAAGAAGCAAACGTCTTTTAATTTTGTGGCTGCAGTCACCATCCACAGTGATTTTGGAGGCCAAGAAAATAAAATCTGTCACTGTTTCCACTTTTCCCCCATCAATTTGGCATGAGGTGACGGGACTGGATGCCATGATCTTAGTTTTTTGAATGTTGAATTTCAAGCCAGCTTTTTCACTCTCTTCTTTCACCTTCATCAAGAGGCTCTTTGGTTCCTCTTCGCTTTCTGCCATAAGGGTGGTGTCATCTGCATATCTGAGGTTGTTGATTTTTCTCCCAACAATCTTGATTCCAGCTTGTGCTTCATCCAGGCTGACATTTCACCTAATATTCTCTGTATGTAAGTTAAATAAGCAGATCGACATACTCCTTTTCCAATTTTGAACCAATCCTTTATTCCATGTCCAGTTCTAACTGTTGCTTCTTGTCCTACTACAGATTTTTCAGGAGGCAGGTAAGGTGGTCTGGTATTCTCATCTCTTTAAGAATTTTCCAGTTTGTTGTGATCCACACAGTCAAAGGCTTTAGCATAGTCAATGAAGCAAAAGTGGATGCTTTTTCTGGAATTACCTTGCTTTTTCTATGATCCAGCAGATGTTGGCAATTTGATTTCTGGTTCCAATGGCTCTTCTAAATCCAGCTTGTACATTGGGAAGTTCTCAGTTCACGTACTACTGAAGCCTAGCTTGAAAGAGCACGAGCCTAATCTTGCTAGCATGTGAAATGAGTATAATTGCATGTTAGTTTGAACATTCTTTGGTATTGCTTTTCTTTCCTCTATTCAAATAATGACATAGTAAGGTTAAAAGTAAAAGAACAGTATTAGTAATCAAAAGAAAGTGAAAGTAACCATATTAATATCAAACTAATTAGATTTCAAAACAAAGAATATTTCAATGAACAAAGAGGTCAATAATGAAAAAGGGGTAGTCAATTCATTAATACAACATAACAATTCTAAAAGTTTACGGACTAAATAACAGAATTTCAAAATACATGAAGCCAAAACAGATAGAACTGTAAGAGGAAACAGATATAATGCCAGAGATTTAAACACTTCTCTCTCAATAACCAATAAAACCAAGGAACCAGAAAACCAGGAAGAATATAGAAAATCTTAATATTATTAAAATGTTAGTTTCCTTTGAAAAGATCTATACATGTTATGTAACTGCAATAGTCTAGTATTTTTTACAGTGATAGATAAGCTGATTGTAAAATTTGTAAAGAGACAAAAACCAGAACAGCCAAGGTAATTTTTTTTAAAGAATATAAAATTTAGAGTACTTACACTATGTGATTTTAAGACAATAAAAATAACAGTAATCAAAACACTATAATAATGGCATATAATAGTCTTACAGATCACCACAGGACAGAATAGAGATTTCAGAAATAGATGTTACACATATTTTTAGTTTTCTAAAGGGGACAGGAAAATTAGTTTTTCTACTAAGGGAATAAGATTATTCAATGGAAGAAAAGGACAGTCTTTTCAGCAACTGGTGCTGAAATGATCTAATGACCACATGGGGGAAACAAATGAACCACTATCTCACATCACAGACAAAAATTAACTTAAAATGGATCAGAGATACAAATTAAAAAAACTAAAAATATAGTACTTCTAAAAGAAGACACAGGAGAAAAGAGTTGTGACCTTGCAAAGGTAAAGATTTCTTAGGACACAAAAAGAAACAAAAAATAAAAAAGAGAAAGATAGACTGAACTTCAACAGAGTTAAAAAATTTTGTTCTTCAAAGAACACCATTAAGAAAATAAATAGTAAATCACAAACACAAATCACAGATAGGAAGAAAATGCAATAAATACATCTGACAAATGACTGGAATACAGAATTTATACCAGCTATCAGGGAAGCCACACAGAATTTATAAAGAACCCTGTGAACTTCCAGATGTTCAAGCTAGTTTTAGAAAAGGCAGAGGTACCAGAGATCAAATTGCCAACATCCGATGGATCACTGAAAAAGCAAGAGAGTTCCAGAACATCTATTTCTGCTTTATTGACTATGCCAAAGCCTTTGACTATGTGGATCACAATAAACTGTGGAAAATTCTGAAAGAGATGGGATACCAGACCACCTGACCTGCTTTTTGAGAAACCTGTATGCAGGTCAGGAAGCAACAGTTAGAACTGGACATGGAACAACAGACTGGTTCTAAATAGGAAAAGAAGTATGTCAAGGATGTATATTGTCACCCTGCTTATTTAACTTCTATGCAGAGTGCATCATGAGAAACGCTGGGCTGGAGGAAGCACAAGCTGGAATCAAGATAGCCGGGAGAAATATCAATAACCTCAGATATGCAGATGACACCACCCTTATGGCAGAAAGTGAAGAAGAACTAAAGAGCCTCTTGATGAAAGTGAAAGAGGAGAGTAGAAAAGTTGGCTTAAAGCTCAACATTCAGAAAACTAAGATCATGGCATCCAGTCCCATCACTTCATGGCAGATAGATGGGGAAATAGTGGAAGCAGTGGCTGACTTTATTTTTCTGGGCTCCAAAATCACTACAGATGGTGACTGTAGCCATGAAATTAAAAGACGCTTACTCCTTGGAAGGAAAGTTATGACTAACCTAGACAGCATATTCAAAAGCAGAGATATTACTTTGCCAACAAAGATCAGTCTAGTCAAGGCTATGGTTTTTCTAGTAGTCATGTATGGATGTGAGAGTTGGACTATAAAGTAAGCTGAGCACCGAAGAATTGATGCTTTTGAACTGTGGTGTTGGAGAAGACTCTTGAGAGTCCCTAGGTCTGTAACGAGATCCAACTAGTCTATCCTAAAAGAGATCAGTCCTGGATGTTCATTGGAAGGACTGATGTTGAAGCTGACACCCCAATACTTTGGCCACCTGATGCAAAGAGCTGAATCACTGGAAAAGACCCTGATGCTGGGAAAGATTGAGGGCAGGAGGAGAAGGGGACGACAGAGGATGAGATGGTCGGATGGCATCATTGACTCGACGGACATGGGTTTGGGTGGACTCCGGGAGTTGGTGATGGACAGGGAGGCCTGGCGTGCTGTGGTTCATGGGGTCGCAAAGAGTCGGACACGACTGAGCGACTGAACTGAACTGATAATAAAAAATAAATATCTCAAATAGATATATGCAAAAGAGGTAAACAAATACTTTACAAAGTGAGATACATGAAAGGCCAACAAGTCCATGGAAAGATGCTCCAAATCATTAGCCATTAGGAAAATACAAATTAGTACCATAGTAAAATCTCACCATACATTACAATGACTAAAATTTAAAAGGTTGACAATGCCAGATTGACTATGTTGGCAAAGATGTGGAGTAACTGGGATATTTATAAGGTAAGTGAAGGTAGGCAAAAACACTCTTAATGAACAATTGGTATCTGCAGAAAAATCTTGGAAACTTTGCTGTTTCTATCATTTCATCTATTTGCTCCACAATTCACTATTGGTCTAACATGCTCTTTTTGCAAATATTCTACTAAGAACTATATTTCTTCAGCTATGCAATATTCTTGGCAATATTATTTAAACAAATCTAAGGCAATAATAAGAAATATACAAATTACAGGACTTTCTAAAAAACAGCTGGCTTGAAGTTCTCAAAAATGTCAATATCATGAAAAAAGATGGTAGAAAGATTTTATGTTAAAGAGAAATAAGTAAATTCAATATATGATCATTATTTCTAGCATTAAAAAATTTATTAATATATAGGAAATTATTGGGACAACTGGAAAAACTTAAATATGGACCATATATTAAATAATGTTCTTGTGATGTTCAAATATATTTTGACTGTTATAATGATATTTTTATATATAAGAACATTTGTGTTCTTAGGAGATACCTGTATTCTTAAGGGTTAATCATCATGATGTGTGTAATATTCAAATGGTTCAGCAAAACATCTATATGTAATACATACGTGTAAATGTATTATATGGAAAGAAATGAAACAAACGTGACAAAGTGTATGGTACAGAGGTACCTGTTACAGTATCCTTAAAACTTTTTTGTAGATTTGAAAATTTTTAATGTGCAATTAAAAAATAATTTTCCATAATTATCATGAAAAAAATCTGTTGAAATTAAATTCCTTTTTGATGAATAATATAAAAAGAAACAGGAGTCTAACTGCCTATTAGAACAGTAGTAAGGGAGACAACAGAGGCCATAATCTGTACTAAGTAGCTATCCTAATATAACACCCTGGTCATTTCTGATTACAAACTGGGTAATAATATCAAGTTATTCACATTCCTATGTAGCGGCAAATGAAAGAAACAAACATAAGCAGTATATTACCTACTATTTGAATTAACTTTAAACTGATTAAACTCTTTTCTTTCAGGTATAGTAATTGGTATAAAGTTTGAAATTACTGGGGGTCTTGTATCCATATTTATGATGCATGTTGGCCAGCAATCTTTTTCTGAAATTTCCTTGTTGGATTTTGAAATTAGGACTCACAGAAGAAATGGGGAATTTATTCTCCTTCTCTCTTTCTTGAAAGTTTGTATTTTATTTCCTTCCCCAATGTTTGACAAAGGTCATCATCTGTGCCTGAAATCTCCTTTGTGAATAGATTTTTAATTATAAATTTAATTTACTTTATTAGATATTAAGCCATTTAAATTTTACATGTCTTTTGTTAGTTTTCTCTCAGCTGTCAATTTTATTGGTGTAAACTTACTTGTAAGGTTTCCTAATTTTCCTTTTTTAAAAAAAACTAGAGTACAATGCTTTACAAGGTTGTGTTAGTTTCTGCTGTAGAACAGTTTATCTGCTGTGAATCAGTTACATACGTATCCCCTCCCTCCTGAGCCTCCCTCCAATCCACCCCTCATTAGCTCTCCTCTGGGTCATCAGAGGGCACCTATTTGTCCTTTTAATGTGTGTAGGCTCTGTGATGATGCTTCTTTTTTCATTTCTGATATTAATATTTTACAGGATTTTTCTCTTTTTTATACCCATCTGTCTTGCATAATTTACTAATCTTTTCAAATAACCATGCTGTCATGTGATTGGAGATTCACACTGATTGTTTTATATTTCAATGATTTCTACTCACATTTTAATGATTTCTTCTACTTACTTTGGGTATAATTTGCTAACCTAAGGTAAACAAAAATGATTATCTCTGACCACAAAGGTCTTGAGTAAAAAATTTTTTTCAGAAAGAATTTCCCTAACTCTGGCCACACTGAGGTTGAGTGTGTAGCATATAATCAAAATTTCATCACTAGGAAATAATTTGGAACTCACTTACTTTAATATTTATCCTTTTCAGAGATTCATAAACCACTTTAATAACCTGATGAACATTATGAACATTTTCACAAGAGTATACAAAATGAAAATATTAGCATATTATTTCAAGGATCTTATATCTTAGGACTCATTTCTCTTAATCTAGTTCAAATCCTTTCATTATAAATGAGATAAGTTTTAGATTTAGACTGTAAATAACTTACCCAACTACACACATTAATAGGTATGACTTCACTCTCACTTTTCACTTTCATGCACTGGAGAAGGAAATGGCAACCCACTCCAGTATTCTTGCCTGGAGAATCCCAGGGACAGGGGAGCCTGGTGGGCTGCCGTCTATGGGGTCGCACAGAGTCGGACACAACTGAAGTGACTTAGCAGCAGCAGCAGCAGCAGCCATATTATTCAGCCTTAAAAACTAAGGAAACTCTAACACATGCTGTAACACTGATGAACACTGAGGACATTAAGTAAAAATACAGAGGATGAAATGGTTGGATGGCATCACTGAATCAAAGGACATGAATTTGAGCAAACTCCAGGAGATAGTGAAGGACAGAGAAGCCTGGTGTGCTGCAGTCCATGGGGTCACAAAGAATTGGACATGACTTAGCAACTGAAGAACAAGAAGTAAAAATAAGCCAGTTACCCCCCCCCAAAAAAAATGCTGTATGACTCCACTTATTTGAATAATTAGAACAGCTAAAATCACATGGACAGAAAGTGGAAAAGCTGTTGCCAGGGGTAGGGGTAGAGGATAATGAAAAGTTACTGTTTAATGGGTACAGAATTTCAGTTCTGCAAGCTGAGAAAAGATCTGGAGATAGACTGTGGTGATGTTTGCACAATAATATGAATGTATTTAATATCACTGTACACTTAAAATGGTTAAAATAGTAATTTTATGTTATGTATATTTACTACAAAAAAAAACCTTGGGAAAAAGATTATTTTCAGGTTACTATAATTATATTAAAATTCACCTATCTAAAGTCACATATTTCAATCATCTTTAACAATACCCATATTTTCCTAAACACACAAGAAACCAATCAAGCTGAATATATATGGTATTCATTTTTATGTTTACAAAAGATGGTATCAATTCTGAATCAT
The DNA here is from genome assembly GCF_019923935.1 of Bubalus bubalis. Classification (NCBI taxonomy): domain Eukaryota; kingdom Metazoa; phylum Chordata; class Mammalia; order Artiodactyla; family Bovidae; genus Bubalus; species Bubalus bubalis. Next base: position 2,713,579 of record NC_059175.1, on the reverse strand, counting down.
TTAAATATTAGTTTACAAATATTGCTTATAGCTTAATAGCATTGTGTAGATGCAGCTTCAGAGATATTGGCTCTAGACAGTAATTATATACTCAGCCTAATGTTTTGGTTAATAGATGTGCATTTCAGTGATAATTGCAATGCCTGAACGTAATGTGCCTTTACTAGCAGTATAAAATAAAGCCGGCTTATTCAACTGAAAAAAATAGGCTATTTATTTTTGTAATTGCTTATTTTTTTATTGAAAAATATTATCAAATGGTAAAAAGTAAACCTACAACAAATACTAACATTTTATTTACAATTATAGAAGTGTATTTAAAAACTTAATTACTGTGAACAATGACATAAGTTAAAGTCATGAAAATGCATCGCTATGCTAGTTATGAGAACTTGGGTAACTCATTTACTCTCACAGGTCCTCACTATTAAAATAGGGTTAAAAAAATTTAACTGCTTCAAGATGATGCTTCAGATGATTTATCAAGAACCTTTTCAGTTCTAAACTTTACAGTGCTGTTCAGTTCAGTTCAGTTCAGTCGCTCAGTCGTGTCCGACTCTTTGCGAACCCCATGAATCACAGCACACCAGGCCTCCCTGTCCATCACCAACTCCCGGAGTTCACTCAGACTCACGTCCACCAAGTCAGTGATGCCATCTAGCCATCTCATCCTCTGTCGTCCCCTTCTCCTCCTGCCCCCAATCCCTTCCAGCATCAGAGTCTTTTCCAGTGAGTCAACTCTCCGCATGAGGTGGCCAAAGTACTGGAGTTTCAGCTTTAGCATCATTCCTTCCAAAGAAATCCCAGGGCTGATCTCCTTCAGAATGGACTGGCTGGATCTCCTTGCAGTCCAAGGGACTCTCAAGAGTCTTCTCCAACACCACAGTTCACAAGCATCAATTCTTCGGCGCTAAGCCTTCTTCACAGTCCAACTCTCACATCCATACATGACCACTGGAAAAACCATAGCCTTGACTAGATGGACCTTTGTTGGCAAAGTAATGTCTCTGCTTTTGAATATGCTATCTAGGTTGGTCATAACTTTCCTTCCAAGGAGTAAGCGTCTTTTAATTTCATGGCTGCAGTCACCATCTGCAGTGATTTTGGAGCCCCCCAAAATAAAGTCTGACACTGTTTGCACTGTTTCCCCATCTATTTGCCATGAAGTTATGGGACCAGATGCCATGATCTTCGTTTTCTGAATATTGAGCTTTAAGCCAACTTTTTCACTCTCTTCTTTCACTTTCATCAAGAGGCTTTTTAGTTCCTCTTCACTTTCTGCCATAAGGGTGGTGTCATCTGCATATCTGAGGTAATTGATATTTCTCCCGGCAATCTTGATTCCAGCTTGTGCTTCTTCCAGCCCAGCATTTTTCATGATGTACTCTGCATAGAAGTTAAATAAGCAGGGTGACAATATACAGCCTTGACGTACTCCTTTTCCTATTTGGAACCAGTCTGTTGTTCCATGTCCAGTTCTAACTGTTGCTTCCTGACCTGCATACAGATTTCTCAAGAGGCAGGCAATTCCCATCTCTTACAGAATTTTCCACAGTTTATTGTGATCCACACAGTCAAAGGCTTTGGCATAGTCAATAAATAGAAATAGATGTTTTTCTGGAACTCTCTTGATTTTTCCATGATCCAGCAGATGTTGGCAATTTGATCTCTGGTTCCTCTGCCTTTTCTAAAACCAGCTTGAACATCAGGAAGTTCACGGGTCACGTATTGCTGAAGCCTGGCTTGGAGAATTTTGAGCATTACTTTATTAGCGTGTGAGATGAGTTCAACTGTGCGGTAGTTTGAGCATTCTTTGGCATTGCCTTTCTTTGGGATTGGAATGAAAACTGACCTTTTCCAGTCCTGTGGCCACTGCTGAGTTTTCCAAATGTGCTGGCATATTGAGTGCAACACTTTCACAGCATCGTCTTTCAGGATTTGAAATAGCTCAACTGGAATTCCATCACCTCCACTAGCTTTGTTCATAGTGATGCTTTCTAAGGCCCACTTGACTTCACATTCCAGGACGTCTGGCTCTAGGTCAGTGATCGCACCATCGTGATTATCTGGGTCATGAAGATCTTTTTTGTACAGTTCTTCTGTGTATTCTTGCCATCTCTTCTTAATATCTTTTGCTTCTGTTAGTTCCATATCATTTCTGTCCTTTATCAAGCCCATCTTTGCATGAAATGTTCCCTTGGTATCTCTGATTTTCTTGAAGAGATCTCTAGTCTTTCCCAGTGGTGTTACCAGTATATAAATATAAAATAGAAATATGAAAGTGAAGTATTTAAAAATATTATATTCTATCAAGGTTCATAAACATTTCTATATTTTAAAAAATACAAATGATAAATAAAAAAAAAGCCTGGCATGTCCAATCCTAAATAAAAAATACTTTATACAAATTAAAAACCACAACCCAAAGACCTGTGCCCATCTGACACTATTTTTTCATTAAAACTGTAATAGATGATTTAATTTCCCATCAGCAAAAGCATCTGGATAGACATCCAAGACACAAGTAAAAGCACAATAAAACAGACCAGTCAGTAGGTCCATTTTTAATTAGTAGCGGTTAAAATGCCTCAAGGACCTCAACAAGACTATTAAAATGTTGAACGAGAAGGGCTTAACACTAAATTAATAATGCTATCAAATGCCTGTACTACTTTTAGTACTGATGCTATTTTTATGTGAATACACACTTTTTACATTATGTGAACACACATACAACATTTAAACACCATGACAATGTAAAGACCAATCATAATCATTTTGGTAATTTTACAAAGATATGCCTAACATTAAAAGGCAAAAAGCTCATGGTTTATACATGGGCTCCATCCCAAAATGGTCTGAGAGTTCCTAATTGTTTGAAATGGCAATTTCTCCAACCTGACAACTATGTTCAAAATTCTGTATTCAAAAATATATGCCACACAGCAATAAAATTCTCCAAAGTAAATGAGGAATGAGGAAATGATAAACAGAATTCACTTAGCCAAACAGACAAATCAGCAATCTAAATCAAACAAAGTAGGACTTCTCTAGAGGTCCAGTGGTAAAGAATATGCCCGCCAATGCAGGAGACGACCCCTGCAGGGTTTGATCCCTGGTCAGAGAGGACTCTACATGCCACAGGGCATCTAAGCCCCATGCCACAACTAGTGGACCTGAGCACCACAGCTACTGAGCCCATGTGCCTTAGAGCCTGTGCCCCCTAACAAGAAGCCACCCCAACGAGAAGCCTTCGCACCCCCAGAGAGTAGCCCCCATTCACCATGACTAAAGAAAGACTGCACGCAGCAATGAAGACCCAGCACAGCGAAAAATAAATGAATAAAATTAATTAAAAAAAATACTTTAAAAAATCACGCACAGCAGAAACATGTCTGTGAGAAGTAATCAAGCAAGCTAGAAATACTTGTGTGTGAAGAGTCATTCCTCACTCTTTGATATTACATCCAGTATATGGACTAGGAGGTAGAACTTTTGGATGAGAGTTGTTTAAGGTGTAGTTCAGGATCACCAACATCAAGATTAGCAGGAGCACTTATTAAAATAGAGATTTCTGGATTCTGCCCCAAGTCTCCTGTATCAGAATCTATAAAAGGCAGAGGAATCTACATTTAACAAACTCCTGCAACAGGATTCTTATGTACACCAGAGTCTGAGGAATCACCTTTCCAGAAACATCACATTGAGTATTTGGAGTCATCATAAAGCTTTCTGGACTCAAATGAAATCTTTTTTCTTATGCTTAGCAATTCACTTTTCAGTTTTTGTTTTTTTTTTTTTTACAAACCATTGCATTCCAAATAGGAACACAGAGAACTCTTACTCTGTTTAGTAAAGCTAGCAAAAGATAAATTCTCCCTTTCCAATCAGAAAAGTAGTAATAAAGACAAAGTAATTTGAGATACATCTTTTAGTTCCACAATCAGACAGTATGTCTAGGTGGGAATTAGACTCCTAAACATGATGCTTTTATAGAAAAAGTAATCTGAAGTTAGACCAACCTAGGTCTGAATTCTATTTTACCACTTTCTATTTGTGAAAACCTTTGACATGTTATAATCATGACATCAAAATCCTCTAGAAATTTTTCTTCATATTCACTTAGTACAGTGGTTGAAAGCTGTTTAGCAGAGCATCAATGGAATAAATTCCTGATTTCAAATGTCCAAAATAACCAATGTCATGAAACATTCTTTTCTTTTTTTGAAGAAACAGAAAAACTGTTTCTTTTTCCAAAGTCAAGTTCAGGTATTATTACAATCACTCCATCAATTCACATTTCCATAAACAATTTTTCCACTTATCTTTCTTTCATTGTCATCACATCTGCCAGTGATATTCTTTCATTCATTGCCTTGCTTTATAGGAGAAAATAGCTTCAACTAATCAGAAACTCCAGTACTTTGGCCACCTCATGCGAAGAGTTGACTCATTGGAAAAGACTCTGATGCTGGGAGGGATTGGGGGCAGGAGGAGAAGGGGACGACAGAGGATGAGATGGCTGGATGGCATCACTGACTCAATGCACATGAGTTTGAGTGAACTCTGGGAGTCCGTGGTCTGGCGTGCTGTAATTCATAGGGTCGCAAAGACTCGGACACGACTGAGCAACTGAACTGAACCGAACATTTAAATTCAGTAAGAATAAGAGGGTCCTTCAAGCATCCTATCTTTCTGAATTTTAGAGTTCCAGCCATTATCCTTTTTAAAAATTTTATTTATTTATTTTAATTGGAGGCTAATTACTTTCCAATATTGTGGTTTTGGCCATAGATTGACATGAATAAGCCATGGGTGTACATGTGTGCCCCCATCCCAAACCCCCCTCCCACCGCCCTCCCCATCCCATCCCTCTGGGTGGTCCCAGTGCACTGGCTCTGAATGCCCTGTTTCATGCATCGAACATGGACTGGTCATCTATTTCACATATGGTACTACGTAAAAGATTATCCCGTACGTTTTAAAAAATTACTTGAGGGGCTTTGGAAGGTAATTGAAAATATAAGATAGACCCAGAGATAAGCAAGGTTCATTAACATTCTTTTATCTTTTTCTATACTTCTGGATGAATTTTTTAAATATTTATAAATTTGTTGTCTTTTAAAAATGTAACATTTTATCTAAAGCATCATACCATGTCAATAAAATTTTTCAGAAAAGAAAAAAGTATGGAATGATATGGAGCAGCTATGCCTAGAAAGAGGGAATACAACAGTCTACAAAAACTTTTTACTGTCAGCCTAAATAATTCCATTGTCTGCCGAATAATTTCATCAAATGCCATATCATAACTTATTTAATTAATCTTTGACTCTTTTAAACATTACTTAGATGAACACCTTGTACACAAAATTCTCCCAGCCAGCATTTCAAATTGTTTCCTCAATTTCTGTAACTCCTTAGTGTAATGACTACTAGAGAGTATTTAAAGGGAAAGAACAAATAAACCAGTAACATTCTTCTCAAACAGACATAATTTTAAGATGTAAGGGGGACATGAAATGAGGTTTATGTGCCTTTCTTGTCATAGAATCTGGTCTATTTTTAATCATCTTTCTGCCAATATAGAAAGATAACACTTAGAATCTGAAGATTCTTACAAATCTGTACATTTTCATGTCTGGCAATCCTAAATCTATTAATACATGACTTAGCAATGATAACCTACCTCATACCTATAAATCAAAACGCCCAGGAGTATGAGAATCTGTATTTTAACAACTATCCTGAATTCCCTTAAAATCAGAGACAAATAGAATTATGTCCCATTCCTCTTGCCTTGCCACCCTACGTAATAGAATCATCTCCAATTTTCTACTCAAAATATGTTCCTTTCTACATCAAAATCTGGTTAGAAAAACAAGTGAAAATGACTAGAAAGAGCTTTGGATTCCAAACTCAATCTATAGCTGTGTGACCTTAGGTAAGTCACCAATTCCTATGAAATGGGGTTGAGGAGATGCTTCTTTGCAAATGATCTAGAAAGCATTTCCCAGATTGTATTTTGTAAAACCTAAGTAAGTATTCTCCAAAGAAAAGGGTTCTATGGTTTAGTAACTCTGATAAAGACAAGGCCTTCATAAAACTTTTAATATGCTAACATGCATTATAAATTTCCAAGAGAGAAATATATAGTACATGGGTTTTTCCAAATTTCTAAATTTATATGGCAAAAATCCTTTGAAGTGCTATTAACTTGTTAAGGTCTATTACCAAGAGCTTTGTGATCTGCAGAAAACATCTTAGAAAGTACTCCTTTAAATTTTATTTGTAGTCTCTTTCAGACTCTTAACACTTTGTAACTGTAAGAAAACTGTGTACCGTCCCAACTGAGGCAGAACATGCGAGTCGTGCTGCTGCCACAGCGGTCGCCAGCAGCCCTCGTCACAGCAGTCACTATCTACTGGGCGCTATGTGCTAGGCACCATGCACTTCATTTAGTCTCAAGACTTTACGAAGAGCTAAGTACTACTATCATTTTCTAGATGAAGAAAGAATGACTTAAATTTTATGTATTCAACAAAAATCACAAGAATATTATGAGACAGGACTGGGAATTAAATCCAAACTATGTGATTCTAGAAGCAGAAAGGAGTGTGACTTCTGACCTAATCTTGCAACAGTATCTGAAGAACATTTCTTAAAATTAATGAGCCCGTAGATCACCAACAATATAATACATATAAAATGCCAAGAAGACGGAAGAGTCACAACACTTGAAAGAACTATGTGCAAGCCATTAATTCAGATTGTAGTTTTCTTCTTTTAAAAAAATAAGTATATTAAGAGAAATTTTATTTAAAAATAACTTTATCTTTAAAAATATATCCTTTAAGAAAAATGCTCATTTTAGCATTAATTATAATATTAAAAGAAATGCTGAAAATAGGAATAAGATTAGGAATACTCATAGTTTATTACCTTGTATAACAAAGTATACACTTTAGTTCTTAGGAGAGGAGAAAGTAGGTCCTACTGACTTACACACTCCCCTAGATTATTTTAGCACAATGTGTAACAGATAATGGACTAGCGGCCATTTTCCCCTTACCCTTCTTTAGAGCTTGGGTTAAAATAAAAGCAAGAAAAGAGTACATATTTAGGATGAAAGGGGCTGGGATGGGGATGAGTCACAATCTAGGTCCTTATGAAGATAAAAAAATTAGCATCTGTCTTCAAGCAAAGAAGTTCGAGTGGTTCTCAAACTTCAGTGAACATCAGAATCACCCGAAGAGCCTTTGACAACAAAGACTGCTGGAGTCCACCCCCAGAGCGCCACATTCAGTAGGTCAGGCACAGAAAGGCCCCCAAATTTGCATTTCCAACAGGCTTTCAGGTAGACTATTGCTCTTGATTTGGGGTCTCAGTTTGAGACCACTGCTTAATTCCCTATTTTTAACCTCTAAAATCCTTTCCTCTCCTGATGAACATAAAAATCTTACCTCCTTTCTTCCCTTCTGACATTCTTTCTCACTCTCTTAAACCCTGCATGAAAACAAAGCCATCCATTTTCCTTCTCATCACAATCACACCTGAATTTTTTTTGTTTTTTTTTTGGTTAGTTTGAAAGCAGGTAAGCAGGCGAAAAGGAGCCTGCTGGACTCCAATCCATGGGGTTGCAAACAGTCAGACACAACTAAGCAAGTGAAAGGTAGTACTGTCATTTTTTCATGCAATATGGTGATATATACAATGCTTCACAGTTTACAACTTACTTTCACATATAGTCATTTAGTGACCATTCATAATTCTAAAATATAGGCTAACAGTTCTTAGGTTTTAAGGTAGCACTAGAATCCATATCTTAATCAATTGTAAAATGCTCCTCTTGTTCTTTTCTCTTCTGGTGATCCATTCTTTTATTCCTATTTGAATTATTTATCTGTTTTTTTTTTTTTTAACAAAAGAGACAACATAATTGATATTGGCATAACACATTGATATAATTCGTTACCCAAAAGACCAATGAATATTATTTTTTCATTTTACTTACAATGAAAACAAAATTGGAGTTTAGCATCACAGACCTAGTTAATGGTCACTGTACTGAATGACTATGACCCAAAAAGAGGAAAAGCAAAAGAGGGAGGAGGAAACACAAATCCAACACAAGAACAAAAGCAAGAAGATAGAAAACAGAGATTTTTGAACAAATTATAGATTTGATTTAGGCCAGAAGTCACACTTTTGTCTTCTTCTAGAGGGTTTCAGAATCAGACCGCTTGGTTTTAGTTCCCAGTTCTGCCCAGCATTAGAAAAAACCATGAACTTAGATTATCTGCCAATATTATAATGACTGTAACAATGTGCCCCAAAGCCAAACTATTTCCAAATCCTCCACACACACAAAATCAATCTGTGATAAATCAGTCGAATTCCAAAAAAATATCAGAAATTATATATTCTAAAGACTTGATTACATTTAATTCTTTCAAGGAGAATTTTCCCATTACATAGATTTATAGAGATAGCTCTTTAAAAATTTAGTCCTATCTTCTTATATATAACAATAGACATTTTTTCTTTCAAGTATCTGCACTGTATTAAATTCTATCCAAATTCTTCTCACGTATCTTACTTCATCCTCATGATTAGGTGAGGAAACTGATAGGTAGAAAAGTTAACGTGTTTTTCAAGGTAGTAGGAGGGGCACAGATCAGGCTCAAGGTCTATTTAACTAAAATTCTAAGCTGCTTCCCACTACAACACTGCATCTTTATTCTAAATAGAAAAATCCATTCTCAACTGGATTGTTTGATAGCTACCTTATTTTGGGTAAGAAAACAAATCATAAGTCAAGTTTCTAAAATACGTTTAGCTCTATTTCTCTAACACTGACTACCAGAAATAAATAAGGTGGCTGACTACCTTATAATTTCTAATTGAGTTGCTTTTTAAAAATTCAAAATAAATAATCATCTATCTTACTATAACATGTGACAGAGGACGTATATAGTTCTCATTATGATGCTTTCTTAAACTCTAACTGCTAAACTTAAATGAGAGGCATTTGGTACAATGTGAAAAATATTCAGTTCAATTAAAAGTAATTGATGCATAGTGAAATAATTCTTCCCAAAGCTGCTGTAAAATCTTCAAAAAAATAAAGCTACTTAATAATTTTCATCTCCTACAGGCTAGAGAGAAGCATTATTGCATATTAAAAATTGGAGTGTAGTTTTCCCAGCGGTAAAAGAAAGTTATTAAAACAACCTATTTATTGTTGATATAACTATCCATTTGTGCCACACAAAAAGTAACAAATTTCAGTACATTAAAAGAAAAGCTAATTAAGGTATAATTAGTATTTTCTGTATTTTGATAATTAGGGGTTAGTTGGCTATTCCTTTTCAAATTTCTATTTGATGCACCCCGACAATGCCTTTAATGAGCAACTAACGCTATTGAATCCCTCATGGCAGAGGAGTTTAGTGACCACTACTACATTACTTTCATTTATCACTGCCTCTTTACCTATAAATTAATCTAGCCCTGTAGCTATGTTGATCTACTTTATATCAATTTCTTCATCCATATCAGCTGAATATGTATGGCATTAACCTCATTTGCTAGTTGAGAAAAGCAGAATTAAAATGAGATCTAATTTCTTGTGCACAGCACAATTTCAAAACTGCCTGCTAATTTCCACCACCTGTCAGTGTGAAGAGCCTTTACTTTCTTGTAATTAAATAAAACAGTATATTTTTTTAGCAGCTCTGAAAAATGCTAATCTTTCAAAAGTGTTCAGTGATCATTAATCATGAGGACAGTAAAGAAGCCTTATTCAGAATGCTCATTTATCCTTTGTTTAAGCTAAAAAAAATTTTTTTGGCCTTTCCACAGAAAGAAAAAATAAATGTACCAGATGAAATATAAACATTAACTCTTATAATCCATGCTTCTGACGTTTCTATTTATCTGTTTTACTGCCACATGGTAGTAAGAGGCTTAACATTACATAACTTGGAGGTAGCTAATTTGACAGAATTAAGCAGGAATATAAGCACACATATTCTCTAAAATTAGTAGGAATCTAGTAAATGCACACTCCATCCATCTATATATAGTAGAAACTAAATTTATATGACTTAGAATATAGAGAGAGAATAATTTTTGACAACACATTTAAACAAATTCATCCAATAAACTGCCTAGAATGCTCTGCATTAAATTGCTGCCTAAAACTATCATTTGAAAAAAGACAGTGTCATTCAGACATAGACAAGCATATTTAAGCATGTTCGACTGAACTTTACAAGATTTCCCAAATATATACAATACAACCAGTAGGAAAAATCTGAAACTATTAAAAAAAAAAATTTCCTGTTATTTAAATATTAATAGACAGCCATTTTTATTATATTTCTTCTATCTTTTCTAATATTTATTTTTTATTGTTTTACATCATTTTAATCACACTATACATGTATAAATTAATAAACAGCCTGCAATTCTGGCTTATCATTCATGTATGTTTTTTAATAAGCCTTCCTTGTAAATTTCCCATCCTGTTTATCATATAAGAACATGAATTAGCAAAAAAAAAAAAAAAAAAAAAAGAACATGAATTAGCAGAAACAATATATTTGAGGAAGAAAAATATAAACCACATGTGAATATATTATTAAAAGGCTTAACCACTTAATATTAGGCTCATTCTCAGGCTAAAAATACCTATTCTTCAAATACTAACATGTCTTCAAAATACTTTCTCAGATTTATGCTACCAAAAAGCATAACATGTTATTAAATAAATGATTAAGTAGTTACTATAAAGAACTTTAAAAAAATTATTAAATAAATGATCAAAAATAATTCACAGTATTCCTCATTTAAATTTGTAGAAAACATCTGACAATGTAAAATCACCATCTTAAAGCCTAAGACTCTTTTGGAAATATTTTAAACCATATTTATTTACAAACTTGTAGCTAAGATGACTTTTTTTTTATCATTCCAGTTATCAAGTCATCATATAAAACGTGCTAAGCATTCCTTGGATCTGAAGTTCTGTGTCTCTATAGGAGGTTTTCTGAGAGACTGTATTCTTGTATTTAAGGGCTTCCCTGGTGGTGCAGAGGTTAAAGCGTCTGCCTGCAATGTGGGAGACCTAGGTTCGATCCCTGGGTCGGGAAGATCCCCTGGAGAAGGAAATGGCAACCCGCTCCAGTATTCTTGCCTGGAGAAGCCCATGGACGGAGGAGCTTGGTGGGCTACAGTCCACGGGTCGCAAAGGGTCGGACACGACTGAGCGACTTCACTTTCACTTTCAAGCATTCCTTGAAGGTAAAAGAAACAAAGATGTGGGATGGATGATTTACAAATATTACACAGCTTCAGGATTTATGCATCAGGAGTAGGATGGATCCCCTCTCATTCGGATTCCCTTTAAGCAAGCTGCTGCTGCTGCTGCTAAGTCGCTTCAGTCGTGTCCGACTCTGTACCATCTCATAGACAGCAGCCCACCAGGCTCCCCCGTCCCTGGGATTCTCCAGGCAAGAGTACTGGAGTGGGTTGCCATTGCCTTCTCCATTTAAGCAAGCTACTTGAAGCAATTATCAACAGAAGAAAAGAAGATACTTTCTGGAATGAAGAGGAGATTCCCATTGATAACTACTTTGACGCTAAATAATAAAGAATATAACCAATTTTAGCAATATTATCACAGGTGAATACATTTCTAATATAAATGCAGTAGACTGGCACGCCTCACCTTTTGATCATCTCGTGTATGATTTCCACAAGACCCAACACCTACTTAGAAAAACTACAGACTGATGTGGGGAGAAGAGAAATTTTTGAGTTGTAAAATTTAAAAACTAAAACCTTTTTAAACCGAGTGTTCTTTAGTGCTGAAAACTCTTCAAAGATACATCTTAATCACATCCACATATTTCATTTGTTATTTTTATCACAACAATTTCTTAGAATCACTAGAAGAATTTCAAACATCAAAAGATGAGAGGATAAATGTATCTGAGGCAGAAAAATCAACACCAAAAGAAAGTATTATCTTTTGCCTTACTTGTAAAAAATTAATGAGGAGAACAAGCCAAAATAATCTAATTCATAATCCAAATGCACATGGAATCTAACTTTGTGCATTTTGTCCACAAATGTTAAATTCTATAAATGCTTCAGAATTTATAACCATTTAAAATAAATGGAAAAAATAAAGATTTAAGATACTCTGTGTATAACTACATACTTATAATAAGTTTTTACAAATAATCATTATCTTTGTATTACAGGATGTTGCATAATATACAGCACATATAAGACAATAAGGATTTATGGAATGTATGTATAAAGAATTACATGATTACATATGTCAAATAATGGTATATTTGATCAGGTATGATAAATAATACATGGCGTGCTAAGTCGCTTCAGTCATGTCTGACTCTTTGCAACCCCATGGACTGTAGCCCGCCAGGCACCTCTGTCCATGGGATTCTCCAGGCAAGAATACTGGAGTGGGTTACCATTTCCTCCTCCAGGGGATCTTCCTGACCCAGGGGCTGAACCCGCGTCTCTTAAATCTCCTGCACTGGCAGGTGGGTTCTTTACCACTAGCACGACCCGGGAAGCCTTAAAATAACACACAGGAGTCAGTTTAAAAATAATAAACCAAGACCATTATTTTTCCAACTTAAATCCTATACTTCTCCAAATTACATCATAATTTCAATTATTAACAGCTGCTAAGATTTTAACTTCAGATTTTTGTGCTGCAAACCTCCTTGTCTAGTACTTAACGCTCTTGAATCAACACTTAAATGCACTTAGGGAGTAGAGTGCCAAGTATAACTTGGCAAACCCATTTACAAAGCAAAAACATTAAAAAAAAATAAGTAGGCCTTAGGCTACTTTGCTCAACTTTCTGTTAAGCAGAGACACAGGACGTGTTTTTCAATAGTTAATAAATATTATCATGCAAGTTGAATTAAGTAGAAATGGATGTAGAGAAACCATATTTTTTTTAAAGTGTCCATCTGAATTGATATGTACGTATTAGATGTATATGACAAATGAAAGAACAAATCCGTGAGTAGTAAAACAATCCAGTGGTATAAGCATTATCTATGACTGTAAGTACTAACCATTATCCAAGAAGGAAAATGTAGCTAGCTCTAATAACACTCTATCACAAGGACAAATTATGATATATTTATACAGGAAACATGAAAGTAGTTCAAAATGAAAGTTCAAAAGCTTTTTTAAAAGTCTTTTAAAACACTTAACAGAAAAAAAAGTCCCTGAAGTCAGTGATCATTATTCTCTAACATTCAAGCTTCAAAAGACAATCTTAACTTTTGAAGGTACTTTCTCTCCCCTATAACCAGCATGATGATATACCTGATACACTAGAGAATACTTTTTAATGCTAAATGCCTACTGTCTAAATGTTTTAAAGCTGCTTCTTATTTTTCACCAAAGTGAAAATCCTATATACAAAACAGTTTTCTGTGATTTCTTAAATACCTTTCCTTAAAACTGTGTTGTTAAATATAAACACAAACACTGTTTTACAAAAAACTGAAATATATCCAAGTTACCTGGAAAAGCAGCAAGTACATTATTTCAACACTGGATTACACTTACAGCAGTCAACTTAAGTTACTATTACGATATGTTTTTCTGTTTCATTATTCAAGTGCTTTCCTACTCAATTTACCCTTAGCTGTTAGTAACATTCTACACAGAGGGATCTAACAATTGTAGAGAGAGAATGCCATCTGCTGCTTCATGTGGTACTCAACAGGAAAAAAGCTTGATAACAGGTAGAGCAATTACAAAAAATAATTTCAAAATCCAAAAAGAAAGATAATACCTGAAAGTTGAAATGTTCTTATTTCTATTTTAGATAACTTGAAAATACATCAATAGGCACTTACTGTCTTAGTGCAAATTCCAAGTTATTCCATAGAATTACAAGGAGGCAGTGTGCTTATATATCCAATGATTATAAAAAAGGCTTTTACTCAGGTATGGAGAGTGAGAGGATCAAAAGAAGAGGATCACTTGCCTGGCCTTAATGAAGTTATTTCCCACTTTTGAATTAGTACAATATCTTATCTATGAACATATGACTTATAAATAAAGTGATCACATAACTTATCCAAACAGGGACACTGTCAGTTATGCCAGTGCAACAAGTGTGAGCATTTCTCAGATGGCGACAGTGGTAAAGAATCTGCTTGCCAACGCAGTGAGACGTAAGAGAGGGGTTCGATCCCTGGGTCGGGAAGATCCCCTCGAGAAAGGCATGGCAACGCACTCCAGTATTCTTGCCTGGAGGATTCCACGGACAGAGGAGCCTGGCAGGCCACACTCCATAGGGCTGCAAAGAGTCAGGCACAACTAAAGCAACTTAGCACACACACAAGTGTGAACTGGAACAATCCTAGGCAAACCTGAAGTATGGTCACCTATTTATAAATTACTATGCTGCCCTCATTCCCTTTAGCTTCATAACAATGCCCTGAGAACCTTCCTGAAAAGCAATTTGAATTTTTTTTAGTAAACGGCTAATTCAGGAGGATGAAGCCAAAAAAGGGAGATGGATGTAGAAATAACAAGAAAGTGTATTCCAGACCATTTAATGCCTCAGTCTAAGTAACTACCTCAAACAGCCTGATTTTTCACGTACTTCACTTTGTTATACTACTAGAAATTCTTCAGCACTAATAAATATCTTCTTTAGAAATGGCAAATCCTTTCAAGGATAATTCACCCATACAATTAATTGAGATTCTTCCCTCTTGACACCTAGCAGATGCCAAATATCTGGGGAAAAAGCAAATTTGTGAGGTGTGTGCTTGTGTGTTCCTGTGTGCATGTGTGTTGCTGCGTGTAGTGTGGTGATGGAGAAAAGAGAGGTACAGATCATTTTAGAGAAGAATATCCCTCTGGTGGTGACTGACTGTATAGGATGTCAAAACTGGGAGTAACAAAAGGCAGAGAAAAACTCTTAAGACTAACTTACCAATTTGAAAATTTAAATCCAAAGAGGGAAAGGGAACTTGCTCCCTCCTCAATTTCTGATGTCTTAGTTTAGGAGGCCAGAATTCAGGACTTTTCTATTAAAAATAGAGCTTATCAGTGTCATTGGTTAAATAATAATTCTTTGTAGATCTATTTTTAAAGGAAAATACATTCCAAGATTAAATGACCACATTTTAACTAACATTCTGAATTCAACTTTTGGTGCAATTTTGTAACCAACAAAAGTAAAATTGATGTTTTGGATAGGGATGGCTTGAATAAACTGTTGTTCAGGCACTAAGTCATGTCTGACTCTCTGCAACCTTATGAACTACAGCATGCCAGGCTTCCCTGCCTTCACTATCTCATGGAGTTTGCTTAAACTCATATGTATTGAATCAGTGATACCATACAACCGTCTCATCCTCTGTCGTCCCCTTCTCTTCCTGCCCTCAATCTTTCCCAGCATTAGGTCTTTTCCAATGAGTTGGCTCTTTGCATCACGTGGCCAAAGTACTGGAGCTTCAGCCTCACCATCAGTCCCTCCAATGGATATTCAAGGTTCATTTCCTTTAGGATTGACTGCTTTGATCTCCTTGCTGTCTACAGGGCTCTCACGAGTCTTCTCCAGCACCACAGTTTGAAAGCATCAATCCTTTGGCACTTAGCCTTCTTTATGGTCCAACTCTCAATCCATAGAAGACTGCTGGAAAAACAATAGCTTTGACTATATGGACCCTTGTCAGCAAAGTGATATCTTTGCTTTTTAAAACACTGTCTAGGTTTGTCATGGCTTTTCTTCCAAGGAGCGTCTCTTACTTTCATGGATACAGTCACTGTCCACAGTGATTCTGGAGCCCAAGAAAATAAAATCTGTCACTGCTTCCACTTCTTCCCTCTATTTGCCATGAAGTGATGGGACCAGATGCCATGATCGTAGTTTTCTGAATGTTGAGTTTTAAGCCAGTTTTTTCATTCTCTCATTCACCCTTATCAAGAGGCTCTCTAGTTACTCTTCACTATCTGCCATTGGAGTGGTATCATCTGCACATCTGAGGATGTTGATATTTCTCCTGGCAATCTTGATTCCAGCTTGTGCTTCATCCAGCCCAGCATTTGGCATAATGTACTGTGCATATAAGTTAAATAAGCAGCGTGACAGTATATAGCCTTGTCACTTCTTTCCCAATTTGGAAACAGTCTGCTGTTCCACATCTGGTTTTAACTGTTGAATCTTGATTGCATACAGATTTCACAGGAGGCAGGTAAGGAGGTCTGGTATTCCCATCTCTTTTAAGGATTTTCCAAAGTTTGTTGTGATCCACACAGTCAAAGGCTTTAACGTAGTCAATGAAGCAGAAGTGGGTGTTTTTTTGAATTGCCTTGCAACCATTCTTGCCTGGAGAATCCCATGGAGGGAAAAGCCTGGTAGGCTACAGTCCATGGGGTCGCAAAGAGTTGGACATGACTGAGCGACTTCACTTCACTTCACTTCTTCTATGATCCGATGGATTTTGGCAATTTGATCTTTGGTTCCTCTGCCTATTCTAAAACCAGTTGGTACATGTGAAGTTCTCAGTTCATGTACTGCTGAAACCTAGCTTGAAAGATTTTGAGCATAATCTTACTAGCATGCGAAATGAGCACAAATGTATGGTAGTTTGAACATTCTTTGGCACTGTTCTTCTTTGGCATTGGAATGAAAACTGACCTTTTCCAGCCCTGTGGCCACTGATGAGTTTTCCAAATTTGCTGACATATCGAGTATGGCTCTTTAACAGCCTCACCTTTTAGGACTTTAAATAAATAGCTCAAATGGAATTTCATCACCTCAACTAGCTTTGTTTGCAGTAATGCCTCCTAAGGTCCTCTTGACTTCACACTCTAGAATGTCTGCTCTAGTTGAGTGACTACACCAGTCATTAAGACCTCGTTTCTATAGTTCTGTGTATTCTTGCCTTATCTTCTTAATTTCTTCTGTTTCCGTTAGGTCTTTACCATTTCTGTCCCTTATTGTGTCCATCCTTGCATGAAATGTTACCTTGATATCTCCAGTTTTCTTGAACAGATCTTTTTTCTTTCCCATTTTATTATTTTCCTCTGCTTCTTTGCATTGTTCATTTAAAAAGGCCTTATCTCTCCTTGCTATTCTCTGGAACTCTGCATTCAGTTATTAATATTCATTGGATAATTAAAATATACAGGTGGAAAATATTCAGCAGCACATATACACCATGCATAGAAGAGAATATAGTATCAAAAGAAAAAGTTGCAAAGGTAAGTGAAGTTTGACCATAGAAGAAATTTATTTTGGAAATAATGGAAAATCGTTCATTTTAAGCAGAGAAATGGCACATGAAGAAATATATTTTGTAATGACTGGCAAAATTTAAAGACTGACAAAAGCAAGTATTATGACAATATAGAGCAACACATACCTACTCTACTGGGGGAGGAAGAATAAACTGTTACGACACTTAGGAGGACGACTTGACATTATCTTGTAAAGCTGAAGACAATGAGCATTCCACAACCTAGCAATTCCACCCCTAGTATTTTTACCTTCGAGAAACTTACACATATGCATGAGGAAACAGGTATTAAGAGTACATACTGCAGTTTTTTGGTAAACATTAAAACTGGAAACACCCAACATATAGTAACAGAAAAAATGAATATATAATGGCATAGTAATATATTACAGTACTATATTTAATTATCACAGTAATATATCACAGTACTATACTTAATTATTAATTAAAATAATTAAAACTGTATATATCATCATAGATAAATTTCAAAAACAATGTTGATCAAAAAAGGCAAGTTATTATCTAACAATTTTCTATAAAGTTAATAATACTATGTTTTATTAACAAATATATAGAAATATGGGAAAGAACAAAATCATGCATGAAAGTAACACTAAGTTCAGGGTAGTGGTTATTTCTGAGCAAGAAGTAAGAAGAACAGAATCAGACCAATATGTTTTTAATGTTTAATTTTGAAATATACAGATCTAAAGCAAATGTGACAAAGCATTCATATTTGACAAAACTGGAAGATTCATTACACTATTCTCTCTGTCTTTCTACCGAAGAAAAGATTACTCTGGTGGCAGTATAGAAAATGGATTGGAAGGAGGCAAAAAGGAAACACAGAGTAAAACCAAAAGACTTCTGAAATCTAGTGAGAAATGACAAGCAGTAATAACAAGGATAAAAAATAAGGGGCTTGAGAAAGGAGTGGAACTGAGAGATATTTAGAAAATAAAACCAGTAAGATTAGGAAACAGAACAAACATAGGAAGTAAGAGCAAAGTAGAAACTTATGAGTTCAAAGTCAGTTTTCCTCAAAATAGAAAAGCAGGTAGAGAGCATTTTAGAAGACAGTTGTTTAGTCGCGAAGTTGTGCCTGACTCTTATGCGACCCCATGGACTGTAGCCCAGCAGGCTCCTCTGTCCATGATTCTCCAGGAAAGAGCACTGAGGTGGGTTGCCATTTTCTTCTCCAAGCGATCTACTTGACTCAGGGACTGAAACAGTGTCCCCTGCTTGGTAGGCAGATTCTTTACTCCTGATTTACCTAGGATGCCCCACAGTTTAAATAAGTGCAGTTTATTCCAATTATAAACCAGTAAAGCTGTTAAGAGATAAAATGGTTCTACATAAAAATCTAGATCTCCCATTTCTTTGGGAAAATCAATCAACTGTATATCAACACAACCATCTCCCACTTTTCATGTCTTGCTAAGGTCAATCCTGCCACAGTAGCAGCAAACACTGCAGAACAATTAAGACTATGCCCACCTAGACACTGGCTGGGTCACAAGACATCCAAGACTGCAGAGAATCTCTCTTCTCTGCCCTGGGCTTCCTGACTGTACAGCAATGGTCATAAAGTTAACAGCCCAGGGAGGTACAGGAATCCAGGAAACTTTCAGATTATTTGTTTTGACACTGACCTTGGTCACAGGAGTAAAGACCAAGGTCACAGGGCCTTGGTCTGGAGCTCCTGAGGATTCCTGTACGCCTTTAACCCATACAGCCACAGTCACATGGAATCTGTGTATGCCCTACAGAATCCAGGGAACCAGTGAAGATGCTCAGTTGTGTCTGACTCTTTGCCATCCCATGGACTGTAGCCTACCAGCCTCCTTCATCCATGGAATTTTCCAGACAAGAGTACTGGAGTGGGTTGCCATTTCCTTCTCCAGGGGATCTTCCCCGACCCAGGGATCGAACCCAGGTCTCCTGCATTGCAGGCAGACGCTTTACCGTCTGAGCCACCAGGGAAGCCCCACAATAATCTGAAGGCTTTTGCACTCTATATTACACTGTTTTGATTTAAAACCCAGACCAAATAGATATTGGATAAGTAATATCTCCAGTGTATTCACTTCTGCAAAAGCAAAATACAAACTCTCTGGGTACATTTGAAACCTGACAACTTATCATAATTCCATGTGTATAAATTTCATACCATGTAATTTTTGTCTGATTCTCCTTTGTCTTATTGTCAACCTAAAACAGTTATATCTAGCTACTCCTTTTTGTCCCTAGTGGTCTCATTCAGTATTAGCTTAATTCTAAGAAAATTTTATTAATATTAATCCTGAACAAAAAAAAAAATCCTGAAACAGCAATAAAATATCACAGTATATTTGACAAAGAAAGGATCAAGCTACATCACTTTTTTGAAAAACAAAGAAAACTTTACCTGAAATAAACTAAAGGATGATCTTAACAAAATCAAATACTTTTCAAACTACTATACAACTACTATTAAGAGAAAACCATAAATGAACTGAAGGTTTAGCTAAATTTTCCAAGGACAAAAAAGCTCAGTCCAATATAAAAAGCTTCTTCTAGAACTTAATCTCTCTACATTACTAATACAAACTACAAATACAAAGGAGGTAAGAATATTCTTAGGACTTGCTACAGAGAAGGATGTGGGGAAGGAAAAACCTCATGGATCTTACCCAAGTGTCACAGCACTACTAAGTATCCGGTTAGGGTCACATAAACGCCTTCAGTAACACCTTACTGCCTTAAGATCAATTTACCCAAATATCAAGCTAAAACTTTCAACTAGCAGAGTACAAGTGTTCCCTTCACTAAGGTGGGTTAATTGTGGCCTCTCAAAGGCTTGTCTTCTTACTCTTCTTGTCCTCATCATTTATCATGTACAAAAGCTGAGGAATGAGTGGAAAATATGCTAGAAATCACAGAAATAAATATCAAAACAAATACTTCTCAGAACTACTAAAAGAGTAA
Organism: Bubalus bubalis; assembly: GCF_019923935.1. Classification (NCBI taxonomy): domain Eukaryota; kingdom Metazoa; phylum Chordata; class Mammalia; order Artiodactyla; family Bovidae; genus Bubalus; species Bubalus bubalis. The sequence goes on along the minus strand of NC_059175.1, from coordinate 2,693,291 downwards.
ATTTATGTTTTAAACCTTGAAATACAACACAATAAGGCAAAATTCAGTACGGTGTTTTACCCGTAACTATTTGATGACTAACTACATAACAAATATTCACTAACTGCCAATCAATCTTCAAAGACAATGGTAAATCTAAGCATAAGACGAGCAATCTCACATTGCCTTTACTAACAATTAATCGACTTCAATTGATCAATTAATTTTTTATGTAGAAACTGCTCAAATATATCATTCAGCTTAAAGGTGTTACATGTGAACATCTTTTCTTCAATAATACTAGTTTTAATCTCTAGTAAAAACCTACCTTTGAGGTTCTTTGAAGTTGATCACCAACATATGTTTTACGAAACTGATCCAAGAACCACAGAATTGCAAGTTCTATTTTCTCATTAGAACACTGAGGCAATCCGGTATCCATTAAAGAGATAAGCTGAAAAACTCTTTTCATGAAGGAAAAAAAAGGCTTCAGTAAAAGTTCTTAGAGAAATAATATTAAAACATTTATCAACAATTTTATATAATATAAAAAGTGAAAAAATACAAATGCTTATAAAGAAAATATTTCAAAAATCATCTGAAATCCCACATTAAGAGATACTACAATCTGGTCAAATTCCTTCTATCCTTTTTTCCTAACACATACATATACATGCCTAGACACCTACATGGACATAACAGTCATTAATTTACTAAATTTTATATATAAATACACGTGATATACATATAAATATATAACATCTATATGGTAAATAGGTACCATTATATATCATATAAACATAGATATCAACTTAAAAATATATAAAAATATATATTTATAAAACATTTTAGTAAACGAGAGTGATATTGAATGTGTAATTTTGTATTTTTTCATTACAACACATTTTCATCAAACCATGTATTTTGAGCTCACATGGTTCAAAGTACAAAAAAAAAAAAAAAATTAAGAGGTACATCCATCAAGCTATATCGCTTTCTTAATGAGTAATAAAAATTTTACCTGAAATAAATTATAAGATGATCTTAACAAAATCAAACATTTTTAATATCAGTATGCAATTATATCAAAAATCATAAATGAACTAAAGGCTAAGTTAAATTTCCTAAAGAAAAACTTACTAGAATAAAAAGCTTAGCCTAGGATTTTCCCCCACCTTTCCCCCGCAAAAAAAAAAAAAAAAAAAAATCCTTCTATTATCTATTTTCATTAAAATTTTCCAAAGAACGGCTGCCAAACGGCTGGTGCTAACAAAATCAGCATACCATAGTAAAATTTTTAAGAGACAGAAATAGAACTTCCGGAGCAAACAGTACCTACTTTTTTTCCTCATTGTACAAAGGCAACTGGATCCCGCCCTAACCCACCCACTTGCATCCACGTATGCACACAAGGACATACCCATGCACACTGCCAACAGGTTGTGGCATTTCAGAGACTTTTTAAATGTATGTACAGGCAAATATGACTAATTATTCTCCTCCCAACTCTACACATATGAAGCATACTATACTGTTATACTGTTAAACTTAGCTTTCTTCATTTACCTTATAGATTTTTCATGTCAGATATAAAGAACTTTCTTATTCTCTTTTTACAGCTGTTTAACACTCCATTATATGACCATGTGTGCTCAGTCACTAAGTCATGTCTGACTCTTTAATGACCCCATAGATTGTAGCCCGCCAGGCTCCTCTGTCCATGGGATTTTCCAGCCAAGAATACTGGAGTGTGCTGCCATTAACCATATTATTTTCAACATTCCCCTACTGATGGACACTAAAGTTTCTTATGATATTTTGCTGTTACAAAAATGCTGAAATTCACAATCTTTAACACATCATTCCACACATTTACAGTTATAATATAAACCTTACAGTAAAAGTCAAATTATTGGCTTAAAGAATATGAATTTATAATTCTGATAGCTATTCCAACGAAGTTGCCTTACAATGAAATTGAAATAACTTATACTCCTGTCACCAGTAAAGGAAAGTGTCTATACACATAGATAATTCAGAGTGATACTAAACTTTAGAACTTACTGGAATCTGAAAAAATGGTATCTCTAATATTTATTATTTTTTAATCTCATAACGACTAATGTTCTGCATAACAGGAGACCTCCTTGTGTCCATCATCCGTGGTCCTCCTTCAATCCCTTTTATTCCTTAGGGTTTCACTAAGGTGTCTTTTATTAATAATTCATTATAATTTTTAATTACTAAAAGATTACATGCAGAAAACTTCTAAAACTCTAGCCATCAATCACCTTGTTTCCTTTCAGCTAATAAATGAAAAACCTACTGCTCAGACAACTCTTATGGATTTTGCATAAGAACAACGTCTTACCCAAATCTGAGGTGCTTTTATATTTCATCTTTTTATATATACTGCTATGATACACTGGAACTTAATCTTGAACATCTCTTGTGAGATACGGCTCAACATTTTTTGCAGATGACTACCCAGCTGCTTCAACACTTCATTTGTTTCTCATATAGTCTACTTTTGCCCACCATTTTGAATTACCCCTTATCATATACATTAGGTCCATTTGTGAATTTGTATTACTTTCTGGATATTTTATTTTATTCCACTGATCTGTCTCACTAAACATCCTGCCCAATTATTTTTTTCATATTATTAATTTTCTAAAACACAGTATAAAATTAAGGCTATGTTAAGTTTTAATAATCTCATTTTGAATATAAACATATTTCACTGAAATACAACTACTGTCCTTTTTCCTACTAGCAAAGAGTTCTACGAAGAAAATATCTTGTTTACAGCAAATGAACTTCTTTATAAATCTTGGTATTTACTGCCAAAGTGTTATGAAATAATGTTTTGGCAACCATTTTTATAGTTACATAGCTAAATTAAGCTACTTATTTAAAAGTAACTTGACTCACTAAATATCTTTAATGCTATTAAAATTTATGAAGGAAAGCTTAATAAAGATCAAGTTTAAAAATCAGATTATCAACCATGTTTGTTTTTCTAAAGAAGTATTTATTCTTTGATTTTGAAAGGAGGAACAAAGCTAGCTTTTAAAGTCTACGTATTGTTCAACGCATAGACTGCTGAAGTAGTTTTAGTTAAATAAATACAGACACCAAGCCTCATCTCTGGATTCAGGTGATTTTAAGTAATGCATATCCTGCTTTTAAATTCTTTATGAGTAGGACCTCCCTTTTCCTACTTTAGTTCTTTGCTGATTCTATGCAATTGCTTGTTTACTTTTATTTCCTTTAAATAGCATACATTCCAAAAATCTGAGGAAGACATGAAACCAAAAGACAAGTTTGCTGGGGTGCCTTTACAACTCATATTAAGCTGGTGATTTGCATTTGCTTAAGAGGCAATGCTATCCTAAGCAGGAGAGTAGGAAAAAGTTCCCAGGGGGGCACATGACCCTTTTGTCAAATACGCTTTGATAGCTGCATTAATACAGGAAGTTCAGCTGCAAGTAACTGAAATCCAAAATAACAATTGCTTAAACAATACAGATGTTTATTTCTCTCTCAAGCAAAAATCCAAGGCAATGCTCTAGGACTAGCTGGTGAGCCATGGTGTATCCAGACGCAGGTTCCCCTCATCTTGTTGTTATACTTGCCTTCACTCGCACAGTCACTTCATGGTTTAGGATAGATTCTTCAGATAAACCCATGTGCATATATGTTACACACACCACGTTTACTTACATTCAACTGCCCAGAATATAATCACTTAACCATACCCAGATGTAAGAGATTATAGTAAATCTAGTCTTTATTCAGGTGGCCAATGCCCAGCAAAACATTTCAGGTATTCTATTACTGCAGAAGAAGGAAAGAAGAGATACAAGACAACTAGTAGTCTCTGCCATACGACTCTTCAAAGATTTGTGGCCACCTCTAACAAACGCTTAACACCAGAGTTTGTATTGTATATAGGTTAGGTTAGGTTATTGAATATTCACTTGCAGTTTAAATTTAGTGGCCTACATTTATTTTTACCTTTATCTTAAATTATCTTTGGAGCATGAAGGGAATACAAATACAAAATACATTAAATAACTTTGATTCAAGTATATGCACACCATTACAAGTATAAAGAAATGAATTTTTGGATAATTAACTCTTTTATCTCTTTTACATTCTCCTTATATACAATTACATAAGTAGTTTTTCAGTCAATAAACACTTGAAGGCCTACTATAAAGGTAGGTATATGTTAGGAGTTCAGAAAATAACACTGAGCAAAACATATATATTCCCAGTCCTCCAGAAATCTATAATCTATGCTGGGAAAGACAATAAAACAAATAATTAGAATAAGGAATGACAAGTGCTATAATAAACACTATGAAGAAATTAGCAAGAACTCCTGACATTCTTGGATGTAACAGAGCAAAGAGAGCATTGAGAGAAAATGGCAAGTGTGTGTAATTATCTAGACAGGGAAAAAAAAAAAGGCGCGACTCATTGAAGAGCTGAAAAAAAGTCCAGTATGGCTATAAAGCAGTTAGTGGCAGGAGATAAGGCTAATGAGACAGGTAGGACCCTGATTATGAAGAGCCTGACAAGCCACATTAATTTTAATCCCAATAGCAATGAAAGTCATTGCAGAGTTAAATTTAAGCAAAGCACAGATATAATCAGATCTTTGTTTTTGAAAGCCAGAAAGGAAACAAAGTGTCAATTTCAAACTACAGCATGACTCTAGGTAAATGATGACAGGAGTTAAAACAGCAGGGTGACAGAAATAATTGAAACTAGCTAGGATAAGTAGAAGGTAGAAGTTGATAGACTTTGATGACCACATGGATGCTGGTGAGAGAAAAAAGAAAAAGTTAAGGAGAACTCCCAGGATTTAAGCCTAGGCAACTGAGTGGACAGTGATGAGACACATGAAGAAAGTCAGGGTTGGGAGTGGATGGAAGAGATGAGTTTAATTTTAGTCACTGAATTAGAGGTACATGTGGGATAAAACTTGCAAGAGAAACAGTTCGATAAGTGTTTGGTAATCAGAAGATAGGAATTACTAAAACAACACAGAATCACTGAGCCATGCTGAAGGCTCAGTTAAGGTTAAAAAAAAAAATGTATCTTAGGAGGTTAATACAGTTCATGGGGTCACAAAGAGTCAGACATGATTGAGCAACTGAGCACGCGCACGCGCGCACACACACACACACACACAAACACACACACAGCGGTACCTATCCACAGAAGAGTGTAATATTTTCATACTGCTAAAGAGATTAAGAGAAAACTCTGAGTTTAGGTTCTGCCACACAGAGGAGATAAAAATACAGGGGCGAACGAAGCAGATAAAGCTTATTCCTTCCCTATTCTAGTGAAATAAACAACTAAACATTAAGAGATAGTAAGTACTGAGAAGAAAAAATAGAGTAGGATAAGGATGTTATTTTGGAAAGGGAGGTCAAAAGAGGTAGAGACATCTGGATACAGACCTGACTGAAGTGACAGAGTACTATATAAAATCTGGGAGAAAGCATTCCAAGCAGAAGGGAAGCACAAAGCCCCTACAGTGAAAATATATTAGTAATACTCAAAGAATACCAAGGAAGCCAGTGTATGTAGTTGAGTTGAATGACAAAGTATAGGAAATAAGGTCAGAGAAGTAGCACTGTACACTCTGGGCCATGGCCAAGATTTTGGAATTTCTCTCATGTGGGACAGAAAAAGCCACCAGAAGTTTCTGAGTAGAGAAGAGGAAGCAACACGACTGAATGGGAAAGAAGTGACACTTATCTATACCACAGCAGGGTTTGGGACAGAGAGCAAAACACAGCTAGTTGCAAAAGCCTTCAGTGAACAATGAGGAATGAGTGGGAGGCCAGTGCGTGAGAACAGCATGGAGAAACAGGGTGCTCTAACCGAGAGGAGTGTGCCTAAAGGAAGCAATCACTAGCAAAGTAAAGAGGACACAGGGGAAGACAAATCCCTAGGAAATCTCTCAAAATGTTTATATTCTGTTCATGAGTGAAACTGAAATCACTATTAAATTATCTTTATTTAATTAGAACTGTGTGGCATGAGCACAAATATTCTTATTTGCTAAGTCAAAGTAGCGTATTTTGAAATTTTAAACATGTCTTAAATGTCGTTACCATGATATTGAAAGTTTTTACGAATATCAACCTTTTCCTGATAAAATAACATAAATTTTTGGCAAGAACTTCTGAACTTCTAATTTTGTAGTGTTTTCCCAGGAGTTACAATGGTTATCACCTAACAATAATACAGAGAAGGCAAATAATATTACAGTTCTAGTTACTTGGAATTTCTTCATATGAAATTGATATGTTAATTTTTTACATAAAACATAGTTCTTATCTAATTTAAAATCTATGTATGTTAGAACACATATTTATGTCTTTTTTATAGACAAAATATGTAAGTCCTGGTACATACCCCACCTTGAATCTGCTTGGCTTAAACACTCACCATCCCCACCACCACCTCTTCTCATCCCTGGGCTCAACTACTTGCCTTGTAGCCCAGGAAAGATTCATACAGTTCCTGAAGTTATAACTCCTCACTCAGGGGAGAGGAAAGGCCTACCATAGCTCCAGCCAGCACCCCCTCCAACCAAGAGAACCAACAGAAGCTCTGGCATGCCCAGCATCTCCTCAAAGGGGCCAAGGAACAAACCTAAGAAGCACAGAAAAGTTACCCACTCCAGGACTAGATTTCAGCCAATAAAGAGTGGGCCACAGAAGTAGGTGCTGAGAGAAACTGCTTGCCCTTAGACCCCATCGCCCTACCACCACCAAGACAGACTGTTTTGAAACATAGCTGTTCCATGTGGTCTCTGGGGAAAACTGGAAAAGTGTGCAACCAGGTGTGGAATGCACCACCTTTTATAATTGACTCTCATTATTTATGGCAGTTATGTGCTATAAAATTGCTGTGAAAACTGAATTAGCAAATAGTAATCCACTGCTCCTAGAGGAAATAAAGGAATAGGTTCCTGAGGAACTCTGGTCACAATATTTTCATCAGCTACTCAACACATAACCTGTTTTATGTGTTTCTGTTTAAAGACACCTTATTTAATATATATTTTTGATTCATTAACTTTGAGCTTACAGCCAAGAGCACTAAAATTTGCTCCTGAAGAAAGCCTGCCTAGCAAATGTACTTTCTCTGTAAGGCACATTACAGTCTTCTTGTGCTTAGGGACACCAGAGAGCACCTCGGCACTATAATGGAGGGACGTCTTAAACAGTGAGACCACTGACAGAAAGAACAAGGCATGAAAAATACGGCACTAAATCAGAAGGCAAAAAGGACATGTTTATGGTATGAGTGCTGAAACAAGAAGACATACCATCTGTTCAACTTCAGCTGTGAAAATGTACACTGGGCAACTCAAATTTTTAGCCACTTTGCACAGAACCAAGAATGACTACAATTTGTTGTTGTTCAGTCACTAAGTCAACTCCCGGCTCCTTGCAACCCCATGGACTGCAGCACACCAGGCTTCCCCATCCTTCACTATCTCTTGAGGTTTGCTCAAAACTATGTCCATTGAGTCAGTGATGCCATCCAACAATTTTATCATCTGTCACCCCCTCTTCCTCCTGCCCACAATCTTTCCCTCTGATGTAAAAACTGTGGGTAGAACACAAAATGCTGTTCCTGTCATTATCAAGCTCAAAGACCCTCACCTATTTCCACATCAAAAGCAGTACCCACTAAAGCCCAGGGTTAAGGAAGTTTTAAAACCCATCATGGAAAATTTAAAGGAACAAGGGCTATTAATTCCCGATAATAATCCTATATAGTCCATGAACACTCCTATTTTGGGTGTAAAAAGAGTTAAATGATAAATGGAGACTTGTTCAAGATATATGAATAATAAGTGCCTTATCCTTATACTTTATTGTCTGAAATCCCTTAATGAGCCAAATATTTTTCAGTCATTGATTTGAAGGTTGCTCAGAGGTTAAAGCGTCCTGCCTCCAATGCGGGAGACCAGGGTTTGATCCCAGGGTCGGGAAGAGCCCCTGGAGAAGGAAATGGCAACCCACTCCAGTATTCTTGCCTGGAGAATCCCATGGACGGAGGAGCCTGGTAGGCTAAAGTCCAAAGGATCGCAAAGACTCGGACATGACAGAGCGACTTCACTTTCACTTTTCACTTTCTTTCTAGAGTTAAACCTATATTAAATCATCCTTTACCTATGACTTTAAAACAATTGAGAGGATTCTTGGGCATAACAGGCTATTGCTGCATTTGGATTCTGGGTTATGGGGAACTTGCCCGGCCTTTATATAAACTTATAACTGAGAATCAGCAGGCCCAAACTAACAAGCGGGTTTGGTCCCCACAGACTCAAAAGGCTTTTTAAGGCTCTTCAAGCTGCTCTTCTGCAGGCTCCAACTTTGAGCTTACCCACAGGATTAGAGTTTAGTTCCTTACTGAAAAAAAGGCTAAGGCCACATGCTTTAAGAGTAATTGCTACTATTGTTTCTCTAATGCCTCAAGCTCATAAGTTTACTAATGGGCAAAATCTTACTGTATCGACTTCGCATCATGTAAGTGGGATCTTAAACTCTAAAGTTCAGAGTGACAATGGCTCCGTCTTTAAAGCTGCTGTAACTCAAGGGGTGTTGAAAGCTCTAAGAACAGAATATCACTTACACTGTTCCCGGAGACCCTAATCTTCAGAAAAGGGAGAAAAGGCTAATGACACTATTAAGAGACATCTGTGTAAGCTAATTCAGGAAATACAAGACAGCTGGTTTAAAGTTTAACCCATACTTAAATGAGGGCTCGAACTGGCCCCCCAAAAATGGGATTATCTCAATGACAGACAGTTTTTGTGCAGAGATATCGTCATAGATCTTGAAGCCTTAGAATTAACTACGTGACTCAGCTATTAGCTTTTCAACTTCCTCATCAATTGAAGGCTTAACATGGTGGCTTTCTCCGCTTCAAGGAAAGGACTTTCTTCAATTCTGTGAATGCCTTCACCAACAATATGTGACGTCTCTTCTTTATCTGATGACATCTAACGATCCTAAGATGGACTACTGTAACTATTGACATAACGTAACTTTTAATTTTGATTATGATTTAACTTGGTTTAATGACTATCTTGCCTTACATCTGTAACTATATAATGGGGTTGTTTCTAATCGTCTGAAAGCTTTTAGGTTATAAACGGTTGTTCAAGCTCCTACGAGTGCCACAGCCTCCTACAACTTTTACTTGGGGCCCCTGGACCACAGACCCTCAATATGAGAGTTAGGACAATTTAGGGACAAGGCCCAGTCACAGCAGGAAGTAGTTATGGAATGAAAATAACAACTCTTTCCCTTGGGAACATAATTCTCCTAAAAGAAAAGGGAGAAATGAGAGTCAATTCCTAGGCAGGTTGATAAGAAGTCCAGAGTCCCCAAGGAGGAGAAAGGGCTCTGGGGCTATCAAGGAGGAGATAAGGGGTTGGGAATTCTCAAGGAGAAGGAAAGGACAAACACTTTTTTCCTACATTCCTTAGTCTTAGTCACATAAAACATTTTTTTCTTTATGCCCAGAGCTAATGATTACATAACAAAAACAACTCAGCTTAAACTCTGTTCAGTTCAGTTCAGTTCAGTCGCTCAGTCGTGTCCAACTCTTTGCGACCTCATGAATCGCAGCACGCCAGGCCTCCCTGTCCATCACCAACTCCCGGAGTTCACTCAGACTCATGTCCATCGAGTCAGTGATGCCATCTAGCCATCTCATCCTCTGTCGTCCCCTTCTCCTCCTGCCCCCAGTCCCTCCCAGGATCAGAGTTTTTTCAAATGAGTCAACTCTCCACATGAGGTGGCCAAAGCACTGGAGTTTCAGCTTTAGCATCATTCCTTTCAAAGAAATCCCAGGGCTGATCTCCTTCAGAATGGACTGGCTGGATCTCCTTGCAGTCCAAGGGACTCTCAAGAGTCTTCTCCAACACCACAGTTCAAAAGCATCAATTCTTCGGTGCTCAGCTTTCCTCACAGTCCAACTCTCACATCCATATATGACCACTGGAAAAACGATAGCCTTGACTAGACGGACCTTTGTTGTCCAAGTAATATCTCTGCTTTTGAATATGCTATCTAGGTTGGTCATAACTTTCCTTCCAAGGAGAAAACGTCTTTTAATTTCATGGCTGCAATCACCGTCTGCAGTGATTTAGGAGCCCCAAAAAATAAAGTCTGACACTGTTTCCACTGTTTCCCCATCTATTTCCCATGAAGTGATGGGACCAGATTCCATGATCTTCATTTTCTGAATGTTGAGTTTTAAGCCAATGTTTTCACTCTCCTCTTTCACCTTCATCAAGAGGCTTTTTAGTTCCTCTTCACTTTCTGCCATAAGGGTGGTGTCATCTGCATATCTGAGGTTATTGATATTTCTCCCGGCAATCTTGATGCCAGCTTGTGCTTCTTCCAGTCCAGCGTTTCTCATGATGTACTCTGCATAGAAGTTAAATAAGCAGGGTGACAATATACAGCCTTGATGTACTCCTTTTCCTGTTTTGAACCAGTCTATTGTGCCATGTCCAGTTCTAACTATTGCTTCCTGACCTGCATACAAGTTTCTCAAGGGGAAGGTCAGGTGGTCTGGTATTCCCATCTCTTGAAGAATTTTCCACAGTTTATTGTGATCCACACAGTCAAAGGCTTTGGCATAGTCAATAAAGCAGAAATAGATGTTTTTCTGGAACTCTCTTGCTTTTTCCATGATCCAGCGGATGTTGGCAATTTGATCTCTGGTTCCTTTGCCTTTTCTAAAACCAGCTTGAACATCTGGAAGTTCACAGTTCACGTATTGCTGAAGCCTGGCTTGGAGAATTTTGAGCATTACTTTACTAGCATGTGAGATGAGTTCAACTGTGCGGTAGTTTGAGCATTCTTTGGCATTGCCTTTCTTTGGGATTGGAATGAAAACTGACCTTTTCCAGTCCTGTGGCCACTGCTGAGTTTTCCAAATGTGCTGGCATATTGAGTGCAGCACTTTCACAGCATCATCTTTCAGGATTTGGAATAGCTCAACTGGAATTCCATCACCTCCACTAGCTTTGTTCGTAGTGATGCTTTCTAAGGCCCACTTGACTTCACATTCCAGGATGTCTGGCTCTAGGTCAGTGATCGCACCATCATGATTATCTGGGTCGTGAAGATCTTTTCTGTACAGTTCTTCTGTGTATTCTTGCCATCTCTTCTTAATATCTTCTGCTTCTGTTAGGTCCGTACCATTTCTGTCCTTTATTAAGCCCATCTTTGCATGAAATGGTCCCTTGGTATCTCTAATTTTCTTGAAGAGATCTCTAGTCTTTCCCATTCTGTTGTTTTCCTCTATTTCTTTGCATTGATCACTGAGGAAGGCTTTCTTATCTCTTCTTGCTATTCTTTGGAACTCTGCATTCAGATGCCTATACCTTTCCTTTTCTCCTTTGCTTTTCGCTTCTCTTCTTTTCACAGCTATTTGTAAGGCCTCCCCAGACACCTGTTTTGCTTTTTTGCATTTCTTTTTCTTGGGGATGGTCTTGATCCCTGTACAATGTCACGAACCTCAGTCCATAGTTCATCAGGCACTCTATCTATCAGATCTAGTCCCTTAAATCTATTGCTCACTTCCACTGTATAATCATAAGGGATTTGATTTAGGTCATACCTCAATAGTCTAGTGGTTTTCCCTACTTTCTTCAATTTCAGTCTGAATTTGGCAATAAGGAGTTCATGATCTGAGCCAGTCAGCTCCTGGTCTTGTTTTTGTTGACTGTATAGAACTTCTCCATCTTTGGCTGCAAAGAATATAATCAATATGATTTCAGTATTGACCATCTGGTGATGTCCATGTGTAGAGTCTTGTGTTGTTGGAAGAGGGTGTTTGCTATGACCAATGCATTTTCTTGGCAAAACTCTATTAGTCTTTTACCTACTTCATTCCGTATTCCAAGGCCAAATTTGCCTGTTACTCCAGGTGTTTCTTGACTTCCTACTTCTGCATTCCAGTCCCCTATAATGAAAAGGACATCTTTTTTGGGTGTTAGTTCTAAAAGGTCTTGTAGGTATTCATAGAACCGTTCAACTTCAGCTTCTTCAGCGTTACTGGTTGGGGCATAGACTTGGATTACTGTGATATTGAATGGTTTACCTTGGAAATGAACAGAGATCATTCTGTCATTTTTGAGATTGCATCCAAGAACTGCATTTCGAACTCTTTTGTTGACCATGATGGCTACTCCATTTCTTCTGAGGGATTCCTGCCCGCAGTAGTAGATATAATAATGGTCATCTGAGTTAAATTCACCCATTCCAGTCCATTTTAGTTCGCTGATTCCTAGAATGTCGATGTTCACTCTTGCTATCTCTTGTTTGACCACTTCCAATTTAGTACACTCTGTACTAAGGATTATATAATAACAATGTATCCTGCTTGAGGACACAATTCTCCTTCTTGAGAACCTTCTGACTAATTATATTATCTTAAAATGTATATTGTGGGAATGGGTCTGATAAGACCTTTACAACCTTGAGACATTCTTTTGGTTTACTGTAATAACCAATTGAAAAAGTATATAGCTCCCTTGCTTAGACTAGCGAGGGGGCTAGTCCATGTCCCCCTTCTGATGTCTATGTCAGAAGTTTCCACTGTCCCTATCATACTTTAATAAAACTTTGCTACACGAAAGCTCTTGAGTGACCAAGCCTGGTCCCTGGTCCCAAAGCTAAATCTTCTTCTTTGGAGATCACAAATCTGACACCGTTTACCATAAGCTATTACCAGCATCAGGGTCTTTTCCAGTGAGAAGAGTTGGCTCTTTGCATCAGTTGGCCAAAGTACTGGAGTCCTCTCAATGAACATCCAGAGTTGATTTCCTTTAGGATGGACTGGTTTGATGTTCTTGCTGCCCAAGGGACTCTGAAGAGTCTTCTCCAGCACCACATTTGAAAGCACCAATTTTTCGGTGCTCATCTTTCTTTATGGTCCAACTCTCATATCCATACATGACTACTAGAAAAACCACAGCTTTGACTATATGGATCTTTGTCAGTAAACTGACATCTCAGCTTTTTAATACACTGTCCAGGTTTGTCATAGCCTTCCTTCTAATGAGCAAGTGCCTTTTAATTTCATGGCTGCAGTCACTGCCATGAGTATTGATTGGTGGTTAACGAACAAATTTTAGCAAATACACAAATCTGCAAAAATGGAATCTGTGAAACATGAGTATTAATTCTATTTGTTTTCTCTCATTTTCTCAATCACTTTTCCTTCCTTCTTTCTTCCCTGAAAATGTGGCCTTTTCCTCATTCTCCCCAAAACATTAGCTGATAAAACTTCACCTAAGGCTTTGTTTTCTAGAGAATACACACTAAACACAAAACAAATCTTATTTAAAGCTAAATAAATATGTTTGCTGCCTAAAGAAAAAAATTAAAATATTTATACTTGGCAAATACACACTTTTGTTTATTTCCTGTTTTATATATATATATATATATATATATGGAAATAGTACCACTAGGTAACTTTCTGTTTGATGATGAAAACTTTAAAAAATAATCAAAATAATTATGCCAAAATTATACTTAATTCCCACTTTACTAAATATGTTGTGTTACACTAAAAGATGGTAGAGAAGCAAATTATTCACTTGGTTTAAAATTAAACAAATCATTTTGAGAATGTCCCTATTCATATTTTAAAGCGGTTTCATATTGGAAATAATGAATCTTAGGAAAAACTAAAATATTTACTTTCTATTCAGATTCAAATTGAGATAGTTTCAAATGAGATAGCTTAAAGGTTATAAATGGTATGAAATGAGAAATTTCTATTCAAAGTGGCAAGAAATGTATTAAAAACTTAAGAATATATAATAAATAATAATGAGAGAGAATATCACATTAAAGACTTCAGTAGGGTAATAATGATATACTATGCAGATGACACCACCCTATGGCAGAAAGTGAAGAGGAGCTAAAGAGCCTCTTGATGAAAGTGAAAGAGGAGAGTGATAAAGTTGGCTTAAAGCTCAACATTCAGAAAACGAAGATCATGGCATCTGGTCCCATCACGTCATGGCAAATAGATGGGGAAACAGTGCAAACAGTGTCAGTGTTTCATAAAAGTGACTTTATTTTTTTGGGCCCCAAAATCACTGCAGATGGTGACTGCAGCCATGAAATTTAAAGACGCTTACTCCTTGGAAGGAAAGTTATGACCAACCTAGATAGCATGTTCAAAAGCAGAGACGTTCCTTTGCCAACAAAGGTCCATCTAGTCAAGGCTATGGTTTTTCCTGTGGTCATGTGTGGATGTGAGAGTTGGACTGTGAAGAAAGCTGAGCGCCGAAGAATTGATGCTTTTGAACTGTGCTGTTGGAGAAGACTCTTGAGAGTCCCTTGGACTGCAAGGAGATCCAACCAGTCCATTCTAAAGGAGATCAGTCCTGGGATTTCTTTGGAAGGAATGATGCTAAAGCTGAAACTCCAGTATTTTGGCCACCTCATGCAAAGAGTTGACTCACTGGAAAAGACCCTGATGCTGGGAGGGATTGGGGGCAGGAGGAGAAGGGGATGACAGAGGATGAGATGGCTGGATGGCATCACCGACTAGATGGACGTGAGTCTGAGTGAACTCCGGGAGTTGGTGATGGACAGGGAGGCCTGGCATGCTGCAATTCATGGGGTAACAAAGAGTCGGACATGACTGAGTGACTGAACTGAACTGAACTGAAGGTCAGTGGAAAAGAATGAAACACCTACAAAGAGACGTAAGAATTCTGAGTAACATTTAAGTGGAATTCTAAATTGGTAGAGAGTGGAGTTGACACTGACTGGTTAAAACCTTGGAAACATTCAAAAAAGCATATAAAACAAAATATATGTTGAATATATTAAAAATTAAATATAAAAAGCTGAAATTGTAAAAGAACCAGGAAAAAATATAGGTGAATATTTTTATTATCCAGGCATGGAATAACCTTCCTAAATATGAGCATTAAAACTATATGATAGGGACTTCTTTAGTGGCCCAGTGGCTAAGATTCCATGCTTCCAGTACAGGGTCTGGGTTTGATCCCTGGTCAGGGAACTTAGACCCCACATGCTACAACTAAGAGTTCGCATGATGCAACTAAAAGTCCCTTATGCCACAACTAAGACCTGACACAGCCAAATTAATGAATTAATGTTTTAAAAATATGAAAGAAAAAAATTCAGATTTGAATATATAAATATTTTGTGTGCTTAGTCGCTCAGTCATGTCCAACTCTTTGTGATCCGATGGACTATATCCCACCAGGCTCTCTCTCCTCTGTCCATGGATTCTCCAGATAAGAATACTGGAGTGGGTAGCCACTACCTTCTCCAGGAATATAAACATTTTAAAGCCAGTAAAAAAGAAATTTCTAAGACATTAAAATATATACAGAAGACATATTCAAAATGAATAGCAAAATATTACAATCTTTGATATATACTGATATATATTGAGTAATTATGAATAAACTAGGAAAGAATCATAAAAGAAAACCAAATGATACAATCTAAATATAATAAAAAAGCACAAAGAAAAATAGAAATGACAGGAAAAGGAATGGAGAAGAATGTTTGATACCACTTCTAAACAAGGAAATACAAATAAAAATGAGACATTAGTTGGAAAAGATAATAATCCTACTACCTAGTGTTCAACTGCAGAAAAAAATCATAACCTCTCATAGCCTTTGGGTTCAGAGGAGAAACTGGTACTTTTCCAGAAGGCCATGTGGTGATGTGTACTGAGCCTTTAAAGTGCTATATATATACTATTCAACCAGCTACTCAGCTTTTAGGATATAACTCCAATAAAATTATCTTGATCTACATAAAGATACAGCTAAAAGAATATTCACCTTTGTAATAAGGAAAAACTGAGAAAAAACCTAAAATTCCCAAAGCAAGGATATTTAAATTACAGTATAGCTTGAATATTGAGCAACTAACAATTTTTCTTCATTTTTTACTTAATGTCCAGGTAAAATGTTCATAATATAATGTTTGATTTTTAAAAAAATAATTGTTCTACAGTTTCTTTTGGTAATACACTGCTTACTATTTCCCATGTATTGTCCTAAGCACTTTAAAATTATTAACTCATTTAATCCTTCCAATGGCCCAAAATGAATTAGATACTATCATTAGTACTCAGTTCAGTTCAGTTCAGTGTCTGACTCTTTGCTACCCCACAGACCGTAGGTAGCACTCCAGGCTTCCCTGTCCATCACCAACTCCCAGAGTGTGCTCAAATTCATGTCCATCGAGTCGGTGATGCCATCCAACCATCTCATCCTCTCGTCCTCTTCTCCTTCTGCCTTCAATCTTTGAGCATTACTTTGCTAGCATGTGAGATGGGTGCAATTGTGTGGTAGTTTGAGCATTCTTTGGCATTGGCTTTCTTTGGGATTGGAATGAAAACTGACCTTTTCCAGTCCTGTGGCCACTG
Source organism: Bubalus bubalis (assembly GCF_019923935.1). Lineage (NCBI taxonomy): Eukaryota > Metazoa > Chordata > Mammalia > Artiodactyla > Bovidae > Bubalus > Bubalus bubalis. Next base: position 2,676,806 of record NC_059175.1, on the reverse strand, counting down.
CTGTGTTTTCCAGATTTCCTGGTATATTGTGCAGCACTTTCACAGCATCATCTTTTAGGATTTGAAATAGCTCAGCTGGAATTCCATTACCTCCACTAGCTTTCTTCCTAGTGATGCTTCCTAAGGCCCACTTGACTTCACAATCCAGGATATCTGGCTCAAGGTGAGCAATCACACCATCGTGGTTATCTGGGTCATGAAGATCATTTTTGTATAGTTCTGTGTATTCTTGCCACCTCTTCTTAATATCTTCTACTTCTGTTAGGTGCATATCGGTTCTGTCCTTTATTGAGCCCATCTTTGCATGAAATGTTCCCTCGGTATCTCTTAATTTTCTTGAAGAGATCTCTAATCTTTCCCATTCTGTTGTTTTCCTCTATTTCTTTGCACTGATCACTGAGGAAGGCTTTCTTATCTCTTCTTGCTATTCTTTGGAACTCTGCATTCAAATGCCTATACCTTTCCTTTTCTCCTTTGCCTTTAGCTTCTCTTCTTTTCTCAGCTATTTGTAATGCCTCCTCAGACAACCATTTGCCTTTTTGCATTTCTTTTTCTTGGGGATGGTCTTGATCCCTGTCTTCTGTACAATGTCACGAACCTCCATCCGTAGTTCATCAGGCACTCTATCAGATCTAGTCCCTTAAATCTATTTCTCACTTTCACTGTACAGTCATAAGGGATTTGATTTAGGTCATACCTCAATAGTCTAGTTTCCCTACTTTCTTCAATTTAAGTCTGAATTTGGCAATAAGGAGTTCATGATCTGAGCCACAGTCAGCTCCTGGTCTTGTTTTTGCTAACTGTATACAGCTTCTGCATCTTTGGCTACAAAGAATATAATCAATCTGATTTCAATATTGACCATCTGGTGATGTCCATGTGTAGAGTCATCTCTTGTGTTGTTGGAAGAGGGTGTTTGCTATGACCAGTGCATTCTCTTGGCAAAACTCTTGTTAGACTTTGCCCTGCTTAATTTAGTACTCTTAGGCCAAATCTGCCTGTTACTCCAGGTATCTCTTGACTTCCTACTTTTGCACTTCTGTCCTCTATGATGAATAGAACATCTTCTTTGGTTGTTAACTCTAGAAGGTCTCGTAGATTTTCATAGAACCATTTAATTTCAGCTTCTTTAGGATTACTGGTTGGGGCATAGACTTGGGATTACTCTGATACTGAATCATTTGACTTGGAAATGAACAGAGATCATTCTGTCATTTTTGAGATTGCAACCAAGTACTGCATTTCAGACTCTCTTGACTGTGAGCACTACTCCATTTCTTCTAAGGGATTCTAGCCCATAGTAGTAGATATAATGATCAACTGAATTAAATTCACCCATTCCAGTCCATTTTAGTTCACTGATTTCCTAAAATGTCGATGTTCACTCTTGCTGTCTCCTGTTTGACCACTTCCAATTTACCTTGATTCATGGACCTAACATTCCAGGTTCCTATGCAGTTTGCTCTTTACAGTATTGGAGTATCGGAGTTTACTTCCATCACCAGTCACATCCACAACTGGGCACTGTTTTCACTTTTGCTCTGTCTGTTTATTTTTTCTGGAGTTACTTTTCCACTCAATATCCAGTAGCATATTGGGCACCTACCAACCTGGGGAGTTTACCTTTCAGTGAGTGTCATATCTTTTTGCCTTTTCATATTGTTCATGGGGTTCTCAAGGCAAGAATACTGAAGTGGTTTCCCATTCCCTTGCCTAGTGGACCACATTTCATCAGAACTCTCCACCATGACCCATCTGTCTTGGGTGGTCCTATACAGCATGGCTCATAGTTTCACTGAGTGAGACAAGGCTGTGGTCCTTGTGATCAATTTGATTAGTTTCCTGTGATTGTGGTTTTAGAGTGCCTGAAGAACTATGGACAGAGGTCCGTGTGATTGTGTGCTGATGGATAATGGTAAGAGGCTTATGGAAGCTTCCTGATGGGAGAGACTGACTGAGGGGGAAACTGGGTCTTGTTCTAATGGGTGGGGCCATGCTCAGTAAATCTTTAATCCAAATTTCTCTTGATGGGTGGGGCTCTGTTCCCTCCCTTTTGTTTGACCTGAGACCACACTATGGTGGAGGTAATGAAGTCCCTTGAACTGCAAGGAGATCAAACTAGTCAATCCTAAAGGAAATCAGTCCTGAACATTCATTGGAAGGACTGATCTGCTGAAGCTGAAAATCCAATACTTTGGCCACCTGATGCAAAGAACTGACTCACTGGACAAGACCCTGATGCTGGGAAAAGATTGCAGGAAGGAGGAGAAGGGGACGACAGAGGATGAGATGGTTGGATAGCATCACCGACTAGATGGACATGAGTTTGAGCAAGCTCCGGGAGCTGGTGAAGGATAGGGAAGCCTGGTGCGTTACAGTCCATGGGGTGGCAGAGTTGAACACAACTAAGCAACTGAACTGAACTGAACTGAATGAAGATAACAGCGATCTCCTTCAAAATGTCCCGTGCACGTACTCCTGCACTCAGCACCCCTGACCCTATAGCAGGCCACCACCAACCCACGCCTCTGCTGGAGACTCCTAGACACTCACAGCAACATGGGTCAGTCTCTTGTGGGGTCACTACTCCTTTCTCCTGGGTTATTACTAACTATCAGTACTAGTATCCCCATTTTAGTTTACAATATTTAAGTATAATACAATTTTTATTAAAAAAAAGTTGAAAAATACACATGTAGTATATATAACTTTCAAATATCAATTAAAAAGACTCAAAGATCTTTACCAAATGACAGTAGTTATCTTCAAATTAATATATAACTTTTTATTTGAAACTTTATAAAGCGTTCAGAAAAATACATATTATTTTGTTATACAGAAAGATATTGGGGCTTCCCTGTGGCTCAGTGGTAAAGAATCTGCTTGCCAATGCAGGAGACACAGGTTCAATTCCTGATCCAGGAAGATCCTACATGCTGCAGACCAACTAAGTCTGTGTCTGTGCTCTAGAGCCAGGGAGCTGCAGCTGGCCACGTGCCACAACTTCTGAAGCGTGTGCACCCCGGAGCCTGTGCTCTGCAGCAAGAGGGGCCACCACCGTGAGAACCCACCCACCACAACTAAACAGTAGCCCCCTTCTCTGCGACTAAAACAAGTCCATGCAGCGACGAGCCAAAAACACACAAGTACATCAATTCTAAAAGAAATACATTATTAAAGATGAAGTACAATATATGGAAAACCAGCTCACTCATATTATTCATATGAATATATTTGGCTGTACTATTTATCATTGATATGACTCCTACAAATCACTTAAGCTCTAAGCCCTGGTTTTCTCATCAACAGAAAGGAAAATAATACCTTCCCTAAAAGGCCAAGTCCAAAATGTTTGAGCTCATAGTACTAGCTCAATAACTAAATTTCTAAGTACTTAGGAAACTTCTGTAAATTATATGGCTACTACTTACCGACAGGATAATTCTCCATCCATAGCATCATGTTCATCTGTACTGGTATATGTTAATCTTCCTCCAACAACTGTTCCAACTAAGTATACCAGCCAGGCAAGACGTCCTAATACATAAAAAGAAGAGTTTAGAAAGAAACAAAGGTTAGATAGAAACAAAGCTTATTTTTTAGAATATTCTAAAATGAGCAAAATTTCTTCCAAACTAGTGATAAACTGTGAACTTATCTCCTAACACAGAGTGAAGAGCTGGTTTTCATCAAGTTCATCAAGGCAGTAGAAGAGTTTAAATGAGATTTCAGAACCTGAAACAAATATGAATCCCAGCTCTACCAATATTCGATGTGATTTTACATAAACTACTTACCTCTTTAAGTTTTAGGATTTTCATTTGCAAGATGCAGAAAGTAGTATCTACCATGAAGACTTGATGAACATAAATTTGATAACAAAACACCAAATGTAAAGTCAACATCAAGGGCTGTTAGTAAGTGTAACTATAATCCAATGACCAGTGGTTTTTTTGAACAGTCCATGCCATGATAGTACCAATCTCATCATTTTTAATACTGCCCAGGCTTGGAAGATAACAGATGGTAATAAATTTACTCCTTTTGTATTTTAAAAATCCAAAATTTTTACTATGCAAATTACATTGTTTGATGACCAAATTAACTTCATGAGGAGTAGCAGCAAAGGACTAAATAACTTTACAAGAGTGACACAAACGGCAACACCCACACCTTTCACAAATCTTTGGGGTAGCCAAAACTGACTTTAGAAATGAAGGTATTTACTGAGTAATTCTTATTTAGACACATTACATCTTTAGAGTCACTCATCTATGTCTCAAATTCTCAAAGATTTTTGAAATCTTTATGAGCAATTAACAACAAATCAATTATTTTTCAAAAAGAAATTAAAAAAAAAAATCTTACCTGGTAAGTATCCATATCCCCTTAATCTATCACAAAACCATGAAATCATAATTGACTAAGTATGCAGCCTTTATATTAGCAATGTAAAAACAGAACACTACCCTGATCAAGTAATTTATAAAACAAACTCAAGCTTCAAGAAATGTAAAATTAGTGGGCAAAAAAAGTTAACAGAAAAAAGGCCCATGTAGGAAACTGATAACAAGTTACCAATATGCAGTTGAGATGTGTTTTATGAACAGTATTAAAGCCTATTAACAACATAATGCTCTCCTTTGATGACCTCACTTCTGTGGACCCTCTCAAGTGGAAGCTGATTTTTTTTACACCTCTGGTAACTTGGGCCTCAAAGCCAGCTGTTCAGTTGATGTTCCTCATTTTTACCTCTAGAACATTCTCCCTCTCCATTGTAAAAGCACTCAGCTTTACATCTTGTATCGTCATCAAATCAGATCAGATCAGATCAGTCGCTCAGTCGTGTCCGACTCTTTGTGACCCCATGAATCGCAGCACGCCAGGCCTCCCTGTCCATCACCAGCTCCCGGAGTTCACTCAGACTCAAGTCCATCGAGTCAGTGATGCCATCCAGCCATCTCATCCTCTGTCATCCCCTTCTCCTCTTGCCCCCAATCCCTCCCAGAATCAGAGTCTTTTCCAATGAGTTAACTCTTCACATGAGGTGGCCAAAGTACTGGAGTTTCAGCTTTAGCATCATTCCTTCCAAAGAAATCCCAGGGCTGATCTCCTTTAAAATGGACTGGTTGGATCTCCTTGCAGTCCAAGGGACTCTCCAGAGTTTTCTCCAACACCACAGTTCAAAAGCATCAATTCTTTGGCGCTCAGCCTTCTTCACAGTCCAACTCTCACATCTATATATGACCACAGAAAAACCATAGCCTTGACTAGAGGAACCTTTGTTGGCAAAGTAATGTCTCTGCTTTTCAATATGCTATCTAGGTTGGTCATAACTTTCCTTCCAAGGAGCAAGTGTCTTTTAATTTCATGGCTGCAGTCACCAACTGCAGTGATCTTGGAGCCCCCAAAACTAAGTCTGACACTGTTTCCACTGTTTCCCCATCTATTTCCCATGAAGTAATGAGACCAGATTCCATGATCTTCGTTTTCTGAATGTTGAGCTTTAAGCCAACGTTTTCACTCTCCACTTTCACCTTCATGAAGAGGCTTTTTAGTTCCTCTTCACTTTCTGCCATAAGGGTGGTGTCATCTGCATATCTGAGGTTATTGATATTTCTCCCGGCAATCTTGATGCCAGCTTGTGCTTCTTCCAGTCCAGCGTTTCTCATGATGTACTCTGCATATAAGTTAAATAAACAGGGTGACAATATACAACCTTGACGTACTCCTTTTCCTATCTGGAACCAGTCTGTTGTTCCATGTCCAGTTCTAACTGTTGCTTTCTGACCTGCATACAAATTTCTCAAGAGGCAGATAAGGTGGTCTGGTATTCCCATCTCTTGAAGAATTTTCCACAGTTTATTGTGATCCACACAGTCAAAGGCTTTGGCATAGTCAATACAGCAGAAATAGATGTTTTTCTGGAACTCTCTTGCTTTTTCCATGATCCAGCGGATGTTGGCAATTTGATCTCTGGTTCCTCTGCCTTTTCTAAAACCAGCTTGAACATCAGGAAGTTCACGGTTCACGTATTGCTGAAGCCTGGCTTGGAGAATTTTGAGCATTACTTTACTAGCGTGTGAGATGAGTGCAATTGTGCGGTAGTTTGAGCATTCTTTGGCATTGCCTTTCTTTGGGATTGGAATGAAAACTGACCTTTTCCAGTCCTGTGGCCACTGCTGAGTTTTCCAAATTTGCTGGTATATTGAGTGCAGCACTTTCACAGCATCATCTTTCAGGATTTAAAATAGCTCAACTGGAATTCTATCACCTCCACTAGCTTTGTTCGTAGTGATGCTTTCTAAGGCCCACTTGACTTCACATTCCAGGATGTCTGGCTCTAGGTCAGTGATCACACCATCATGATTATCTGGGTCGTGAGGATCTTTTTTGTACAGTTCTTCTGTGTATTCTTGCCATCTCTTCTTAATATCTTCTGCTTCTGTTAGGTCTGTACCATTTCTGTCCTTTATCAAGCCCATCTTTGCATGAAATGTTCCTTTGGTGTCTCTGATTTTCTTGAAGAGATCTCTAGTCTTTCCCATTCTGTTGTTTTCCTCTATTTCTTTGCACTGATCGCTGAAGAAGGCTTTCTTATCTCTTCTTGCTATTCTTTGGAACTCTGCATTCAAATGCCTATACCTTTCCTTTTCTCCTTTGCTTTTCACTTCTCTTCTTTTCACAGCTATTTGTAAGGCCTCCCCAGACAGCCATTTTGCTTTTCTGCATTTCTTTTCCATGGGGATGGTCTTGATCCCTGTCTCCTGTACAATGTCACGAACCTCATTCCGTAGCTCATCAGGCACTCTATCTATCAGATCTAGGCCCTTAAATCTATTTCTCTCTTCCACTGTATAATCATAAGGGATTTGATTTAGGTCATACCTCAATAGTCTAGTGGTTTTCCCTAGTTTCTTCAATTTAAGTCTGAATTTGGCAATAAGGAGTTCATGATCTGAGCCACAGTCAGCTCCTGGTCTTGTTTTTGCTGACTGTATAGAGCTTCTCCATCTTTGGCTGCAAAGAATATAATCAATCTGATTTCAGTGTTGACCATGGTGATGTCCATGTGTAGAGTCTTCTCTTGTGTTGTTGGAAGACGGTGTTTGTTATGACCACTGCATTTTCTTGGCAAAACTCTATTAGTCTTTGCCCTGCTTCATTCCGTATTCCAAGGCCAAATTTGCCTGTTACTTCATGTGTTTCTTGACATCCTACTTTTGCATTTCAGTCCCCTATAATGAAAAGGACATCTTTTTTGGGTGTTAGTTCTAAAAGGTCTTGTAGGTCTTTATAGAACCGTTCAACTTCAGCTTCTTCAGCGTTACTGGTTGGGGCATAGACTTGGATTACTGTGATATTGAATGGTTTGCCTTGGAAACGAACAGAGATCATTCTGTCATTATTGAGATTGCATCCAAGTACTGCATTTCGAACTCTTTTGTTGACCATGATGGCTACTCCATTTCTTCTGAGGGATTCCTGCCCGTAGTAATAGATATAATGGTCATCTGAGTTAAATTCACCCATTCCAGTCCATTTCAGTTCGCTGATTCCTAGAGTGTCACCATAGTACCAAATTATCTTTCTTATTGCAACTATCTATTCTGAGTTACTTCTTATCTTTTGATTATGTTAGTTGCTGGTCCATTGTCACTCTTTCCAACATTATTTTTATCGTAAGTGGTAACAATTGTAATTATCTACAAAGATGAATCTTCCAACTCCCAACAATCCTTTGTTCTATTAGGAAACTACAATCACTTGAACACCTAAACAACTTTACTGAAATATAATTCACTTACCACTTAAAGTATATGATTTCATGTTTTTGAATGAATTCACAGGGTCATACAATCACCACCACATTCTAACTTTAGAACCTATCCATCCCTTTTGAAATCTTATTCTGTACCACTCTGCACCCCCGCAGCCCTAAGGAACCAAGCAACCACTTATCTACTTTATGTCTCCTTAGATTTTTCCCATTCTATTTCATACAGATGAACTCATACAGTGTGATCTTTGTGACTATTTTCTTTCACTTAGTATAACGTGTAAGGATCAACCATGTTATAGCTTCTTGTATTGGTATTTCAATTGTTTTTATGTTCAAATAACATTCCATTTTTGGGGTATATCACATTTTGTTTATCCATTCAAAAGTTGATAGACACCTGGGCTGTTTTCACATTTTTGGCTTTGTAAATAATGCTTCTATGAACATTTGCATAGAGTTTTTAATGCAGATATGTTTTCATGTCTCTTCATATCAAGAGTTGGGATTCATATCAAGAATTGGAATTGGTGGATCATATGAAACCTGTATTTTAACATTTTGAGGAACTACCAAACTACTTTCCAAAGCAACTGCATCATTTTACATTCCCACCAGCAAAGCATGAAAGCCCAACTTCTCCAAATCCTTGCCAATACTTGGTATTATCTATCTTTTTATTGTATCTCTCCTGCTGCTGCTGCTGCTGCTAAGTCGCGTCAGTTGTGTCCGTCTCTGTGTGACCCCAGAGACGGCAGCCCAGGAGGCTCCCCCGTCCCTGGGATTCTCCAGGCAAGAACACTGGAGTGGGTTGCCATTTCCTTCTCCAATGCATGAAAGTGAAAACTGAAAGTGAAGTCGCTCAGTCCTGTCTGACTCTTAGCGACCCCATGGACTGCAGCCTACCAGGCTCCTCCATCCATGGGATTTTCCAGGCAAGAGTACTGGAGTGGGGTGCCATGCCTTCTCCCATATCTCTCCTAGTGGGTATATAAACTGGTTATCTTGTAATTCTGATGTGCCTTCCCCTAATGACCAATAATGCTGAGCTTTTCCCATGTGCTTGCTGGCCTTTTTTATGTCTTCTTTGAAGAAATGTCTATTTAAATTCTTTGCTCATTTTAAAATTGGGCTATTTATCTTTTTATTTATTGAGTTGCAAGAGTTCTTTACATATTCTTGATACAAGTTCCTTGTCAGATATGTGATTAACAAATATGTTCTCCCATTCTGTGGGTTGTTTTCATTTTCTTGATGGCGTCCTTTGAAGCACAGAAATGTTTAATTTTCATGTGGTACAAAACTGCTAGTTTTTCTTTTGATATTTCAGCTTTTTATATTGAGAGAGTCATTTCCTAGGCAGGTTGATAGGGAGTCTAGGGGTCCCCAAGGAGAGAGGGGTCTGGAATTCTCAAGGAGGAAGAAAGGACAAGCTTTTTTTCTTTCTCCACATTCCTTAGGATTATTTAACAATAATGTATCCTGCCTAAGGACAGTCTTTGGATTCAACCTTTTGTTATCTTAAAATGTTAATTATGGGAATAGACCTGGTCTTTACAAGGATGTATCTTGCCTGAGGACAGTGTTACCTTAAGATGTAAATTATGGGAGTGGGTCTGATGAGGTCTTTGCAACCTCCAGACATTCTTTGGATTATATAACCTCATTGTTAACACTAGCAAGCGGGTACTCTTTCTGCCCCCTTCTGATGCCTATGTCAGAAGCTTTCTCTATCTCCTTTATACTTTATTAAAACCTTATTACACAAAAGCTCTGAGCGATCAAGCCTCGTCTCTGGCCCCGGATTGAATTCTTCTCCTCCAGGGGCCAAGAATCCCGGTGTATTCGCGTGATTCAACAACAACCTTTCAATATCAAATCTAAAGAACCACTGCCCAATCCAAAGTCATAAAGATTTAGTTCTACATTTTCTTCTAAGAGTTTCATAGCTTTAACTCTTACATTTAGGTCTATGATTCATTTCGATTTGTGTACTCTGGGACATAGGGGTCCAACTTCATTCTTTTGAGTGTGGACATTCAGCTGTCCCTGCATCATTTGTTGAAAAGACAATCCCTTTGTTATTGAATTGTCTTCTCATCCCAATCAAAAGTCACCTGATTACAAACTGGAGCATTTATTACCCGAACTCTCAATTATATATCATTGATCTAGTGTCTACCTTTACACCAATACTACGCTGTCTTGATTACTGCTGCTCTGTAGTAAATTTTGAAATAACTAAGTATGAGTCTTTCAACTTCATTTATTTTTTTCCAAAATTATTTTGGATATACTGGATCTCCTGGATTTCCACATCAACTTAAGGATCAGCTTGTCAATTCCTGCAAAGAAGCCAGCTGGGATTTTGACAGAGATTACATTGACTCTAGGTCAATTTGAGGGATGGTTCTAAACAATACCATCTTCTGAACCATGACCATGGATGTCTTCCAACTTATTTAGATCTTTGATTTATTTTAATAATATTTTACAGTGTATAAGATTTAACACTTCTGCAAAGTTTTTACCTAAGTATTTTATTCTTTTTAATGCTATTGTAAGTAGGCTTCACTTAATTTTGATTGTTCACTGTTAATATATAAACCCACTGTTGATTTTTACTTACTGATCTTGTATTCTGCAACTTTGCTACTCTTGTATTAGTTGTAATAGTTTTTTGGGATTTGTTATTTTTTTCACTTTCTTATACCCTTCATGTCTTCTCTAACCTACTTACCTATATTCAGTTCTGTTGTCAGTCATTATAATCTGTTCTGCATAGGTCAATTTTTCTCTTCCTCCACATTTTCATCTTACAAAACCATAATTGTTTAAATCCAATTCCCTACTTACTCTCTGTCTATCCGTATACAGTTTAATATAACTGGAAAAAGACACAACCATGTTGACTAGTTTAACTTAGGAGTCACCTTTTCAGTCAGGCCTTACACAGCTATCCTATCAATCTTCAATACCTGGAGTATGATAGCATGCCTTCAAGATGCTGCTAGTGCTGCTTAGTTGCTCAGTCATGTCCAAATCTTATGTGACCACATCAATTGTAGCCCACCAGGCTCCTCTGCCCATGGGATTTCCCAAGCAAGAATGCTGAAGTGGGTTGCCATTTCCTCCAGGGGATCTTCCAGACCCAGGGATCAAATCCAGGTCTCCTGCTTGGCAGGCAGATTCTTTACTACTGCACCACCTGGGAAGCCCATGACTTCAAGATACCCATCATCAATTCCTTCCCTCCATGTATGCAATTGCCATTAAGAAGTGGGTCTATTTTGCCAATCCTTTGTAAGTCTGGGCTGGACTTTAACTAAAAGAATATTGCAGAAGTGACACTTATTCCAGTACTAGGCTTAGTCTTTCGAGAATTGGCAGCTTCCTCCAGGCTCTCAGGGAATTTTCCCTGAGCGGAAGCCATTTACCATGTAAGAAGACCATATACCCTGAGACCGTCATACTATTAAAAGGCTAGCGATGTAGAGAGACTTCATGGAGACGGAAATGCCCAACTATAGCTCATTCATCAAACATCCCAGCAAAGACAGAAGACTTTAGAATAAAGAGTCATTTAGGTGACGCCGGCCATAGCTGTGACCCAATTACAGAACATAATCTGCTGACATTTCATATTCCCTTTTCCTGATTTAATATTTTTAAAAAATTTTAGCACTTATCACTTTCTAACAAAATATATTTTATTATTTATTTTGCTTTGTTATCTGTCTATTCCAATAGAAAATAAATTGCATGGTTTCTGTTTGGTTGTCTATTGCATGCTGCTGCTGCTGCCAAGTCACTTCAGTCGTGTCTGACTCTGTGCGACCCAATGGACGGCAGCCCACCAGGATCCCCCGTCCCTGGGATTCTCCAGGCAAAAACACTGGAGTGGGTTGCCATTTCCTTCTACAACGCATGAAAGTGAAAAGTGAAAGTGAAGTCGCTCAGTCGTGTCCGACCCTCAGCGACCCCATGGACTGCAGCCTACCAGGCTCCTCCGTCCATGGGATTTTCCAGGCAAGAGCACTGGAGTGGCGTGCCATTGCCTTATCCAGGGCCTAAAACAGTGCCTGGCATATATAACTTACTAAATAGATATGGGTTATTGAACTAAGACATGACTGAGCGTGCATACACATTGAATTAAGAAATCATTACCTAGAAAACTATAGCATGAAACAAGCAAAAAAAAGTTAACAGCTTATTTATCAATTTAAGTAAACATTAAAATGTAGAGTCATTATTAAAAATGAATGTTAATTGTATTTCCATTTCTATTGCTTAAATAAAAGCAACTTTTCAACACACATTCAATACAAGGTATGATCCATGATCTAGTCTATCCTGTTATTTGCAAATTCATCTTCTTGATAAAATTTACACATTTGTAATTACCCAAATTAATACTTGTGGATCATTCATGGCCAAATGCAGAACAGCAAATAATTTGAGTTGCCCAATGAGCACATTCCAAGATTAGGTAAAACAAAGCAACAATCTGCTTTCTTGTTTCATTCCTTCATTTTCTGAGTATCTGCTCTATGTCATGTTCTGCCCACTGGGATATAAATATGAAGCAGGGTGAAAAGGGACAGAGAGACCCTATCTCCAGCAGACTGAATTTAGTAAGAGGGGAAAAAAATGAAAAAATGATTTTTTCAATGCAGTGTGATAAGTGTTGTTGTTGTTCAGTCGCTCAGTCATTTCTGACTCTTTGATACCCCATGGACTGCAGCATGCCAGGCTTCTCTGTCCTTCATTACCTCCTAGAGTCTGTTCAAACTCATGTCCATTGAATTGGTGGTGCCATCCAACCATCTCATCCTCTATCATTCCCTTCTCCTCATGTGATATTCATGCAATGAGTATCATTGTCTAATAATAAATACTAATTATGGGACATGAACTTCTCAAATTTTAACTTTTTACTCTTCATTTATTCTGTGACCTTGAAATTAAGACTTGATATCAAAGAATGGCATGCAAAGATAGCTTATGATCAAGTGTGAACATTCTTTTCTAAAATTATGGTAAATTTTGAATGGAAGTTTGTATACAGAAAAGTAGAATGTACAGTTATTCTTTCCATGTTTTAGCAGTGATTTTTTATTGTACAAGACAGAAAAGCAGATATTTTTAACCCTAAAAATAGACAACTACTAATAAATTAGCATCAGTGTTAGACATGAACAATGAAATATAAAGGTACTTTTATTAATCTATCAAATAAAATTTTCACATTTCACGGAATGAGGAATGATATTTCTCATACACATTAATCCTTCCCTAAAGCTCTAGAATTTTTAGAGGGATGGTCTTTAAATAGACGTTAAAAATTTACACTGGTTATGTAATTATATCCAGAAAGTTTAAAGAACCAAGTAAAACTACAAATCTAAACTGTATTTAGAAATTTAAATATCCTATAGGTAAGTTTCATATCTGTATTTTTTTTTTTTTAAATCTGATCTGAGATTATATTTCCATTATAGCTTTCCATTTTTGTATTTACTCTGAAATGTTCAGGGCACTTGTTTCCACAGCTGTTCAAGAACAGAACATTTTTTCTTCTCACAAAATAATTATTGCTGTAATAATCTGTAATTATGGTTTATAACCTCAATAATCCCAAAGAAATCAGTCATTACCATAGATCACAAGTAATCGTTAACTACTGTTAATGACCTATTTCTTAGGGATTATTGTTTTCCTAAACCATGACCATATCACCACAAATATGGAGGAGCAAGACAATATTATACAAATGAGATCATAATATAATAATAAACTTATTTTGTAACATTAAAAGCCATTAAGCATCTAAATTAAAGCACACATAACAAGAGCATATAATTTTCTTTGTTCAACACTAACTGAAGTCTTTATACAAAAAAAATTGAACACTACTACATATAGCAGTACAAACTAGAACTGCATTACGCACTTTTCGTAATATAAAATGATTATTTTCGAGCAGACTACAGATATTTTTAAAGAGCAGACAGACTTCTCACTAACCTTTCAAATAGAAGGAAGATACAAATACTAAACATTTTCTATGGAACAGGCAGTATATTAGAAACTTTGAAATGATGTTTTATTAACACTGTAAAAACTCTGAATTATATTTATCAAGAATCACATCTGACTTATTTTACTCAAAAGACAGATCTACTTAATACCAATAAACTATTACATTTCAGTTAATTTTATTAATGTATCTTAGAACAGCTATACTTCCATGCAATATCCTTTTGTAGGAAAACAAGTCTTTGATTTTACAAATGAATCTTTTTACATTGTAATGTAATATGATACTTATAAAAGAATATATGTAATGTATACAAAGTATAGTCTTCTCTCTCAGTATCCAAAGGGATTATTTCTAGAACGCCCCTGGATAACAAAATCTACAGATCCTCAAGTGAAACTGAAAGAAAGTGAAGTCGCTCAGTCGTGTCTGACTCTTTGCGTCCCCATGGACTGTAGCCTACCAGGCTTCTCTGTCCATCGGATTTTCCAGGCAAGGGTACTGGAGTGGGCTGTCATTTCCTTCTCCAGGAAATCTTCCCGATCCAGGGATTGAACCCAGGTCTCCCGCATTGTAGGCAGACGCTTTACCGTCTGAGCCACCAGGGAAGTCACAGATGCTCAATAGCCTTATATAAAATGGCACACACAGTGTTTGCATATAACCTATAACACTCATAGGCTTTAAATCATTTCCAGATTACTTATAAACCTAATATAATGTAAAGCCTAGGTAAACAGTTGTAAATACAATATAAATGCTAGGTGAATAGTTGCTGCTGCTGCTGCTGCTGCTAAGTCACTTCAGTCGTGTCCAACTCCGTGCGACCCTATAGACGGCAGCCCACCAGGCACATGGCTAATTCAAATCTGGCTTTTTGGAACGTTCTCGAAGTCTTTTGGAGGGGGGAGGGTATTTTCTGTGGTTGGTTGAATTACTAACTGTGGTAACCTCAGATATACGTGGATGACCATAAAGTAAAACAAATCCAAGGAACTCCCTATCCAATTTAACCACTGCTTTACCAATACTGTTGCGTCTATCGCCACACCCCTCCCCTAGCTTGTCCCCTTACCTTGTACCCTAGAAGTTACCATGAATCTGAATTTGGTGCTTAATATTTTCTTGACATTTTTTGTTTTATCACTATTACATATATTCCTACCAATATATTTTTAGTCTCACTTGTTTTGGGGTTCTATTAAGTGTTTCACACTATATATATGTGTGTGCTCAGCTGCATCTGACTCTTTGCACCCCCATAGACTGTAGCCACCAGACTCTTCCGTCCATGGACTATTTCCAGGCAAGATTACTAGATCAGGTTGCCATTTCTTAATCCAGGGGAAGACCTCATACTATTAATATATATAGTTTTCTGAAACTGCTTATTTTTTCACTAAATATATCTGAAATTAATTTTTAAGTATACTTGAAGTACATTCATTTTTACTATTATATAATATTCTACTGTATTATGCATATTATGATCTGTTTATCCATTTTCATGTTGATGGGCATTTGAACTTTTAACATTTTTTGCCTTTAATAACATTTAGGCTACGAACATTCTCAAACATGTCCTCTTGTTTAGAAGAGATTTTCTAAAAGACATATCTAAGAGTAGAAGCTCCAGGTCAGCAGGAATTCAAATGTTTACTTTCCAAGATAACACCAAACTGATTTCCATTCTGCTTCCAACTGACTATACTTTATACTCCTACCAGTAGTATATAAGAATTTTTGATCGACATTCTCCTGTAAGATTTATTTTTGCCAATCTACTGGAAGTAAAATGGTATCTCATGTGCCTTAATTTCCATTTCTCTTGTAAGTAGTAACATGTTTGTTTCTGTTTTTCATTTCCCTAAAGAACTGCTTGCTTTATTGATTTTTCCAGACTCTTCTAGATGGTGAACCTTGCCTGGGTTAGTGTGTGTATATGTGTTCCAAATATCTTCTCCCACCACTACTGCTGTTTTTTCTTTTTTTTTAATCTTGAGTTGACTTCAGGTTATTTTTGTAGGAATTTATTCATCTCAAGTGTTCTAACTTGTTGACCTTAAAAAAATACTATGTATAACTTTTATCTTTTAAAACTTTGCTATATCTGTATTTCCCTTCTTGATCCTAATGTTACTTGTGAATTCACTTTCCTTCTTATCTCATGAGAGGTCTGTCAATTTTATTAGTATTTTTAAGAGAATCAACTTTTCATTTTTTTGTTTCACTGAATCTTTATCTTTTAGTTCATTAATTTCTGTTGTTTCCTTCTTTCTTCTTTCTCTGGGTTTGATCTGTTGCTTCCTTCTAACATTCAACTAGGAGGCTTAAGTTACAAAATTATGGCCTTTCTTCTTTTTGTGAAATAAATCTCCAGCTGAGTTCCAAACATGTTATATTTCCATTTTCTTCTCTCTTTTTAAAATTTCCCCAAGACGACTTATTTTACTCCATAGTTACTTATAAGTATGTTTATAAAATTACCAACTACATGTAATTTATACTTTTTGCAGTTCAGTTCAGTCACTCAGTCATGTCCGACTCTTTGTGACCCCATGAATCGCAGCACGCCAGGCCTCCCTGTCCATCACCAACTCCCAGAGTTTACCCAAACTCATGTCTATCAAGTTGGTGATGCCATCCAGCCATCTCATCCTCTTTTGTCCCCTTCTCCTCCTGCCCCCAATCCCTCCCAGCATCAGGGTCTTTTCCAATGAGTCAAGTCTTTGCATGAGGTGGCCAAAGTATTGGAGTTTCAGCTTCATTATCGGTCCTTCCAGTGAATATCCAGGACTGATCTCCTTTAGTATATAGACTGATTGGATCTCCTTGCAGTCCAAGGGACTCTCAAGAGTCTTCTCCAACACCACAGTTCAAAAGCGAGTTAGTTTTAATTGCAAATTGGAAAGAAAATGTGGGCTCGATGATTATTGAATTTAGTTGAGACTTGTTTTATGAATTTGGTAAATTTTAAAAACTGAGATATAATTGAACTAACGTATGTATTAGTTTCAGGTGTACAATACAATGATTTGGTATTTGTATACACTGTGAAATGATCACCACAGTAAGTCTAGCTAACATTCATCACCAGAGAGTGACAAATTTTATTTTCCTGTGGCAAGAATTTTTAAACTCTACTCTCTCAGAACATCTCAAATATGCAATACAGTATTATTAACTATAGCTGGTGTGCTGTGTATTACATCTCCATGATTTATTTTATAACTGGAAGCTTATAACTTTTGACTATCTCTACTCATTTCAACCATTCCCGAAGTCCCACCTCTAACAACTACCAATCTCTGCTCTGTATCTATGAGTTTGGCTTGTTATTCAGATTTCACATATAATGAGATCATATAGTATCTGTCTTTCTCTGAGTTCATTTAAAATGCCCTAAAGGTCAATACATATTGCTACAAAGGGCAAGATGTCATTCTTTATATATGGTCAAAAAATATTCCTTTTATATATATAATGTATAATTTTACATACATATGTTTATGTATATACACACACAATCACATTTTCTTTATTCACTCCTCTCCATCAAAGGTTGCTTCAATGTCTTGAGTACTATAAACAAGGCTTCAATGAACATGTGGGTGTAGACATTCAAATTAGTTTTTGTTTTCTTCAAATAAAAACTCAGAAATGGAACTGCTAGGTCATACGGTATTGTTACATTTTTAACTTTTTGAGGACCCTCCATATTGTTGTTGTTTAGTCACTCAGTCATGTAGGGTTCTTCATGACCTCACAGACTACATCACACCAGTGTTCCCTGTCCTTCACTATCTCCTGGAGTTTGCTCAAAGCTATGTCTACTGAGTCAGTGATGCCATCCAACCAGCTCATCCTTTGTCACCTTTCTCCTGCCCTCAATCTTTCCCAGCATCAGGGTCTTTTCCAATGAGTCGGCTCTTTGCATCAGGTGGTCAAAGTGTAGGAGCTTCAGTTTTAACATCAGTCCTTCCAATGAATAGTTTGGGTTCATTTCCTTTAGGATTAAATGATTTGTCTCCTTGCTGTCCAAGGGACTCTTCAGGCTCTTATCTAGGACCACAGTTTGAGAGCATCAGTTCTTCGGTGCTCAGCCTTCTTTATGTTCCAACTCTGACATCTGTACATGACTCTGGAAAAAACATAGCTTGGACTATACGTTGGAAAAGTGATGTCACTTCTTTTGAGTAGAAATAGGTTTGTTGTTGCTTTTCTTCCAACGAGTAAGCATCTTTTAATTTCATGGTTGCAGTCATCATCCACAGTGATTTGGGAGTCCAAGAAAGAAAACATGTCACTACTTTCAATTTTTCCCTTTCTATTTGCCATGAAGTAATGGAACCGGATACTGTGATTTTTGTTTTTTGAATGTTGAGTTTTAAGCCAGCTTTTTCACTCTCCTCTTTCACTTTCATCAAGAGGCTCTTTAGTTCTTCTTCACTTTCTGCCATAAGGGTGGTATCATCTGCATATCTGAGGTTATTGATATTTCTCCCAGCAATTTTGATTCCAGCTTGTGTTTCTTCCAGCGCAGCATTTCTCATGATGGACTCTGCATATAGGTTAAATAAGCAGGTGACAGTATACAACCTTAATGTGCTCCTTTCCCGATTTTCAATCAGTCCATTCTTTCATGATTGGTTCTAACTGCTGCCTCTGCACACAGGTTCCTCAGGAGGCAGGTCAGGTGGTCTGGTATTCCCACCTCTTTAAATGTTTTCCACAGTGTGTCGTGAGCCACACAGTTTTCCACATGGGCTACAACACTTTACATCCCCACATTCTTGCAAACAATTATTATACCTTTTCTTTAAGATAACAGCCATTCTAACAGGTGTGAGGTGATAGCTCATTGTGATTTTCACTTGAATTTTCCTGACATCAATGACACTGAGCACCTTTTCTCGTACCTAATATCCATTAGTATGTCTTCTTTTGAAATATGTATTCAAATCCTCTGCTCATTTTTAAACTGGTTTTTTTTTTTTTTGCTAATTAGCTCTATGAGTTCTTTACATATTTTAGATATTAGCCCATTATCAGATATGTTTACAAATATTTTCTCCCATTCAGTACGCTGTCTTTTCATTTTGTTGATGGTTTCCTGTGCTGTGCAGAAACTTTTGAGTTTGACTCAGTCCCACTTGTTTATTTTTGCTTTTGTTGCCTTTTCTTTTGGTGTCAATCCAAAAATTCATAGCGAAGATCAACGTCAAGGAGCTTATTACCTGTTTTCCTCTAGGTGTTTTATGGCTTCAGGTCTTATGTTGAAGTCTTTAATTTATTTTGAGTCACTTTTTGTGTATTGTGAAAGACGGGGGTCCAGTTTCAGTCTTTTGCATGTGTCTATATAATTTTGTCAACACCACTTATTGAAGAGACTGCCCTTTCCCCACTGTATATTCTTAGCCTGACAAAATATATTAACTGATTGTGTAAACATGCATTTATTTCCAGCCCTTATATACTATTCCTCTAATCTATGTATCTGTTTCTATGCTAAGGCCATACTGCTTTGATCACTATAGATCTATAATACAGCTCAGGAGCAAGAAGCATGATGCCTCTAGCTTTGTTCTCCTTGGCCAATTGTTTTTAAAAACCATGAAATGTGTCTTATTATACTGGAGTACAGAGAAGGCAATAGCACCCCACTCCAGTACTCTTGCCTGGAAAATCCCATGGATGGAGGAGCCTGGTAGGCTGCAGTCCATGGGGTCGCTAAGAGTCGGGCACGACTGAGCGACTTCACTTTCACTTTTCACTTTTATGTATTGGAGAAGGAAATGGCAACCCACTCCAGTATTCTTGCCTGGAGAATCCCAGGGACAGAGGAGCCTAGTGGGCTGCCGTCTGTGGGGTTGCACAGAGTCGGACATGACTGAAGTGACTTAGCAGCAGCAGCATATTGGAGTAGGTAGTTAGCTGTTCCCTTCTCCAGGGGATCTTCCCAATCCAGGGATGAAACTCAGGTCTCCTGCACTGCAGGTGGATTTTTAAATTTCTGAGTCACCAGGGAAGCCCTAAGTCTTTGCTGCTACTGCTACTGCTGCTAAGTTGCGTCAGTCGTGTCCGACTCTGCGCGACCCCATAGACGGCAGCCCACCAGGCTCCCCCGTCCCTGGGATTCTCCAGACAAGAACACTGGAGTGGGTTGCCATTTCCTTCTCCAATGCATGAAAGTAAAAAGTGAAAGTGAAGTCGCTCATTCATGTCCGACTCTTTGCGATCCCATGGACTGCAGCCTACCAGGCTCCTCTGTCCATGGGATTTTCCAGGCAAGAGTACTGGAGTGGGGTGCCATTGCCTTTCTGCTATGTCCTTGAGGAGATCTAAATCAAATAAACAATTCATTGTTTTTGTAGTAATCAGTCAAGTTATCTTGTTTTCTTATTTGTCTGCTCATTGCTTTTAAAATCATGAAGAATTCTTTGACTGCTCTTAATCTGCAGTATTCTCAAGGCCCTAAAGTATGCTATTCTTTAGAGAAATTTTTAATTTACTTTTCAGCTGGAAGCCAAGGGGATCTACCAGTTTCAGAGTACTGTATCACTACTCAAGGTTCCAACTTAATATAAGAATCCCAAGTTCGGTACACTCACTTTGTTACTAGCCTAAAGCTTTGTCACCAATTTAACCACAGATTCTTTGCTACCCACCAGTTCATTCTGCTTAACATTCATCTTCTGAGATGGGATAATCAGAGAAGGAGGAACAGAGACATAAAGGGTAGAAGACTGGAGGAGAAAGAACCACAGATTTTCCCCAAACCTATATCAAGCCAAACAATGCAGGATTTGACTGCAGTTCAAAACAAAGGCCTTTCAGAGCATGCAGTTGACCAAACTGAAGTGAAAGTTACTATCAGTTCTTTACTTTGAAAGAACTAAACACTAATTGTGATATAAAAACCAAAACCAAAAATGTGATTTCATACAGAGGTGGATAAACATGAACCAAATTATAACATAATCTGAATTAATGTAAAAAACAAATCTGAAACGAAAGAAGGCTGCCATTGTGATCAGGACAAAACAAAAAACAAAAAACAAAAACACTGTAATACAGGATTACAGGGCAACCATATATCTAAAAAAAAGATACCTAACTGAAGGGACAAACAGGGTCTGAAATCCAACCTGTACTCTATTCACCATACTAGGCTGCTAGAGAAGGGAACGGCAAACCACTTAAGTATTCTTGCCTTGAGAATCCCATGAACAGTATGAAAGTCAAAAAGATACACCACTGAAAGATGAACTCCCCAAGTAGGTAGGTGTACAATAAGCTACTGGAGAAGAATAAAAAAATAACTCCAGAAAGAATAAAGAGATGGAGCCAAAGTGAAAACAACTCCCAGTTGTAACTGTGACTGGTGATGGAAGTAAAGTCCAATACCATAAGACCAATATTTATTGCATGGGAACCTGGAATGTTTGGTTCATGAATAAAGGTAAATTCAAAGTGCTCAGACAGTAGATGGCAAGAATGAACATCAACATTTTAGGAATAAGTTAACTAAAATGGACTGGAATGGGCAAGTTTAATTCAGATGACCATTATACCTACTACTGTGGGCAAGAATCCCTTAGAAGAAATGGAGTAGCCCTCATAGTCAATAAAAGAGTCCAAAATGCAGTTCAGTTCAGTTCAGTCGCTCAGTTGTCCGACTCTTTGCAACCCCATGAATTGCAGCACGCCAGGCCTCCCTGTCCATCCCAACTCCCAGAGTTCACTCAGACCCACGTCCATAGAGTCAGTGATGCCATCCAGCCATCTCATCCTCTGTCGTCCCCTTCTCCTCTTGCCCCAATCCCTCCCAGCATCAGAGTCTTTTCCAATGAGTCAACTCTTCACATGAGGTGGCCAAAGGACTGGAGTTTCAGCTTTAGCATCATTCTTTCCAAAGAAGTCCCAGGGCTGATCTCCTTCAGAATGGACTGGTTGGATCTCCTTGCAGTCCAAGGGACTCTCAAGAGTCTTCTCCAACACCACAGTTCAAAAGCATCAATTCTTCGGCGCTCAGCTTTCTTCACAGTCCAACTCTCACATCCATACATGACCACAGGAAAAACCATAGCCTTGACTAGACGAGCCTTTGTTGGCAAAGTAATGTCTCTGCTTTTGAATATGCTATCTAGGTTGGTCATAACTTTCCTTCCAGGGAGTAAGTGTCTTTAATTTCATGGCTGCAGTCACCATCTGCAGTGATTTTGGAGCCCCCCAAAATAAAGTCTGACACTGTTTCCACTGTTTCCACCTATTTCCCATGCCAAAATGAAGTACTTGGGTGCAATCTCAAAAATGACAGAATGATCTCTATTCATTTCCAAGGCAAAGCATTGAATATCACAATAATCCAAGTCTATGCCCCAACCACTAATCCGAAAGAAGTTGAAGTTGAATGGTCCTATGATGACCTACAAGACCTTCCAGAACACCCCAAAAAGATGTTCTTTTCATCATAGGGGACTGGAACCCAAAAGTAGGAAGTCCAGAGATACCTGGAGTAATAGGCAAGCTTGGTCTTTCAGTATAAAAGAAGCACAGCAAAGGTTAACAGAGTTTTACCAAGAAAACACTACAAGAGATGACTCTACACATGCACATCACCAGATGGTCTATACCAAAATCAGACTGAGTATATTCTTTGTAGCCAAAGATGAAAAAGTTCTATACAGTCAACAAAAACAAGACTGGGATCTGATTGTGGCTCAGATTATGAACTCCTTATTGCCAAATTCAGTCGTAAATTGAAGAAAATAGGGAAAACCACTAGACCATTCAGGTATGACCTAAATCAAATCCCTTAGGATTATACAGTGGAAGTGACAATAGAGTCAAGGGATTAAGTGATATTAAGATAGATAGAGTGCCCGAAGAACCATGAACAGAGGCTTGTGACATTGCACAGGAGCAGTGATCAAGACCATTACCAAGAAAAACAAAGGCAAAAAGGCAAAACGGTTGTCTGAGGAGGCCTTACAAATAGTTGAGAAAAGAAGAGAAGCAAAAGGCAAAGGAGAAATTTAACAGTCTGAATTCAGAGTTCCAAACTAGCAAGGAGAGATACGAAAGTCTTCCTTTGTGATCAGTGCAAAGAAACAGAAAACAATAGAATGGGAAAGACTAGAGATCTCTTTAAGAAAATTAGAGGAGCAGTCCTAAGACAGCAGAGGAATAGGACAGGCTGACCACTTTCTCCCCCACAAATTCATCGAAAGAACATTTGAACGCTGAGCAAATTCCACAAAACAACTTCTGAATGATGGCAGAGGACATCAGGCACCCAGAAAGGCAGTCACTGTCTTCGAAAGGAGATAGGACAAAATATAAATGATAAAAAGAGAGACAAAAGAGGTAGAGACAGAGATCCGTCCTGTGAAGGGAGTCTTAAAAAAGTAAAAAGTTTCCAAACACTAGGAAACACTCTCTTGCAGGTCTGTGGCAAGTCTTGGAATCCCAGAGGGCAACATAACCGGAAAAGTAAATAAACAAATAATTAAAACCCACAGATTACGTGCCTCAAGGCAACTCCCAGCAGAGAAGCAGCCCAGAGGCTCGAATTTGCCACTAGCAAGCAGGAGCTGGACAGGGAGGAGCAGGCTGCATTGCTTGGGGTAAGGACAAGGCCTGAATGCCCCAAGGGCAATCTGAGGGAACTAATTAATCTGAGTGAGATACCAACCCAGACTGTGGGATAGCCAGAAAGAGAGAGAGAGAGAGAGAGAGAGAGAGAGAGAGAGAGGAGAGAGAGAGAACTATCCAGCGAGAAGCCCTAACCTAAGACACTGCCAGGCCCACTCACAGAACAAAGGACTGAGCAGAGCTAGCAGCTGCGGACCAGCCCATCCCCCACCGGAGACAGGCTGGCGGGGGGAGCCAGAGCCCAAAAGGGGCAATCGCAGTCCCAGAGAAGCATCCTCTACCAAACTGCAAGGAGGCGTCGTTGCTACCCAACACTTTTTGGGATTCTGGATGGTCGACATCCACCGGGAGTGTCGCAGCCAGAGATCAGCCCCCCAGAAGAGACACACGACAAACCTGAGAAGGTGCACCCATTGTACACCCAGAAAACCAAGCAGCTGGGATGGGGGAGGCAATAAGACACACACCCCCACCTGGGGGTGACTGTGCTCACCAACCACCTGGTCACCTGAGCTGCTCAGACCCGGGAAGAGCACAAAACACAGGCCCAACTGAGTCTGTGCCTTTGTGGAGTACCCAAGAATCTGAACCTGAGCGACTTAGACCTGGGAAGTGCATACAACTCAGGGTCTGCCTCAGACAGTTCCCGGCAGAGCAACCTAGAGCCTGAGAAGTGTAGACCATGAAAGTACACACGCCATGAGCGGGGGGCAAACCCAGTGCAGCTGAAACACTGTGAGCATTCCCCACACACGCCAGTGATATTTGTTTGCAGTGTTCCTCCCTCCCCACAGCACGACTGAACAAGTGAGCCTAGAAAAGTGACCACCACTGCCCCCTTGTGTCAGGGTGGAAATTAGACACTGAAGAGACCAGCAAAGAGAAGCTAAAATAAAAAGAGGGAACCAATTTGGAAATGACAGATGCAGCAGATTAACACTCTGTAGTTAGCACCGACTACACAGGAAGGGGCCTACAGATCCTGAGAAGAAGTATAAGTCGGATCAAGAAACTATCTGAAAATGAACTGACCCCACACTGTCGGCAATGGCTCCAGAGAAATTCCCAGACATATTTTTACTATTATCATTTTTTAAATTAAAAAAAATTTTAAGTCCTCTATTACTCCTTTAATTTTCATTTTTATAACCTACTATTACCCTGCAAAAAAAAAAAAGTCCCTATTTTGAAAGTAAACTTCATATATATATTTTATAATTTTTGTGACTTGGTTTTGTTTTTTTAATATTGTATTTTTGAGAATCTAACCTTTACTCTAGATTTTTAATCTTTGCTTTTTGGTATTTATTATCAATTTTGTACCTTTAAGAACCCAATCTTCAGTACCCATTTTTACTTGGGAGTGAGATTACTGGCCTGACTGCTCACTCCCTCTTTGGACTCTCCTTTTTCTCCACCAGGTCGCCTCTATCTCCTCCCTCCCCCTCTTCTCTTCTCTACCCAACTCTGTGAATCTCTTTGTGTGTTCTGGACGGTGGAGAACACTTAGGGAACTGATTACTGGCTGGATCTGTCTATCTCCTTTTCATTCCCCCCTTTATCCTCCTGGCCACCTCTGTCTCCTTCCTCCCTCTTCTCTTCTCTGTATAATTCGGTGAACATCTCTGAGTGGCCCAGACCGTGGAGCACACATAAGGAAGTGATTACTGGCTAGCTTGCTCTCGCCTCTTTTGATTCCCCCTCTTCTCCTGGTCACCTCTATCTCCCTCCTCCCTCTTCTCTTCTCCATGTAACTCTGTGAACCTCTCCAGGTGTCCCTCACTGTGGAGAAACTTTTCATCATTAACCTAGATGTTTTATCATCGGTATTGTATAGATGGAGAAGTCTTGAGGCTACTGTAAGAATAAGAATGAAAACCAGAGGCAGGAGGCTTAAGTCTAAACCCTGAGAATACCAGAGAACTCCTGACTCCAGGAAACATTAATCGATAAGAGCTCATCAAAAGCCTCCATACCTACACTGAAACCAAGCACCACCCAAGAGCCAACAAGTTCCAGAGCAAGACATACCATGCAAATTCTCCAGCAAAGCAGGAACATAGGCCTGAGCTTCAATATACAGGCTGCCCAAAGTCACACCAAACCCACTGACATCTCAATACTCACTACTGGACACTTCATTGCACTCCAGAGAAGAAATCCAGCTTCACCCACCAGAACACCAACACAAGCTTCCCTAACCAGGAAACCTTGACAAGCCACCCGTCCAACTCCACCCACAGAGAGGAACCTCCACAATAAAGAGGAATGACAAACTGCCAGAATACAGAAAGGCCACCCCAAACACAGCAATATAAACAAGATGAAAAGGCAGAGAAATACTCAGCAGGTAAAGGAACAGGATAAATGTCCACCAAACCAAACAAAAGAGGAAGAGATAAAGAATTCAGAATAATCATAGTGAAAATGATCCAAAATCTTGAAAACAAACTGGAGTTACAGATAAATAGCCTGGAAACAAAGATTGAGAAGATGTAAGAAATGTTTAACAAGGACCTAGAAGAATTTAAAAAGAGTCAATATATAATGAATAAAGCAATAAATGAGATCAAAAACACTCTGGAGGGAACCAACAGTAGAATAACAGAGGCAGAAGATAGGATAAGTGAGGTAGAAAATAGAATGTTAGAAATAAATGAAGCAGAGAGGAAAAAAAGAAAAAAGAATTAAAAGAAATGAAGACAACCTCAGAGACCTCTGGGACAATGTTAAATGCCCCAACATTTGAATCACAGGAGTCCTAGAAGAAGAAGACAAAAAGATCCCATGAGACAATACTTGAGGAGATAACAGGGAAGGAAATAGTCACCCAAGTCCAAGAAACCCAGAGAGTTCCAAACAGGATAAACCCAAGGCGAAACACCCCAAGACACATACTAATCAAATTAACAAAGGTCAAACACAAAGAACAAACATTAAAAGCAGCAAGGGAAAAACAACAAATAACACACAAGGGGATTCCCATAACGATAACAGCTGATCTTTCAATAGAAACTCTTCAGGCCAGAAGGGAATGGCAGGACATACTTAAAGTGATGAAATAGAAATACCTACAGCCCAGATTACTTGCCGGGGTCCAGCCCTGGTGGATCCAGGGAATTCGAAGTGGGGACGGCGTCGGCGAGGATCAGGAAAACAACTGCTTAATTAAACGTTAATTAAGGATATAAAAAGTAATAAAATAAGGATAGCTCAGTGACGAAATTCAGTGGAGAAAAGAGGCTGAATAATTCAGCCAGAAGGTGAGAGAAAGAACGACATGGGGAGACCAAGTTTCGGTGAACAAGGCCCGCACTTTATTTTCCAAAGTAGTTTTTATACCTTAAGTTATGCATAGAGGATAATGGGGGAAGGGGTAGAGTCATGCAGTAAGCCAGGCTTTCTTCCTGCAAACTTATCATATGCAAAAGTTTAGGTGATTTGCATCATCTTCTGGCCCGGAGGCCTATTAACATTTTAAGACCCTTTCTTCAGAAAACTTATTTTTCTCTAAAGGTGATTAGTCAAGCGCCACCGTCCAAAAGCATTAAAGTTGCATTCCTATAGGGCAAAGGTGTGGTAGGCTGTAACAAGAAAAAGAACTCAAGGGTCCAAGGTTACAAATACTGCCAGGGACACAGCAGGTAAGGGATATGGAGACTTAGCAGCAAACATTGGCCCAACAAGTGAAAAACCCTTCACCAATACAATTTCTAATCAATCTTTTAACTGCTCAAAGGAATCTGTATTTAGACAGTTTAGAACATCTCATGCCTCTCACGGTTGGGAGGCTGTGAACAATCACATGTGGCCGGAAGAACCTATTCAGGCAGGCTAGAGGACTTCCAAAGGAGTTTGTAGGTTGAAACACTATCACACCCAGAAACTTTATTAACTGGAGCTATAAGTTAACTCTTTTTTCAGAGAGAGGTAGTGGGGGACAGCCCCCCCGTAAAGTCAGAGGTGTAGGTGAGAGCACATAGCAGAAAGTAGGCAGACTCTGGTTTTGGGGGTAGATGCTCGAGAATTTCCAGGGGGACTCCTAAGGCTTGATCCCACCTTTGCGTATGCCGAGCCTCCTTCCTCATGACCTTTGCCATGGGCGAAGCTCCTGCTCCCGGCAATTACTGTACACAGTAAGGATCTCATTCAAATATGAAGGAGAAATCAAAAGCTTTACAGACAAGCAAAAGCTGAGAGAATTCAGCACCACCAAACCAGCTCTCCAACAAATGCTAAAGTTTTCTCCAGATAGGAAACACAGAAAGGGTGTATAAACTCGAACCCGAAACAACAAAGTAATGGCAACAGGATCATCAGTCAGTCAGTTCAATCACTCAGTCGTGTCCGACTCTTTGCAACCCCATGAATCGCAGCACGCCAGAACTCCCTGTCCATCACCAACTCCTGTAGTTCACTCAAACTCATATGCATCGAGTCGGTGATGCCATCCAGCCATCTCATCCTCTGTCGTCCCCTTCTCCTCCTGCCCCCAATCCCTCTCAGAATCAGAGTCTTTTCCAATGAGTCAACCCTTCGCATAAGGTGGCCAAAGTACTGGAGTTTCAGCCTCAGCATGAGTCCTTCCAATGAACACCCAGGACTGATCTCCTTTAGGATGGACTGGTTGGATATCCTTGTAGTCCAAGGGACTTATCAATAATTACCTTAAATATAAATGGGTTGAATGCCCCAACCAAAAGACAAAGACGGGCTGAATGGATACAAAAACAAGACCCCTATATATGTTGTCTACAAGAGACCCACCTCAAAACAAGGGACACATAGAGACTGAAAGTGAAGGGCTGGAAAAAGATACTCCATGCAAATAGAGACTCAAAGAAAGGAGTAGCAACACTTATATCAGATAAAATAGACTTTAAAATAAAGGCTGTGAAAAGAGACAAAGAAGGACACTACATAATGATCAAAGGATAAATCCAAGAAGAAGATATAACAATTATAAATATATATGCACCCAACATAGGAGCACTGCAATATGTAAGGCAAATGCTAACAAGTAAGAAAGGGGAAATTAACAATAACACAATAATAGTGGGAGACTTTAATATTCCACTCACACCTATGGATAGATAAGCTAAACAGAAATTTAACAAGGAAACACAAACTTTAAATTATACAATAGACCAGTTAGACCTAATTGATATCTATAGGACATTTCACCCCAAAACAATGAATTTCACCTTTTTCTCAAGTGCACATGGAACCTTCTCCAGGATAGATCAGAGCCGGGGCCATAAATCTAGCCTTGGTAAATTCAAAAAAAACTGAAATCATTCCAAGCATCTTTTCTGACCACAGTGCAGTAAGATTAGATGTCTACAGGAGTAAATTCCAAATGTTCAAGCTGGTTTTAGAAAAGGCAGAGGATCCAGAGATCAAATTGCCAACATCCATTGGATCATCAAGAAAGCAAGAGAAGTCCAGAAAAACATCTATTTCTGCTCTATTGACTATGCGAAAGCCTTTGACTGTGTGGATCACAATAAACTATGGCAAATTCTGAAAAATAGGAATACAAACACTGGGCTGGAAGAAACACAAGCTGGAATCAAGATTGCCAGGAGAAATATCAATAACCTCAGATATGCAGATGACACCACCCTTACGGCAGAAAGTGAAGAGGAACTAAAAAGCCTCTTGATGAAAGTGAAAGAGGAGAGTGAAAACGTTGGCTTAAAGCTCAACATTCAGAAAATGAAGATCATGGCATCTGGTCCCATCACTTCATGGGAAATAGATGGGGAAACAGTGGAAACAGTGTCAGACTTTATTTTTGGGGGCTCCAAAATCACTGCAGATGGTGGTGCAGCCATGAAACTAAAAGACACTTAGTCCTTGGAAGGAAAGTTATGACCAACCTAGACAGCATATGAAAAAGCAGAGATATTACTCGGACAACAAAGGTCCGTCTAGTCAAGGCTATGGTTTTTCCTGTGGTCATGTATGGATGTGAAAGTTGGACTGTGAAGAAAGCTGAGCGCCGAAGAATTGATGCTTTTGAACTGTGGTGCTGGAGAAGAGTCTTGAGAGTCCCTTGGACTGCAAGGAGATCCAACCAGTCCATCCTAAAGGAGATCAGTCCTGGGTGTTCAATGGAAGGACTGATGCTAAAGCTGAAACTCCAGTACTTTGGCCACCTCATTAGAAGAGTTGACTCATTGGAAAAGACTCTGATGCTGGAAGGGATTGGGGGCAGGAGGAGAAGGGGACAACAGAAGATGAGATGGCTGGACGGCATCACTGACTCCAAGGACATGAGTCTGGATAGACTCCGGGAGTTGGTGATGGACAGGGAGGCCTGGCGTGCTACGATTCATGGGGTCGCAAAGAGTCAGACACGACTGAGCGACTGAACTGAACTGAACTGAACAGGAGAAAAACTATTAAAAATTCCAACACATGGAGGCTGAACAACACGCTGCTGAATAACCAACAAATCACAGAAGAAATCACTTAAGAAATCAAAATATGCATAGAAAAGAATGAAAATGAAAACACAACAACCCAAAACCTATGGGACACTGTAAAAGCAGTGCTAAGGAGGAAAGTTCATAGTAATACAGGCTTACCTCAAGAAACAAGAAAAAAGTCAAATAAATAACCTAACTCTACCCCTAAGCAACTAGAAAAGGAAGAAATGAAGAAGCCCAGGGTTAGTAGAAGGAAACAAATCTTAAAAATTAGGACAGATATAAATGCAAAAGAAACAAAAGAGACCATAGCAAAAATCAACAAAACCAAAAGCTGATTCTTTGAGAAGATAAATAAAATTGACAAACCATTAGCCAGAGTCATCAAGAAACAAAGGGAGAATAATCAAATCAAAAAAATTAGAAATGAAAGTGGAGAAATCACAACAGACAACACAGAAATACAAAGGATCAAAAGATACTATCAGCAACTTTATGCCAATAAAATGGACAACTTAGAAGAAATAGAAAATCTTAACAGACCCATCACAAGCACCAAAATTGAAACTGTAATCAGAAATCTTCCAGCAAACAAAAGCCCAGGACCAGATGGCTTCACAGCTGAATTCTACCAAAAATTTAGAGAAGAGATAACACCTATCCTATTCAAACTCTTCCAGAAAATTGCAGAGGAAGGTAAACTTCCAAACTCATTCTATGAGGCCACCATCACCCTAATACCAAAACCTGACAAAGATGCCACAAAAAAAGAAAACTACAGGCCAATATCACTGATGAATATAGATGCAAAAATCCTTAACAAAATTCTAGCAAACAGAATCCAACAACATATTAAAAAGATCATACATCATGTCCAAGTGGGCTTTATCCCAGGGATGCAAAGATTCTTCAATATTTGCAAATCAATCAATGTAATACACCACATTAACAAATCGAAAGATAAAAAACCATATGATTATCTCAATAGATGCAGAGAAAGCCTTTGACAAAATTCAACATCTACTTATGATAAAAACCTCCAGAAAGCAGGAATAGAATAAACATACCTCAACATAATAAAAGCTATATATGATAACCCCACAACAAACATTATCCTCAATGGTGAAAATTTGAAAGCATTTCCCCTAAAGTCAGGAACAAGACAAAGATACCCGCTCTCACCACTACTATTCAACATAGTTTTGGAAGTTTTGGCCACAGCAATCAGCAGAAAAAGAAATAAAAGAATCCAGATTGGAAAAGCAGAAGTAAAACTCTCACTGTTTGCAGATGACATGATCCTCTACATAGAAAACCCTAAATACTCCACCAGAAAATTATTAGAGCTAATCAAATAGTCAAGTTGCAGGACATAAAATTAACACGCAGAAATCCCTTGCATTCCTATACACTAACAATAAGAAAACTGAAAGAGGAATTAAGGAAACAATTCCATTCACCATTGCAACAAAAAGAATAAAATACTTAATATATCCACCTAAAGAAACAAAAGACCTATATATAGAAAATTATAAAAGAATGATCAAAGAAATCAAAGAGGACACAAATAGATAGAGAAATATACCATGTTCATGTATTGGAAGAATCAATATAGTGAAAATAAGTATACCACCCAAAGCAATCTATAGATTCAATGCAATCCCTATCAGGTTACCAACAGTATTTTTCACAGAGCTAGAACAAATAATTTCACAATTTGTCTGCAAATACAAAAAACCTCGAATGGCCAAAGCAATCTTGAGAAAAAAGAATGGAACTGGAGGAATCAACTTGCCGGACCTCAGGCTCTACTACAAAGCTACAGTCATCAAGACAGTATGGTACAAAGACAGAAGTATAGATCAATGGAACAAAGCAGAAAGCCCAGAGATAAATCCACATGCATCTATGGACATCTTATCTTTGACAAAGGAGGCAAGAATATACAATGGAGAAAAGCCAATCTCTTTAACAAGTAGTGCTGGGAAAACTGGTCAACCACTTGTAAAAGAATGAAACTAGAACTCTTTCTAACACCATACACAAAAATAAACTCAAAATGGATTAAAGATCTAAATGTAAGATCAGAAACTATAAATTCCTAGAGGAAAACATAGGCAAAACACTCTCCGACATAAATCACAGCAGGATCCTCTATGACCCACCTCCCAGAGTAATGGAAATAAAAGCAAAAATAAACAAATGGGATCTAATTAAACTTAAACGCTTTTGCACAACAAAGGAAACTATAAGCAAGGTGAAAAGACAGGCTTCAGAATGGAAGAAATAATAGCAAATGAAGCAAGTGACAAAGATTTAATCTCAAAAATATACAAGCAACACCTGCAGCTCAATTCCAGAAAAATAAACGACCCAATCAAAAAATGGGCCAAAGAAATAAATCGACATTTCTCTAAAGAAGACATACAGATGGCTAACAAATACATGAAAAGATGCTCAACATCACTCATTATCAGAGAAATGCAAATCAAAACCACAATGAAGTACCATTTCACACCAGTCAGGATGGCTGCTATCCAAAAGTCTACAAGCAATAAATGCTGAAGAGGGTGTGGAGAAAAGGGAACCCTCTTACAGGAAATGCAAACTAG
This sequence comes from Bubalus bubalis, assembly GCF_019923935.1. NCBI lineage: Eukaryota > Metazoa > Chordata > Mammalia > Artiodactyla > Bovidae > Bubalus > Bubalus bubalis. The sequence continues at coordinate 2,644,280 of NC_059175.1, read as the reverse complement.
TACAGCCACTATGGAGAACAGTGTGGAGATTCCTTAAAAAACTGGAAATAGAACTGCCTTATGACCCAGCAATCCCACTGCTGGGCATACACATTGAGGAAACCAGAATTGAAAGAGACACATGTACCCCAATGTTCATCACAACACTGTTTATAATAGCCAGGACATGGAAGCAACCTAGATGTCCATCAGCAGACGAATGGAGAAGAAAGCTGTGGTACATATACACAAGGGAATATTAAAGAATACATCTGAATCAGTTCTAATGAGGTGGATGAAACTGGAGCCTATTATACAGACTGAAGTGAGCCAGAAAGAAAAACAGCAATACAGTATACTAACGCATATATATGGAATTTAGAAATGTGGTAACAATAGCCCTACATGCAAGACAGCAAAAGAGACACAGAAGTACAGAACAGTCTTTTGGACTCTGTGGGAAAGGGCGAGAGTGGAATGATTCGGGAGAATGGCATTGAAACATGTACATTATCATATGTGAAAGAGATTGCCAGTCCAGGTTCGATGCATGAGACAGGGTGCCCAGGGCTGGTGCACTGGGATGACCCAGAGGGATGGGATGGGGGAGTGAGGTGGGAGGGGGGTTCAAGATGGGGAACACATGTACACCCATAGCTGATTCATGTCAATGTATGGCAAAAACCACTACAATATTGTAAAGGAATTAGCTTCCAATTAAAATAAATAAATTTATATTGAAAAAATAAAGCACTATCATGAAAGAGGACATTAAAAAAAAAAAAAAGAAAAGAAAATTAGAGATACCAAGGGAACATTTCATCCAAAGATGGGCACAATAAAGGACAGAAATGATATGGAACTAACAGAAGCAGAAGATATTAAGAAGAGGTGGCAACAATCCACAGAAGAGGGTGTGTTCGTGTGTTCACTCACCTAGAGCCAGACATCCTGGAGTGCAAAGTCAAGTGGTCCTTAGGAAGCATCACTACAAACAAAGCTAGTGGAGGTGATGGATTCCCGCTGAGCTATTTCAAATCCTAAAAGATGATGCTGTTAAAGTGCTGCACTCAATATGCCAGCAAATTAGGAAAACTCAGCAGTGGCCAAGACTGGAAAAAGTCAGTGTTCATTCCAATCCCAAAGAAAGGCAATGCCAAAGAATGCTAAAACTACCATACAATTGCACTCATCTCACATTCTAGTAAAGTAATGCTCAAAATTCTCCAAACCAGGCTTTAATAGTACATGAACCGAGAACTTGCAGATATTTAAGCTGGATTTAGAAAGGCAGAGGAACCAGAGATCAAATTGCCAACATCTGTTAGATCATAGAAAAACCAAGATAGTTACAGAAACACTTCTGCTCCTGCTTTACTGACTACACCAAAGTCTTTGTGTGGATCACTACAACTGTGGAACATGCTTAAAAGATAGGAATACCAGACCACCTTACCTGCCTCCTGAGAAATCTGTATGTAGGTTAAGAAGCAACAGTTAGAACCAGACATGGAACAATGGACTGGTTCCAAATCGAGAAAGGAGTACGTCAAGGCTGCATATTGTCACACTGCTTATTCAACATCAAGCAAAATGCTGGGCTGGATGAAGCACAAGCTGGAATCAAGACTTCGGGGAGAAATATCAATAACCTCAGATATGCAGATGACACCACCCTTATGGCAGAAAGCAAAGAGGAACTAAACAGCCTCTTGACGAAAGTGAAAGAGTTGAGTGAAAAATCTGGCTTAAAACTCAACATTCATAAAACTAAGATCATGGCACCCAGTCATGCCTTGATACCAACACTTGATCCCTTGATCCATCTGGTCCCATCACTTCATGGCAAAGAGATGGGGAAATAATGGAAACAATAACAGACTTCATTTTCTTGGGCTCCAAAATTACTGGAGCTAGTGAGTGACTGCTGCCATGAAATTAAAAGACGCTTGCTCCTTGAAGAAAAGCTACGACCAACCAAGACAGCATATTAAAAAGCAGAAACATTAGTTTGTTGACTAAGGTCCATCTAGTCAAAGCTATGGTTTTTTCCAGTAGTCATGTATGGATGTGAAAGTTGGACCATAAAGAATGCTGAGCACCGAAGAACTGCTGCTTTTGAACTGTGGTGTTGGAGAAGACCCTTCAGAGTCCCTTGGACTGCAAGGAGATCAAACTAGTCAATCCTAAAGGAAATCAGTCCTCAATATTCATTGGAAGGACTGTTGCTGATGCTGAAACTCCAATACTATGGCCACCTGATGAGAAGAACTCACTCACTGGAAAAGACCCTGATGCTGGGAAAGATTGAAGGCAGAAGGAGTAGAGGACAACAAAGGATGAGCTGGTTGGGTGGCATCACCAACTCAATGGACATAAGTTTGAGCAAGCTCCGGGAGTAGGTGACAAACAGGGAAGCCTGGCTGCATGCAGTCCATAGGGTCGCAAAGAGTCGGACATGACTGAGCAACTGAACTCAACTAGACTAAGGGTGCTACACTTGCGTAGAAGAAAAGCTGTTTTGTTTTTTTTTCTACTTTGCACAAAGGCACCAAATATATTACTGAATTGGTAAGAGAGAAACATAAATCCACAAAGGTCAAAAGAGATGTCTAGGCCGAAAATGAAAGACATTCAGACTGACAACTAGAGAACCTGAGCTTATTTGAAGGACCAAGCCTATGATATACCCAATATGAGGACTCCAATAAGAAACTCTTACACCCTTAGAGATAAAGTGAACTGGAGGGATAAAAAAAAAAAAAAAAAAAAAAAAACAACAACAACCCTGCTCTAGACAAAGAAAGACAAAACAGGAAGTTGTCTAACTTGACTTCAACGTTAGTCACAGGATAGGGGGAAAACCCTCAAGTCAGACCTCCCATGGTTTGTGGCCTAAATATAGACTACCAGTGTGATATGAAAAACTTTATTCTAAAGAAGCAGTTTAAATGGTATTGAGGTGACAGTCCTCCTCCACTTCATTTTGTAAATGAACTAAACATTTAAATCAAAAGACAGAGATGGTCAGAAGTGATTTTTTTTTTTTAAGGAATAACTGTACCGTAATGGCAGAAAGCAAAGAGGAACTAAAGAGCCTCTTGATGAAGGTGAAACAGCAGAGTGAAAAGCTGGCTTAAAACTCAACATTCAAAAAACTAAGATCATGGTATCTGGTTCTACCACTTCATGGCAAATAGATGGAATCTGGTTCTACCACTTCATGGCAAAAAAATGGAAATGGTGACAGAATTTATTTTCTTGGGCTCCAAAATCACTGGATGGTGAGTGACTGCAGCCATGAAATTACAAGATGCTTGCTCCTTGGAAGAAAAGCTATGACAAACCTAGACAGCATATTAAAAAGCAGAGACATCACTTTGCCAACAAAGGTCCATCTGGTCAAGGCTTTGGTTTTTCCAGTGGTCATGTATGGATGTGAGAGTTGGACTGTGAAGAAAGCTGAGCGCTGAAGAATTGATGCTTTTGAACTGTGGTATTGGAGAAGACTCTTAAGAGTCCCTTGGACTGCAAGGAGATCAAGCCAGTCCATCCTAAAGGAAATCGGTCCTGAATATTCCTTGGAAGGACTGATACTGAAGTTGAAACTCCAATACTTTAGCCACCTGATGCAAAGAACTGAGTCATTGGAAAAAACCCTGATGCTTGGAAAGATCAAAGGCAGGAGGAAAAGGGGATGACAGAAGATGAGGTGGTTGGATGGTACCACTGACTCAATGGACATAAGTCTGGGAGACAGTGAAGGACCAGGAAGCCTGGTGTGCTGCAGTCCATGGGGTCACAGTCAGACATGACTGAGCAACTGAACAAGAACAACAAATACACCATCTACAAGAGACACACTCTAAAAATAAAGACACAGACTGAAAGTAAATGGATGGTGAAGGATAGCCCATGTAAACAGAAAGCACGGGACAGTACTGGATAAAAGGATCAATTAGTAAAGAAGACAATAAAAGTCTAAATGAAGCAAAAATTGAAAATTAAAAGTAATACGGACTATTCCTGGAGAAAGAAATAGCAACCCACTCCAGTATTCCTGCCTGGGAAATTCCATGGACAGATGAGCCTGCCAGGCTATAGTTCCTGGGGTCACAAAGAGTCAGATATGACTTAGTGATTAAAAACAATTGACTATTCCACAATCGTATTTGGAGGTTTAATACTTCTTTCTCTGTAAATAAAAGAAATAAACACAAAGAAAAATGAAAACAAAGAATACCTGCATAATACTAATACTATTAATCGTCTTGACTTAATTTCTATTTAGTGCTACTATACCCAATTATGGTAAAGTGTATATGCTTTTCAAGTGTACATGGTATGTTTGCCATGATAGACCATATGCTTCATCATAAAACAAGTCTTAATAAACTTAATATCTGAAATCATACAAAATTATTTTGCCCAAGATAGAATTAAATTTGAAATCAGGAACAATAAGATAACTAGGAAGATCCAAATATTTTATTTAGAATATAAAAGCATACTTCTAATAATCCATAAAGTAACAAAGAAATAAGAGACTAGAAAATATCTTAACTAAATGATAATGAAAATAAAAGATCAAAATTCATGATATACAGCTAAAGCAATGCTTAAACCAGAATTTATAGCTTTAAATGTTTTTAATTAGAAAATTACAAAAAATCTAAAAATTAAAGATGTGACACTTCCATCCAAAATTTGAAAAGATGAAGTAAAATCAAAAGTATAGGGTAGAAAATAAGAAATCTTCCTCCCAAAACACTCAGGAAATAAAAAATAAACAAAAAAATTTTTTTTAATCAGTGAAACTAAGAGCTGATTTCTGGAAATAATTAAGAAAATTGATAAATATCCAGTCAGTCTATCAGGGAAAAAGAGAAAAAGCAAAAATTATCAAATGGATGAAGTTGGGGAAAAGGTACAAACTTTCAGTTATAAAAATAAATGTCATGAGGATGTAATATATAGCATGGTAACACTGTATTGCATATTCAAAAGCTGCTAAAACAGTAGATCTTGCCAAAAATTCTCACCACACACAAAAAAATGTGTAATCATGTACAGTGATGGATGTTAACTAGACTTTTTCTGGTGATTCTTTCCCAATATATACAATACCAAATCATTACATGGTACATCTCAAACTAGTATGTGGCAAGTGTACCTCAATTTTTAAAATAGGAAGAATGGAAGAAAGTACATCACTTCAGATCCCATAGACATTAAAATAATAATAATGGAGTATTAGAAATAACTTTATTGCAGTAAATTTAAAATTAGAGTCATCCTTGAAAGACATAAATGATTAGATTTGATCCCAAGTGCAAGAGGAAATAGGAACAGTTCCATATCAATTAACAAAATTTCATTCATAATGATAAATCTTCCAGGCCCACTGGTTTCACTGATGAATTCTATCAAACTCTAAAGAAATAATACCAGTATTACACAGACTCTTTCAGAAAATAAAGGAGGCAGAAACACTTCTTGACTCAATTTATATTTTATGAGGCCAGTATTACCCTGTTACCAAAACCAAAGTCATCATAAAAAAAAAGAAAACTAAAGACAAATATCCTTCATGAACATCAACATAAAATAAAATTTTTGCAAACTGAATCTAACACTATATAAGAGAACAATATCATAACCAAGTAGGATTTATCCTAGGAATATAAAGTCTGTTTAACAGGAAAATCAATTAATGTAATTTATTACATTAGTAAAATGAAAAAGAAAACAAAGTTCATTTGAGTAGGTACAAAAAAAGCATTCAAAGAAATTTATGCCCCATTCATTATAAATAATCTAAGAAACAGAAGGGAACTTCACCAAATTTATTATCAATGATAAGAGGGATTAATGCTGTCTTTATGTACAAACAGAAACAAGGCCAGAATATCCATTCTTATCACTTTTTTTCAATACTCTACTAAAGGTCCTACCAGTTGAAGGAATAAGGAGAGAAACAGAAATAAACGGCATGAAGATAAGACATAAAACTGTCTTTACTTTAGGTGACATTAGCATATAAAATAATCCTAACAAGTCTACCAAAAAAATCTATTTAAACTATTAAGTAAATTTAGTAGTCACAGAACACAAAGACAAAAATCAATTCTGGACTTACATAGGATAGTAGAGAATAATCAAAATTTATAATAGCATCAAAAATATATAGTAATAAATTCAATAAAAGATTTTTAACAGCTGTGAACTGAATACAGTAAAACAAAAATTTAAAACACCTACATGAGTGTAGCAAGATACCATGTCCATGAACTGGATATTAAGATGGCCCAAACTGATACACAGATTGAGGCAACCTCAATCAAACTGATGAGTTTTTTTAAAGAAATTGACAAGTTGATGCTAAAATTAAGACAAGAGCAAAAGATGCAGAACACAAAACTATTCTGAGAAAGAAGAACAAGACTGAAAGACTTAAATTACCTGATTTGAAGACTTATAAAGTTATAGTAAGCAAGACAGCATAATATTGGCATAAGGATAGACATTTAGATCTATGGTACAGAACAGAGTCCAGTAACAGACCCTAGATTTCTATGGTCAACTGATTTTTGACAAAGGTACAGAATAATACAAAAGGGAAAAAAGTCTTTTCAGCAAATGTTGCTAGAATTTGATAGCCATATGTGTTGGGGAGGAGGCCTTATTCTTCTTACCTCACATCATTCACAAAAATTAATTCAAAGTGGATCACAGACCTGAACATAATAGCTAAAATTATTAAACTTTTAGAAGAAAAATATAAAACCTATTTGTAACTTCAGTTACACATATTTCTTCAATACAAAAACCATAAAGCCATAAATAAAAAACTGAAAATGCAGATAATCAAAATGTACAACTTCTGCTCTCTGAAACAGTTAAAAAGTTTCAACAGTTAAAACTTAACTCTTTAAAAGTTTAACTCTTAAGAGTTAAAAAGACAAACGACAGGAAGAAAATATTTGTAAACATGAATGTGAAAAATGGACTGTATACAGAATATAAAAACACTTAGAATTTCAATAAGACTATGTACAAAAGAACAAACAACCCAATATAAAAAGGGGAAAAAATGTGAACAGACATTTCACAAAGGAAGATATAATAATGGCCTAAAAGAGCACAACTTCTTTAATTATCAAGGAAATTCAAAATACAACCACAGTGAGATACTATTCCTATATACCCAGTAGAATGGCTGAAAGTAAGAAGACAATATCAAATGATGATGAAGATGTGAAGCAATCTTAATGGAAATGAAAAATGGTACACTTCATAAAATAGCATAGCAGTATCTTATAATATTAAACACACATTTCTCACATGACCCCACAATTTGTCTCAGGTATTTACCCAAGAGAAAGGAAAATTTAGGTACAAAGACTTGTCTGCAAGTGGTCATAGCACCATTATTCATAAGTCAATTAAAACTGGAAGTGTAACTTAAGAGGTAAACAGCTGAACAAAGTAAAAAGAAAACCATACTATACAATACTACTCAGCAATAGAAAGGAACAAAATATTTACATATACAAAATATTTGAATCTCAAAAGCATTATCCTAAGGAAACAAAGTGTTTACAAAAGACCTCCTACTGTATAATTTCATTTATATAGAAATCTAAAAGAAATGAACCATAGTGACAAAAACCAGTGGTTATCTGGACCAAGCATTACGGAATGGAATTGAAGGGCATATGAAAATTATTTAGAGTGAAAGAAGTGTTTTCAATCTTGAATGTGCTGTTAGTTACACGGCTATGTATCTGCTAAATTCATCAAACTGTACACTCAGAAAAAAAAAAGGAAAAAGATATTAAAAACTCTTAATACAGACAAGCAAGGGGTTCATTTTTCTAAAATATAAAGAGCTGTGAAAAACCAATTTAAAAAAACCTAACAAAACAAATGAGCCAAAAAATGAGTAATTCTTTTTACAGAAAAAGACCAAACAGTTCTTAAACAATGTTTAACATCACTAATATGAGAATGGAAAATTAGATTGAGAAATCATTTTTCACCTGTAAGACTGCCAGAAATTCAAAAGTTTAGTAATAACTGTCCTGGGAAGACAATAAAATGGAACTCTCATAGATTGCTGATGGACAAGTAAATTGGTATAGTCCTTACAGAGAATAATTTGGAAATATTTATAAAAATTACAAATACATTATTCCTATCTCCCAGAAGTAGTTTTGCTCTTGGAAATTATCCTACAGACACGTTTGCATAAATATAAACTGACAAGTACAAAGTTAATCTGTACAAGTACAGGTTAACTTTAGTATACTTTAGTATGCTGCTGCTGCTGCTAAGTCGCTTCAGTCGTGTCTGACTCTGTGCGACCCCATAGACGGCAGCCCACCAGGCTCCCCCGTCCCTGGGATTCTCCAGGCAAGAACACTGGAGTGGGTTACCATTTCCTTCTCCAATGCATGAAAGTGAAAAGTGAAAGTGAAGTCACGCAGTCGTGTACGACTCTTCGCGACCCCATGGACTACAGCCTACCAGGCTCCTCCGTCCATGGGATTTTCCAGGCAAGAGTACTGGAGTGGGGTGCCATTGCCTTCTCCGATACTTCAGTATACTTTAGTATTAACTTTAGTATTACTATAAAGTAATTTGTACAAGTACAAAGTTAAAACTAATAGCATTAGTTTTAATAGCAGAAGATGACAAACAATTCAAATGACTCTCAGCAGTGGAGAGAACAGTTAATTACATTATGATACACTAAAAAAATAAAATATTGTTCATCTTTAAAAAAGTATTCTCCATTTGAGAATAACTATAAAATACATTGTTAAATGAGAAAAAGCAAGGAGTAGAACATGAGTGTGGTATGCCACATTCCATGTAAGACTGGATAAGAACTCGCATATCATTAACTGTATATGCAAACAGAAAATTTTGAAAGATGCAAAACTAGCAAGAATCATAATTTGTGAGAGTGAAGAATAGGAAGACAGATTACAAGACTGAAACAGAACACATTTTAATTTCTTTTTTTCTGGACAATGTAAATATAACATCTCTTCAAAAGTTAGGTGAGTTAATCAAAATTTGATATGAAAACTAAGAGAACAGACACATTAGTTATATGTAAAGACAGGTCACAAACTTGAGGCAATATTCACAATTTAAACAACTAAAAGATTAGTGTTAAAACATTGTAAAGCACTCCATCAGCAAGAGAAAGACCAATAAACCAAATGATGAGGAGAATGAAAAGTCATGAACATATATATCACTGATGACGACAGCAAAGTCAATAAACATAAAACACTAAATATCATTAATAATCATAGGAGTGAAAAGTAAAATATGTGTGAGGTATATTACCTCAACTAGCCTGACAAAAAGTTTAACATTATGAGCTGTTGGTGAGGAACTGGATCAAAATGGGTGGGATATAAAGTAGTATAATCACTGTTTGTAAAATATAGTTTGGCATGACCTACTGAAGCTATGTAATGAATACATATAACAAGCTTTACCCATTGACAAGAAATGCATCAATAAATTGCAGCACTACAGCAGTACAAATAAAGGAACTATATCTACAGCACCAATATAAACTCTCATATACACAACACAGAAAAAATGAAGCAAGTTGTAAAAGAATAAATACATTTTGATTCTATTTTTATAAAGTTCAAAAATATGCAAAACTATGCATTATTTTCAGAATATATATCTATATGCAACTTAGCAGCAGCAGCAGCAGCAGTAAAACTATGAAGAAAAGGCATCAACTGATAAACAGCAAGCATTTTCTGCTGGCAGAAAAAAGTCAACAGCAAAGGTTGGTATTGACCTGCTATTTAAGTTATGTGAAGGTGTTTTTACTGCTACTATATCAATACTTAGATGTATTTGATATTTAATAATTTTCAAAACTCTACTAAAGAAAGAAATCAATCATGAAGATGAAATGCTATGAAACAACATGCTAGTTCTCCCTCATTTAATTCATAAAGAGAGGCATGGAAGAGAACATTTAAAGAAGGCTAACTATTTCTCTATCCAGACCCTCAGCAGTACTATATGATTCAAAAAGCAAAACAGAAAATGAACAAAAGGCATTTTAAGACGACATCTTGTAAACATATATAGGATAATTTTCAAAGAATTTTTTTAAAGAGTTTAGATGGAAAAATCACTGAAAGTTTGACTATCATCACTTACTACTCACTTTCCAAACAAGATAAAATCAACAAACATGAAAGAAAAAGAAAAACATCCTTGAACTATAATCAAACTGCCTTCTATTAGAAATACATACAGCCAGTTCCATTCTCATAAGTCATCTCATCTAAAAATCTGAAAAGTGTATTTAATTTCCTATTTTCCAGAAAGGATTTAAGGAAATACAGAGAAATAAATCTTTCTTCAGTAAAGAATGAAAAATAAAGAGGAAATTGTGAAACTAAAATATAATAATAAAATAAAGCCATGATGAAGGCTAATAAACAAATATAAAACCATGATGAGGTCTTATGTAACTTTTAACTGGCCAACATTGGGCTCAAAATTTTTAGTCAGCTATAGCTAAGAAGGAAACATAATTACTTAAAAGACAGTTATAAGTTAATAAACTCTACTCAAAGATCATCATCAGCTTTTTTTAATACTGATTCCAGAGAGAAATATTCCCTGCAAATCTTATAAGAATTAAAATCATCAAGCCACCAAAATACCCAGAAGGTTAATAAAATTAATTGATGACTAGAAGAACAGAAATTGGGGAAATAAATAAAAATAAATTACAATAAAATTATTAAATAAATTGATTAATGAAGCTACTTAAAATTCAACATAATACCCTAAATAGTCATATAAAATGTACTGACCTTCCTGAATTGCCATGTCCACAGGTACTCTGGAAGCTGAATGCAGAAGTTTTTGGTAATTCTGTGCATTTTGATCAAACAACTGTACGAGAAGAGTACATGTCTTTTCATATTCACATCTGCTGACAGTGCACAGCTGCTCCAACTGCTGAAACACAGTGGTGGTGTCATCCAGCGGGTCATCTAAATGATCTCTGCAAACACATAATAGGAAGACAGACAACATTAGAATGAAACATACTTTTACTCACCACAAATAAATTCTATTTAAGTTAAATCAAAATTCTATCATGGATAAAGAAATAAAAGACACTGAAGGTAAGATGTAAAATGTCTATAATTGAAAACATGATTATGTATATAAAAGTACCTAAGAAACTATATGAAAGCTACTCATATTAACAGGTGAGTTTACAAAGTTGCTAGCATACAGATCAATATACAGAACTCATTACCATATACTAACATAAACAAATGGAAATGTAAATCTGAAAAATATTACCTTCGAAAGGCACCAGAAAACATAAAATACTAATTAAATCTTAATTAAATATATGTAAAGATTTAAAGACTGAATACTATAAAACCCTGATGAAAGAAATAATAGCTAAATAAAAGATAAACACGCTTATTGCCTGAAAGACTCAATATTGCTGAGATGTCAATTCTTCCACCAAATTAATAAATTATACAAATTCAGTGAAATCATAGTCAAAATTCCAGAAGGACATTTTTTGTAGATACTGACAAGATGATCCTAAAATTTAAGCAAAAGAAGAGCCAAAGTAATTTTTAAAAGGGAAAAGCAAGGTGGAAGACTCACACTACCTGATCTCAAAGCTTATTATAAGGCTACAGTACTCAAGGCAGGGTATTAGCAGGAGAAACATATAGATTAATGAAAATAGAGTCCAGAAATAGAACCATACATATGTGATCAATTAATTTTTGGAAACAATGTAAAGACAACTCAATGGAGAAAGGAGAGTCTTTTCCACAAATGGTGTTAGGGATAACCAGTTTTCAATATGCATAAAGGAAAAAAAGGAAAAAAAAGAACATGGAGACTTACCCTGTATCAGATACAAAAGTTAACTCAAAATGGATTATGGACCCGAATTTAAATTCTAAAAGTATAAAACTTCTAGAAGAAAAAAATTAAGGATAAATTGGACTTCATGAAACTTTAAAACTCTTGCTCTTCAAAAGGCTCTGTTAAGGAAATGAAGAGGCAAGCAATGGACTGGAAAAAATATTTGCAAAACACATATGATAAAGACTTGTGACCAAAGTGGACCAACCTCTCAAATCTCAATGTAAGAAAACAAACAACCCAATCAAAAAATGGGCAACAGATTTGACAGGTATTTTACCAAAGAGTATATAGAAATGGTAAATAAGCACAAAAAGATGCTCACCATTATTAGTCATTGAAAGTGAAGTCGCTTAGTCATGTCCAACTCTTTGCGACCCCAGGGACTGTGGCCCACCAGGCTCCTCCGTCCGTGGGATTCTCCAGGCAAGAGTACTGGAGTGGGTTGCCATTTCCTTCTCCAGGAGATCTTCCCAACCCAGGGATCGAACCCAGGTCTCCAGTATTGCAGGCAGATGCTTTACCATTTGAGCCACCAGGGAAGCTCTATTAGTCATTAAGGGAATGCAATTTAAACCAACAATGAGGCATCCCATCTATCAGAATGACTAAAAGTTTTTAAAACTGACTGTCAAGTGCTGATGAGGATGCAAAGCAACTGGATCTTTCATAAACTGCTGGTAGGAATGCAGAACAAAATGGGCACTTTGGAAAATGGTTTGGCAATTTCTTTTAAAGTGAAATACACATTTACCTAGCAACCCAGATCTCACACCTAGGTATTTACCCAGGAGAAATAAAAACTTACATTCATACAAAAATCTGTATAGGAACACTTAAACAGAAAGAATCCAAAAGATGAATGGATTAATAAGCTATGATATATTCATAAAATGAAATACTATTCAGAATAAAAAGTAAAGAACTACTGACATAAAATGGAAAAATTTCAAATGCATTATGCCAAGGGACAGAAGCCAGACTAAAGGGCTACACACTGTATGATTTCATTTACGCAGCATTCAAAAGAGGCAAAAATTTTAGGGAAACAAAACAGATTAATAATTGCTAGAGGCTAAGGATCGGGAAAGGTCTGACTACAAAGGAACCTAAAAAAACTTTCTAGGGTGATGGAACTATTTTATATTTCGATTGTATCGTTAGTTAAACACAAATGTATACATTTGTCAGAATTCACAAAACTGAAAAAGGTCAAATTTTACCACAGGTAAATTATACTTCCATTTTAAAAAAATTCCAAGATGCAGAAGATGAAAATTCAACAAAAACATTTAGTTTTCAATACCTCACAACTACGGCAACAGATTCCAAGCGAGAAGTGATAAAGGCCTTCGTGATTTCTGGCGCGTAAGTGTCTAATAAGTGGGGTTCAGTTGATTTCACAAAAGGAACTGATGCTACCATCCTTTGCCACAGAGTTAATAAATAATGAACACTGTTGGGAGCAAATTCCCAATGCTACAAAAAAATAAAGCAAATGTTATTTAAACTGGTATCATATCTTCCTAGAATAAGAACTCCAGAGGCAAAATAACTAAACATACACTTAAAACTAAACTTGTTCTGATTATAACACTAATGAACATTTAACATAGCAAATTTTAAATCTTTGTGAACATCCTTCTAATCTTCTTTCCATGAATATTTTTTAACAGAGCTGATATCATACAGAAAATATGGTTTTAAAACTTCTCCCCAAACTTATAAAAAGAATTTTTCCAAAAACTAATCTGTAAAACTTTATTTTATTTCTCCACATAGATTTTGCCACAGTTTCTCAATTCACTCTTTAATTATTAGATAATCATATGGCCTCTAAATTATTATTATAAAATTTGTTACAAAGAACTTTTCCCTAAAATCTTGCAATGAATATTTTTAGCAAGGTGCTTTAATAGACGTTTTTTAAAAATCCCTACCAAATCTTATCAAGAAAGTATTCTATTTACAGTTTAGCATCAACAATGTACTTTTACTTACCTGTAGACTAGTAATGGTAAAATTGGCAATCAATCTGATAACTTCAGGATATTCTTTCACCATAACTAATTCTCCTAGCTGATAATTTGTCTTTAAACGAGCCAAAAATCGACAAAATTCATGATAATTACCTGGATCAGACAAACCCTAAATCATGAGACAAAAAGAAAGGCTACTTTAAAAACTTAAAAATAAACCAAACTAATCACCATCAATAAAATTCCAAGAGTATTTTACTAAGTTTCAGTGTTTTCATGGGTACTTACTGCACTTTGCATCAACTGGGTAGGTATCAATTTAAAAAAAAATGATTCCCACTGGGCTTAATGTTGTCATAAATGATTAGTAATAAGGAATTCATAGTAGAGGCTTCGGAGGAAGCTTTGACCATGATGACTAAGTCAAATGTTTGGTAACCATTATATCACCCAAAAACTGCATGAGAGAGAACTGAGAGACAGACAGAGCAAATGTGTATGTGTATATTGTGGGTTAGACAGAAGCCAGTACAAGAGCTGAAAAATATGTAAGATGGAAAACAAGAATGGCTCTTGAAATCCTAGAAAAGAGCAATACCACTACACTTAGATTAAATGTGTACACATAAATAACAGAAATATATTTTAATTCAACAAGTATTTATTGAGTACCCACAGGCATGATGTCCTCAAGCAACTCCCTGTCTCTAAATCATTCATATAAACTGCTGCAATGTACAGCAGAAAGTTTAACAAAAGTACTATAATATATAGAAGTAACTCTGGGAGAAGGACAGGTTAAAACGAAAAACCAAGAAAGGTGTCCCCAGGGAGCCCCTTGAAGACAGGATGTGTATTATTATCTTTATAATTTGAGAAGTTTGTCTCTCCCAAAAGTTATTAACAGCCAAAAGACTTAGATAAACCTCCTTAAATCATCATTTAATTTTTTAAAATCTGTACTTTCACTACAGATATAAACTAAAGTGAAACAAATTTTATCCAGACACCCAAAATCACTAATTAAATAATGGCTTTGCAATTCTCTGAAATGAATATTGCCATTGAAGATTTGCAGTTAACATAGAGAGTAGATTTAAAAATCTACAAATTCTTACTGCCCACAAGAGGACAAAAAGATATTATTTCATAATTTAAAGCCACTTATTCCAATATTAACATCCAGATTTATACTGTCTTCTAGTTTAGAATGCAGATATAACTAATCACTTCAGTAATTTAAGAAGTACAAGCAAAACACAATGGTAAAAAGCAGAAACATAATAAAATATGCAACTTCTATTCCCATGGGAAAAATAAAAACAACACAGACATCAGTCAGGAAAATATGTACTTTTAAAAACTGCCCATTTATACTACAGATGAGAGCTAAGAAAGAAGACTGTGATATGTATTTTCTTCCAGAATCATAACCATGTCATAAGTTTATTATGTACCTTTCAGCAGAAAAACTGTATTTATATATGCTAATGTTAATTAAATTACTTCATAAATACCTGAGGGTTTTCAAGTATCCTTTTTACTCCCTTAATTAAATTACCAAGGTACTTGGCACGTTCAGGACTGCTAAATAAGGACCTTCTTGTAGAAGCAAATTGAACTAAACACGAAAGTGCCTAAAAACAGGAACAACAAATTCATTTCAACTTTAAAAGTAACTGTGGCCACACGAAAGGAACACTAGTTTTTACATTAAAATTTTTAAAATTTTAATGATGAAAAAGCATTATAGAATCCAAAAAACAATGTAAACTAAATATCATTGATCATTACCACCATCCATAAATCTTCAATCCCACCATTAGAATTTCTATTTGTATATAAAATTCCTCTAATATTTTTGTATATTTTTGTATATATTAGATATATTAGATACACCAGAGCAGAGCCAGGATCTGAATACACTCAAAAGGTTCCCAATTGCTGTTGCTGCCTAAACCTTTTCAAATTGATGAACCAGGTGCTTCACCAAAATGAAGAAATGAAAACATCATGTTGTTGCAGAATATGTTTAGGAAATACTACACAAAATGCTCTGCAGTATCCTGAAATTAGGAAAAAATCTGTAACTTTATTTAATCTAGCATGTCCCAAATATATCTGGTGACAGACCATCTTGCCCACACCATTTATTAATATCTTGAGAACAATTTGGAAAATGTTCCTGAAACAGATAGCCTATAAAAATTCTCACAGATTATCTATCACTGGCCTAGTTATCTTCTTTAAGTTAATACTTTATTAGACAATTTCACTACTCAGGTTCTTAATTCTCCTACTGGAATTCACTGAAGCCTTTCATTTATTAATTGAGAGGCCCCAAACTGGCCCACATATGTTTTGTTTTGGTCCACATATGTATATCTGCCCACTTATAAAAAAATAGAATTATCTGTCAATATCTGAATGTTTCAGTTAGGAGATCTCACACAGCATGTCTGGCTCTCAAGGCGAGGGTGAGAATGCGGACAAAAACCAGTTTAGATGCTACTCGGTTTGTCACAGTCCTTAATGTTAAAAACAAAAAAACACAAGCAAACAAACATCCCGAAAAACAAAACTTCTTTCCAATGTGTAGAAGGTTTAGGAACGACTAATACAGTTAAAAATATGTAGAGGTTTGAGGCCAAAACCACTGAGTTTGAACCTCAGCTCTAAAATTTAGAAAGTCACTTAGGCCATTCTGGGTCTGCTGACTTGTTTACATAGTGAAGATAACAATACTCACCTTGCAGGGCCACTGTGAGAATGAAGTGAGGTAAGAATCATATGATAGGGCACGCACGATAAATGTTAGCAACATTCTCTTAAAGCAGTTTTCCATTCTACTTTTTAAGCACCAGTAGCTTGTTTGTTTTATCCCTAAACATAACTGTAAACATAGCATGAAACCATGGTTTTTTTAAACTACAGAAGGCTGAAGTTCTATGGTACCATCTAGAAACATGAGTGTCCTGTGAAAACCAGTTTAAAAACCATCCCCTTAATAAAACCCTCGTTTCAAGAGCAAGCATGTTTTTAAGAAGGAGAGGGGGCAGTGTTTTTGTCAACCTATTCCTCCTTCTAGGCAATGACATATCTAAACAAACATACCACTCATATTTAAATCAAACTTTTTTTTTTTTTCTTCAGGAAATGACAATATAAGAATCCTCCAATTTTACTTCTACAAGCTTAGATATTAAACTGACAACTTTTTCTTTTTTTTTCAATCTTGCCTGGTCTCTGTTTTAGATTCCACAAAGATGGAATCCAGAATCTCAAATTTCTATGTAACCAAAGAGTCTGAATTTTTTAGCATACAATAGGACTTGATTCAAAAAAGAAAATGAACAACTGCAGTGATGAACATAAAACCAAGTGAGCAGATCCCCCTGGTTTCTCATTTGGACACATCTGATGGGGGCTGCATGGCAAGCCACACAGTGAAGAAAGAGGTGGAGAGAGGTTAAGAGAAGGGAAGGTACCAGGTGGTGTGGCAAACTGCTGGACTGAGTACCAGAAGAAGAGCTGGGGACTGAGTAGGAAAAAAGATCTTTAGAGGTTGATAGGTTGTCTTGGCTATGGGCACGAACTAAATCACCAGTTATGGGTTTTGGGCTCACCAGTGAAATGGCAGGAACTATGGACTATAAGTAGAAATTGACAAATAGGTTAAGCAATACATATCCCAGATAGATGGTGTTAAGAATTTCTTATGAGAGGTAAACTCAATCAAGCATATAAATAAAGTAAATATGTACCACCCTGAGATAAATATCACAGGTACTTTTAAATGAAATAATGAATGAGTTTTACTTACTAACTGAGATAGGAGTGGTGGAAGTGAATGATACAAATTAAAGAAAAGATCCAATGTTTCTGGTTCCAGGAAAACTGAAAAAAAAAAAAAAATCTAACACCATTACTTTTCATTCAGTGATATTTAGCACAGTAAGACATTATCATACAAACCAAGAACTCTAAGACCTCAGCATGTAGCCAATCTTTATTTCTAGTTAGGCTAATTCCTTTTAAATTCCTAGCTATTTCCCTTTGAAAGATGGAAATAATACGAAGATAGAATTAGATCAGATGCTCCTTATTTCTATGTAGCATTTACAGTTCTCACTGAGAGAACCTTCTCACTGTTTTCTATAGTAAAATAACATAAACATTTAAAAATTCAAACAATATCAGAAAGTAAACAGTACTAAAAAGTACACAGTAAAAAAGATCTCTCCCCTACTCCATGCTGACTACTTTTCAACTCTTAGCTATATTTACGGAGAAGGCAATGGCACCCCACTCCAGTACTCCTGCCTGGAAAATCCCATGGATGGAGGAGCCTGGTAGGCTGCAGTCCATGGGGTCGCTAAGAGTCGGACACGACTCAGCGACTTCACTTTCACGCATTGGAGAAGGAAATGGCAACCCACTCCAGTGTTCTTGCCTGGAGAATCCCAGGGATGGGGGAGCCTGATGGGCTGCCGTCTACGGGGTTGCACAGAGTCGGACACGACTGAAGTGACTTAGCAGCAGCAGCAGCAGCTATATTTAAATATGTTTCCAAATGACATGCTGTATGTACTGCTGCTGCTGCTAAGTCGCTTCAGTCGTGTCCGACTCTTCCTGACCCCGTGGACTGCAGCCCACCAGGCTCCTCTGTCCATAGGACTTTCCAGGCAAGAGTACTGGAGTGCGTTGCCATTGCCTTCTCTGGCTGTACGTACTACATGTTTTTATTTGACTGTTTTTAGATAGCAAATGAACTTGTTACAGTGTATGTCTAATCACTCACCCCTCTACTCCCATCACTCTTCCTACAAACCATCTTCTCTCAAAAATCCATCTACTGTTATAACAATTTGAGATTAAGTCAATTCTAAGCATTTATTATGACTATGTAAATAATTCTAACAGCTGAGCCAAGTAAACTATGATTATATCACATTTCTAACACTCCCTGGATTTAATCATACCATCTTTTTTGTACTTAGTTGTATAGACAGATATCTGTCACTAATTCTTTCCAAATGCTCTGACAGATGTGTAAAATGTTCTTCATGCTATTTTCCACATAGTCAATAACATTAAAAAACTTTCATTTCCATTTTCCCACCCTTCCTCCCAGAGCCTTCTTCAACTTAGAATGACTGTTCCCAAATGTGTTACATAATTATCTTATGTCTGCTAACTGTTATCTTGTGTTAAAGCTTTCCAAAACCCCATATCCTCTACTTTCTTGGCTTGTGTATCAAGTAGATTCTTAAGAGCAAGCACATAAGGGATAAATTTCAGAATAATTTATATGTCTGAAAATATTTTCTCTTATACTTGATAATTTCAGTCTAGTTTGAAAATTATTTTCCCTCAGAAATCTGGGGATATTATTACTCCATTGCCCTCTAGCTTCCAGTGTTACTGTTGAGAAGTCTAATGGTATTCTTGATCCCAGTCCGTTATAGGTGACTTTGTTTCTGGTAGATTTTAGGATCTTTATCACTTTTATTCTGAAATGTCATGATTATGAAGTTTAGTATATATTTTTTTCATTCATTATGAAATGATGTAACTGGGTACTTATTGGATCTTTCAATCTGAATATTTGTGTGTCTCAGTGCTGAGAAATTTTGGTATTGTTTGCAAATTTCCTTCTGCTTTTCCTGTCCTTTCCTGAACTCCTAATAAATGCCAAGTCTCCTAGTTTCATACTCTAATATTCTTATATGTTTTTCCTCCTATAAATCTCTTCCTGCTTTTTTTCATTCTACTTTCTAGGATATTTCCTTAACTTTATCTTCCAACTATTCTACTGAATGTTTTATTTTGGCAACTTTTACATTTGGAACAGTCTCTGAACTTCTGTTTTTGAAACAATATTCTATTCATGTTTCAGGAATGCATTACTTTTTCTTAATCTCTCTGAGGATATTAATTAACCCTTTTGGAAATTTATTTCTACTCTTCACTTTGTTTCTACTAACTCTCCCCTTTAAAAATGTTTATTGAGATAATTAGATTCATATGCAATTGCAAGAAATAATACAGAGAGATCTTATGTTTTATTCACCCAGTTTCCCCAAATGGTAAGTTGCTACAAAACTAAAGCACAATATTACAATCAAGAAAGCACACTGATAAAATCCAATCTTATTTGGCTTTCCCAATATTACAGGTATTTGTGTGGGTGTTTTTGTGTGTTGGTATCTGTATAGTCAGTCTGCACAATTTTTACAACATATGTTGGTTCATGCATTCATCACCACTATCAAGATACTAAGTTCCTTTTAATTGTTTTAGTCTCTGATTTCCGTATTAGAAGTTTTTACCAAATGTATGGTCCTTCTCTACTGTATCTGATACCCTGGAATATGAAACCTCTCCAGTTTAATTTCTCAAGGAAAAAAAGCTCTGGTCTTGGGAACTGAGAGGGAAGTGCACTTAGAGAAGGGAAAAGGGCAGTCACAGAGCAGCACAGATGGTAGAGAAGGCCCCGGGGGTGTCTGTGCAGAACACAGGCTCTTCACCAAGCCTATCAGCCCCACTCCCCGCTCTGACTTCAACAGGAAAACCCTACTGTCACCATCTTTCCGGGATGAGTAAGAGCATATGCGTTTGCTCCTTTTTGGTATCCTTCTCTGTAAAAAAGTAAATTGCAATTCTGCTTTGCTAAGTTAGCTACTCTAATTCACTCGCTTCATAACTTTGAAAAAATGATGATATCTCTTGCCAAGTGTTATACCCTCTCCTACTCTGTTTATCTGAAAATTTGAAAACAAAACTCTTCATTTCCCTACCTAAACTTATTTTCCTCCAACAATAGAGCTGTCTTCTCTTTTTTCCAAAATCAAAATATGAGGTTACTATGAATTAAATTGAGGAAAACAGATTTCAACACTGGGTATCAGCAGCTACTTTGGGTTACAATTTTTTAAACTTTTTGATTGCCAAGTAAAAAACAGATAATTGCACATAAGGCAACAATATTGCTTAATCCTATGTCTTTTATGTTGACCATTCCTTATACTAAACTTTCTTCTTACTTGCTCTCCAAGTCGTTGGAATCTGTACTGTGCAAAGATCATCTGCAGATTCATCTGCTGAACTGCCAATGAAGTCAAAGTTAAGGCAGTTGAGGACCAGTTTCAAGACTTGCATTACTAGATTTTGTTGATCCTGATCCTGAAGGTTTAAAGGCTTGGCCAATATCTGAAAAAGGTTCAAAGTCAAATAAAATATTATGAAATATATCAATTAAAAATTTTTACTCAATCTAATTTAAATAACTTCAGTGCCAAATTAAAATTAGTTTAAAAAAAGAAAGAAAGAAAAAAGAAAAGAAATTGCAAAGGGATGTTGCGGTAATAGACTATTCTCAAACTTAATATTGTAAAATGGGGATAACAACCTTTCATATTTAAATGCAAAATGGAGGTCACCTTTTACAGTTGTGAGAAGCAACTTCAGGACAAATACTTTACACAGCACAAATGTATAAATGTACAGGATTCATTAGCTCAAAGGAGCAATTGGAACAAACTGAAAATACAATATTCTTAAAGAAAACGTGTGGGGACTTCATGAATAAACGATACACGTTCAGCTAACAAAGGTTCTCAGAGGCTGTTTGAATGTGGGGGGACAGTCGTAAGCTTCTGGAGAACAATCCCGACCCCTCTCAAAAGTCTCAATTAGTTTCTGCAATAATGTACAGTAAGAAAACAAAGAAACTACTACCCAAAGACAAGTTATCAAACTAACTTTGGATCCTACTTTATTATATCCCTATTAAATAAAAGTGAATTTTTTGGAACTGTTTAGATTTGTGCATACCTACTCTTCATGGGGTCGCAGAGTCAGACACAACTTAGCAAAAAACAACTGTACTTAAAAGTATCCACAATAACTCCTCAAAAGGCAGAATGGGGTACCAGGGGATTCATCTGAAATTCTTCTGAAACAGGATGCTCAATTATTAACTTACCTCTTTTAGAAGAGAGCATGCTAGCACTAAAATGTCCTTGAGAGAAGTATCACGAAATGAGGTAGCTATTTTCCTGTGTTTTGCTGAAGGTCTAGAATAATCAACCTAAAAAGTTCAAGATGAATTTATTTAGCCAGAGTTACCAAACAGCAAAGAAAAAATTCACTATGTAAGAAAGAGTGAAATCAATGATCAAATAATCATAAAGTATAGGGCTAGAAGAGCTTTTAAAAATCTGCTAGGGTAAGTTATTTGTTCAGGGTTACTCAAAGAGCTAATAATGGCAGAGCCACAATTAGCACCCCCTGTTTCTGGATTGTTTTAATTCAGTGCTTTCTCTGCAGACTATACTGATCCTAAAATTAAAAACAAGAATAAATAATATTTCAGAGGCATTATAAACAGACATTATAAAATAATAGATAGATACTATCAACTCCTGAGACATGCATAATTTGCATTGGGGAAGAAACAACCTCCCTGATACTCAGACTCCATCTATAAAAAGAAAAATTTCTAAGATAATCTTAAAATTCTTATCTTCTGTGAATCAGTAAACTGAATCAGCTACAGAAAATTCTTGCATATGAAAGTGATATTCCTATATATACCAGATGCGTATGTCACTGATTCATATATTCTGATATTCTTTAAAAAAATCCCAAGGCAGAAATTATAAATAATCAGAAATTTGATTTATTACATAAGCCACAATATATTCCTTCTGAATATTTTACTAGTTAATAATAAGTAATTTTTAAGAATAAGTTTACCAAGAATAGTTGTTGAGCCTCTAATCTAAAATATAATATGGCAAAAAGTATGATATTAATACCATTAATATTTCCATTTATCACCAGGAAACAGCAAATAAAACTGAAGTCTGATACTCTAATGATTTGTTAATACCAGAGGCAACAGTTGCTATAGCGTTCCTTTTGCTATCTGAAAAATGAAAATAAACCATTTTCCTTACTGATGTTTATATTGGAAAAAAGCAGTGGGATCAAAATTGATTATCTGATACTTCCTAAGCTCCATCATACTATACTTAGATGCCACACTTACTCACAGGAACATGAAACATAACAGAAGTCCAAAGTGACTACAGAAAGCAGTTACTGGGATCTCTATCCATTATGCAATATTTAAATTAGCATTTGCAGCATTTCTCCCTTTTTTAAAATCAAACGTCCATCTGTCTTTTAATAGGTATGTTTCTTCAGTTTCCCTCAATATATAAAAAAATTTCTCAATACAAATTAGTAATAACATATACCATTATTACAATCTCAACTTATGTACCCTTCACATATTATTTCACTAAATCCTCAAAACTAACTTATATTCACATATGAGAAAATTAAAGTTCATAGGCACACCATATCTGTAAATGGGCTTCCCAGTGGCCCAGTGGTCAAGAATCCACCTGCAATGCAGGAGACACAGGAGACCCAGGTTCGATCCCTGGGTCGGGAAGAGCCCCACTCCAGTATTCTTGCCTGGAGAATCCCATGGACAGAGGAGCCTGGAGGACCACAGTCAATAAGTTGCAAAGAGTCAAGCATGACTTGAAGCGACTTAGCACAGCACACATATCTATAATACAGAGGGAAGAACCCTGGGTTTACTGAGCACTTG
Source organism: Bubalus bubalis (assembly GCF_019923935.1). Classification (NCBI taxonomy): domain Eukaryota; kingdom Metazoa; phylum Chordata; class Mammalia; order Artiodactyla; family Bovidae; genus Bubalus; species Bubalus bubalis. The sequence goes on along the minus strand of NC_059175.1, from coordinate 2,620,727 downwards.
TACATACTAGGACTTGTGCTAGTAATTTACCTAACTAATCATAGTGCGACCTTCAGAAAGTGTCATTCTCACTTTACAGATAGTGATACGTAAGTTTAAACACACTGAACAAAGTAGTAGGCAATAGAGCTAAACTACAAATCCAGGTCTTATTTCAGAGTTACCTCCTAGGCACATGACTTAGCAGCTACAACAACTATAGCAACAACAACAAATACATTCTACTTGGCTTACTCATTTATAGATGTTCAATGTTTTTGAGAAGAGGAATTATGTATCCATTTTCTACTGTATAACTATGTCTCAAGAATACTGGAGTGGGTTGCCACACCCTCCTCCAGGGGCTCTTCCCGACCCTGGGATTGAACCTGGGTCTCCTGCGTCTCCTGCATTGCAGGCAGATTCTTTACCACTGAGCCACCGGGAAGCCCATTTACAGATATGGTGTGCCTATAAACTTTAATTTTCTCATCTGTGAATATAGGTTAGTTTTGAGAATTTAGTGAAATAAGTAGTCTTAGCTGTTACAAAAGCAAGACAACATAAAATTCTAAATTTTTTGGAAGTCTCAAGTTCAGATCTTTTTCTTAAAAGACACATGTTACTGATCCTGCATGAATTTACCTGGCTCACATTTGACAACTATAATATTTTATTTTCATTATGGATTGTAGATCTCCCTATTGCCTGGTTCAGAAGTACTTAAGAAATGATAGTTGAAATTGTTAATGCTCTAAAACTAGGCTGAGTAAAATGTCTCTGCAGAAGCCACGTATTTTTTATCAGAAAACCCAACTGCACTTCAGAACTTGAAGCTTTTTCTGAAAAGGTATGTACTTGGTTCTACACAAGATAAGCCTGGAACACCTTGCAACAGGAAGGAAATGTCCAGAGGACGGTGCTGCTGCTGCTGCTGCTGCTAAGTTGCTTCAGTCGTGTCCGACTCTGTGAGACCTCATAGACGGCAGCCCACCAGGCTCCGCCATCCCTGGGATTCTCCAGGCAAGAACACTGGAGTGGGTTGTCATTTCCTTCTCCAATGCATGAAAGTGAAAAGTAAAAGTGAAGTCGCTCAGTCGTGTCTGACTCTTAGCAACCCCATGGACTGCAGCCTACCAGGCTCCTCTGTCCACGGGATTTTCCGGGCAAGAGTACTGGAGTACGGTGCCATTGCCTTTTCCTAAAGGATGGTGAGTAAATGTCAAATGAACAGAGATGCCAGTTTGAAAGGGTTTCTAACAGCCAAATTTGGGAAAATTTGGGCATCAAAATATAATGTTACTAACAAACTATAACACATTACACAAAGTTGGAAACCAGGAATCTGTGCTGATAGAAATAACAAATGAATAAATTAAAAATTTAATGAGGTATTAATAAGGTATTTTCAGAGTATAAAGTACCTCCCCACATAATATTTATTACTTACAAAGGAGAAAAGAATAAATTTACAATTGAAGAAGCCTGGCAGAGGCTATCTTAGTCAAGTGACCAAATGTAAATCAGATCATGTGCTCCCTGAGAGGAAACAATGAGAAAACCACAGTATCAGCACATCAGCCTACCTACAGCCTCACAGCCAGCCCTCTCAGCCAGCTGGGTCAGGACCAGCCCCAAAGCCACCACCCCCATGGCAATCCCAGCTCAGCCACAACAGGAGGGCACATGCAGCCCATAGAGGGGAGATAGAGCGCCCAGAGCAACTGACTCCAGTGACCAGGGAGACTGTGCCAGCAGGCCCCACAAAACACCTTTTATCTAAGATGACTGTTTCAAAACCAGGAGATGTAGCTGATATACCTACTACATAGAAACAAACACAGACAGAATGAGGAGATGAGGGATTACCTTCCAAATGAAAGAATCAGACAAAACCCCAGAAAAGGAACTAAACAAAATGGAGATAAGCACTTACCAGATAAAGAGTTCAAAGTAACAGTCAAAAAGATGCTCACCAAAATTGGGAGACAAATGGATGAACTCAGTGAGAGCTTCAACAAAGAAATAGAAAATATAAAAAAAGAACCAATCAGAACTGAAGAATACCATATCTGAAATGAAAAATACACTAGAGTGAATCAACAGCAGATTAGAGGAAGCAAAAGAATGGATGAGCAATCTGGAAGCCAGAGTAATGAAAACAACCCAAGTGGAATAGTTAAAAGAAAAAAGAATTTTTTAAAAAATGAGATAGTTTAAGGGACCTCTAAGACAACCACAAGTATATTAACATTTGCATTATTATAGGGGCCCCAGATGGAGAAGAGAGAAAGAAAAAAGCACATAACATACTTGAAGCCATAATTGCTAAAAACTTCCCTACCTTCAGTACCAAAAAACAATCTGAATAAAAAATAGGCTGAGTACATGAAAAGATATTTTTCCAAGGAAGACATACAGATGGCCAACAGACATATGAGAAGATGTTCAGCATCACTAATCTTCAGGGAAATGCAAGTCAAAACCACAATGAGATATCACCTCACCTTTCTCAGAATGGCTATTATTAAATAGACAACAGATAACAAGTGTTGGCAAGGACGTGAGAAAAGGGGAACCCTTGTGCTATTGGTGGGAATGTTAACTAACACGGCCACTATGGAAAACAATACGGAGGGTCCTCAAAAAATTAAAAATAGAACTACCATATGATCCAGCAATTCCACTTCTGGGTATTTATCCAAAGAAAACATGAGTTACAATAGCCAAGATATGGAAGTGTTTATCAATAGATCAATGAATAAAGAGTATGTGACATATATACACACAATGGAATATTACCCAGCCATTTAAAAAGAATGAAATCATGTTGTATGCAGTAACATGGGTAGACCTAGAGGGTATTATGCTAAGTGAAATAAGTCAGACAGAGAAAGACAAATATTGTATGATTTCACTTACATGTGGAATTTAGAAAACAAAGCAGAAAGACTCAGACACAGAGAACAAACTGGTGGTTGCCAGAGATGGGGTATGGGAGTTGGATAAATAGGTAAAGAGGATTAAGAGGTACAAACTTCAAGTAATTAAATAAGTCTCAGGGATATAATGTACAGCATGAGGAATAGTCAATAATATTTTAATAGCTTTGTATGGCAACAGATGCTTACTAGACTTAAGTGTTGATCATCAATTCATATATATATATATATATATATATACACACACACATACACACACACATCAAATCACTGTATTTTACACCTGAAACTAACATAATATTGTATCCCAGCTGTACTTCTTAAATATAAACACTTATATAAATTCTTAAATATAAACACTACATTTCCCTCTATTATAACATTATTCCATATAAAACTCATCTCTTCCTTTTGTTCTGTTTGGAACCATGTTAAATACAAAAGCGAACAAAAGCAGGTGAGGATGTGCTCAACTGCTGAGTTCATAAAGGCACTGGTGGGGGGAAGTGTAGCTTCTGCAAATTCTGCTTTTACAGGGTGAAAACTGAAGCTAGCAAGTGAGTGCCAGGTAGCCTGTTTTTTGATGAGTCCTGCTGTGTATCCTGGAGAAGGCAATGGCACCCACTCCAGTACTCCTGCCTGGAAAATCCCATGGATGGAGGAGCCTGGTAGGCTGCAGTCCATGGGGTCGCTAAGAGTCAGACACAACTGAGCGACTTCACTTTCACTTTTCACTTTCATGCATTGGAGAAGGAAATGGCAACCCACTCCAGTGTTCCTGACTGGAAAATCCCAAAGACGGGGAGCCTGGTGGGCTGCTGTCTATGGGGTTGCACAGAGTTGGACACGACTGAAGTGACTTAGCAGCAGCAGCAGCAGCTGTGTATCCATTATTGAGAAATCAATTCACCAAACTGCTTGTCTTTTATTTGTAAGGGAATAAAGGCTTGTTTTACTTTTGCATACAATTTATTTGTATGATTAGTATATTACTATATACATGGAATATAAAAGAACAATTATCCAACTGCCATAGAGGACCAAGTCTAATTTCCTGTTCTTTGTAGTACTTTACTTGTTGTTATTATTTTCAATAACAATAAAAGTTTCCAACACTTAATTATCCCAACAATAAAATACAGCCCCCCCAAAAAAAGACTTGCTTATTCAGAGTTTTACACAATACAAAGTTTTACATCAAAGAAACAGCATTACTTAGCAAACTTCATGTCACCATTAGATGGAAAGGCTTACCAGGTTCATTTCCTGAGTCAATTCTGAAAGGATTATTACTCCTATTATGCAGTGTTCCATAGCACCCTTTGGAAAAAAAAAAAACAAGTTTAGCCTAAATGGAGACACATGATTGGTTCTTAATGCATAAACCAGTTAATATTTACAAGTAATTAAATTATGAAACATCACATTTTCTTACTTATTAAAATATATAGAAAAATCAGTATGAGGTCCACAGATAAAAATAATTTCATGTTCATTTTTTGAAGGATACATGTAGATATATAGCTGAGTGGGAAAAAACTTAGAATTGCATACACTCTATAAAATATCTTCAGCATGCGTGACTTTCAATAAACTAAACCTCAAAATATTAATACAAGAGTTTCATTTTCCTAAGACTGCAAATAAGGAACAAAAAACAATTTTTAGCTCTATAAATTTGCTTGAAGGTTACTGAGATAGATGCATTCAATAAATAATTAATAAATAGCTTAGAAATTAATTTAAATCCCTTGACCTAATATCAGGTAAGGTCACTTAGGCCCTTTTAATTTTATTTAATAGTGTACACGTATTCATTTACATACGGATCTATAATGAAGGCATGTGAACTGTCCAATGCACTGGGTAAATAAATACATGACTATCAATATAGTATGATGTTTTAACATAATCAGCTTCCAATTTAATTTCAATAACTTCCTTCAAATCAAAATTCAGATTTTATATGGATATTACTAACAAATTACCCAACTGCAAAATCATACTGGAGTATGAGAATAAAAATGTAACATCCAATTACTGTGTAATAATTTTAAAAAGCAATACAGATCCTTTTCAAGTCTTAATTTTATAGCTGGTCATTCCTTCTATTGCAGAATTTCACTAACACTGGGTAGGTATAATTAAATTCAAATTATCTCAGAATAAGAAAATAAAGGAAACATCTTTAATTTTTGCATTAATTCTTTATGGCCCTTTAGGACAATCTTAACTCTATGAACCAAACTACAGATCTCATTACTGAAGCATCCATCTCCTGTGTAAACCAGGCCACTGCTCCTTAAAGAGTCATTCCCTAACCAACTGTTGGCCCATGAATCTACTGGTAGTCTGCAAACTAGATTCTGATCTGAGAATGGTTTGATACTGGTTCATGACAGAAGAGTTTGCACCAGAATATAGAACAGATAGTCACTAAGCACACTGTGCAGTTCAGCTGCACTTTTTTCATAGCAAGTCTCTCTCAGTGAGGTAAGGACCATGTTGATTTACTGACATCTTTATTCTAACATAAACTCCTTATCTCGCTGTGGACCAGCAATCTGAATAGCACTGTCCTAGACGACAGTATTATCTCCTGGATACACATGTAGAACGGAGGGACGTAAATGTTAAAAGTATGGCAGCAAGAAGGTTACAACAACAGAGAAAAAAGACGTGCAAAATTTCAGGCCATTAAAAATTTCACAAACCTAAAATAATTTTTAGTACAAAATTCAAAGAAGCTGTTAATACCCAAAGGAACCAAGGGGTATCATTCTGGAGTACCAAAACATTAAGTCAATTGTCTTTCTCATGACTCCAGGTTAAGTGAGGTCATAATACCCAGAAAGCAAGTGGTTTTTTGGTGATACTATAATAAACTTTGAAGATAAAACATTTTCTGTTTCTTCTGGCCTTCCAAAACTGATAAAAGCACACTAAAGCCCAATACAATAAGCTCAACCTACCAGCCACTGAAAAGGGAGCTTAAAAATTGCTAGCCAACAAGAATGATTTAATTTCATTCAGTTCATTCTTTATTTTAAAAGAAATGTCAAGTCTATTCTTGTTTACACTAATGACTGCTGAAGAACTGTGTACAATCTTAGTAAATGAAAGCGAGGGGTCCTACTGCATTAGTCAAAATTATATGTACAACTATGAAGTGAGAAACACATGTGTTACTGAATAAACTATTCCTCTGTCCTAGAGCAGATCTCCTCAGGGCTAAAAATACACTTACTCCACTGAGGTTTTAGATAATCAAATATTTGTTAACCAGGATTTCAACAACATGAATAAAAGAGAAGCAGTACAGTCTAGAGTTTGATATTCTGGGGTTTCTAGTATTACAATGTATGACGGAATTACATCTTACATAGTGACTAAATTTGACAGGTACTGTATAAACAATAACATCTCAGAAAGTCCAAATTGCCTCTAATTGCCAATAAGCCAACACCAAACATCTCTCAATTAATCCAAACTGCCAGTTTTTCCTTGAGATTTATAACAGACCACTTCTTCAGTAACACCAGCTAAAGTACTTTCTTGCGATCAGGGATAAAATTTACATGAAAAAGCGTGTGTGTGCTAGGTTACCTCAGCCACGTCTGACTCTTTGCAACCTTATGGACTGTACCCCACCAGGCACCTCTGTCCATGGGATTCTCCAGGCAAGAATAATGGAGTGGGTCGCCATGTCCTTCTCCAGGCAATTTTACTGACCCAGGGATCAAACCCATGTCTCTTATGTCTCCTGAATTGGCAAGCAGGATCTTTACCACTAGTGCCACCTAGGAAACCCACACATTTAAAAGTACGTTATCTTTAAATCACAACAAACACTGGGAAATTCTTAAAGAGATGGGAATACCAGACCACCTGACCGGCCTCTTAAGAAATCTGTATGCAGGTCAGGAAGCAACAGTTAGAAATGGACATGGAATAACAGACTGGTTCCAAATCGGGAAAGGAGTACGTCAAGGCTGTATATTGTCACCCTGCTTATTTAAGTTACATTCAGAGCACATCATGAGAAATGCTGGGCTGGGTGAAGCACAAGCTGGAATCAAGACTGCTGGGAGAAATCCCAATAACGTCAGATATGCAGATGACACCACCCTTATGGCAGAAAGCAAAGAAGAACTAAAGAGCCTCTTGATGAAAGTGAAAGAGGACAGTGAAAGAGTTGGCTTAAAACTCAACATTCAGAAAACGAAGATCATGGCATCTGGTCCCATCACTTCATGGCAAATAGATGGGGAAACAATGGAAACAGTGTCAGACTTTACTTTCTTGGGCTCCAAAAATCACTGCAGATGGTGACTGCAGCCATGAAATTAAAAGACGCTTACTCCTTGGAAGAAAAGTTATGACCAACCTAGACAGCACATTAAAAAGCAGAGACATTACTTTGCCAACAAAGGTCTGTCTAGTCAAAGCTATGGTTTTTCCAGTATGTATGGATGGGAGAGTTGGACTATAAAGCAAGCTGAGTGCTGAAGCTTTTGAACTATGGTGTTGGAGAAGACTCTTGAGAGTTTCTTGGACTGCAAGGAGATCCAACCAGTCAATCCTAAAGGAAATCAGTCCTGAATATACATTGGAAGGACTGATGTTGAAGCTGAAACTCCAATACTTTGGCCACCTGATGCAAAGAACTGACTCATTGGAAAAGGCCCTGATGCTAGGAAAGATTGAAGGCGAGAGGAGAAGGGGACAACAGAGGATAATATGGTTGGATGGCATCACTGACTCAAAGGACATGAGTTTGAGTAAACTCTGAGATTGATGATGGACAGGGAGGCCTGGCATGCTGCAGTCCATGTGGTCGCAGAGTCGGACACGACTGAGCAACTGAACTGAACAAACTATCTTTAAGTATCTGAATCATACCAAACAGGGCATGATGGTCATCCTAAGAGGCATAGAGGAACACAAAAGAGCAGATTTAAGTTCCCCATATCAAACCCTGGAACATACTATGTGGAATGGCAAATGGAATCACTGGAACAATTTAAATTAGTGTTCCCTAGCTTTTATTTGGGCTTCCCTGATAGCTCAGCTGGTAAAGAATCCAACTGCAATGCAGGAAACCCTGGTTCAATTCCTGGGTCGGGAAGATCCCCTGCAGAAGGGATAGGCTACACACTCCAGTATTCTTGCCTGGAGAATCCCCGTGGACAGATGAGCCTAGTGGGCTACAGTCCATGGGGTCACAAAGAATCAGACACGACTGAGCCACTAAGCACAACACAGCACAGCTTTTCTTTCCTTTTTTTTTCCAGCCCAAATACCTGAACTTGTGTATGTTATAATTTTAATCATTTAGGTTAAAAACATTCTTGAGAAACTAGTATAACTCAACATGGTATAAGATAAAAAAATTTTTAATGTGTCTTAAGTTAGAAAACCTGCTGAAGTACTATCACCATGCTTTACAAGGTCACTATGCAACCCTATACAAATTAACTAACTTTTCTAAGCCTCAGTTTCTCATTTATAAAATGTAATTCCCTTCAAAGAGATGTAATAAGCATTAAGTTAGATAAAATACACGAAAATATACACGTTTGCATATATGCAATACACAGACTCACACAGTTAGAAAGGACAACATGTATTTTTGAAACTACAAAACATTATAATTTGCATTCTTCAGGTTTGGAAGTTAATACAACATGATCCTCTTTTCCTGGCAATAAAAAATACAGGCTCCAGAGGATAAATAATAAATCGTCAGTAATGTCATTCTAGTAGCCACAAAACAAACTATACAGCTTTAAGAAAAGCAGTTTTTCAAACAAACAAAAATTACTTATGTTCTTATAATGTAATAAGGCCTTCTTACCTGAAGAAACGTCTTCACATCAGCAATAATTTCTCTGAAGACAAATCGGTCTTTCTGAACTTCAAACCACCCTGATTTAGTGATTTTAGCTATGACTTGAATTAAAGCTTGGATAACAAACGGAGCCAGCTTGGGTTGTGATGCCACATAATTAAGAATGTAGTTTCCTGTAAAAATAAAAAAATATTCTTTCATCGTTTGGACTTTTCAGTAACATATTATGAATCATCTAAAAACAGGCAGTGATGACCCATTCTTTGACAAAAAGTTAATTCCTTTCTCCAAGATATGTACTTGCTCACATAGTCAGTTTTCCTATAAGGCTTATCTGTATAAAGCAAATTTGTTCCAATTCAACTGATATATTAGGAGACAGTATGAGTATAATGCAGATGTCACTTTTGTTTTTACATAATTCATTTAGAAAAAAAAAAAACACTAGATGAATATAGAAGACTGCAACCAAGTCAAATTAACCAAGCCATACTCAAAATGCATGCATCTACTAGCTTTCTCAGTTCATCTTGTGTGTTACCAGACTCACTCATCCCTCTTGGTTTTATAATTTTCCATCCTATATCAGATCACCTTCCTTCTGCCACTTTGTAATAACTCACAAATTGCAACCCTTTGAAAGCCTACTTCGACAAACTTCAGTCTTCTTTAAGATAAAACCCCATCTTTATTCTACTATTTAGTATTTCCTAGTCATTTAACATGTGTAAACTCTACTATGCCTTTTGACTTCTATCCTTTTTTATGTGTCACTGACAAAATGCTCCCATTTTATTTCTATACCCCCATTTCTCTAATAAGCTCAGTGGTTTTACTATGTAACACTGCACGGCAGTCACTTTTAGGAATACATATGTCATGTTATAGCAAAACTGACTACACACTATCTGGCTGTGTAAGTGGCAGAAAAAGTACATATAAAACAATGCAATAAAATAAGTATGTAAGTTAAAGAATGTATGAACACAATAATAAAGCCTATAATACAGTTTATACACCAAAATAATTAACAGTGGGTAGCAAATTCCAGCTACGATGGAGGAGTAACTTAGGCAAAAACAGGCCATAAAATCTAACAGAAAAACAGAAGAAAAAAATGTTATAAAAGGAAAAGATTCCACTTCTTCTTTGGCCTCAAAGGCCAGCATACAATTTGGGAAAAGAGTGAAGAAAAAGTAAATACTTCACTATTTAACTAAAAATAGCTTTAATGGAAACAACTCCAAAATTTGAGAACACTTTCAACAGCTGTTCTTGACAATTATGATGAGAATCGTGACATAAGAAAAAAAAGTTCTCACAACTGGCACATTTCAACCTTAATTTTTATTAACATTAAAATCACACACTTACACAAATTAGATTAAAAGACAGATTTTCCTAGCATTAAATGGTTTCTCCTATGGATTAAAACAATATGGTTCTTTTAAACTTCATTACACATAATTTTTTATTTCCACGACGAAACTTGAGAAAATGATACTGCCATCTGAATATAAAAGAAAATCGATTTATTTACTTCTATTAGTTTTATTTTTAATATCCTGAAAAATTTTAACCTGGAAGGGACATAAGGAAACCATATGTTAGTAGCAGTAACGACTGGCAAGGTAATTTCAAAAATAATAAAACAACCAAATGGGAGACAAACCAAGTTTCACATTTAAGGTAGGTATCAACAAGCACCACTCCCAAACACCTTGAGAAAAGATACCAGCTAATACGTTTACTATCCAAGGCAAAAAAAAAAAAAAAATTTTAATAGACTCTATTTCTGTTTTGTTAGTTGAATGTTTCACATTTTCTCATGTTATGCTTATAATTGGAAAAGTCTGTTTGATTTTAAGTAAAAATAAAAGATACGTTTTTCATTATCACCAAGAACTATAGTGAATAACTAACTGAATGAACTTTTTGGCCAACCCAATACATGATTTATAATAGTATTCCAGTTTAATAAGCAAGTGCCAATGATAACAATCAAGCAAAACAACAGCAATCTCATCAGCAGCAGCCGAAGATAATAAGGAAAAGTCATACCAAGAAGAAAATGAAATGTTCAGAAATACACATGGGAGAATGAAACAAACAGCTGGAAAAATTCCCAGACAAAAGTTAATAGAAAGTTGGAAAGCTATGCACTAGAGGCTCTTTGCATGTCAAATGCCCATATGATAATAACAACAACACTTAGCATTTATGAAACAAGTTAAAATCAAAAGAGCTGAAAAAAGCTTTATGTAGCTCTCACAACAACGTGAAGATATTGCTATTATTATTCTGTTTCTTAGCAAAAAATATGAAAGTCAAAGAGGTGAAACAACTTGTCACAGAGGCCAGGTTGTTTTGGTTTGAGTTTCTATTTGTTGTTTTCAAATACCAGCCAAATCATATAGACATGTACACCCATGGCTGACTCACGTCAATGTATGGCAAAACCACCACAAAAGTGTAAAGTAATTAGACTCCAATTAAAATAAATAAATAAATTAAAAAAAAAAACTCTACTAAGTCCAAACTTGTAGTCACACTTTATGATCATTTGGCTGATACTTTCAGTATTACACATTATAGAAATTTAATATGAAATATTTCTGACTGATTAATTGAAGTCAAGTAAAAAATATGCCACAAAGTCTATTAAAAAACACACAAAAAGATTATAAAAGAAAGGGGAAAGACTCAATCTCTTGATACTTTGGACTTTGAGACTCAGAATCTCTTTGGACTTTGGTCCAAAAGGCTAGCATGTTATTTCAGGGAAAAGGTGAAGAGAATATAAATACCTCAATATTAACTCCAAATGCTTTAAGAGAACAATTCCAGATACTGTGAACACAAAAATTTGAGCTCAAGAGCTAGCTTAAGAAATATTTTGAGAGAGAATACATACAGAAAGAAACTATGAAGAGAGGATCAAGATAAGATTTAGGAGGTGAAGATGTGGGAAAACTGCAATCTTCACACATTGCTGGTAAAGACACGAAATGGCACAGGCACTTTGAAACACAGTAGTGCAGGCTCTTTAAAAGTTAAGAATCAACTTACCTATGACCCAGCAATTTCACTCCTAGGTATCTATTCAAGAGAAATGAAAACATGTCCACACAAAAACGTGTGTCAATGTTCATGGTAGCATTACTCATTGTGGTCAAAAAAGCAAAAACTACCCAAATGTCCATCAAATGGCGAAACGATAACAGGACATCACATATCTATACAAGGGAATATTATTCTATAATTAAAAATGAAATATCAACACATACTACAACATGGATGGACCTCAAAAACATTTTGTTAAGTGAAAGAAGTCAGATGTAAAAAAACTACACATGGTAAGATTTACATGAAATATCCACAAAAGGTGAATGTTATACAGGCAGAAAACATCTTAGAGGTTGGTGGTATGGGAGCAGGACTAACTGTCAATGAGTATGGGCATTTTGGGGGTATGATGGATATGTTTACACAAATCTGTAAATTTACCAAAAATAAAAAATTGTACACTTAAAACAAATCAACTTTATGATATGTAAATTATACTTCAATAAAGCTGTTTGAAGGGAAGTTAGCAAGGAAGAAAAGAGGGAGGTAGGGATTGAATAAAGGAAGGAGAAAGAGATGGAGAACTGATTGATTTATATAGGTAATTAAACTAAGCTACATTTTTATTTAAGGATTGACCTGGTGGCGCAGATGGTAAAGGACATGTCTGCCAGGCAGGTTCTATCCCCAGGTTGGGAAGATCCCCTGGAGAAGGGAATGGTTACCCACTCCAGTATTACTGCCTGGAGAAATCCACTGACAGAGAAGTCTATGGGGTCACAAAGAGTCAGACACGAATGAGCAACTACCATTTTTGGGGGAGGCTTTCCTGGTGGTTTAGATGGTAAAGAATCTGCCTGCAATGCAGGAAACTTGGGTTCAATCCCTCGGTCAGGAAGATCCCCTGAGGAAGCGATCACAAAGAGTCAGACATGACTGAGGGACTAATACTTTTATTTGAAAAGAAGATTAAAAGGATAACATTCCAGGCTAGAGAAAACTAAGAAAAGGCACCAAGGCAGAAATAACATGGTTCTGGAAAAATACCTCTGGTACAACTAACAGGCTAATACCAACGAAGACACAAGACTATGAGGATGATCCACCAGTGTCAAGCTCATGAAACAACTTTGTGGCCAAGCTGAGAAGAAACAGTATTTTAATTGATGAGCGATAGTAAGACATTGTAAATTATACTAATAAAGGCAGAAAATAGTGTCCTGAACACAGAGAACAGGCAATAGAGTTAAACAATGAAATATGTAGTCTGGGACCATATCATGAAAGACTGAAAATTTTGGAGCTGATGTAAGAAAGGCAATGTGACTTTGAGGCAACCTTCACATTTTCCATTTTAACTGACATGCCAATTATTCTACTACACATGTCAGACAGGTCATAACATTCCAATCTACTTAAGGGAGCAGGAGTAGTTAAGTCAAACCCAAGAAACTCATAAAGGAAACACATCATTTGTTGCTTGAAACTGTGTTACAGGTTTCTACTTTTCTCTTTTTTCCAAATTTCTTTTGAGTACACTCATTCTTAATAAGTACACTTTTAAGTATCCACTTAAAAAATATAAGTGAAAAAAACAATTTGAATAGGCCCATATCTATTAAATTGAGTCAATAATTAGTAACCTTCCAAAACAGAAACACCAGGCCTGGATGGGTTCACTGATGAATTCTACCAAAAAGAAATTCTACTAATTCTCTACAATCTCTTCCAGGAAAAAAAGCAGCAGAGGGAATTCCTCCTAACTCATTCTATAAGGCCAACATTACCTTAATACCAAAAGTAGACAAAAACAAGACAAGAAAACTTATAGTTGAGCAAAATATCTCTTATCAATATAGAAACAAAAATCCTCAACAAATTACTGGCAAAGCAATTCAACAATGTATAAAAAGAGTTTTATATTAACAACCAAGTGGCATGTATCCTAGGTATGCAAGCATTGTTCAACATCTGAAAATCAATTAATGTAATCCATCACATCAATGGGCTAAATAAGAAAAATCACATGATCATAATAGATATAAAAAAAGATTAAAAAAAAATCCAACAGCCATTCATGATAAAAAAAAACTTTCAGCAAACAGGAGGAACAGAGGGGGAACTTTCTCAACTTCATAAAGAACATTTATAGAAAAAAAACACAGCTTATGAATAAAATCAAAGAACTAAATAAATGAAGAAATATCCCATGTTCATGAATAGGAAGACTCAATGCTGTCAAGATGTCAGTTCTTCCCAAACTGATTTATAGATTCAATTGCAATTCCAATAAAAATCCAAGCAATTTGGATATTGACAAATTGATTCTAATGTTTATATAAGAGGCAAAAGACCCAGAAGAGCCAACACAATACTAAAAGAGAAAAACAAATGGAGGTCTGACACTACCTAACTTTAAGACTTATTTTTATAAAGCTACAGTAATCAAGACTGTGTGGTACTTGTGAAAGAACAGACAAACAGATCAATAGAGCAGAAGAGAGAACCCAGAAATAGACCCACATACATTCAACTTATCTTTGACAAAGGAGCAAAGGTGATAAAATGGAGTAAAGAGAGTCTTTTCAACAAATGGTGGCAGAAATGGACCTCCACATGCAAAAAAAAAAAAAAATCTAAACACAAAACCTTCACTTTTCACAAAAATTAATTAAAAATGGATAACAACTCTAAACATAAAATGCAAAACTATAAAAACTCCTAAAAGATAAAAGGAATAAAATATAGGTGACCTTAGGTTTAGTGATGACATTTTACAAATAACATTAAAAAATAATTGATAATGTGGACTTCATTAAAATTAAAAGCTTCTGACCAAAGGAATCAGAAGACAACCCACAAACTGGGGGGAAATCTTTGCAAAAGACCTGATAAAGGACTATTTACAAAAATATACAAGGAACTCTTAAAACTCAACAATAAGAAAGCAACCTGACTTAAAAATAGGCAAAAGATTTAGACACCTCATCAAAGAAAATATACAGATGACAAATAAGCATATGAAAAGACATTCAACATGACATGTTATTAGCGAGCCATATAAGAATGGTCCAAATCCACAACACTGAAAACGCCAAATGTGGCAAGTATGTGGGAGCATGGAATTCTCACCGCTAATAAGAATGTAAAACTGGTACAGCCCCTTTGGAAGGTAGTTTGGTGATTTCTTATAAATCTAAACATACTCTTATCATACATACAATCCAGCACTCTTCTTAGTATTTACCCAAATGAGGTGAGAACTTATATACACACAAAAACCTGCTTTATAGCAGCTTTATTCATAATTGCCAAAACTTGGAAGAAATCAAGGTGTACTTCAATAGGTGAAGTGATAAACTGTGGTAGGTGAGCAGATAATCCATGGTGCATTCAGACAATGACATGTCAGTCAGTATTAAAAAGAAATGATCTACTAAGCCATGAGAAAACACGGAGAACCTTAAATGCATATTAATAAGATGCCAATCTGAAAAGGTTACACACATAATTTCAACTATATGACATTCTAAAAAGGCAAAACTACGGAAAGAATAAAATCAGTGGTTGCCAGGAGTTAGAAGGAAGGGAGAGATGAATAGTTGGAACACAGGCGTTTTAGGGTA
Organism: Bubalus bubalis; assembly: GCF_019923935.1. Lineage (NCBI taxonomy): Eukaryota > Metazoa > Chordata > Mammalia > Artiodactyla > Bovidae > Bubalus > Bubalus bubalis. The sequence goes on along the minus strand of NC_059175.1, from coordinate 2,605,263 downwards.
GTAAAATACTATATATAATACAGTAATGGAGGATATGTGTCATTTACATATTTATCCAACCCCACAGACGATACAACACCAACAACGAACTCTAATGTAAACTATGGAATTTGGGTGATAATGATGTATCGATGTAGGTTAATCAGCTGTAACGAAGGTACCCACTCTGGTGCAGGATGCTAATAATGGTGAATGCTAATACTGAGGGAGGCTATACATGTACAGGACCAAAGAGGTATACAGGAATTCTTTGTACTTTGTGCTCAATTTTTCTGTGAAGTTAACAGTGCTCCAAAAAAAAGAGTCTACCTAAAATATGTTTGTGTATGTGTATAAAGTTAAACAAAATCACGTTATGACAGGTTTATAACATTTGACTTATTTTTTAAACTGCAGATTTCTCTTTTGTTTTCTTAAGCACACAAGTCCATGAGAGAATGGATAAATTCTCCTCTAGACAGTCTTCAGCCCACAGGTTTTTGGGTAGATGTTCTTTATCAAGTTGAAGAAGTTCCCCTCTGTTCTTAGGTACTTAAAGAGAAATATCAAACATATAAGACAAATGATGAATCATTGTGGGATTTGATCATTCAAAAACTAAGCTTAAAAGAACCATCATACATAATACTATAATTTTTCTGTTACACAAACATGAACCATGTGAACCCTGAGGCTAGAGAGTAGAATGAGTCAACAGTCTACTTCCAATATGAAAAAGATAACCAAAAAAAACCCCATACTTCAACTATTAGAGCTTTGTCCATACAAAAAACAAACACACACTTAAAATCTTTTTAATATCTTACCTTTGAAAAACATATTGGTATATCACAGAATCAATTTTCCAACTACACTAAGTTTCAAGCACTGTTCATCCCTGAACACATTATTTCCCTAGCAAGAAGGAAACGTCTTTCAATTTTATATGCATCCCACACGATTCTGATACAGTATTCTGAGAATAGAGAGTAGGCTTTTCCCATCATCTAGCTGCATATGAAGTTAAGACAATCGCTAAGAGCATGGACTCCACACAAACTGTGTAAGTTTGAATCAGCTCTATTTCTTCTAGCTGTGTGATCCTGGGTACATTATAGAGCCTATCAAATGAAATTTCCTCATTTATAAAATGAGGATAACAATAGTGCCCATTTCAGAAGTATTGGTAAATAAAATGAGATAGTGCAAATCTTAGTATATGGTACAGACGACTGGTCCCTATCCTTTGTCACCAGGGACCAGTTTCAGGGAAGACAGTTTTTCCACAGTGTGCTGGTGGTGAGAGGGACGGTTCAGGCAGTAATCCAAGTGGGGAGCAGCAGGTGAAGCTTTGCTTGCTTGTCTGCCATTCACCTCCTGCTGTGTGACTGGGTTCCTAACAGGTTGAGAATCAGTGCGGATCTGCAATCCAGGGCTTTGGGGCCCCTGGCATAGACAATAAAATGCTACTTCTTATTATTTATTATCAAACTAAACAGACGCTTTTTTGATGACACATTTTTGTATTACACATCATCATTCATCACCACATGTGTAAAGGAGACTTGACTACTCATCTTTAAAAATGACAGAATAACTTACAAGTCTGTTAACAGTTGAGTATATTTAAAAGAAAAGTTATTTTTAAAGTGCAATATGATTTTAAAAAGCATAATAAACCACTTACTGATATCTATTCTCTGTTCAACTGGCAAAGGACTGACTCGGCTAACAAGTTTTGAAAGACAAGTTGCTGCAAGGAGTTGAGCATAGGATGTCTGTAAAGAAATATATTTTATTTATTATTATCATATACTATGATAGGAACTTTTCCTAAGCATATTGGTTATTTTTCTGGTTTTCCAAATTGGCAGATCTACAAGAGATAAAATATACACAGACATACATACACACACGAACAAAAAATCCCTCATAAGGGTAGTTGAGGAAGCCTTTGCAAACAGCAAGCAGTTTAGAGGGGAAAAAAAAAGATAATGAGCAAGTTCAAACAAAATACACTTATCATGTCTACACAGTACTGCATGATCTGGCCTCTGATTATCTCTTCAAATTCATCTGGTTCTTCTCTTCACTATCCTCTGTCCAGAACAACCCTCCTACAGTTCCTTTCAACGTCTTTCCTACCCTGACCTCTCCCCTCCTTCAGATCCATATTGGCTGTATTCACTCTGGCCACTAATTGCGTGCGCTCAAGCCTTCAAAAGCCTGTTCAGTTATTCACTATACCCGCAGCAATCTTGTAAAGACAGTCCTTTCTTTTTTATTCTCTAGACCAGAGGTCAGCAAACTAAGCCCTGTGGTTCAAATCCTGTCTGTTCTTGCAAGGCCCATGAGCTATGAATGGTTTTTACTATTTTAAACAGTTGGCAAAAAATAAAAATAATAATATTAATACTATTTCGTGACATGTGAAAATTACATGAAATCTAAATTTCAATCCATAAACAAAATTCAATAGAACATAGCCACACTCACTCATGTACATATTGTCTATGTCTGCTTTCAGACTATGACAGCAGAGTCAAATATGCGGGAGTATATGTGCCACATAAAACAGTACATGGCACTCGCTGCCTTCTACTGCTGCTCAATGCACTATAAACTTCTATGATGTACTTACTAACTCTCACAAAATATAAAGTACCATGAGTGTCAGCACGACATGACATGTACCTTTTATTGTTACCAGCACATATCTGTCATGTCAAAATAAGAAAAGATAGGAGTAGACTTCAAATGTCTAACTTTTAAGGCACAGCGAAATGTGGATTATTTTGTTATTGAATTAAGAGAGCAAAGCAATGTGCTTTTTATGCAATGGGACTATAGCTGTCCTAAAAGAATACAATATATGCTGACAATATCAGACTAGGTACTCCTGCCAATATTCCTAACTCACAGGGAATCAAGTCAAAAAAAGGAGAAAATTTTAAACAGAATATATATAACACTGAAATTTCTCCACAAAAAAATAAAGACTACAACCAAAGTTAGGTTTTGAAATGGCTTGTTAGCCAAGTAAGAAAAGCCACTTACCGTCAAAGAGTTAATTAAATCACCATTATTTTCAGTAGCCAAAGTGACACATGCAAAAAAAATGAATTTCAGACTACTTGCCTTTCAATGAGAATAAGGCCCGGACAGTTGAAAACAACAGAGCAACATCAAAATTCAATTTCAAACCAAGTGAAAGATTTGGAGGCTCTCCTTAGCTCTTTATGAGTTGACAGATGTTATCAACATGTACAGCTCATACTGTTACCAATATGATCTGCTTATTCCAGAACCCAATGCTAAGTTTGAAGCAACTAAAGAATTAACCTTCATGAAGACTCTGCATGAAACTACTGGGCAGAATATTTTCAAAGAAGCTGAGAAAATACTAATTTGTACAACATAAAGTGGTTGCTAAAATGTGTCACAACCAGTGGTAAAAATATATGGAACAGAAAAGGCTTAGTTGGACAAATTTACAAAGCTTGTAAAAAAGTAAGAGTCTAGAGTCTGGTTATTCATCTTATTGTTCATCGGTAGATATTTTGTAGTAAAGACTTAGCAACAGCAGCAGTAAAGATTTGAATCTATCATGTGTTAATGAATCAATGGTAGTAACAGTGGATTTAATTCACTTTCATGAATTCATCTTCAGTTCTGACAATTTCTATCGGAAACAGAAGCTTAAAATTCTGACTTGCCCTACATACAGTAGTTCAGGAGCCTGGCAGTGGTGAAGTCTTACTGCAATTTTTTTTTTTTTGGCTCAGGACTAAGACTGAAAATTTTCTGAATGAGAAGAACCATCTTAATCCACTATTGTTAAACATTAAATGGCTTTTGCAATTAGTTTTCGCTGCAAACTTGATAAAAGTCTCTTAATGAATTCAACCTAACATTACAAAATTGTATAAAAGGCAAATAGTGCTTAGTACTAATATGAAACTTAAAATGTAATAGTCATTCCAATAACAACTAACACTGATTAAATCACAAATAATATCAAGCTGTTTTATACACTTTCCACACTGTCAAATGTTAAAACAAGTAGCCAGATCTCTATTCCTGAGTATATTTTCTGAGTTCAAACTATGTTTGAAACAGTACATTTTTCAGGCCTTGATATAAGTGCAAAGCAAATTTCAAAATCCATTTAACTGAGCAATTCAAGCACCTTCACCTAACCTTCAACTGGAAGTGATTAATCTAGAATATAATCACATCCTAAAAGGCAAATATCAAGAGAAATTTTAATGCAGTTTTATACATGCCATCTAAGTGATGAATACGCTTAATTAAAATCATATGCTCATAAAGTGATATCAATACTTGGCAGTATCTATCTGTGTGAAAAGCCATTTTTAAAGATGAAATTTGTAAAATCTCTTTACAAATAAGTATTAACATATGAACATTTAAAATCAATGCTAATGACAGGAAATATCAACTCTGAACATCAATTAAGCAAAATGTTATGGCTAAAAGAATAATTCAATTCTTTTCATCAGTAGACTTATACTACAAAAAACTGTACTCAATTATAATTATTTTAAATTTCATCAATAAAACTTCATCGAAATTTTTTTCTCTCTTCTGACAGGCATATTTACAAAACATCCTTGATTTTTCATCTTGGTCCACAAAGACTAAAATATTTACAATCTGGCCCTTTACAGAAAAAGTCTGCTTTTTTCCAACCTCTGCTCTACAATCTCTTACTATAGTGCTTATCATATCATTCCACAGCTCTTTATTTAAATATCTATGTCTTCTCAGATAAACTATGAGTTACTTTAATGCATGTAGATAAAGCAAGTAGGTAGTACAGTGCCTGCTTTTACAATTAAATATTTGCTAAATGATGCTGAATGAATGGATATGAAACTGTATAAGACAGGAAGGCAAGAAGTAATCAGCATTCCTCTAACTCATTCTTTCACATTTCAGAGTTAATTACAATCTGCTTCTTCCACCTAGACTTTTTTTAATTCCAACTTTTTAAAATATAACTTTTACCACTGATAGAAGACTTAAAAGGGGACCAAGAGGAATCAAGCAAGTATTTCGATTCATGCTATTTCTACCTCCTGGGATCTTTCTTAAATATTCTTTCTAGGCATTCCAATTCTTTGACAGTCAAATAAACCATAGTAAAAAGACATGTAGTAATACCTATCAGTTAACCAACACTGCTAACCTACATGCATTGATTAACACTGACATATACCTACCGATCTTTCATTGTTAATTGCTATTATCAAATACTTACTGTTCCTTGTTCTAATAAAAGTTGACACTTGCTGAGACATTCTGGGCTGTCAATAAGTTCCAGGAGTGCTTTCTCAGCCTCTATTCTTTGTGTAAGATCAGTCCCTATGTAGAGATGAGTACACAATGCTTCCAATTCAGCCAAACTCTTGAGAAGAAAAAAAATTAGCATTTTACTTAAGTGGGAAAAAAATAAGACAAACATGTTAATCACAGGAAATAAGAGATGCAAATATCATGCATGTACTCATCAAGTCAATAAATGCTTATTGAGTTACTTCTACTTACTAGGGGCTACAGTGTTGAAAAAAGGCAAATCTCCTAGCTCTAAATTATTTAAATTTAAACTGATTGTTCTGTGATGGAAAAGAAGTACAGAAAGAGGGGGACTTGCCTAATTCAAGGAGTTTAAGAAGGCATGCTTAAAGTGGTAATATCTACAGTGACCAGAAAGGACCGGTCATATGAAACAGAAAACAGTCCAGAAAAAGAAACGGCATTTCCTGGGGTCCAGAAGAGAGCGTAATCATCTCAAGGCACTAAAAGATCAGTATGACTGGTAAATGGACAGCAAGGAGGAGATGCCAAATGAAGGTAAAGAGATGGGTGAGGGGAACTACCAGGTGCAAGCTGCAGACATTATGTCAATTTACATTCTTTTTCAGACTGTAGCAATTTCAATGACTCCATCTATATAAAAAAGATATAAATACACACTGGTGTGGGTCTTCTAAACTAATGACTCGTTGAGCTGCAGGTGAACCCTGGCATGATTCTCAGGAACTATGACTTAACCCCATGTTACTTATAGCCAGCTATCATGTTGCAGATTCTATGTTACAGATACAAGGAATAATTCATTGTGCTTAGCATCAGAAAGAACGCAAATAACAAATATTGGCAAAAATGTGGAGAAAAGGGAGGCCTCATACACTGTCGGTGATAAAGTAGTGTAGCCACTTTGGTAACAGTAGGGAGGTTCCTCAAAAAACTAAAATAGAACCATATGACCCAGCAAAAACCAGGATACATATCCAAAAAACCTAAAAACACTAATTTGAAAAGCTACATGAACTGCAATGTTCACAGCATGATTTACAACTGCCAAGATATGGAATAAACCTCAGTGTTCATGAACAGATGAATGAATCAAGAAGATGTGGTACACACACAAACACATGCATCAGTTCAGCCACTCTGTCATGTCCGACTCCTTGCAACCCCCATGGACTGCAGCGCTCCAGGCTTCCCTGTCCATCTCCAAATCCTGGAGCTTGCTCAAACTCATGTCCATTGAGTTGGTGATGCCATGTAACCATCTTATCCTCTGTTGTCCCGTTCTCCTCCCGCCTTCAATCTTTCCCAGCATCAGGGTTTTTTCCAATGAGTCAGTTCTTTGCATCAGGTGGCCAAAGTATTGGAGTTTCAGCTTCAACATCAGTCCTTCCAATGAATATTCAGGACTGATTTCCTTTAGGATTGACTGGTTGGATCACCTTGAAGTTCAAGGAACTCTCAAGTCTTCTCCAACACCACAGTTCAAAAGCATCAGTTCTTCAGCACTCAACTTTCTTTATAGTCCAACTCTTACTTCCATACATGACTACTGGAAGAGCCATAGCTTTGACTAGATGGACCTTGGTTGGCAAAGTAATGTCTCTGCTTTTTAATGTGCTGTCTAGGTTGGTCATAACTTTCCTTCCAAGGAGTAAGCGTCTTTTAATTTCATGGCTGAAGTTACCATCTGCAGTGATTTTTTGGAGCCCCTCAAAATAAACACTGTCACTGTTTCCACTGTTTTCCCATCTATTTGCCATAAAGTGATGAGACCAGAAGCCATGATCTTAGTTTTTCTGAATGCTGAGTTTTAAGTCAGATTTCTCATTCTCCTTTTTCACCTTCATCAACAGGCTCTTTAGTTCTTCGCTTTCTGCCATAAGGGTGGTGTCATCTGCGTATCTGAGGTTATTGATACTTGTCCCGGCAAATTGATTCCAGCTTGTGCTTCATCCAGCCCAGCATTTTGCATGAGGCACTCTGCACAGAAGTTAAATAAGCAGGGTGACAACACACAGCCTTGACATATCCTTTCCTGATTTGGAACCAGTCTGTTGTTCCATGTCCAGTTCTGTTGCTTCTTGACCTGCATATAGATTTCTCAGGAGGCAGGTCAGGTGCTCTGGTATTCCCATCTCTTTAAGAATTTTCCAGTTTGTTGTGATCCACAGAGTCAAAGGCGTTGGCATAGTCAATAAAGCAGAAGTAGATGTTTTTTTGGAACTCTTGCTTTTTTGATGATCCAAAGTATGTTGGCAATTTGATCTCTGGTTCCTCTGCCTTTTCTAAATCCAGTTTGAAGATCTGGAAGTTTACGGTTCACATACTGTTGAAGCCTGGCTTGGAGAATTTTGAGCATTGCTTTACTAGCGTGTGAGATGAGTGCAATCATGCGGTAGTTTGAGCATTCTTTGGCATTGCCTTTCTTTGAGATTGGAATGAAAACTGACCTTTTCCAGTCCTGGCCACTGCTGAGTTTTCCAAATTTGCTGGCATATTGAGTGTAGCATTTTCACAGCATCATCTTTTAGGATTTGAAATAGCTCAGCTGGAATTCCATCACCTACCCTAGTTTTGGTCATAGTGATGCTTCCTAAGGCCCACTTGACTTTGCATTCCAAAATGTCTGGCTCCTGGTGAGTGAACATACCATTGTGATTATCTGGGTCATAAAGATCTTTTTTGTACAGTTCTCCTGTGTATTTTTGCCACCTCTTTAATATCTTCTGCTTCTGTTAGGTCCATACCGTTTCCGTCCTTTATTGCGCATATCTTTCCATGAAATGTTCCCTTGGTAGCTCTAATTTTCTTGAAGAGATCTCTAGTCTTTCCCATTCTATTGTTTTCTTCTACTTCTTTGCACTGATCACCAAGGAAGGCTTTCTTATCTCTCCCTGCTAATCTTTGGAACTCTGCATTCAAATGGGTTTACCTTTCCTTTTCTCTTTTGCCTTTAGCTTCTCCTCTTTTCTCAGCTATTTGTAAGGCCTACTCAGACAACCATTTTGCCTTTTTGCATTTCTTTTTCTTGGGGATGGTCTTGAACCTCTGTCCATAGTTCTTCAGGCACTCTGTCTATCAGATCTAATCCCTAGAATTTGTCACTTCTACTGTATAATCGTATGGGATTTGATTCAGATCATACCTGAATGGTCTAGTGGTTTTCCCTACTTTCTTGAAGTCTGAATTTTGCAATAAGGAGTTCATGATCTGAGCCATAGTCAGCTCCTGGTCTTGTTTTTGCTGACTGTATAGAGCTTCTCCATCTTTGGCTACAAAGAATATAATCATTCTGATTCTGATTTTGACCATCTGGTGATATCCATGTGTAGAGTCTTCTCTTGTGTTGTTGGAAGAGGGTGTTTACTATGACCAGTGCATTCTCTTGGCAAAACTCTATTAGTCTTTGCCCTGCTTCGTGTTGTACTCCAAAGCCAAATTTGCCTGTTATTCCAGGTATCTCTATCTTTTGCATTCCAGTTCCCTATAACTAAGAAGACAACCTTTTGGGGTGTTAGTTCTAGGTCTTGTAGGTCTTCACAGAACCATTCAACTTCAGATTCTTCAGCATTACTGATTGGGATACAGACTTGGATTACTGTGATATTGAATGGTTTGCCTTGGAAACGAACAGAGATCATTCTGTCATTTTTGAGACTGCATCCAAGTACTGTATTTCGGACTCTTTTGTTGACTATGAGGGCTACTCCATTTCTCCTAAGGGATTCTTGCCCACAGTAGTAGATATAATGGTCATCTGAGTTAAATTTGCCCATTCCAGTCCACTTCAGTTCACTCAGTCCTAAAATGTCGATGTTACTCTTGCCATCATCTTCTGTTTGACTTCCAATTTACCATGATTCATGGACCTAACATTCCAGGTTCCTATGCAATATTGTTCTTTACAGCATCAGACTTTACTTCCGTCACCAGTCGCATCCACAACTGGGTGCTGTTTTTGCTTTGGCTCCATCTCTCCATTCTTTCTGGAATTATTTTTCCACTCTTCTCCAGGAGCATACTGGGCACCTACTGACCTGGGGACCATCTTTCAGTGGCATATCGTTTTGCCTTTTCATACTGTTCATGGGATTCTCAAGGCAAGAATACTAAAGTGGTTTGCCATACCAACAGAATATCTCAACCACAAAAAAGAATGAAATTTTGCCATTTACAGCAACATGGATGGATTTGGAAGTTGCTCAGTTGTGTCCGACTCTTTGCGACCCCATGGACTATACAGTCTCTGGAATTCCCAGGCCAGAATACTGGAGTGGGTAGCCTTTCCCTTCTCCATGGGATCTTCCTAACCCAGGGATTGAACCCAAGTCTCCCACATTGCAGGCAGATTCTTTACCAGCTGAGCTACAAGGGAAGCCCAAGAACACTGGAGTCAGTAGCCTATTCCCTCTCCAGCAGATCTTCCCGACCCAGGAATCGAACTGGGTCTCCTGTATTACCGGATTCTTTTACCAAATTGGGGGGCATTATGCTAAGTGAAATTAGTCAGAGGAGAGGAAGACAAATAGTGAATGATATCACTTATATATGCAGAATCTAAAAAACACAACAAACTAGTTAATATAACAAAAAAGAAACAGATTCACAGATACAGAAAACAAACTTGTGGTTACCTGTGGAGGGAATGTGGAAAGAGGCAAGACAGGGCTTGGGGAGTGGGAGGTACAAACTACTGGGTGTAAGATAGGCTATGATATACTGCAAAACAGAGGCAATACAGTCAACATTAACCTTTAAAAACTGTATAAAAATATAGATGGAGGATAAACAAGTAAATTTTAAAAATAAAAAAAGAACAATTCATTCTGTAATCATTCATTCATTTATAAATATAATCTCATCAGAAGATACAGGATACATGGATAAAATCGGAAAGAAAATTTTTTAAATGAGTTTGGTATTCCTCTCAGCCGTAGAGAATATTTGCTAAAGGCATCTTACTAAAACTATTTCAGTTTGAACTTAGAGAATTAGTCTTTGGAGGTCAAGAAAAATTGGCACAGATTTTAATGTCAGGTAGGCATATCAAAGTAATGGGATATTCAAAAGTAATGCCATTTTTTTATGCTTTCTGGCCTGAATTCTTATGTAGCAGTTTACAGCTACACTAGTCTAGGCATTCTCTCAGATGCATATACCTTTGCCAAAGAACAGAAGAGGGCTACAGAGGATGAGAAAGTTGAATAGCATCACCAACTCAGTGAACATGAGTTTGAGCAAATTCTGAGAGATGATGAAGGACAGAGAAGCCTGGCGCACTGCAGTCCATGGGGTCACGGAGTCAGACACAACCAACTGTAACTTAGTGACTAAACAACAACAAATAGGAATACATAAGAAACACTGAAAGGAAACCTCCTCTAACTCCCTTTATTCTTTATAGTTCTTGCTCCTTCTTTTTTACAGCATTTCCCACTTCTTTATACAGGCCAGAGCGCAACATCCCAGACTAGAGAATTTTTTGCTATAGTGAAAATAAAAGTACAAAAGAAAGGTTTCAAAAGGATAATTAAAATAAAGGACCTCAAATGAACCACATTTAAACATTTCCTCTACCTGGATTGTCCCAACAAGCCCTAACAGTGCTACTACATACTGTTTATAACATTAAAATGTGTAGAAAACGTATGGTTCATGAATACATATGAATTCTCATGTTTCCTCCAAGGGTAAGAAACATAAAAATGAAAAGAGCTACCATTTTCTCTCTTGTGACTCATGATCAACCTCAGAAGTATTTTCCTTCATCTAATAAATTTAAAGGGCTGAATTTTCGAGCTGATAATGCCCAGAATAATTTAATGATAAACTGATCCTGCTATCATGCATTCAACTATACATCAATAGGTCTAGACTCTGAAGTAGTAGACTCTGAGTGTAAAAAAATGAAGCCAGAAATAGTGACAAAATCTAACTACTGAAAAACAAAAGCCAGCAATAACTGAGACTAATAATAGCATATACCTTATAGGTTTGCTGGGAGGATTAAATGAGCTAGGGCCACATAACTTCTAGCACACTTTACACCCTATAAAGATTAGTTGTTTATTACTAGTATTACCTAATAATAGTATTGTAATGGATGGAACTGTATCCTCCTAAAAGATATATCCAAGTCCTAACCCCCAATACCTTTGAAATATTTGGAAATAAAGTCTTTGTAAATCCTTAAATTAAGGATGGAGGGATGAGATCAAACCGAGGGATTTAGGGCAGGCTCTAAATCCAGTCATTCATAAAAGAGACAGGGACATTTGAGGTGCAGAGACACAAGTAAATAGGTCTCAGGAAGGATGAGGCAAAGACTGGGGTGATATATCTACAAGCCAAGGACCACCAAGAACTGCAAGCAGCTATCAAAACTTAGGGGCAAAGTATGGAACAGTTTCTCCCTCAAGAGCTCCAAGAAGAGACCAATCCTGTCAACACATTAATTTCAGACTTCTGGCTTCCATACCTATAAAAGAAAAAAATTTCATTTTTTTAACTCACCCAGTTTGTGGTAATTTGTCACAACAGCCCCAGGAAACATAAACATTAATACTAATCAATTCAAGAATATCTAAGTAAATATAGAAAAGTTCTGGAATTTTGTCCTTTTTGCTATATTGATTTAGAGAACTCCAACACAGGCTTGTTTACATCAACAATGTTATCAATGACCCTTTTTTCCCAAATGCCTTTCAAATTATTAACCACTGAAGGGCAGTGCAAGATACAAAGGTAAAGATTTGAACTTTCTCCTAAGACTGAAACAAAGGGGAAAAAAAAAATCAAGTTATTCTTTCTCTGTAATGATAACAATTAAATGCCTGGCATATGAAATCATTTTTAGAGAAAAGGATACATACACAAAAATCCTTACCCTGTTGGAAAAGCATTATGTGAACATTTCATAGAGTTAAACTCATAATGTGATGATCGCTGAGCGACTAAGCAATCTTCTGATTAGCATTTGATTTCACAGGGATTCTGTCTATAGAGACTTTACTTTTCACGGTGAACTGATAAACTGCATCTTAGTTTTATAGTGATGTCTGAGAATATGGTTAACATAAGCATGCCTTAGAGAAATGGATCCCTTCTCAATGTGTTGACAAATTGGGTTTGAGTTATTAAATTTTCTACTGGGCTTCGTATCAACATTAGAAGCCTATACAAATAAATAACAAGTAGCACTGGACATCACCTAACTCCCATAGATTTACTATCAAACATTCAAGGACAGTACCCAATTTCCATAGCCTAGGAGACAATGATATAATCCTGCCTACAGTCTAAATAAGGATTTTCAAGTTATTCTGGACTGATTTCTGCCCTTTGTACCTGACATACAATTAACCCCTAGATGATGCAACTTCTTTCTATACAGTAACTCTCATCGTGTATCCATCAAGAGGTAAAAGAAGCAAGACCAAAAAAAGAGTATATATTGTATGATTCTATAGTAAAAGAAAGCAGATCAGTGGTTTCAGGCTGGGGAGGGAGCAGAGAATGGGAAGATAGGGAAGGATAGGGAAGCAGCAAGGGGGGATTAAGCAAGGGGGATATAAGGAAACTTGGGGAGTGATAGATATGTTCATTATCTTAATTTCAGTGATGGTTTCACAGTTATAAACTATGTCAAAATTCATCCAATATGTGTGGTTTATTATTTGTCAATTAAACTTCAAGAAGGAGAAGGAAATGATATTCTTGCCTGGGAAATCCCATGGACAGAGAAGCCTATGAGTTACAGTCCACGGAGTCACAAAAGAGTTGGACACAACTTAGCCACTAAACAATAACAAGAAAACCTCAAGAAAGCTGAAAAAATGAAGGGTTTTTTCTTTTGTTCTAGAGAAAAATGTTCCCTCATAATGAAACAATAAATTGATGAACTACAAAAATCCCACCTCAATTAAATTTAAATTCTTTTCAATTACTTCCCTGTATCTTTCCTGCCTTCTGGAATTAAACCTCTTAACTGCCATTAATAAAGTGCCTTTATCTTACAATTACTCATTTCCCACAAACTCTTTGTTTTTCCCTCCCTTTATTAACTTTTCCTGAGCACCCGAAGGTTTATTTCTGGGCCTCTTAGAACTTCTCCTTCTACAATGAATTGAATCATATTTGTTTTAGTGCTTTATAGTTTACAAAAGTATTTCCATCTTCTACTTTTTTAAACGAATTCAAAAAGTAGACTCCTGTAAATTACATATTTTAGCATATCCATTTTACAGACAAAAAAAAAAAAACCCCTGAGGCTGAGCAATCAAATACATATGTGTGTGTGTGTGTGCGCGCGCGTGTGTGTGTGTGTGTATATACACACACATAGCTCAAATAGAGCAAATGGTCAATTCTGAGCCACATACAAATCTATAGACCCTAACCACACGTTGTCTCAACACCCTGGACTGGTTGGATCTCCTTGCAGTCCAAGGGACTCTCAAGAGTCTTCTCCAACACCATAGTTCAAAAGCATCAATTCTTCGGCGCTCAGCTTTCTTTATAGTTCAACTCTCACATCCATACATGACAACTGGAAAAACCATAGCCTTGATGAGACAGGCCTTTGTCGGCAAAGTAATGTCTCTGCTTTTTAATATGCTGTCTAGGTTGGCCATAGTGTCTTTTAATTCCTTCCAAGGAGTAAGCATCTTTTAATTTCATGGCTGCAGTCACCATCTGCAGTGGCCACAGGACTGGAAAAGGTCAGTTTTCATTCCAATCCCAAAGAAAGGCAATGCCAAAGACTGCTCAAACTATCCCACAATTGCACTCATCTCACACGCCAGTAAAGTAATGCTCAAAATTCTCCAAGCCAGGCTTCAGCAATACGTGAACCGTGAACTTCCAGATGTTCAAGCTGGTTTTAGAAAAAGCAGAGGTACCAGAGATCAAATTGCCAACACCCACAGGATCATCGAAAAAGCAAAAACAGAAAAACATCTACTTCTGCTTTACTGACTGTGCCAAAGCCTTTGACTGTGTTGATCACAACAAACTGTGGAAAATTCTTAAAGAGATGGGAATACCAGTCCACCTGACCTGCCTCTTGAGAAATCTGTATGCAGGTCAGGAAGCAACAGTGAGAACTGGACATGGAATAACAGACTGGTTCCAAATAGGAAAAGGAGTACCTCAAGCCTGTATATTGTTACCCAGCTTATTTAACGTATATGCAGAGCACATCATGAGAAACACTGAGTGGGAAGAAGCACAAGCTGGAATCGAGATTGCCGGGAGAAATGCCAATAACCTCAGATATGCAGATGACACCACCCTTATGGCAGCAAGTGAAGAAGAACTAGAGCCTCTTGATGAAAGTGAAAGAGAAAAGTGAAAAAGCTGGCTTAAAGCTCAACATTCAAAAAACTAAGATCATGGCATCTTGTCCCACCACTTCATGGCAAATAGATGGGGAAACAGTGGAAACAGAGGCCGACCTTTTCCTTTAGGCACCATCAACCTGCAGATGACATCCATACTTTCCTAGTCCATACTTTCAACCTCGTCTGTTCACCATCTTTATATTTACCTATAAATTTCTTCTTCTTGGAAATCCAGGAAGATGTTGAAAACAGCCCCAACATGTCAGAAACTGAATTGAACATATTTCCCACAGATTTTCACATGAAGAGTCCCTTTGTTTCAGAGGTGTAGAACAGAATTTAGATTTACAATCCTAAAGTTACCTTTTGCTTTTCCTTCTCCTTAGTCCCTCCTATATAGTTAAGAGTTTGGTCTTGCCCAAAGAAAAGTCTTGCCTTTGCCCTCAGATTCTGGGAGGTAATCTATGTTTATGATAGGAATGTTTTTGTTCAGACTCGGGGGCGGGGGCAGTAGGCCACACCCCACAGTCTTAAATTGGTGGCTGACCACACCAAAAATACCAAAGGTGTTTTAGGGTGGGGACTTTTTTTTTCCTTTTTATTTATTTATTTTTGGCTATGCTGTGTTTTCACTGAAGTGTGGGCTTCCTCTAGCTGCAGAGAGCAGGGGTTACTCTGTTGCAGCACGCAGGCTTCTCATTGCAGCGGCTTCTCTTGCTGCAAAGCACAGGCTCTAGGAGGAGGCAGCTTCAGTTAGGTGTAGCACCTGGGCTTCAGCAGTTGTGGCACATGGGCCCAGTAGCTACAGTTCCGGGACCCTTGTGTACAGCCTCAATAGCTGTGGCACACTGGCTTAGCTGCTCCATCACATGGGGATCCCGGACCAGGGATCCAACCTGCATCTCCGGCACTGGCAGGCAGGTTCTTTACCACTCAGCCACCAGCCCTAGGGTGGGGACTTTAGATGGCATGGTTTCATTTGACCTAAACGCTCAGGTCAATCATGTGGCACCCAACCAATCACAACTACAAAAAGAAGCCCCAAGAAAAGTTCCAGAACTCAAAGCTCAGGTTATGCTTCCCTGGTTTGCAATACTCAGTGCTTACTGCCACACATATATTATGGGAGAGTAACATGCCCTGAGGACCAAAAAGCTTTGTTTCAGAATGCGCCCAGATTCTGCTCTATGCACCTCTCTTTCAATCAATCAATCAATTTAGTACGTGTACTTTCCCAATAAGAAACTTGAATATGATAGCTTTCAGTGAATTATGTGAGTCCTTCTCTTAATCCTGAGAATGGCACTGGGAAACTCTCAAATATGCAAGTGGCGTCAGTTGTGAGGGTAGTCTTGCAAACTGTGCCCTCAAACATTGCAGTTTAGCTGATGCCAAGTATATAACAATTTATCATAAAGTCCTACCAATTCCTTTAAAATAAAGACTCATACTCAACACCTCTACATGATATTCATAGACAGCAGACCAATAGAACAGTATTTTACAACTGTGGCCTACAGTGCCCTGGATTTCTTTAGGGGTTTCTTCTGGAATCATTGTGGAAGCCTAGAATTTGTCCAGCTATTAAAAAAGTCACTATTATTAAAGTGACCTCAAGCAAATTATCTAACCTTTCTAAACCTCACTTTTGAAACTGCAGGTTTCAAAACCACCTTCCAAAATAATTATGAAGATTAAGATAGAAAGGACAAAAGAAAGCTTGATCTAGCTCCTGGCAAATAGCAGATCTACACAAACTGTAAATAGTTTCTTCAGTTAACTATAAAACACCACGTTGCTCTTTTGTCTATAGTTTCACCCATTCAACTCCACAACCCCAGGACCATCTTTGGCAAACCCCTTTCTCCTCATGATTCTAATTGTTAATAATCATAGCTAGATCAAATCAGGTATAGTAGCCTGGCTGGGTATTAAGAAGCATATAGTCCCAGGTTCTGGGAAGCTAAAAAGATCAACTAACTGCATCTCCTAAAGTTTTCCTGATGTTACCTCTTAATTCTCTCCAAGATTCCTCTGTGAAATCTAAAGTGCCTACCTCTTCCTTGATCCTAGAAACCTCTTTCCTCTCTTCCCTGCCCATTAACCTGGACTGTCTCCTCTGAGACAATCCAGATTCATTTCTTCCTTTGGGACAGCGTATCCTAACTCACAACTTCCTAATCAGAATGCACGTGCCTTGAATGGATTATAGGAATATCTAGGATATTGATCCCCTTGCCCTTCAGGCAGCCAGGCTTTTAGTTATGAGTAGTTTACGTCAATGGACCAACCAATTACCATTCTTTATGTGTGCCATAATTTGAAAAAGATCGTGAAGTAGTAACCTAATCTCACACAAATCTACTTATGCCAAAATGGCATAATTTTTTTACTAACTACCTGTTTGGGTAGATGACTGCAAGATATTGGTATGAAAGAATATGGAATTATGAATTACTAGGGTTACTCTCAGAGAAGGCAATGGCAACCCACTCCAGTACTCTTGCCTGGAAAATCCCATGGATGGAGGAGCCTGGCAGGCTGCAGTAAATGGAGTCGCAAAGACTTGGACACGACTGAGCAACTTCACTTTCACTTTTCACTTTCATGCATTGGAGAAGGAAATGGCAACCCATTCCAGTGTTCTTGCCTGGAGAATCCCAGGGACGGGGGAGTCTGGTGGGCTGCCGTCTATGGGGTTGCACAGAGTCGGACACGACTGAAGCGACTTAGCAGCAGCAGCAGCAGTAGCAGCAGGGTTACTCTAGTTCTGTAGACTTGGGCAAGTCACAATCGTTCTAAGACTCAGTGTCTTCAGGAATAAAATGTATGTGTGCACATACAGTAGGGGAACTGGTTCCAGGCCACCCTGCAGATAACCAAAACCCAAAGATGCTCATTCCTTATATAAAATGGCACAGTATTTGCATATAATCTCTATCAATTTAAATAATATCATAATACTTTTAATACCTAATACACGTGTGTGCATGCTCAGCTGCTCAGTCACGTCCTACTCTTTGCGACCCTATAGACTATAGGCCGCCTGGCACCTCTGTCCATGGGATTTTCCAAGAACGAATACTAGAGTAGGTTGCCATTTCCTCCTCCAGGGGACCTTCCCCATCCAGGGATTGAACCCAGTGTCTCCTGCAGCTCCTGTGTTGGCAGGCAGATTCTTTACCACTGCTCCACCTGGGGAGCCCATACCTAATACAATATAAATGCTATATAAATAGTTGTAAATTCAATGTAAATGATATGTAAATAGTTGCCAGGGTGTGGCAAATTCAAGTTTTTTAAAACTTTCTGGAATTTTTTAATATGTTCAATCCACAGTTGGTTGAATCCACTGATGCAAAACTCACAGATACAACAAGCCAACTGTATACATACACCTCTCAAGCTAGTTGTACGATTCAAAATCTACAAGCACGGAAAAATTCCAAATGCTAGGTACCAGTTATCATTAGTAATAAATGTTCCTTGAGTTAACTGGGTAACAATATGATCCATATACTGAAAACAATTCAAACTGAAAAAGTTCAGAGCTTTTTTCAGGCCCCTCAAACTGTCAGGTCTTTCCTTTGTCCAACTTCACTTTTAAGCTGCCCAGAGCTGCTGTGACATAGAGTCTGAAGAAACTAATTTGGGTAGTTCTGCCAATTAGGAGCTAATTTTTCCACCATTACCTAAAGTATGAAGAAATCTTCCCGACTGGGTGATTTACTATTATGCATATCTTTCCAATTCTGAAACCGTTCCAAACTTCCACCATAGTTTTTAACTGCCCTCAAGATTTACACCTGAACTATGAACAACTGTTCATCTATTTACAATCCCAAAGCCCTGCCTGTGAGATTCTGCCAGTGAAGATTTCCCAAAGGGCATTTTTACTAAAGTGGTAATAAATAACATTATTTTGACCTGGAGACCCTTAGCAATGGCAAGGAATCAAAACAATGTGTCAGGCTTACTATCTCCTGAGCTGTCAATTACCTGATAGGAGAGTGGATGGTTGAAAAGAAAGGACCCTTTGGAAGAATCAATAATTAGGTAATGAATCACTGTAGTCTCAGGGGGCCCAAAGAAGTCTACAAAGGGTTGGGACACTTAGATACACTATCACCATGTTATGAAATTGCCTATCTCTCCAAGGTCATCTCCTGCCTCCACAGCCTCCCCTCCTCCCTTCCCTTTCATAGGAACCTAAGCTCCAGTCAGACTGAACTACCCCAGTGCGCCATGTTCTTCCACAATTCTTTGACTTGACTCACATTGTTCTTTCGCCTCTACCCTTCCCTTTCTCTTTGCTCGGTTCTTTCAAGATCCACTAGACTGCAAGTTCCCTGACTGTACAAATCATAAAGTTTTGAGAGAGTTTTATCTTAAGTACCTAGCAAAGTAGGAACTCAATTAACAAGTGGATGAACGGAAGCTCAAAAAAGCTTGCCTGACAAGCACAGCATCTCTGCCTCACTGCTTCCCAACACACACCCAGAGCTGAGTGCCCCTTTCAATATTTCCATGATATCCTGTGATTAATTCTATCACATCATTTTTCACATTTACTGTAATTATCTGTGAATTTCATGAGGGCAAGGATGCTAATAAGATGATGTAATTCTTTATCCCAGAACTCTGCACAGTGCTTGAGACCCGGGGGTGGGGGTGGGGATGGGCACCGGGGTGGGTGTCGAGGAGGCTCTACAATGTTTGTTGAATAAATAACTGGATGCATATGCCAAAGTGCCCGAGAATATCTGAATATTTGAGCCTTCCTCCAGCCCGCATCCCATCCTGACCGTTTCTGCGCTCCTAGTGCGCGTCCTGCCCCGGTTTCCTCCTCCAATGAGGCTGCCGCAGAGCCCTCCTTCGCAACTCCCCACAAACAGAGCCCCTGCCGGCTCTGGCCAATTCAAGTCCAACTGCAGAGCCGCTCCTTCGGCGGACCCAGGCCCCTCTCGAGCTCCCTCCGAACTGTGTGGAGGCTGACGATGGAGCCGCGGCCGGAGACGCGGCGGGAAAGCTGATCCGGTACTGCCGGGCTCCCACCTGCTCGGGCGCCGCCGAACCTCGGTGCGCGCCGTGCGGCGGCACCCGGGAGGGCGGGCTCCCGCGCGGCCGGTCCTCAGCATCCGCACCTCTCTCTCGAGGGGCGACCTCCAGCCTAGCCCCTGCCCCTCCACCCGCCATCCCCGAGCTCGGGCCGCCGCTTCCTCGGGCCCGGGCCTGGGGTGGGCAGCCCAGACCAGTGCCTGGTCCCTGGCCAGGAACGGGGTCTAGGGCTCCGACGCGCCGGCCGGCGGCCCCGCGGCCTCCGTCGCCGGACTCGGCCCTCAGTCTCCAGACCCCAGCGTCCCGCCGGATTCCCGGAGCGGCGGGGCGGGGACCCGCGGCGCAGAGCGCACTGACCTGGAAGTGCAGCGCCATCTTCCCGGGAGGCGGCGCCGGTCAGCGCCCCGAGCGCCCGAGGGGAGGGAGCGTAGGCGGGCGCCACCGAAGCCCCAGCCGGCCGCGGGGTCCCTGCGCCGCTCGCTCGCTCTTCGCTTCACCGTCGCGACTGTCGCGCTCGAAGCTCCGGACGGGGCGGGGCCGGCGGGGCGGGGCGAGCGCGTGCGAGCGGGCCCGACGGGGCGGGGACCGGGGGCCTGGAATCTAAACTGCCCCTCCCCCACCGCGCGCACGTTTCAACGGCCGCTGCCCAGGTGGGTGGCGACGTCAGACCTCTGCCTCTTGACACGACCCCCCAGCGCAACTGCCAGCCGAGGGTCCTGACTGCATCTCCCACAGACTCGCTTTGACCCGTAACTCCTAGAGCACAGCTATTGCCTACAGCTTCTGACTCCCCCATTTCCACAAGTTTTCTTGTCTCCTAACACTCACTTGTTAATTGACTCCTACAGGTCAACTGCTCTCCTTGGTCCCTGCCGGTTTCAGAATTTTTTGGTTTTTTAAACTTCTGGTTAAAATTAAACTGACAGTATCTATATATTGTCAAGTTGTAAAATTCTAGTTCACTTACTTGTTCTATTTCATTTAACATGAACTTACATTTTACACTAAAAAATTCCACTGAAATGAGAATTTGAGAAGTAGGTCAGAGTCACTCCTTTCCAGTGCTTTTCATTTCCACCTGAAGTTTGATACTTCCAGTTAGGTCATTGTACTTTAGAGTGAAAAATTCCTATAATATCTCATATAGTTCAGGTTTACTAGTGGCAAATTCTGTTTTTATTAATATGAAAATGTCTTTATTTCACATACATTTTTTTTAAAGGATAGTTTTGCTGGGTATAGAACTCTATTTTGACATTAAAAATTTTTTCTGCACTTATAAAATGCCTTTCTCTTGATTACTGATTGCCATTATTTCTATTCAGAAATTAGCTGTCAGTCTGATTTTTGCTCCTTTGAAGGTAATATGTCTCCTCCCACCCCTGGCTGCTTTAAAATTTTTCCTCTTTCTTTTTGGTCTTCAGCATTTTGAGTGTGATGTAACTGTGAGTGTGGTGTGTGTGTATGTGTGGGTGTGTGTTCCTGCTTGGGATTCATAAAGCTTCTTAAATGTGATATCTGATTTTTTCTTTCTAATTTCTTAAAATTCTTGGTCAGCATGTCTTTAAATAACTGCTTCTGTCCCATTCTTCTCTTTCTGGCACTCCAATTACATGTATGTTAAACCTTTTATAGAGTTTTCCATGTCTCTTACACTCTTTTTTGTATTTTTGTCTTCTTTTCTTCTCATGGTTTCGTCTGCGTATTTTTTACTGACCTTTCACCCAAGTCAATAGAAACTCTCTATTCTGCTGTGTCTGAGCTGGTATACAACCCCTCTATTGAGTTCTTAATTTTAGTTATAATATTTTCAGTTCCAGAATTTTCATTAGACACCTCCCCTTCCATTCTTTGAATAGATTCAAAGGTTCTGGTGAAATGTATCATTCCTTTATTTTCTTGAATATTTTAATGATATTATTTAAAGCCCTTATCTGATATCTGAAGAAGGCAATGGCAACCCACTCCAGTACTCTTGCCTGGAAAATCCCATGGACAGAGGAGCCTGGTGGGCTGCAGTCCATGGGGTCGCTAAGAGTCGGACACGCCTGAGCGACTTCACTTTTACTTTTCACTTTCATGCATTGGAGAAGGAAATGGCAACCCACTCCAGTGTTCTTGCCTGGAGAATCCCAGGGACGGGGGAGCCTGGTGGGCTGCTGTCTGTGGGGTCGCACGGGGTTGCATAGAGTCGGACACGACTGAAGTGACTTAGCATCTGATATCTACAGTATCTGAGTCAATATGTGGGTCCTTCTGTCTTCTATAATTTGGTCCTATTTTTCAAGCTTGTCTCATGATTTCTTATTGAATGTTAGTGTGGAAGAAAAACTGTAGAAGTTCTGGATGATATGAACTTACTCCACAGAAGGTTTTTTTATTTTTATTGTAGTAGGCAGATAGAATACCAGAGGATCACTTCAATCCTATTGAGACTTGGCTTTAGGCTTTTATTTTATTTTATTTAAATTTTATTTTTTAACTTTACAATATTGTATTGGTTTTGCCATATATCAAAATAAATCCACCACAGGTACACATGTGTTCCCCATCCTGAACCCTCCTCCCTCCTCCCTCCCCATTCCATCCCTCTGGGTCATCCCAGTGCACCAGCCCCAAGCATCCAGTATTGTGCATCGAACCTGGACTGGCGACTCATTTCATATATGATATTATACATATTTCAATGCCATTCTCCCAAATCATCCCACCCTCTCCCTCTCCCACAGAGTCCAAAAGACTGTTCTATACACCAGTGTCTCTTTTGCTGTCTCATATACAGGGTTATTGTTACCATCTTTCTAAATTCCATATATATGCGTTAGTATACTGTATTGCTGTTTTTCTTTCTGGCTTACTTCACTCTGTATAATAGGCTCCAGTTTCATCCACCTCATTAGAACTGATTCAAATGTATTCTTTTTAATGGCTGAGTAATACTCCATTGCATATATGTACCACAGCTTTCTTATCCATTCGTCTGCTGATGGACATCTAGGTTGCTTCCATGTCCTGGCTATTATAAACAGTGCTGCGATGAACATTGGGGTACACGTGTCTCTTTCAATTCTGGTTTCCTCAGTGTGTATGCCCAGCAGTGGGATTGCTGGATCATAAGGCAGTTCTATTTCCAGTTTTTTAAGGAATCTCCACACTGTTCTCCATAGTGGCTGTACTAGTTTGCATTCCCACCAACAGTGTAAGAGGGTTCCCTTTTCTCCACACCCTCTTCAGCATTTATTGCTTGTAGACTTTGGGTCACAGCCATTCTGACTGGCGTGAAATGGTACCTCATAGTAGTTTTGATTTGCATTTCTCTGATAATGAGTGATGTTGAGCATCTTTTCATGTGTTTGTTAGCCAGCTGGATATCTTCTTTGGAGAAATGTCTATTTAGTTCTTTGGCCCATTTTTTGATTGGGTCATTTATTTTTCTGGAATTGAGCTGTAGAAGTTGCTTGTATATTTTTGAGATTAGTTGTTTGTCAGTTGCTTCATTTGCTATTATTTTCTCCTATTCTGAAGGCTGTCTTTTCACCTTGCTTATAGTTTCCTTTGTTGTGCAGAAGCTTTTAAGTTTAATTTGGTCCCATTTGTTTATTTTTGCTTTTATTTCCAGTATTCTGGGAGGTGGGTCATAGAGGATCCTGCTGTGATGTATGTCAGAGAGTGTTTTGCCTATGTTCTCCTCTAGGAGTTTTATACTTTCTGGTCTTACGTTTAGATCTTTAATCCATTTTGAGTTTATTTTTGTGTATGGTGTTAGAAAGTGCTCTAGTTTCATTCTTTTACAAGTGGTTGACCAGTTTTCCCAGCACCACTTGTTAAAGAGATTGTCTTTAATCCATTGTATATTCTTGCCTCCTTTGTCAAAGATAAGGTGTCCATATGTGCGTGGATTTATCTCTGGGCTTTCTATTTTGTTCCATTGATCTATATTTCTGTCTTTGTGCCAGTACCATACTGTCTTGATGACTGTGGCTTTGTAGTAGAGCCTGAAGTCAGGCAGGTTGATTCCTCCAGTTCCATTTTTCTTTCTCAAGATAGCTTTGGCTATTCGAGGTTTTTTGTATTTCCATACAAATTGTGAAATTATTTGTTCAAGCTCTGTGAAGAATACCGTTGGTAGCTTGATAGGGATTGCATTGAATCTATAAATTGCTTTGGGTAGTATACTCATTTTCCCTATATTGATTCTTCCAATCCATGAACATGCTATATTTCTCCATCTATTAGTATCCTCTTTGATTTCTTTCACCAGTGTTTTATAATTTTCTATATATAGGTCTTTAGTTTCTTTAGGTAGATATATTCCTAAGTATTTTATTCTCTTCATTGCAATGGTGAATGGAATTGTTTCCTTAATTTCTCATTCTGTTTTCTCATTGTTAGTGTATAGGAATGCAAGGGATTTCTGTGTGTTGATTTTATATCCTGCAACTTTACTACATTCATTGATTAGTTCTAGTAATTTTCTGGTGGAGTCTTTAGGGTTTTCTATGTAGAGGATCATGTCATCTGCAAACAGTGAGAGTTTTACTTCTTCTTTTCCAATTTGGATTCCTTTTCTTTTTCTGCTCTGATTGCTGTGGCCAAAACTTCCAAAACTATGTTGAATAGTAATGGTGAAAGTGGACACCCTTGTCTTGTTCCTGACTTTAGAGGAAATGCTTTCAATTTTTCGCCATTGAGGATAATGTTTGCTGTGGGTTTGTCATATATAGCTTTTATTATGTTGAGGTATGTTCCTTCTATTCCTGCTTTCTGGAGAGTTTTTATCATAAATGGATGTTGACTTTTGTCAAAGGCTTTCTCTGCATCTATTGAGATAATCATATGGTTTTTATTTTTCAATTTGTTAATGCGGTGTATTACATTGATTGATTTGCAGATATTGAAGAATCCTTGCATCCCTGGGATAAAGCCCACTTGGTCATGGTGTATGATCTTTTTAATGTGTTGTTGGATTCTGATTGCTAGAATTTTGTTAAGGATTTTTGCATCTATGTTCATCAGTGATATTGGCCTGTAGTTTTCTTTTTTTGTGGCATCTTTGTGAGGTTTTGGTATTAGGGTGATGGTGGTCTCATAGAATGAGTTTGGAAGTTTACCTTCCTCTGCAATTTTCTGGAAGAGTTTGAGTAGGATAGGTGTTAGCTCTTCTCTAAATTTTTGGTAGAATTCAGCTGTGAAGCCGTCTGGACCTGAGCTTTTGTTTGCTGGAAGATTTCTGATTACAGTTTCAATTTCCATGCTTGTGATGGGTCTGTTAAGATTTTCTATTTCTTCCTGGTCCAGTTTTGGAAAGTTGTAGTTTTCTAAAAATTTGTCCATTTCTTCCACATTGTCCAATTTATTGGCATATAATTGCTGATAGTAGTCTCTTATGATCCTTTGTATTTCTGTGTTGTCTGTTGTGATCTCTCCATTTTCATTTCTAATTTTATTGACTTGATTTTTCTCCCTTTGTTTCTTGATGAGTCTGGCTAATGGTTTGTCAATTTTATTTATCCTTTCAAAGAACCAGCTTTTGGCTTTGTTGATTTTTGCTATGGTCTCTTTTGTTTCTTTTGCATTTATTTCTGCCATAATTTTAAAGATTTCTTTCCTTCTACTAACCCTGGGCTTCTTCATTTCTTCCTTTTCTAGTTGCTTTAGGTGTCGAGTTAGGTTATTTATTTGACTTTTTTCTTGTTTCTTGAGGTATGCCTGTACTGCTATGAACTTTCCCCTTAGGACTGCTTTTACAGTGTCCCACAGGTTTTGGGTTGTTGTGTTTTCATTTTCATTCGTTTCTATGCAAATTTTGATTTCTTTTTTGATTTCTTCTGTGATTTGTTGGTTATTCAGCAGCGTGTTGTTCAGCCTCCATATGTTGGAATTTTTAATAGTTTTTCTCCTGTAATTGAGATCTAATCTTACTGCATTGTGGTCAGAAAAGATGCTTGGAATGATTTCAATTTTTTTGAATTCACCAAGGCTAGATTTGTGGCCCAGGATGTGATCTATCCTGGAGAAGGTTCCGTGTGTGCTTGAGAAAAAGGTGAAATTCATTGTTTTGGGATGAAATGTCCTATAGATACCAATTAGGTCTAACTGGTCTATTGTATTGTTTAAAGTTTGTGTTTCCTTGTTAATTTTCTGTTTAGTTGATCTATCCATAGGTGTGAGTGGGGTATTAAAGTCTCCCACTATTATTGTGTTATTGTTAATTTCATACTTGTTAGCATTTGTCTTACATATTGCAGTGCTCCCGTGTTGGGTGCATATATATTTATAATTGTTTTATCTTCTTCTTGGATTGATCCTTTGATCATTATGTAGTGACCTTCTTTGTCTCTTTTCACAGCCTTTGTTTTAAAGTCTATTTTATCTGATATGATTATTGCTACTCCTGCTTTCTTTTGGTCCCTATTTGCATAGAAAATCTTTTTCCAGCCCTTCACTTTCAGTCTGTATGTGTCCCCTGTTTTGAGGTGGGTCTCTTATAGACAACATATGTAGGGGTCTTGTTTTTGTATCCATTCAGCCAGTCTTTGTCTTTTGGTTGGGGCATTCAACCCATTTACGTTTAAGGTAATTATTGATAATTATGATCCTGTTGCCATTTACTTTATTGTTTGGGGTTCGAATTTATACACCCTTTTTGTGTTTTCTGTCTAGAGAAGATCCTTTAGTATTTGTTGGAGAGCTGGCTTGGTGGTGCTGAATTCTCTCAGCTTTTGCTTGTCTGTAAAGCTTTTGATTTCTCCTCATATTTGAATGAGATCCTTGCTGGGTACAATAATCTGGGCTGCAGGTTATTTTCTTTCATCACTTTAAGTATGTCTTACCATTCCCTCCTGGCTTGCAGAGTTTCTATTGAAAGATCTGTTGTTATCCTTATGGGAATTCCCTTGTGTGTTATTTGTTGTTTTTCCCTTGCTGCTTTTAATATTTGTTCTTCGTGTTTGATCTTTGTTAATTTGATTAATATGTGTCTTGGGGTGTTTCGCCTTGGGTTTATCCTGTTTGGGACTCTCTGGGTTTCTTGGACTTGAGTGATTATTTCCTTCCCCATTTTAGGGAAGTTTTCAACTATTATCTCCTCAAGTATTTTCTCATGGTCTTTCTTTTTGTCTTCTTCTGGGACCCCTATGATTCGAATGTTGTAGCGTTTAATATTATCCTGGAGGTCTCTGAGATTGTCCTCATTTCTTTTAATTCGTTTTTCTTTTTTCCTCTCTGATTCATTTATTTCTACCATTCTATCTTCTAATTCACTAATCCTATCTTCTGCCTCTGTTATTCTACTATTTGTTGCCTGCAGAGTGTTTTTGATCTCATTTATTGCATTATTCCTTATGTATTAACTCTTTTTTATTTCCTCTAGGTCCTTGTTAAACCTCTCTTGCATCTTCTCAATCCTTGTCTCCAGGCTATTTATCTGTGATTCCATTTTGATTTCAAGATTTTGGATCAATTTCACTATCATTATTTGGAATTCTTTATCAGGTAGATTCCCTATCTCTTCCTCTTTTGTTTGGTTTGGTGGGCATTTATCCTGTTCCTTTACCTGCTGGGTATTCTTCTGTCACTTCATCTTGTTTAAATTGCTGAGTTTGGGGTGTCCTTTCTGTATTCTGGCAGTTTGTGGAGTTCTCTTTATTGTGGCGTTTCCTCGCTGTGTGTGGGCTTGTACAGGTGGCTTGTCAAGGTTTCTTGGTTAGGGAAGCTTGTGTCGGTGTTCTGGTGGGTGGAGCTGTATTTCTTCTCTCTGGAGTGCAATGAAGTGTCCAGTAATGAGTTATGAGATGTCTGTGGTTTTGGGGTGACTTTGGGCAGCCTGTATATTGGAGCTCAGGGCTGTGTTCCTGTGTGGTTGGAGAATTTGCTTGGTAGGTATTGCCCTGGAATTTGTTGGCCCTTGTGTGGTGCTTGGTTTCAGTGTCAGTATGGAGGCATTTGATGAGCTCCTGTCAATTAATGTTCCCTGGAGTCAGGAGTTCCCTGGAGTCAGGGTTTGGACTTAAGCCTCCTGCTTCCAGTTATCGGTCTTATTTTTACAGTAGTCTCAACAATTCTCCTTGTATACAGCACCATTGATAAAACATCTAGGTTAAAGATGAAAAGTTTCTCCACCGTGAGGGTCACCCAGAGAGGTTCACAGCGTTACATGGAGAAGAGGAGAGGGAGGAGGGAGTTAGAAGGGACCCAAATGAGATGAGGTGGAATCAATAGAGGAGAGAGCGGGCTAACCAGTAATCACTTCCTTATGTGCACTCCACAACTGGACCGTTCAGAGATGTTCACAGAGTTATACAGAGAAGAGAAGAGGGAGGAAGGAGACAGAGGTGGCCAGGAGGATAAAGGGGGGAATGAAAAGGAGAGAGACAGATCCAGCCAGTAATCAGTTCCCTAAGTGTTCTCCACCATCTGGAACACACAGAAATTCACAGAGTTGGGTAGAGTAGAGAGGGGTTAGGGAGGAGACACAGGCGACCTCGTGGAGAAAAAAGAGAGTCCAAAGAGGGAGAGAGCAGTCAAGCCAGTAATCTCGCTCCCTAGTAAAAAATGGGTACTGAAGATTGGGTTCTTAAAGGTACAGAATTGGTAACAAATACCTAAAAGCAAAAATTAAAAATCTAGAGTAGAGTTTGGAATTTCAAATATATAATGTTAAAGAAAAGAAGAAGGAAAAGAAAGAGAGCAAAAGAAAAAACAAAAACAAGTCACAAAAATTATAAAGAAAATATAGGTACAAAATTGATAAAAAATACCAAAAAGCATAAATTAAAAATCTAGAGTACAGTTTGGAATTTCAAAAATACAATGTTAAAGAAAAGAAGAATAGAAAGAAACAGAGAAAAAAAGTCAGAAAAATTATTAAAAAAAAATATAGGTACAAAATTGATAACAAATACCAAAAAGCTAAAATTAAAAATCTAAAGATTTTGGAATTTCAAAAATACAATGTTAAAGAAAAGAAGAAGAAAAAAAAAAAAGAAAGAGAAAAAGAAAAAAAAAAAACAAGGTCACAAAAAATATATATATGAAGTTTGCTTTTTAAAAAAAAATAGGGTATTTTTTTTTTTTTTTTTTTTTGCAAAGTAATAGTAGGGACTTCGCTTTCACTTTTCACTGTCACGCATTGGAGAAGGAAATGGCAACCCACTCCAGTGTTCTTGCCTGGAGAATCCCAGGGACAGGGGAGCCTGGTGGGCTGCCATCTCTGGGGTCACACAGAGTCGGACATGACTAAAGTGACTTAGCAGCAGTAGGTTATAAAAGTGAAAATTAAAGGAGTAATACAGAACTTAAGAATTTTTTAAAAATTAAAAAAAAGAAGAATGATCATAAAAATAATAAAAACATATCTAGGACTTTCTCTGGTGTTGTTGTGGGTATTGTGGGCTCAGTTCATTTTCGGCTAGTTCCTTGGTCCGGCTTTTATTTCTCAAGATCTATAGGCCCCTTCCTATGTAGTCGGTACTAATGACAGGGTTTTAATCTATTGCCTGTCGCTTGCAAGGCGGCTCCCTCTGTTATAGCTTCTTCTGTTTGCTGGTCTCTTCAGTGTCTGATTTCCGCCCTGATACAAAGGGGGCGGTGGTGGACACTTTTTTTTTTTTTTAAGGCTCACTTGTTCAGTCGTGCTGTGGGGAGGGAGGGACGCTGCAATCAAATAACACTGGTGTGTGCTCGCAGTGCCTCAGCCACACTGGGCCTGCCCCCGCTCACGGCGCGAGTAGCCTTCCTGTCCACACTGCTCAGGCTCTAGGTTGCTCCTCCGTGAACCATCCAGGGCCGGCCCTGGGCTGCTTGCACCGCCCAGGTCTAAGCCACTCAGGTTCAGGCACTCGGGTAGTCCTCAGAGGCGCAGACTTGGTTGGGCCTGCATTTTGTGCCCTTCCCAGGTCTGAGCAGCTCAGGTGATGAGGTGTTTGGTGAGCGCGGTTGCTGCGACTTATGGCCTCCCCGCCGCTCATCTGGGTGTACAACCGGCACACCTTCTCAGGCGGATGTTGACTGTCCAGAACCCCAAGAAGTTTTAGTTAGCAAAGAAGCCTGCTTACAGTTTTTAGATAATGTCTCTCTGGGGCTGCGATTGCCCCCTTCCGGCTCTGGCTGCCTGTCACTGGAGGGGGACGGTCTGTAGCCGGCTATCTCTGTTCAGTCCTTTGTTCCGTGTGCGGGCCTGGTGGTGTCTTAGGTTAGGGCTGGCTTTTTGCGTGGTAGATATCCCACAGTCTGGTTTGCTAGCCCAAATTATTTCACTCAAATAGCGCTCGGGGTATTCAGGCCAGATCCTTACTCTAAGCGATGCAGCCCGCGCTGCGTCTCTCTGCCCAGCCCCCACTTGCTAGTGGTGGGTGCAAGCGTCTGCGCTGCTTCTCCACTGGGGGAGTTACCGTTAGGTTTTAATTGTTTATTTATTTTTCCTCCCTGTTATGTTGCCCTCTGTGCTTCCAAGGCTCAGCACAGACTCGGCAGTGAGAATGTTTCCTGGTGTTTGGAAACTTCTCTCTTTTTAAGACTCCCTTCCAGGGACGGAGCTCCATCCCTCCCTCTTTTGTCTCTTTTTTTGTCTTTTATATATTTTCCTACCTCCTTTCGAAGACAATGGGTTGCTTTTCTGGGTGCCTGATGTCCTCTGCCGGCATTCAGAAGTTGTTTTGTGGAATTTACTCGGCGTTTAAATGTTCTTTTGATGAATTTGTGGGGGAGAAAGTATTCTCCCTGTTCTATTCCTCCACCATCTTCTCTATTGAGCAGCTTTAGGCTTTTCAGATTTATTTCAGTTTTTCCCTTATTCCTAGGTCATGGTACTCAATTGATCTTATAGCTAAAAGCCTGGGATATTTACTAAGACACCTTCATCCTATGGGCTTGAACTCCTAATCCCTGTCTCCCCAGTTCTGTGCGACTGCTAAAATCTCTGTTCAACTCTTTAGATGCTGCTGTTCTGCTAAGCTTCTTAAAGTCTCTCCCAACAGGTATACATCTTAAGAACTGACTGATGATTTGAGGGAAATCTGTACACAGATTTTGGGGCTCACATCTCTGTAGTTTGCTCCTCTTTGGAAATTTGTCCCTCAAATCTCAGCCCCTTTTGTTCTCAGACTCCCATGTCTGCTCCTAGCCTGCTGAGATTGCTGCTGTCCATTTAGCTCTGTTAATCCTTGTGCATTTTGAGTGTGATGTAACTGAAAAATTGTTTGGAGGGGGAGGAAGGGATGAAAAGAGCCGAGTTAAATCTGGATCTTGTCCTTAGTACTTCAATGCTCTCAAGGATTGAACCAAGTCCTGCCTTTGTTGGTTGTTCTCTAGCATCTTCAAACTATATATCGGTGTATAGTTGTTAGTATATGTCAAATTATTGTTAAATATTGTTAAATATATATTTGTTTCTTTATAGTTTTTGTATATGTAATATGAGTGTTAAATATATATGTGCTGCTGCTAAGTCGCTTCAGTCATGTCCGACTCTGTGCGACCCCATAGACAGCAGCCACCAGGCTCCCCCGTCCCTGGGATTCTCCAGGCAAGAACATTGGAGTGGGTTGCCATTTCCTTTTCCAATGCATGAAAGTGAAAAGTGAAAGTGAAGTCGCTCAGTCGTGTCGACTCTTAGCGACCCCATGGACTGCAGCCTACCAGGCTCCTCCATCCATGGGATTTTCCAGGCAAGAGTACTGGGGTGGGGTGCCATTGCTTTCTCCGAATATATATGTATATTTCTGTATATTTGTCCTATTTTTAAAATTGTTTTCTATGGGAGGTCTAATCCAGCATAAGCTAATTCATTATGACTAGGCTATTTGCATCTTCCATACTTCACACTTGATTTTCATAGCTCATCCTCATCCCCACAGCTCAACTCATAAATGTTAAAATCTTTGATACCTTCATCATTCCCTTTTGTGCTATTCCTAAAGGTTTTGATTCCTATATTTTAACTTTTACTTCCATGTCCCAAGACTTTTGACATCAAATCCTATCTGTGATTCCCACATTTCAACATTTCTGACGGTCACAACCCAAGCACCAATGATGATTTCTGACCTTCCTATTGCACACGCCACACAATAAATACCCCATTATTTTAACTGCTTATAGCCTTTGCCTAACTTCTAGATCTCAACCACATTTTAAAGCTATTTTTTAAAGTAATAGTTCTGTTACTTCAATTTTCAGGTCATTAGGAGACGGAAAATTAGATTTGATCATTTGTCTTTTTTCTCACTCCAAAATATCCTTGGCACAAGTATAAAGTTGTGGTAAAAACAGCACCTGACTGTTCTGTGGATTCACCAGGTAATTCTGGGAATAAGAAATCAATTACTTTTTTTCCTTTTAAATTTGAGTGACCACAGAAGATTTCTGTTTAATTATCACTCTCTTCCATGATTTTCTATCAACAAAATATGCACATAACTCCATATCTTTTCATCAGTTAACAAAATTTAAGATAGAATTGTGTCACTGCAGCTATTAAAATTAGCACAGAAGATGCTCTAGGATGTCAAATAATTCATTTCTATCACAAAACTCAATTAAAGGAGGGACATTTAGAGCCCTTAGGAATTACAAAATTATCTTCCTTTATGGCAACTAGCCTTCTAAAAAAGACAGATAGATCTTTAATCTTTGTATCTTTTTAGAGGATTCAATTAGCATATGTAATTCTGGTGCTTTAGGAAATTCACCTAACAACTCTTAGTTTTGACTTATTATTTCTAAGGTCAGGATAACAGTAAGTCTATAATTCAATAATTTTGCAAAAAGTAATATTGAGATGAGACAGTCAAGCACAGTGGTTAGGAAAAGAACATGGAGCCACACAGCCTGGATTAGGACACCAGCTCCACCACTTACTAGCTGGTAAACTTGTGGAAGTTACTTAACCTCTCCAGGTCTTCATTTCCTCAACTATAAAATGGAGACTACTAGTACATATCTCATAGGTTACTGTGATGATTCATGAGTTTATATATAATAAGTGCTACATTTTCAGGCTTCCCAGGTGGCTCAGCAGTAAAGAATCCAGTTGCCAATGCAAGAAAATGCAGGAGATGTGGGTTTGATCCCATGATCAGGAAGAAACCCTGGAAGAAGAAAAGGCAACCCACTCCATTGTTCTTGCCTGGAAAATCCCATGGAGAGAGGAGCCTGGCAAGCTGCAGCCCACAGGGACACAACTAAGCACGCACACACAAATACTAATTTTATTAGCAAGTGAATCCATATTCTTTAAATATCATATTTAAGTCAGTATTTTAATGGAATGGTATTATGAATTTAATCAGAGTTAATTATTCTATGCTTTTTTACTTTGTAAATTTACTATCCAATTGGATATTACCTCATTGTCCCTCCTACCCCACCCACCTTCTTAATCCTGAAAATTTTTGAAAGGCTGTGACATTACCTACATGAACATTTTTCTTATGTTTTCATATGTGGTAGGACTGAAACTTCAAAATGATTCAACTAAAATTCTTACTTTATGAATACTTAAAATGTAAAACCTATAATCAATCATTTACTTTAGTAACACATATAAGCAAAATATAGAAAGAATTAGTACACATTTCCTTAAATGTATTCTGCAAATATAATTTTATTAAATACACTTAGTAAAATTGCTTAATACATCAGTAAGTTTGGGGAATCCAGCAGAGGGCAGGCAGGTAAGAGAAATAGGAGAATACATCCAATAAATTCAAATTTACATAAAATCCCTCCAAAACACAAAAATCCTGTGAAATATTGACCTGTGAGAATTTCTTTCATGTTAGTTGATTTCAACTATATTTTTGTTTTGTCAAGTCATTAAACTCCATTTATTTAAATATCTAGTGTGAAACCAGAGTAAAAAAATTTTTTTCTTTACTAATGATATGGGCTTCGCCAGTGGCTCAGCAGTAGAGCTGAGCAGTGCAGCAATGCAGGAGATGGAGGCAAGAGACATGGGCTCGATCCCTGCATCAGGTAAATCTAGAGAAAGGAAATAGCAACTCATTCCAGTATTCTTGCCTGGAAAATCCCAATCCGTGGGTTGCAGAGAGTCAGACATGACTGGGTGATTAACAACAACAAAATGATATGGATATGGATGAGAATTATTTCACAATCTTGATTAGTACATATATACTAAAAACTATATATACTTTTTCTTTGAATGACTTATTTTAACTCAGTGGTAATAATAAGGGTATACTGCTGTGTATTAATAATGCCATTTTTTGACAAATAAAAATTAATATTTCTCATTCTGTACATTGATTTCTATACTGACAAACCTAGACAGCATTCTGGACATTGCCTTATATTACTTTCATATCACAAGCTGGAATCAAAATTGCTGGGAGAAATATCAATAACCTCAGATATGCAGATGATACCACTCTAACAGCAGAAAGGGAAGAGGAACTAAAGAACCTTTTGATGAGGGTGAAAGATGAGAGTGAAAAAGATGGCTTGAAACTCAACACTAAAAAAACTTAAGATCATGGCACCCAGTCCCATTGCTTCATGGCAAATGGAAGGGGAAAAAGTGGAAGCAGTGATAGATTTTATTTTCTTGGGATCCAAAACCACTGCAGATGGTGACTGCAGCCCTGAAATTAAAAGACACTTGCTCATGGGAAGGAAAGCTATGACAAACCTAGACAGCATATTAAAAAGTGGAGACATCACTTTGCCAACAAAGGTCTATTTAGTCAAAGCTATGGTTTTTCCAGTAGTCCTGTACGGATGTGAGAGTTGGATCATATAGAAGGCTGGGTGCCAAAGAATTGATACTTTCGAATTGTAGTGCTGGAAAAGGCTCTTGAGAGTCCCTTGGACAGCAAGGGGATCAAACCAGTCAATTCTAGAGGAAATCAACTCTGAATATACATTGGAAGGACTAATGCTGAAGCTGAAACTCCAATACTTTGGCCACCTGATGCAAAGATTCTTTGGGAAAGACCCTGATGCTGGGAAAGATTGAAGGCAGTGGGGAGAAGGGGACGACAGACAAAATGGTTGGATGGTATCACCAACTCAATGGACATGATTTGAGCAAACTCCAAGAGATGTTGGAGGACAGAGGAGCCTAGTGTGCTGCAGTCCATGAGGTGGCAAAAAGTCGAACATGGCTTAGTAACAGCAACTTGCATATTAGTTTCTCCACATAATAAGAGTTTAAGGCACTGATTACATAAGCATTATGTCGATATGCATCTTAAATTAATGCTAAGAAGGGTCATGATAATATGTGACCCTGATATACAGTGCTATTTTGAAAAGCTATTTTGCAATTTATATAAAGAAGCTTAAAAACGTTCATTATCTTCACCCAACTTCTAGAAAGTGATTCTAACAAAATAGCCTAATTTTTAAAAAGTTTTATATGCCAAGATATTTATTACAGCATGATTTGCAATTGGAATAAGCAGAAATGCTTAAGTAAATTATGGTACATCATATGGCAGAATCCTCTATCAGATCAGATCAGATCAGTCGCTCAGTCGTGTCCGACTCTTTGCGACCCCATGAATCGCAGCACACCAGGCCTCCCTGTCCATCACCACCTCCCGGAGTTCACCCAGACTCATGTCCATCCAGTCGGTGATGCCATCCAGCCATCTCATCCTTTGTCGTCCCCTTCTCCTCCTGCCCCCAATCCCTCCCAGCATCAGAGTCTTTTCCAATGAGTCAACTCTTCGCACGAGGTGGCCAAAGTACTGGAGTTTCAGCTTTAGCATCATTCCTTCCAAAGAAATCCCAGGGTTGATCTCCTTCAGAATGGACTGGTTGGATCTCCTTGCAGTCCAAGGGACTCTCAAGAATCTTCTCCAACACCACAGTTCAAAAGCATCAATTCTTCGGTGCTCAGCCTTCTTCACAGTCATTAAGAATTATATTTATGGAGAGTTTTGTAAAAAAACATATGGAAATGTTGTGTTATAAGGTTAAGTGTAAAAGGAAAAAAGGAACAATATATCATTTCAATCAAATGAAAAAAGCATAGAAAACATGAGTGGAACAGAATACAAACAAATATTAACAAGGCTGTCTTATGAATGGTGGAATTAAGGGTTTTTTTTTCTCTTCTTCATCATGTTTCTGTGTTTTCAAGATTTTCTAAAATATACATTATTCACTTTTATAATGAGAGAAAAACTTGTAGCAAAAAGTGATCCTGAAATAGATTCCCATTAATCTTATTAATGTACTTAATATTAACAAGGTGCTAATGGCAGGTGTATATATTTGAAGGAAAGACCAATTAGAAAAACTGAACTTGACCATACAGGCACTACTGCCACAAATCTCTTTTGGAACAAAACAAAATGTGGATATGATGTGTGTGTATGTAAATTTTTTAAATAATGCAATCTTAAATTGAAACGGAAAATATAAAACGTGTAAACTCTAGGGGAAAAGGGCAGAAGAGACCTATTGATAGTTATATCCCATTTTATGCACAGAGCTACTTACCAGAAATAGGCATGTCCCCATTTCAAGTGCTTTCTTTTAAAAGATTTCCGTAAAATACATTTAAAGCCTTATCAATGATAGCAATACTGTTTAACTGTTTTTAGAGTAAAATTAATTTGAACTAAAATATAAAATTAGGTCCTTCACATACTAATATTACTTTGCACAGGCAAAATCTATACTATTTCTTAGAACCCTGGAGAAGGAAATGGCAGCCCACTCCAGTACTCTTGCCTGGAAAATCCCATGGACAGAGAAGCCTAGTTGGCTACTGTCCATGGGGTCGCAAGGAGTCAGACATGACTGAGCGACTTCACTTTCACTTTCTTAGAAACCAAGTCCCTTCCTTAGAGGTCAACATTTTCTTTTTGCTAAAAGTTATGTTTTAAATTTACTGTGAGGATACCCAGCTAACCAAGCAACTCTCTTACTATAAGGAAAAATGGGAGCACCTAAGAATATCTCAAAGAAAACCAAGTTGTGAACTCTCTTCCATCTCCTTTCCTTTCTTGTCTCCCATCTCCCCTTCCCCAACACACATTAACACTATTCCCACAATTAGGTTACATCATACTCAGGAGCTTAGGAGAGACGATACCCACATTAAATCCTTTCAAATTGCAGCAATTTATTTTAAAAGAGTATTTCTATCATTTTCTCCTGATTATAGAAGAAATCCATGATTTTTATATAAAATTGCATGATACAGAATTGTATAAAATCAAAAGTAAAAATTACCAAGAATGGCAGCCTCTCAAAAATAACATTTTAATATAGCAGCATGTCTTACCATTCCTCTGTCTCTGCACATACATATATTGGCAAAAATTTTTTGATAGGAATGAGATCATTCTATAAAACTGTTTTGTACCTTGATTTTTCTAACAGAATATGCATTTTAGATGTATTTCAATGTCAGTATTATAAATCTACCTCATTTCTTTTTTAGTAACTCCATATTCCTCCATGTGTGTATACTATGATTTATTTAATCAATCCTGTACTGAGAGAAATTTACTTCTTTTTACTTCATAACTAAAGCTTATAGTAGCAAAGTTAGGTGAACTAACATATTCTCTATAACTAGGAGAGGCAGAAAAGATAAAATTTTGCCCTCAGGGCATCTACAAACACTGCTCCAAAAAAGCATTCCCAGGTTAACTGGTACATAAGTTGATTATACATACACTCTTATGTTGTATGTTGACTTATACATACAGTTTATTGTTCTCCAAGAACACTTCATCTTGTATATTGTCACCCTGTATATTTAAAATTATATGCAGAGCACATCATGAGAAACACTGGGCTGGATGAGGCACAAGCTGGAATCAAGATTGCTGGGAGAAATATCAATAACCTCAGAAATGCAGATGACACCAACCTTATGGCAGAAAGAGAAGAAGAACTAAAGAAGTCACTTGATGAAAGTGAAAGAAGAGAGTGAAAAAGTTGGCTTAAAGCTCAACATTCAGAAAACTAATCATAGCATCTGGTCCCATCACTTAATAGCAAATAGATGGGGAAACAGTGTCACACTCTATTTTTTGGGGCTCCAAAATCACTGCAGATGGTGACTGCAGCCATGAAATTAAAAGACGCTTATTCCTTGGAAGGAAAGTTATGACCAACCTAGACAGCATATTCAAAAGCAAAGACATTACTTTGCCAACAAAGGTCCGTCTAGTCAAGGCTATGGTTTTTCTAGTAGTCATGTATGGGTGTGAGAGTTGGACTATGAAGAAAGCTGAGTGCCAAAGAATTGATGCTTTTGAACTGTGGTGTTGGAGAAGACTCTTGAGAGTCCCTTGGACTGCAAGGAGATCCAATCAGTCCATCCTAAAGGAGATCAGTCCTGAGTGTTCATTGGAAGGACTGATGCTGATGCTGAAACTCCAATACTTTGTCCACCTGATGCAAAGATTCTTTGGAAAAGACCCTGATGGTGGGAAAGATTGAAGGCAGGAGGAGAAGGGGATGACAGAGGATGAGATGGTTGGATGGCATCACCGACTCAATGGACATGAGTTTGAGTAAGCTCCGGGAGCTGGTGATGGACAGGGAAGCCTGGAGTGCTGCAGTCCATGGGGTTGCAAAGAGTCAGACACGACTGAGTGACTGAACTGAACTGAAGAACACTTCTGATAATTGAAGGGGGAGATATTAATGCATACTCTGGGCTAATCATGAAGCCATCCTGTAGGGTGGAGCTAGGGTTTATACCGGCTGTGAGAAAAGAAGTTGGTGGAGTCACTGTGGGCAAGCATGGTGAAGGGGACTTCTGTGTAGAGGGCTGGTTGGCAAGCCTGTCGGATTCTAAATGGGGTAAGGAGAGCATTCCATCATAAGAGTGGTCCTTGGAGTGTCAGAAACTAGCAGAGGAGAGTATCCACACAAGAGTTTTGGCCAATTGTGGCATTTTGGAGACCAGGTGATATGAAGAGAATATGTGTGCATTGAGGGCATGTTGGGGGCATAGTACAGGATTTTGATGTTCAACAGGCCTGATAAAGGCATCTATGTATGTGTGGTAGGGGCTAGCTAGGAATGGGGAATCAGACGAGCCTGGGAAGGGTGAGGAGAGTGTTTACATGGAGTGGTGTCCTATAAGAGGTGTCAGAGCCTAAGCAGAGAAAGAAGATATCAATGCAGGGGAGAAATTGACAATGGAGTTGGAAAACTGATTGGGAAATTGATGAAATAAATATGTAACAATAATGGAAGTCAGATTTTTTACTGCGGAAAAAGGAAATTACAAATATGGAAAGGGGGAAAACTAGGATCAACCTTGTGGTGTTGGATTCGGATTAGAAATTTCAGTGAAAATGCATGGTTTTCAATATGTAGAGATAAATATAGAAATAAATTTAGGTGCATATATATACCTACATATATGCCTACTGAGAGTTCCTGAGGTCAGCAATACCCCAACAGTACTGAGCACACCTAACATCCAGAACTTGGCCTCTAAAAATTATTTTCTACTTACAGGAATCAGTCCCATGGAGAAATAGCAGATTCTAAGCTGGGCACGTAAGTACAAAATGTGTTTAGAACGTTTTTTGGATGTCAAAAACTAAGGAAATCTTCAAAGAATAAAGGGGGCCTATCAAAAGGCCATAACAGCCAGCTTGAAGGGGCTCCCACTGGCCAAATCTAGGAAAAAACAGGCATCAAAGTAAATTATAGTGACAGATTATAACATTTGATGAAGAATGGATTATTTACATACTCTCATTGCAGTTCCTCACAAAATACATACTAAAGAAAGCAGAAAAGGGTAACTTTTCAGTGCAAAAATCTCATTCACCACCTTAATTGAGTGATTAACATAGAACATATTAGTAATGGGACAAATGTACATCATGTGCCTCTTGACAGGATGCAGTAATAACACAGCATCATCTCTGTGATAGTCTCACAAAAGATGCATGTTCTGAATCTAATCTTGAAACATTATGATTAACATCAAGCTCAAATTGAGAGATATTCTACAAAATAACTGGCCTATAATCTTCACAAATTCCAGGGTAATGAGCATCAGTGAAAGGCTGATCCACTGAGAAAACTAAAAGAGAAACAATTTAAATGCAAGGTGGGAGTTCCCTGGCCATTCAGTGGTTAAAACTTCATGCTTGCAATGCAGGGGGCACTGGTTTGATCTTTGGCCAGGGAACTAAGATCCCACAAGCTGCAACATGGCCAAAGATTTTTTTTTTTTAATGCAATGCATGATTTGAACTGGATAATTTTATAATAAAGGACACATTGGGAATATTTGGCAAACTTGAGTGCAATCGAAGAATTAGAAGGCAATAATGTATCAATGTTAATTTCTTGATTTCATAATTGCAGTTATGTAAAAGAATGTCCTAGTTTACAGAAAATAAACACTGACATATTAGGGGACAAGATAATTGTGCTTCTTAAAATTGGTATGTATCTTAGGTTTGAAGAAATTCAGTCAATGACAAGTTTTATTATCCTTGAAACAACATCACTTAAATAGTTGGGTGTTCCGTCCATACAGACAATAATCTAAAATATTCCGAGACCCCTAGGACTGGTTCTTTGTAATGGCAGAATTCATTTTAAGAAAATAAATCCTCTGAGAGATAGTCTTTACCTAGAAGGCCTAAAGCAGAGCCCAACATGTCTGCTTTAGGAATATACTTGGATTACTGTTTTACAAAGGAAAAAATGAAGATACATTCCAGGTACATGCAAGTAACACTTGCCATTAATTCACTGATAAGATCTCATTGGGTGATAATCTGAGAAGTCAAAATGTTGGCCTCAGGAGTCCAGGGGAACCTGTCTGAATGATGAATGTACAACCAAATTTTAGAGTGTTAAAAGGAGACAGTGGTTGGGTAAAGCATCTGTCACCCTGCCGAAGAAGAGAGGCCATGTAATCATAGTGCTAAAAGCAACACCGGGCCACTTTCAGGGCCGCCACTCTACAGAGTGACACTAAAACCATCTCTGGAGGTGCCCACTTACAGAGTGATCACAGGACACGTTTGGTTGGTGGTTTCTCTTTCAAGATGATTTTCAAGAATTAGCATATTTGAAAATGGAAAATAGTATATGACATTTCCAAAGGCCCAACTTGAAACCAGATAATTTGAACATGGGTTGTACCAGAGACACTTCACAAAGGGATTGCCACAGGTTAGCACTTTCTGCACTGGCCTAGCATTAGCCATTTGTAAACAAGCCCTCTGTGTGTTCCTAGTGTTGGACATTTCATACACAGGCCCTCTTGGACTACCTCACCTGCAGATAGCCTGGTGATGACCGTTTTCAAGAGACACCAGAATTTTGATGGGAGGAGAGTTTGGGAAAGAATGAATATACATATATGTATGTATGTATGTCTGAGTCCCTTTGCTTGAAACTATCACAACATCGGAGAAGGCAATGGCACCCCACTCCAGTCCTCTTGCCTGGAAAATCCCATGGATGGAGGAGCCTGGTGGGCTGCAGTCCATAGGGTCGCAAAGAGTTGGACACGACTGAGCAACTTCACTTTCACTTTTCACTTTCGTGCATTGGAGAAGGAAATGGCAACCCACTCCAGTGTTCTTGCCTGGAGAATCCCATGGATGGAGGAGCCTGGTAGGCTGCAGTCCATGGGGTCGTGAAGAGTCGGACACAACTGAGCAACTTCACTTTCACTTTTCACTTTCATGCATTGGAGAAGGAAATGGCAACCCACTCCAGTGTTCTTGCCTGGAGAATTCCAGGGACGGGGGAGCCTGATGGGCTGCCGTCTATGGGGTTGCACAGAGTCGGACACGACATCATTAATGGGCTATACTCCAATATAAAATAAAAAGTTTTTTTTCTAAAAGAGACACCAGAATTTTAAAAATGGACCAAGCCAAGATATTTCTTAAATGAGCTATCCTAATCAAGCTTTCTTCCTCCATCTTTCTACTGCTCTACATTCATCCTCAAACATATACTTGGACAATCTGTTTAAAACTGGGATGATGTATGTCATTTTATACCTGTGTCTACTGCAATGCAATTGTAGATGGATCAGCCTTAGTCATTTCTCAAACTGGTTCACCAACTCCAGACTTTTTGCTTATCTGTATGGCAAATAACAGATTGCCTTGATGATTATCTATCAGCAATTTTTTGCAAGTAGTATCCAATTGCACCAGCAGTGTGAGAGACCTGGGTTCGATTCCTGGGTTGGGAAGATCAGTGAGAGGAGGGCATGGCAATCCACTCCAGTATTCTTGCCTGGAGAATCCCCATGGACAGAGGAGCAGGGAGAGCTGCAATCCATGGGGTAACATAGAGTTGGACATGACTGAGCTACAAAACACAGCACAGTATCCAATTGCAAATGATTTTATTGATTCTTAGAATATATAAGGAATGTTATGCTAAGTTACCTCTTTGCGAAATAGAAGGTTACATTCATTTAAAACGTTAATTTTCTTCATTTCAGCCTTTTTCACTTCCTCCATGATGCCTATCAAAAAATTTAGCACAGAGAAACACTTAATTTATCATTTGATTATTCTTTCTTATCAGCTGAGATGATATTTTGGTCATCATATGAATAAAATAGGCTCTTAAATGAGGAGAATACTGTTTTAAAAAACTAGATCCTAACTTGCCTAGTTTTTGGAAATTTGGAAAGAGCGATTCATTCTATCTGAAATTTTTACAGAAAATTTGACTTTCAAAAATGCAGTGTTATTATACAAGTAAATCTAGGTGGCATTTTATGTGGAACGTCTATATTTTCATACAAATGTGTTTCCTCTCTCATAGTCACTGGCGTCATCTTTTTTCTCTTCTTCAGTGAAGTCTCCATAATTTGTATTTTCCTTTGTGATTTGGTTCCCTGCAGGAATTTGATATGTAAGTGAAGAATCTATACAGACAGCAAGTTAGAGATTATATAAGTGAAAAATACACTGTATTTAAATAACTATTGGCCAGAGAGTAGACCTTTCCAGTGCTATAGTTACCCACACCCACCCTATCTCTTTACAGATATGCAGATGACACCACCCTTATGGCAGAAAGTGAAGAGGAACTAAAAAGCCTCTTGATGAAAGTGAAAGTGGAGAGTGAAAAAGTTGGCTTAAAGCTCAACATTCAGAAAACGAAGATCATGGCATCCGGTCCCATCACTTCATGGGAAATAGATGGGGAAACAGTGGAAACAGTGTCAGACTTTATTTTTGGGGGCTCCAAAATCACTGCAGATGGTGATTGCAGCCATGAAATTAAAAGATGCTTACTCCTTGGAAGGAAAGTTATGACCAACCTAGAGTGCATATTAAAAAGCAGAGACATTACTTGGCCAGCAAAGGTCCATCTAGTCAAGGCTATGGTCTTTCCAGTGGTCATGTATGGATGTGAGAGTTGAATTGTGAAGAAAGCTGAGTGCCAAAGAATTGATGCTTTTGAACTGTGGTGTTGGAGAAAACTCTTGAGAGTCCCTTGGACTGCAAGGAGATCCAATCAGTCAGTCCTGGGTGTTCATTGGAAGGACTGATGCTGAGGCTGAAACTCCAATACTTTGGCCACCTCATGCAAAGAGTTGACTCATTGGAAAAGACCATGATGCTGGGAGGGATTGGGGGCGGGAGGAGAAGGGGACGACAGAGGATGAGATGGCTGGATGGCATCACCAACTTGATGCACATGAGTTTGGGTAAACTCTGGGAGTTGGTGATGGACAGGGAGGCCTGGCATGCTGCGATTCATGGAGTTGCAAAGAGTCAGACACAACTGAGCCACTGAACTGAACTGAACAGTTTTTTGGTAGAGTCTTTAGGGTTTTCTATATAAAGTATCATGTCATC
Organism: Bubalus bubalis; assembly: GCF_019923935.1. NCBI lineage: Eukaryota > Metazoa > Chordata > Mammalia > Artiodactyla > Bovidae > Bubalus > Bubalus bubalis. The sequence continues at coordinate 2,561,735 of NC_059175.1, read as the reverse complement.
TGCAAATAAAGACGGTTTTACTTCTTCCTTTCCAATTTGGATGTCTTTTATTTCTTTTCTTGCCTAATTGTCTGACTAGGACTTCTAATACTATGTTGAATAAAAGTGATGAGAATGGACATTTTTTTTATTCCTGACCTTATGGGAAAAGCTTTCAACTTTGCACCATTAAGTATAATGTTACCTGTGGGTTTGTCATCTATAACCTTTATTATGTGGATGTACATTCCTTCTATATCTAGTATGTAATTTTTCTCTATCACCATATTCAAGCTTCTAAGTTATATTGATGAGATAATACACATGAAGTAGTTTTGTAGATCTTCTAACACCTTAAACATATAAAGTGTAATATTATTGTATTGCCTGACATGATTATAATGGAAATGTTTTAATATTTCAAACCTGCACTTTAAAATGCAATCTGGAGGACAGAATTCATTAACATGGTCAACAGATATATTGACTGTGTGAGCTGTACAAATAATTCACATGCCTGCATTGACACAAACCTATTATCTCCAGAAAGGAACATTTTGTCTACCTTTTTCTTTCACTCCAGATGTGCTATTGGATGGACTGACACTGCACAAGCAAAAGTGACATCATTTCAAGTGAAGTTCTATGTATTTTAAGGAGCAAAGAAATAATAGGACCTACAAGAAAAAAATAATTAAGTTAAAAATGGCTCTGGTGTCTAAAGAAATATTTTTATAAATAATTTGTGCATGTGTAAATTCAATTGGCACAAATAATTGCTTTTAAAATTCATATAAGTAGTCAGATTTTCAGCCAGAATTGCTACAACATGTGGTGTACTTATGGTCAATTAATCCATGACAAGGTGGCAAGAATATACAATGGAGAAAAGACAGTCTCTTCAAATAAATGGTGCTGGGAAAACTGGATAGCTACATGTAAAAAAATGAAATTAGAACATTCTCTAACACCATATATAAAAATAAACTCAAAATGGATTAAAGACCTAAATGTACATTGGATACTCTAAAATCCCTAGAGGAAATCATAAGCAGAACAGCGTTTGACATAAATCACAGCAATTTTTTTTTAGATCTGTCTCTGAGAGTAATGGAAATAAAACCAAAAATTCGCAATGGGGACTAATTAAACTTAGAGGTTTTGCATGGCAAAATAAACAAAACAAAAAGACAACCTATGGAATGGGAAAAAATATTTGCAAATGATGTGACTGACAAGGGCTTAGTTTCCAAAATATACAAACAGCTCATACAGCTCAATGTCAAAAAGACAAACAACCCAATCAAAGATGGGCAGTGGATCTAAATAGACATTTCTCCACAAAAGACATGCAGATGCAACCATTTGCAGCAACATGGATGAACCGAGGGGCTTCCCAGGTCATGCGAGTGGTAAAGAACCTACCTGCCAGTGCAGGAGGCATAAGAGACTTGAGTTCGATCCCTGGGTCAGGAAGATCCCCTGGCAAAGAGCATGGCAACCCACTCTAGTATTCTTGCCTGGAGAATCCCCATGGACAGAGGAGCCTGGCTAACTGCAGTCCATGGGGTCGCAAAGAGTCAGACACAACTGAGCAACTAAGCACAGCACAGAATAAGAAAGCCTATAGAGATAGAAAGGAGATTGCTAATGCTAAGTCACTTCAGTCGTGTCCAACTCTGTGCGACCCCATAGACAGCAGCCCACCAGGCTCCCCTGTCCCTGGGATTCTCCAGGCAAGAACACTGGAGTGGGTTGCCATTTCCTTCTCCAATGCATGAAAGTGAAAAGTGAAAGTGAAATCGCTCAGTCGTGTCTTGACTCTTAGCCACCCCATGGACTGAAGCCTACCAGGCTCCTCCATCCATGGGACTCTCCAGGCAAGAGCACCAGAGTGGGGTGCCATTGCCTTCTCCTAGAAAGGAGATTAGCAATTATCTATGTCTGGACAGGATGGCTAGAGGGATGACTAAGAGGAGTGGGGTTTCTTTATTGGGGTAATGAAAATAAAAAACTGTGGTGAATGAAATTTTGGTTCTGGATGCATAGCTCTGTGAATATCCTAAAAACCATTACATTGTACACTTTAGATGGGTGAATTTTATGGTATGGGAATTATATCTCAATTAAAACTATTTTAAGAAAAGGAACATATCAAAAAATACAAAAGATGTTTTTTATAATATAAGGGATAAAAATAATCATTACTGCAGGATCTCATTTTCAGTTTGTGGTTGGGAGAAGAAAATATATATATATTTGAACACTTACATACCAAGCTTTGTATAATTCTCATTTAACACAACCTATTGGCAAAATAGGTATTTTTTCAGTCTATACATAACTTCAAGGATGTTAATCATCTTGCCAAGGTCAGTCACATAGTTAAGTGGTAGAGCCCAGAGTTAAATAAGCTTTGTCTGCAAAGTACATATTTTTGCCATTGTACTGTTTTCCCCCGACCCCATAACTAGCTTTATAATTTTATTTCAATAATGGAGCAAAATCTAAAAAGACTCTTTATTCATAAATGAAATACAGTAACTAAGATTATAATAAATTCTATTGTGGTTGTTATTTTTATTTTTTAAAAATCACATTAAAGTATCCTAAACTTCTATGAGTTGCCTCAGAGGACATTTTTATCCATTTAGAGAATAAAATTAAAAATATATGCACATGTTTAATTAATATTTGTATTACTAAATTATGTATACTAAGAATTCTCTCTGAAGCATAATTAAATATCATTGTTGTGTGAGTGATACAACATCTTGGAAACTGACTTACAGCCCAGAATACAAAACTTGAGTCATCTTTAATCCAGTTATGTGAATTTTCTTATCCTTTGAACTATTTGTTGCAATCTATGTATCACTTGATACAAGCCAACATTGTATGGTTATTTAATGGCTGATATGATTCTATTAAGGCAGATAGCTTTTATAAATTTTATTTTCTATAGTTTCTATCTCTTAATATGAAGTATTTTTTCATTAGCAGTAATCTCAAGGAAACAGAATGGTCTATCAGTCAATTTAACATTAAAGTAGATTTTCTTTTTTGTTCTGAGAAAGCAGGAATGTTGATGCCAAGAGCACTAAATGAAAAAAACAGAAATCACATAAGTTCCCCTTTACACAGGCCAAACTACTCTATGTGGCCCTCGGAAGTATTAGCTTGTGAACATCCAATCAAAAATAAATGGGATAAGAAATAAAACAAAAAGTGAACTTGTGTTAAATTGTTGCTTCTCAACATTAGGGAGTACGTTTTATATCAAGAAATTCATGAAGAATAGATGATTTAACTTAGCTCTCCTAAGCACCAAAATTTCTGTCCTAGCTTGTGCTGAAAGCTTCCAATATTCGGTAATTTTTTTTTTCTTTTTTCTCTTTTGGGAGTATTTTATGACTGATTACAATAGTAACCTTTTCTTGGACTTAAAATGAATCAAACCTATCTAGATTTAATCCTGAATTGTCCACAAATCACTTATTCTATTATTGGCTAAAGGAAACTGATATGACTTCATTCTTCCAGCTAATGCTGCGTGTTAATCTGCGAAGTTGGCCCTTTAGTTTTCCTGTATGTTACAAAGCTTAATCTACTAACAATAACCTGTGCTAATACCATACATGATAAATGTACCTGTCTTGTCTGCAAAAGGTCTCACAGGCTTTCCGTTGCTTAAGCATGATCAAAGTCTGGTATCATATTATCTGCCAAAACCCCAAAGAAAAGTGTATCCAGTAGAGTGTGTGTGTGTGTGTGTGTGTTAATCACTCAGTCATATCCAACTCTTTGGGACCTCATGGACTGTAGCCCGCCAGGCTCTTATTGTCCATGAGATTCTCCAGGCAAGAATACGGGAGTGGGTTGCCATTTCCTTCTCCAGGGGAATCTTCCTGACCCAGGGATCAAACCCAGTTCTCTTGCATTGGCAGTCAGATTCTTTATTATCTGAGCCACCAGGGAAACCTGTTAAAACATATTCACTTCAGTTCAGTTGCTCAGTCGTGTCTGACTCTTCGACCCCATGAATTGCAGTATGCCAGGCCTCCCTGTCCATCACCAACTCCCGGAGTTCACCCAAACTCATGTGCATTGAGTCAGTGATGCCATCCAGCCATCTCATCCTCTGTCGTCCCCTTCTCCTCCTGCCCCCAATCCCTCCCATCATCAGAGTCTTTTCCAATGAGTCAACTCTTCGCATGAGGTGGTTAAACCATATTAGGTTTGTATTATTTAGCTCAAGAACACTAAAGAGTTAAGTAAAATGCAGCTTTGAAAGTATTTTAAATGAGTTAAGCTTGTTTGTAGTTAAGTGTATATGTGTGTAAATATTTTAAAATAAGTGCAAATGATTTCTTATGACTGTAGAAAAATCATAATTATGTTGGCAAATTGGTCATTTTGCAAAGTGTGTGAAGTCAGACCATTCCAGGAAGGTATTGACATAAATTAACAGAGTAATGGTTAACTCTATTTTTGTAAATGTGGTGAATTTTTAAAGGCTTGTCACAAAATTCTGAAAGAATCCTCCTTGTTGAATGAATTTTCTTATACTTTAACTTCAAATGGTGCTCTTATTCATGTAAAATTAAAATGGGGAGGGACTAACCAATCAAGAATGGTAAGATTTTATTTGCACAAACCACTGACATTACCAGTCTTTTTAGACTCATCTTCTCAGCCTCAGGAACTCACAGATTACACTGAAAAATTGTGAGTCAATGATTAGAAATTTTGTAGAAGATTTCTGAAAACTAGCTTTGATGATCTGAAAAATGATACTAGAAGAGCTAGTAAAAATATATTTTTAAGTGGACTCTGGAAAACTAGTTTTAAGAATACCCATTAATAAATATGATAATGATACCAGGATCAGAGTTGCTGTGGTTCTAGGACTCTGAAGAAAAGAACTATTGTCTCTGATTTACAATAGAATATTTTCACAATAATTTATTAAAGCTAATTGGAGATATTATTTTGAACATGTGGATCTGAGGCAAAAATATTCTCTTTGCTAGCTATGTATTTCTCAGGAGTTCTGAGTTTCAGTGCATTTGGTGCTCTGCAAACTGCACTGTATCTGTAGTTCTTATACTCTGTTAGAATGGGCTGATATTATTATAGTGGGGACATTGCTTTTGAAGTTTTATCTCATTCTAGAAATCTTCTCCTCAAGATCTCAAGGTTTTATTTGTTAGAAACAAATGTTAAGGAAAACTGTACCTATGGACTTTTGAAAACTAGGTGGAATGACCATACTCTGAAATGCAAATATTTGTACTATGAGCATACAATAACACACTGGATTCTAGGTGCTGAACTTTCCCTATTTTATTAATAGTTATTTCTAGAACTATATTTTGAAGTGCTTGGTGAGCAATTTAGAGCTCTGGAGAACATATATTATGACATTTGAAAATCTATAAGAATGGCTCATTTTCGAAGAATCTGCAAGAATAGCTCATATCTGAAGAATGAATTATATTAATATGAGCTGCAAAACTATCTCTGTGAAAGTTGTTGTTGTAATTGCTTTATTTTTCTTTATCTTTTCCTATGAACATAGTAGTTTTAGGTTTACACTTGCTTCTTTATCCTATCAAGGAAAATGCAGCCTCAGAGAAATTCGTTTTGTCTTGTTATGGCTCTTAAGAGCACTGAAGTAAATGCAAATGATTTCCCATTGACATAGGAAGTCTTTTCTACTACTTATCAAGTAACATAGATTTACAGTCTAAATACATGTGGTTCTTTCAAATGACATGTTTTGACTTTCACACCAAAATGAAATTTTATCTGACGGAATATATGTCATGTCCATACTTTTAAAAAGTGTTGAATCCAGAACAGATATGATTTGTATTTATCAAGGCATTTACCTTTTTGCATCTTATTATTTTTAATTCTAGCTGTTGCTGCTGCTAAGTCACTTCAGTCGTGTCCAGCTCTGTGCAACCCCATAGACGGCAGCCCACCAGGCTCCCCCATCCCTGGGGTTCTCCAGGCAAGAACACTGGAGTGGGTTGCCATTTCCTTCTCCAATGCATCAAAGTGAAAAGTGAAAGTGAAGTCGCTCAGTTGTGTCTGACTCTTAGTGACCCCATGGACTGCAGCCTACCAGGCTCCTCCATCCATGGGCTTTTCCACGCAAGAGTGCTGCAGTGGGTTGCCATTGCCTTCTCCATTAATTCTATCCAGGTATCACCAAATTAAAATTTAGTTGATTTTGCATAACTGTAGAAGAAATAAAATTCTGTTATTATTATTATGAAATGTATTAATATAAAGAGAAGTATTTGCTATTACTTGGTGAAGTCACATAATTGAACTCTATTATAGTTAATTTTTTGACTCTTGTATAATTTTACCTATGGAGCACCACTAAATGAAGCACTGGACAACTAACTCCACGTACCCGAGATTTTTAGATCTGCTGGAAGTCAAACTACCCCAAAATTAGGTCAGATTATGACCACAAATAGATATAGGCTCTTACATCATTTCAATACATATAGTCAATGTTAGAAACAGAAAAACACGTGCAGATCCTATATTATCTATTGTTTGAAAATACTACTGAATGGTGTGTGTGCCTGCTAAGTTGCTTTCAGTTCAGTTCAGTTCAGTTCAGTCGCTCAGTCAAGACTCTTTGTGACCCCATGAATCGCAGCATGCCAGGCCTCCCTGTCCATCACCACTCCCGGAGTTCACTCAGACTCACGGCCATCCAGTCAGTGATGCCATCCAGCCATCTCATCCTTTGTCGTCCCCTTCTCCTCCTGCCCCCAATCCCTCCCAGCATCAGAGTCTTTTCCAATGAGTCAACTCTTCGCATGAGGTGGCCAAAGTACTGGAGTTTCAGCTTTAGCATCATTCCTTCCAAAGAAATCCCAGGGCTGATCTCCTTCAGAATGGACTGGTTGGATCTCCTTGCAGTCCAAGGGACTCTCAAGAATCTTCTCCAACACCACAGTTCAAAAGCATCAATTCTTCGGTGCTTAGCCTTCTTCACAGTCCAACTCTCACATCCATACATGACCACAGGAAAAACCATAGACTTGACTAGACGGAACTTTGTTGGCAAAGTAAGGTCTCTGCTTTTGAATATGCTATCTAGGTTGGTCATAACTTTCCTTCCAAGTCTAACTCTGCGACTCCATGGACTGTAGCCCTCCAGGCTCCTCTGTCCATGGGATTCTCCAGACAGGAATACTGGAATGGGTTGCCATGCCCTCCTCCAGGGGATCTTCCCGACTCAGATACTGAACCTGTGTCTTCTGAGACTCCTGCATTGCAGGTGAATACTTTACTGCTGAGCCCCACTGGGGCTCAGCAACCAGTGGGGGGAAGCCCCACTGATTGGCATGGGGGTCCTATATTACCTGATTCGTGAATTCCTTTGTGTTTTGTGCTAGTATTGGTGTTCTGCTGAGAGTTTTTCTCCTTGATCTGGCAGACATTCTCATAGGTCCTTCCTTTTGGCCCGCCAGTGCTTTCCTGGGTCACATAGATGCACTGTGGCTTGGGGATTTCTCCATCTACCAGCACCTCTTCATCCAAGCCATATACCCGGTAGTGTCTACACTGACCTTAGAGGTTATTATTTCTGTCCAAGTCACAGAGCTGACCTTCCATAGTCTCACTTTCTAAGCAACAGCCACATCGATCTAACACAGTCCCAAACAAGCAGATTGCAAGCTGGGAGCACAGTTCTAAATCATATTTTCCTTAGTCACCATTTACCCTGAATAATCTCAGCCAGCTCTTGTAATGCAAAGTGGGGAGGCTTTGCAAAACATGTAGTCAGGCTGCAGAGACCACTGTGCTTACTGGAGGCCTCATTCCAAGCAGCGAACAGGAGTCTTGAATGTTTAGCTTTAAGTCAAGAGGGGGTAAAGTCTCCATTTCTTCTTTTTCCTCTTTCCCCTCAAAAAAAAAAAAAAAATCACAAATTTGCCACCAATAATTTCAAGCCAATATTAACATCAGATTCCAAGTCTAGAGAAGATAAATAGGATATTTAAACATCCACAAATGCTCTTCTGGGATGCAATTTTTAAAAGGATGGCTTTTGGGTTTAAGACAAACTACACTCTTGGCAATGGAAGTATAGTTTTGCTTCCTGTTGGTTCTGGGAGCCAAATCCTGAGACCATTATTATATGAGAATAGAATTGTTTTATACCACTTAATAGTGAAGCCCAAGAAGTATTAATGAAGAAAAATTATGTAAAGTATAAAGTTGATTATCATATGTGATTTTTTAAAAAAGCTTAGGGACTTTTAAGAGTGCTTCAGAGTGATGAGTAATGCAGGCAAGAGAAAAGCATCTGATAGTGAAAGATGAGAAACAAATAGCGAATAGAAAACACTACTTGTAGGAAACAGACAATTTAGGGAATAGAAGAAAACATAAAAAAAAGAAACTATATCTTTAGAGAGAGAAAAAAAAAATGTTCATCTCTGGAATAAGCACAAAACGCCATGGTAAACATTCAGAGGAGAAGGAATAGACCTTGGAAATGAAAAACAAAATACCAAAAATAAAAAGCTCACTAGTTTGAAAGAAAAATTGAAGAAATCATCCAAAATAAAAAATAAAAAGGCAAAAAAAAAATAGGCAGGAAGAGATGAGATAGAGGGTCTTAATTCTTGAGTTCCAATATCTAATTAGTAAAAGTTAAAGAAATAGATGCTGTTAAAGTGCTGCACTCAATATGCCCCCAAATTTGGAAAACTCAGCAATAGCCACAGGGGAACACATGTATCCCTGTGGTGGATTCATTATGATATTTGGCATAACTAATACAATTTTGTAAAATTTTAAAAATAAAATAAAATTAAAAAAATAAAAATAAAAATACCAGTTAAAAAAAATAAAGAAATAGATGCTGTTAAAGTGCTGCACTCAATATGCCCGCAAATTTGGAAAACTCAGCAATAGCCACAGGGGAACACATGTATACCTGTGGTGGATTCATTATATTTGGCATAACGAATACAATTTTGTAAAATTTTAAAAATAAAATAAAATTAAAAAAATAAAAATAAAAATACCAGTTTAAAAAAAAAAGAAATAGATGCTGTTAAAGTGCTGCACTCAATATGCCCGCAAATTTGGAAAACTCAGCAATAGCCACAGGACTGGAAAAGAGCAGTTTTCATTCCAGTGCCAAAGAAAGGCAATGCCAAAGAATGTTCAAGCTACTGCACAATTGTACTCATCTCACACACTAGCAAAGTAATGCTCAAAATTCTCCAAGCGAGGCTTCAGCAGTATGTGAACTAAGAACTTACAGATGTTCAAGCTGGATTTAGAAAAGGCAGAGGAACCAGAGGTCAAATAGCCAATATCCATTGGACCATAGAAAAGTCAAGAGAGCTCCATAAAAACATCTACTTCTGCTTTATTGACTATGCCAAAGCCTCTGACTGTGTGGATCACAACAAACTGTGGGAAATTCTTAAAGAGATTGAATACCAGACCACCTTACCTGAATCCTGAGAAATCTGTATGCAGGTAAAGAAGCAACAGTTAGAACCAGAACTGGAAAAACGGACTGGTTCCAAATTGGGACAGGGTACGTCAAGGACGTATATTGTCACCCTGCTTATTTATATGCAGAGTACATCATGAGAAATGCTGGGCTGGATGAAGCACAAGCTGGAATCAAGATTGCTGGGAGAAATATAAATAACCTCAGATATGCAGATGACACCACTCTTATGGCAGAAAGCAAAGAGGAACTAGAGAACCTCTTGATGAAGTGAAAGAGGAGAGTGAAAAAGCTGGCTTAAAACTCAACATTCAGAAAACTAAGATCATGGCATCTGGTCCCATCCCTTCATGGCAAATAGATGGGGAAGCAATGGAAACAGTGAGAAACTTTATTTTTGGGGGCTCCAAAATTACTGCAGATGGTGACTGCAGCCATGAAATTAAGACACTTGCTCCCTAGAAGAAAAGCTATGACCAACCTAGACAGCATGTTGAAAAGTAGAGACATTACTAGGCTGACAAAGGTCCATCTAGTCAAAGCTATAGTTTTTCCAGTAGTCATGTATGGACATAAGAGTTGGACTATAAAGAAAGCTGAATGCTGAAAAATTTATGCTTTTGAACTGTGGTATTGGAGAAGACTCTTGAGAGTCCCTTGGACTGCAAGGAGATCCACCAGTCAATCCTGCTGAAGCCAAAGCTCCAATACTTTGGCCGCCTGATGTAAGAACTGACTCACTGGAAAAGACCCTGATGCTTTTGAAGGCATTCAAGGGAAACACTGAAGGCAGCAGGAGAAGGGGATGACAGAGGATGAGATGGTTGGCTGGCATCACCGACTCAATGGACATGGGTTTGAACAAACTCTGGGAGTTGGTGATGACAGTGAAGCCTGGTGTGCTGCAGTCCATGTGGTTGCAAAGCAGCGAATGTGACTGAGTGACTGAAGTGAAGTGAAAGAGAAACAGAGAAATTATCACAGGGAAGGAAATTACCAAAGAAATCATACAGGAAAACTTTTCAGAACTGAATGCCATGTGTCTCTAGGTTGAATAGTCTATTAAGACCCCAACACAAATGAGGTCAGCTTCAAGAGTGATCAGTGTGGTTTGGGGCAGTTTTAGGCTCCAGGGTGACTGTTGGAAAAAAAACCAAAACAAAGCATGCACACCCAGAAAAATGATAAATCACTTAATGCATTTGATCATACTGAAAGTTTTATGGTACTGGGCAGAGAGCTAAGGATTAATTAGTAACAGAAACATAAATTCTGAAGAAATGAAAGGGCAATGCAATTATTTAATTCCAGAGAAAGCTATTATACAAGAAAAGAAAAAATATCAAGATATAACATTATTTTTGTTCATCTTTGAATAATATTTATATGTCTAAATCAATGAAAATATTGACTATCAGTTCAGTCAACAATTCTTATATTTATATATTAGAAGGAAAGAAGAGGGGTGCTGTGGGGGAGGATATGGTGATTGAGAGTTAAACCTCATCTTTTATAGTGGCCATTATAATTCAAAAATTTAAAAATAAAGAAAAAGCAATTAAGCATATTTTAAAAGGTAATATGGTAGACAGTATGGGACTTCCCGGGTGGTCCAGTGGTTATGAGTCTGCCTTCCAATGCAGGGCACGTGGGTTCAAACCCTGGTCAGGGATCTAAGACCCCACATGCCATGGGGCAGCTAAAGAAAGCCTGTGCGCCATGAAGAAGACCCAGTGCAGCCAAAATAACCAGTAATAATAATAAAGAAAATACAATAGGAGGTAGAGAGCAGAAAAACCACTCAGAAGTTGTTTGCTCTAGGGAATGAGAATTAAAGGTGGGAAGTGACGGGGCAAGGAATCGTTGCTATTTGTTTCAAATCCTGTAGAACTTTTTAATATTCCGTGCACATATTTCTTGGCTAAACATAAATTTTAAATTAAAAGTAGTAATAACAGAACACAGTCAGATAATTGCTTATGGCTTGGTTTAAATCTTGACTCTGCCTATTACCACCTCATGACCTTGGGCAAGGATATTCACCAACTTGAACTTAAAATTTTCTTAAAATTGGAAAACATTTTGCAGAGTTGTGATGAAGATGTAATAAGATACCTCTGTAAAAGCTTCTAGGGGATACAGAAGCACTTAATAAATAGCAGCTTTTCTTTTTTCATTAGTTCGTGGCAATCAATAATTATAGTAAAAGTAAGTCTTCTTAGAATAATTAACCTACTCTGGCACAGTAACCTTTGGCTGAATATCACTCTGGGCAGAATATTATATTGGCTTGCTTTAGACTCTTGCTAAGTGGCCTGGCTGTTGCCTGAGAAACAATCATTTAAACTAGACATATGGATTTCTGTCTAAGTATGATAGATGAGGCAAGATAACAGCTGGGAAGGGGGGAATCTCAAGGAAGGTGGGTGGGAAGGGAGTTGGGTTGGTTTTCCTCAAAGGGCTGGCATCGTTTTTCTCAGATTTGTCATCATGTCTTGTCTGATCACTTGAAATCTAGGTGTCAGATACCAGCTGCATGCTTTACAAAAGCAGAAGGTCTTATAGAAGAATCTGAAAGGTTTGGGAAATAAAGAGGAAAGGAGGAGAGAGTGTCTGATGACAGTCGCCATCCTTGCAAAGGACAGCTATCACAGGACGGGGGCTTTGAGGGGTCCTTAAACCAGGAGGTAGGATGAGAGGGGCAGCAGGAGGGGACACATATGAAGTATCCTTTGTGTTCCAAGTCTTGGCTAGCCAGTTTCCTTTGAAACCTCACAGCCTCAACCTTAACCCAAGTAACTAGCTCAAGATATGGCTATTTATACTCCCCTTCCCCACTTTGACAAATGAGCAAATTTAAGCAAAGAGGTTAAGTAATTTGCCTGACACTGAATATTTAGCAGGGTCATGAATTGTACCCAGGTGAATCTCACTTCAAAGTCCATCGACATTTTTCATTCTATCATTCTCTCTCTCTCCAGACATGAACCTATTTTTATGAAATAATTGCATGTAAGTCTTTTGTGTGGCATAAAGCATTATACAGATCCAATATACTTTAGATATTATTTAACATATGAAAGGCAAAACCAGAAAATCAGAGAAGTGGTTATACTCATGTAACAGTGTATTTTAGTTTGTGGAGCAGGTTGAAAAAAGAGATGGGAATATGAGGCCAAAATGGAAACAGAGATGAAAGGTGGTGAATTTCAGTTTTTCAAGATAAAAAGAATAATAACTATTTCTGAGTAGTAGAAATCGCTCAATTGAAACACTTACTTCTTGCATGAAAAATTATATAACATGAATTTTCTAGGTATACAATTAAAAAGGGATTTTTTGAGGCTGATCCACAAAAGAATTAGGTCCTTGCTACTTAAAGTGTGGCTTGGACAACTCACCTGCCTCACCTGGGAGTTTGTTACAAATGCAGGATCTAGGCCCCATCTGAGTCAGAGTGAACTTTTAACAAGATCCCTGAGTGATTTGTGTGCACATTTCAGTCTCAGAAGCATTGCTTTAGGCCAAAAGCCAAAGATTGTGGATGAAGAGAAAAGGGCATAAATTTGGGTGAGGAGTTTTCAGGGCTACATACTGTTTATGAGAAAAATGAATTTAAAGGAGTACCATGAGTATTTTTTATGACTAATCAGTATAAACAAATCACTCCAGATGCCACAAAAGTGATTAGACAGTGGCCGGAAAGTGGAAGTATGAAGGGAAGTTATAAATAAACCCCATTAGACAAACAAAATGTCTATGTATTAAAAGAGATCAGAACATTTAATTCAACCTACCATTTATCTGCTACATTTTAGTGAACTGAGAAGGACTTAAATGAAATCTTGAAAATTTAGCTTAAAAATTTCCCTCTAGTAATGTTATACATGTTATGAATAAAATAAAAGCAAAATTTCGTGGATTTCTTGCTTGTCAAAACAATTCAGTATTTCATAAAGAAGTTTTGTTTACTCCTACAGTGTGCTAAGGGGGAGGAAACAAGTATCTGGCACTTTGTGAAGAACCCAGCAGCAGAGCAGGAAACGGTGCCCTTAGATCCCCTGAGTTCCCACTAGGGGATGGGTCACACTTCCTGGCAGCTTGTCATCACCGTTTATAACTCTGCACTCTCAGCAGAGCATTATACTGGAAGAGACTGATGGAGACATGAGGCAGGAGGACGGAGATTCAAGGATTCGCAGTTATAGCTTAGAGTCTCTGATCTAAAGGAAATTACAACTCCTAAAGTGCTCAGGGAGTGAATTAAGCACTTACACTCTTTCAATCAATTCATTAACAGGCTTTTAGCACACACATACTTTGTGAACAGTTCTGTGCAGTATACCAAAGTGTAAGCAATAGGTTCTTCCAGAATATTTACATTTCCATGACAGAATTGGCAATGGGGGAATCGAGGAGGGGGGATTCACGTTTGGTTAGGAAGGGAACCATAATAATTCACTGGTGTATTTAGCACTTGACAGTAGACAAAACACATTGCGACTTAGTAGCAGGCAGTTTTCTCCTTTTTGGAGCTGTGCAGACACATTTGAAGAGGTTTAATGACCCACCCAAGGTCATCTCCACTGGTAAGCTGGCAGATCTGGAAATAAAATCCAGATCTTCCACTGCTTAATTCCATGAGAAAGAATAGCCCAGAGGGTGATGGTGATGATGGTGGTGGTAGTGTTGATGATGGTGGTGGTGGTGGTGATGGTGGTGATGATGGTGGTGATGATGGTGGTGATGGTGGTGGTGATGGTGATGGTGGTGGTGATGGTGGTGGTGGTGGTGGTGGTGATGGTGGTGGTGGTGGTGGTGGTGGTGGTGATGGTGGTGGTGGTGGTGGTGGTGGTGATGGTGGTGGTGGTGGTGGTGGTGGTGGTGATGGTGGTGGTGGTGGTGGTGGTGGTGGTGATGGTGGTGGTGGTGATGGAGGTGATGGTGGTGGTGGTGATGGTGGTGGTGGTGGTGGTGGTGGTGATGGTGGTGGTGGTGGTGGTGGTGGTGATGGTGGTGGTGGTGGTGGTGGTGGTGGTAGTGGTGATGGTGGTGGTGATGGTGGTGGTGGTGGTGGTGATGGTGGTGGTGGTGGTGGTGATGGTGGTGGTGGTGGTGGTGGTGGTAGTGGTGATGGTGATGGTGGTGGTGGTGGTGGTGATGGTGGTGGTGGTGGGTGGTGGTGGTAGTGGTGATGGTGGTGGTGATGGTGGTGGTGGTGGTGGTGGTGGTGATGGTGGTGGTGATGGTGTGGTGGTGGTGGTGGTGGTGATGATGGTGATGGTGGTGGTGATGGTGGTGGTGGTGGTGGTGATGGTGGTGGTGGTGGTGGTGATGGTGGTGGTGGTGGTGGTGGTGGTGGTGATGGTGGTGGTGGGTGGTGGTGGTGATGGTGGTGGTGGTGGTGATGGTGATGGTGGTGGTGATGGTGGTGGTGGTGGTGGTGATGGTGGTGGTGGGGGTGGTGGTGATGATGGTGATGGTGGTGGTGATGGTGGTGGTGGTGGTGATGGTGGTGGTGGTGGTGGTGGTGATGGTGGTGATGGTGGTGGTGGTGGTGATGGTGGTGATGATGGTGATGGTGGTGGTGGTGGTGATGGTGGTGATGATGGTGATGGTGGTGGTGATGGTGGTGGTGGTGGTGGTGATGGTGGTGGTGGTGGTGGTGGTGATGATGGTGGTGGTGGTGGTGATGGTGGTGGTGGGGGTGGTGGTGATGATGGTGATGGGGGTGGTGGGGGTGGTGGTGATGATGGTGATGGTGGTGGTGGTGGTGGTGGGGGTGGTGGGGGTGGTGGTGGTGATGGTGGTGGTGGGGGTGGTGGTGATGATGGTGGTGGTGGTGGTGGTGATGGTGGGGGTGGTGGTGGTGATGGTGGTGGTGGTGGTGGTGGTGGTGATGGTGGTGGTGGTGGTGGTGGTGGTGATGGTGGTGGTGGTGGTGGTGATGGTGGTGGTGGTGGTGATGGTGGTGATGGTGGTGGTGGTGGTGGTGGTGATGGTGGTGGTGGTGGTGGTGGTGATGATGGTGGTGGTGGGTGGTGATGATGGTGATGGTGGTGGTGATGGTGGTGGTGGTGGTGGTGATGGTGGTGGTGATGGTGGTGGTGGTGGTGGTGGTGATGGTGGTGATGATGGTGATGGTGGTGGTGATGGTGGTGGTGGTGGTGATGGTGGTGGTGATGGTGGTGGTGGTGATGTGGTGATGATGGTGATGGTGATGGTGGTGGTGGTGGTGGTGATGGTGGTGGTGATGGTGGTGGTGGTGGTGGTGGTGATGGTGGTGGTGATGGTGGTGGTGATGGTGGTGGTGGTGGTGGTGGTGATGGTGGTGGTGGTGGTGGTGGTGATGGTGATGGTGGTGGTGGTGGTGGTGGGTGGTGATGGTGGTGGTGGGGTGGTGGTGGTGGTGGTGGTGGTGGGGGGTGGTGGTGATGGTGGGGTGGTGGTGGTGATGGTGGTGGTGGGGGTGGTGGTGATGATGGTGAGGTGGTGGTGGTGGTGGTGATGGTGGTGGTGGTGGTGGTGGTGGTGATGGTGGTGGTGGTGGTGGTGATGGTGGTGGTGGTGGTGATGGTGGTGATGGTGGTGGGTGGTGGTGGTGATGGTGGTGGTGGTGGTGGTGGTGATGGTGGTGGTGGTGGTGGTGGTGATGGTGATGGTGGTGGTGATGGTGGTGGTGGTGGTGTGGTGATGGTGATGGTGGTGGTGGTGGTGGTGGTGATGGTGGTGGTGGGGGTGGTGGTGATGATGGTGGTGGTGGTGGTGGTGGTGATGGTGGGGGTGGTGGTGGTGATGGTGGTGGTGGGGGTGGTGGTGATGGTGGTGATTGATGGTGGTGGTGGTGGTGGTGGGGGGTGGTGATGGTGGTGGTGGTGGTGGTGGTGTGATGGTGGTGGTGGTGTGGTGGTGGTGGTGGTGGTGGTGGTGTGATGGTGGTGGTGATGGTGGTGGTGGTGGAGGAGGAGGTGGTGGTGGTGGTGGTGATGGTGGGTGGTGATGGTGGTGGTGGTGATGGTGGTGGTGGTGGTGGTGATGGTGGTGGTGATGGTGGTGGTGGTGTTGATGATGGTGGTGGTGGTGGTGATAATGGTGGTCGTGGTGATGGTGGTGGTGGTGGTGATAGTAATGATTGAAGTGTGGGTGATGATGAGGATGGTGATGATTGTGATGGTTGTGTTACCAAGTCCAAGTCTGTGCTGCTCACAGCTTGCCAGGCCAATAAGTTGAGAGACAAGGTGTTGGGGCAAGGAACAGTGACTATCCAAAAAGCCAGGAAACCAAGAAGATGGCAGATTAATGTCTTAAAGAACCACTTTAACTCACAATAGAATTCAGGCTTCTTTTATACTAATGGAAAAGGGGAAGCAGGAGGGTTCAAGGTCAAAGAATAAAGGTGGACCACAGATTTCTTGGAGCCACCTGGCCTTCAAGGAAAGCATAACATTTCATTTCTCCACTTGCTCATGTAGACCGGATCACAGGGCTCCTGCAAAACCTCGAGCTGTTAGCAGTTTACTATTTCTATCTCTGCTTATTTGCAAGATTTCTGGGCTGGAAGTAAATCTATCTTTATCTACTGCAAGTAACAGCCATAACTAACCTGGGACTGTGGCATGAGAGCTTTATTCAGGGAACCTAATGAGCTATTTGGGCACAAAGAATATTCGTCTAAGATTTGACTCTTGATGTGCAGGGCTAACATAATAGAATACATAGGCTAAAGAATGAGAGAGGCAGTTTCAAACATGGTGTTAGTTCTGTTCTTCCTTTCTTACAGTGGTAAGGAAGGATAAAAGTTGAGAAAAGCAGTGCTAAGGACTCTCCATCTTAAACATAAAGGCATTCCTGGTACTTCTTCCACCAATATTGTTTGTTCTATCTGAAGGAGAAAAATGAGTGGCTTCAAGGAACTAAAACTGAGGAAAAAAAGAGGGATCCCAATGTGATCTTAGCATATGTGGGGCTTCCCAGAGCTCTATGAAGTAAGTGGATGTAAGTGAATAATCCTTATTGTAACCCACAACAGAGGTTAAAAAATCAGGAGCTTCACTAAATGCATCTGGCAAGCATTTCGTCTTCCCTTAAATAAAATAAATACCCTTAATAAAGCCAATGGAGGCAGGGTTGGTGGGAGGGGTGGGGGGTGGAGAGGATGTGTATGATTTATTGTGGAGCAAGAAGAGGGTCTTGATGGATCTGAACTATCTATTTAGAACTGCTGATTCTAAAACGAAGTTGTACATTGGTTTCTCTTTTTGTGCCAATCTTACATTTTTTAAAAAATATAACTTTTATGAATATCATCATTAGTGCTATAAGCACAGGGAAGTATAAGTTAATTTTACAGTAAAGTGATTATTAAATCCATTAGTCATATACAGGGAATCCATAATTAACTTATTCTCCAGCATCAAGTAAATGATTCTACTGTGTGCTTTAAGAAAGCAATTGTTCACTAATATGCAAAATACAGCAGAACTATTAGATCATAAAGCTATGCAATCTTATAATTAAATTATAAATTTTACATATTTTAATAATGTGCTTTATATACTTTAATTGTTTTCTACGCAAGATTAAAAGGAGGTGCCACGGTTTTTCTCAGACATATTATATCTTGACCTGAACCATGCAATACTTAATAATAATTGATGAGTATCTACCAGGGATGGCAGCAGTCCTTCAGTAGCATCAGATATTTCTTTGGATTATTGCCGAGGACAAAAATGAAGATATGCATTAGTCCTAAGTGGAGTCGCAGCCATACCCTTGGGCTTTTCTTTTGTTTCCCCGCCCCCTTTGCTGTTATAACAACCACAGGCATCCATGTTCCCTCTTCCCAAAACGGGCAGGCCTCCATTCTCACTGCCTTGGCCGACAGTGTGGGCAAGGCAGCACACACATTAAATTCTCTGCAGGGGACTTATGTGCCTGCGTGAGCAATCTATTGTTGTTATTATATTTTGGATTAAATAATGATGCCATTCTTTTCCATGTGCACAATTAAATGTGTTTGAAAGGCTTGGGAAATAGCACAGATCTGTGCCTCGGGGGGTGCCTCCGTAACCTTCTGTTTTTCCAAACCCTGATTGCTGCAGTGGGAACCGTAGTGCTGGTTTCCTTTATGCTCCCTCAGAGGGAGCCAACCTTTCTCAGATGGTTCCCTGTTCTAACCGGCTTTCCAGTTTTCAGGAGTAACATTGCATTGAAGATGCCCTCCACGCAGGAAGAATAAGAAGTTCATTCATTCTGTGAACACTTATTGAGAGTTTACAACAGACAGGCCCAGCCCTGAGCTTAACACTCAGATTTAAATTTTTGAAAGATGAGGTTTCTTGACTTAGGTCTGTGAATCAGGTTTATTGCTAAGGCTTACACAGTTTATGCTTGTTAGGGCTTTCACAAGGTGTCATAGACTGGCTTACTTAACAACAGAAATTTATTTTCTGAAGTTCTGGAGGCTGGAAGATCAAGGTGAGCACAGGGTTGATTTTTTTCTGAGACCTTACTCCTTGGCTTGCTCATGGCCCCCTTCTTGCTGTTTCTTCGCATAGTCTTTCTTCTGTGTGTGTCTGTGCCCTAATCTCTTCCTAGAAGAATGCCAGTCATAGTGGAGAGGGCACACCAGAATGACTTCAATTTAACTTAATTACCTCTTTAAAGTAATTTAAAGCACTTCCCTGATAGCTCAGTTGGTAAAGAATCCACCTGCAATGTAGGAGACCCTGGTTCGACACCCGGGTTGGGAAGATCCCCTGGAGAAGGGAAAGTCTATTCACTCCAATATTTTGGCCTGGAGAATTCCATGGACTTCATAGTCCATGGGGTTGCAAAGAGTCAGACACGACTGAGTGACTTTCACTTCCTTCACCTCTTTAAAGACCCCTATCCCCAAATACCATCCCAATCTGACATACTGAGAGCTAAGACTTCAACACATGAATTTGGGGGAGGGCACGGCCTCACTGACTCAGTGGATATGAGTTTGAGTAAACTTTGGGAGTTGGTGATGGACAGGGAGGCCTGGCGTGCTGCAGTCCATGGGGTCGCAGAGAGTCGGACATGACTGAGTGACTGAACTGAACTGAACTATTCAGTCAATAACACTAAGGGATCCCCATTACCAAGCCCTGGCTAGGGTGGGGAAGGCTTTTTGAAGGGTAACTCTAGACCAAGTTTCAAAAGATAAATAGAAGTTACTCAGATGACTTACGGGGAAGGAGGATAGGCAATCTAGGTGGACAGGGCAAGATGTGATGATTAGTCTTGAGTATGGTCAGAGCTGAGTGTGACATGGGTGAGGAAATGGATTGACACAATGTTGAGTCTGGAAGGTGGGCAAAAGGTCAGCGCTGGGGTGCCATGTTAGATTTGGAGCGCCAAGTCAAAGGGATTTGGACTTTGTCCTGAAGGCTCAAAGGAACCACTGAAGGATTCTAAGCTGGCGAGTGGTGAAATTTGTTTTATTTTTTTACAAAAAAGATGGTACGTTCGGGGCCCAATGTCCGAAAGGTCACTAATATCCCCAGATCTCTTCCCTGTGTGATTTGCTTCGGTACCTGAAATTCTCAGTAACAAAGAAGCTCTCCTTTGGGTCACTGTCCTGTAGATGCAATCCTATTTATTTTCTTGATGGCACTAATCAGGGTCTGTAATGACTGAATTTGTTTTGTGTGGTTATTTCTTTGATGGTCTGGCCACTGTATTTCCTCTGCACCGAGCATAGTGCCTGGCATATAGTGGTTGCTCAATACACATTTGCTGAAAGAGAGGATGAGTCATCTCGGCCAAACAGCACATTAAGCCATTAAAGCCAACAAGTTGACCCAGAACCCTTGAAATAAGGTGAAGATCAGATAAATTTTGGCAACAGGGAAGTGTTGCCTGACCTAAATGAAGTTAGGTAGAACAGGCAAGTGGGAGGAGCCGCTACCCTATTTAGGCGTGTCACTGGGTGGCTATGAGGGGTGGGAGATGATGACTAATTGAGGTAATGCACATAGAAGTGATTTGCACACTCGATCGGGAAGCTAGATGGCCAGTGGGAATCATACTTCTGCCACTCACTACCCATGTGACCCTGAAAAAGTGGCTTGCACTCTCAATTTCCATTTTCTCATCTTGAAATAGGATAATGATAATTCTTACCTTTTAGGTTGTAATGAGGATTAAATGAGTTAATACGAAGAAAACTTTTAGAATAGGTTTTGGCACATCATAAGTGTTCTGTTAGTCTTGGCTATTATAATGTGTTTTTGAATTTTATTTAGAGGAGGTACACTCCATCCCCTTGATTTTGATCTCTGCTCCTTTTCTTCCATCTTCTAAGCTACTCCTATTCAGCTTCTAAAACCTAAATCATGTTACTTCCTTACTTGAAAATCTTAGGCTTGAAAAAAATTCTTGGCTCGAGTTCAGACTATCACACGGATATCATATGAGTGTTATGTTCCAGGCCCTGGAACAGAAGTTGTGGAAAGATAAATCCAGAAGTGCCTTCTATTAATGGCCTCACGTGGTTTCTAGCAGTGTTTCTCAAAACTCGGACCACAGATTTCCCTCTAGCGTTTCTGGTGCTGAACAAAATGACAGTAAACCAAATCTGTAAGTGCTCAGAATAGTCTGAGGGCAGAAGTCTAGGGCTTGACACTATCACCAGGATATGGGGAATGTTCTAGAAAAGAGTGGTAGTGAGTGGGACACTGGGAGCTATAGTATTCTTTCTAGAGAATTGGTCACACACTTTATACTGCCCAGAAGGGAGCAACTGAGGCTGAGGGAGGTCTCAGCTCTCAGAAAAAAAAGGAATAGAATGAAGAATTCAGATACTCTCAGGCCATCACTGTAGCTAGGCTGTGGCTACCCAAACCAAACTTGGCTTCCTAGAATCAGCTGATAGAGCAAGATCCTGTTTCATTTGTGAGTTCTGGACACAAAATCATTCTCTGTGGCAGCTCTGATGTTGGTGGATGGGAGGGTTAGCTCTGTCCTGTTTATATAGCAGCAGTTGATAGATAGTGACTCCATAGTTGGATATTTATGAGAGGTTTCATTTCAAATAATATAGTTTTGGCCTGTGGCAATGCGAAGGCTCTTACCCATTATTACTGAGAAGCTAAATCTTTAGGATATTGTAACTATAACTGCAGGGTCTGTTTGATCTACCCGGAAGAACTGGAAAAGTTAATATTTTTCAAAGCAATGAAAGCTTTATTATAAAAAAGTCTCATTAGGAAGTTATCTGTCCCTAAAACATATAGGCTATCAGAAGGTCAGGTATTAAAAAAAACAACTTTTCATACTTTTCTTATACCTTATGACTTCTATCACATAACAAGGTAATTAAAAAGAAAAAAAAGTTTCTTGCTTTCCATTACAGAAACCAAACACCTTGCCATGCCCTCCAGCCAGGTCCCAGCTCTGAGAGGAGCTGGCGAGGTCCATTCCTCACCCGTTCGGGACAATGGTCTTGGCTGTGTTAGGAACTGAGGCTTCTACTGAGGCAGTGTTGTTCCCAGACCTAGAAACCGTGAGTGCATTGTGAGTCTCCTCTGTTTCCTCGGTTGTAAAAGAATGCCACCCCCATTCTACACCCCCTGGGCGTATCTTCCAACGTCTATGGGGTTTAAATCCTTGTAACGTGATGGGAGATCCTTGGCAGTTGGGTCTGGAAAAGATGGGTGAGTAGGGTGGTACCAAAGCTCTTTAAGGTGGGTGCTGGGAATCAGGGCTTCCCTGGTGGCTCAGACGGTAAAGAATCTGCCTGCAATGCAGGAGACCTGGGTTCAGTCCCTGGGTCAGGAAGATCCATCAGCCGGGAAATGTTCATGTCACTGCCGCTCTTCTCAAAGGAACACTGGATGGCACACAGGCAGTCTCTTGGTTTGGGGGAAGCAGATTAAGAGCTAGATGGTTGGAGAAAAATTGGGCAAGTAATGAGGGTGATAGAGTTAGCAGAGGGCTTAAACAACTTTTCCTTTTTATATTCGTAGTGCAGGAAATTGACAGGACACGCACAGTAACCCCTCATGCTTTTAGAGGGCCAGTGAGGGGAGCTTTGCTGGTGTTACGGATGAACTGGACCATCCTCTCCATCCCAGCACCAAGTTCGTTTGTCGAAGTCCTAACCCCTAGTACCTCCGAGTAGGATTGTGTTTGGAGATAGGCTCTTTCGAGAGAAGATTTATTTAAAATGAGGTCCTTTGGGTAGTGCCTAATCCAATATGATAGTTGCCCTTAGAAGAAGAGGGGATTAGGACACAGATGTGCACAGAGGGAAGACCACGTGCAGACACAGGGAGAAGTAAGCCAGGGGCGAGACCAACCCTGTGGCCACCCTGATCTGGACTTTCAACCTCCACGACTGTGGGAATGTGCGTTTTCACTGTTGGAACTCCCCTGGCAGCGCAGTGGGTAAGGTCTTGTGCTTCCCCTGCACGGGGCATGGGTTCAACCCCTGGTTGGGGAAAAGATGCTGCATGCTGTGGCATGGCCAAAAAAATTTAAAAATGATAATAATAGTAACTTAAAAAAATAACAGCAGACAATACATTTTAAAAAATAATAATAAATAAGGTTTTGTTTTAGCCACCCAGTCCGTGGCACTTTTTTATGACAGCCCCAGCAAACTAATACAGGTGTGGTTAAGGGGTGGGGGGGAGGAGAAGGGCAGACTCTATAACCGTGTATCACCATGCACAATGTACTTCTTTCCAAAGTGAGAACCACTTAGCGGGGCACTCTACCTTTCCGTATGCCTGGACTCTTACCAGGCTGCACTGGCTTCCACCACAGATTTTGCTCTCAAGGGCTACAGGGATTTCTTACCTTGGCCCAGGGGAAACGCTGGACTCTAAAAGTTTGAGGCTAGATTTTTTTTCATATATTTTATGTCTCATTAATCAGATTTTAAGGAAAAGTTACTTTCTTTATATAGTCAGGATTTCTGCAATACCTACAATATTAAAAAATATTTGGTCCCCAATTCTGTTTCTTGCTATGTTGCTACTATAGAATCTAATTTAGCATTTTTCCCAAAGTGTATTCTATAGAATATCCATAAGATACTCTAATATATTTTATTCACAAAAAGGATTTTATTGTCAAAAACCTTTGGGAAACACTGAGAATTATGCTTCCCTCTTCGATATTCATCATGTACATTACATATTAGAAGCTCTGAGAATTCCTGCATCAAAGGAAGCCCTTTAACTTTATTTAATCCTCTATCTTTCAAAATTATTTGACTAAAAATACCTTTTATTCTCAGATCATCTAGCCAAAGTGATATTTCAAGAACTACAACAATAGGTTACATTCACTCTGGCATTATTGTTGTGTAGGGCATTGCTTTAAGCAGTGCATTTATTTTAATTCATTTTCTACTGATAACAGCCCAGGAAAGTAAGGACTATTCCCATCCCCAATTGACAGATGAGGCACACAGAGAGGACTAATTTGACTAAGACGACACAGCTAATACACCTCAGCCAAGTCTCAAAATCAGGCATTCTGACTCCACGGAGGGGTGCTTGGAGAAACCTCTCTGATCTCTAGGAACAGAATTTGGTTCAGTTTTCTTGGATTCAGTGAATGTATTGGTTCATTCAGTAAGTGTTAATTGGGTACTTTTTATGTGAGTGGCTGTACTAGGCACTGCGGATGTCCAGTGAATAAAGGCAGACAGAGTTCTTGCCTGAGGAAGTACCCATCTCATGGAATGGCAGTCACCAGCCAGTGCTTCCAAGAGGCGTACAGCCACAGCTGTGATCGAGCTACAGAGCGTTTTAGTGACAGGCATATACCGCCACGAAATATGGGGCTTGCCTTGTTCAGAGAGAGACGGAGGTGAAAATTAAGCCTGAAAGTAACTCTATAGAGATCCAGCCCTGTGGGTGATACTTGGCAAAAACTCCCACAAAGACTTGTTTTAGTTTTGCTTATCTGAAACGATGGATTTTAGTGTTAGTCACGCAGTCGGGTCTGACTCTTTGTGACCCCATGGACTGTGGCCCACCAGACTCCTCTGTCCATGGGATTCTCCAGGCAAGAATTCTGGAATGGGTTGCCATTCCCTTCTTCAGGGGATCTTCCTGACCCAGGAGCAGAATTCAGGTCTCCTGCACTGCAGGTGGATTCCTTACTGTCTGAGCTTCCAAGGGGACACTACTTTGAAATGAAGCTGTGTGGTGCCAGCCCTTGGTCAAATTGTCACTTCCAAAGCCCAAGGTTCCTGGCAGCTTCTTGCTCCTTCCACTTCTTTGTTCAAATGTTTCCCATTGTTCATTCATTCTGAGGTAGATGTTTGAGGATTATCTTTCCAAGAGGACAGCTACATTTTCTCTGGGATTAAGCCATAAACAAAAAGACTGAAAGTCAGTAGAGAGAGCTTCCTTGGGCAGGATCCCTGTTGAGAGGTGGTCTCCATTTCAGCTTGGCATGTAGCCAGGCTATTTTATTTTCACTACATAATCCTATTTAAGACAGTTTTTTTTTTTTAATGTGGGAATGGTGGCAATGAGAGCTAAAACTTTATTATGTAAAAATAAAAAAAGGATGAGAAGTACATTTTAGGGTCTGACATATTAATTAGAAATTTTAGAGGCTTTATCTTCACATTCTTAGCAGCACCTGTTTCCTACTCAAACCAGAAAGAGAAATCAAGTGGGTTCTATTTTGAGCTGTTCAACTAAACTTCAGTGTTAGCTGAGTCTAAACAAGAGCATCTGTTCTTGAAAGTAAAAACCCAGTGCTTGAGAGCCACTCTTTGTTTTTAAGTCTCTCTTAAATCAATAAGTCTAGAGCCATTAGGTGCCAACAAAAACCAGTTAAACCAGAAACTGTCATTTTTTTAAAAATCAGTAATGTGTCCTTTATTTTTTATTCAACAACCTAACAGCTAAAGTTCTAATAAAATATAGATAGCATTTATAAGCATGCAACAATATATGCCAGGTATGGTGTTAAGTACACTGTCCATTTTGTATCATACAAGCCTACAAGGATATTTTCCTTTCTTACAGAGTAGGGAATAGGTTGAAAGAGGTTAAGTGGGGTCACATAACTGACTAGCAACAGGCAGAGCCGGGGCTCAAACCCAAGTTGACTGGGTACAAAGGCTCATCGTCTCACCTCTCCAGCGCGCGGCTTGGATTCTCACGGGGTCAGTTTGCTTCTTCTCATCACCCATGAGTGCCTGGCTTTGGAGATGGAAATTTCAGTGAATATACAGTGGTTGAACGAGTCGTGTTCTCACTGTTTGAATTTGTTTCATTCCATCAGTCCAGTTCAGTTCAGTTCAGTCGCTCAGTCGTGTCCGACTCTTCGAGACCCCATGAATCGCAGCATGCCAGGCCTCCCTGTCCATTACCAACTCCCGGGGTTCACTCAGACTCACGTCCATCGAGTCAGTGATGCCATCCAGCCATCTCATCCTCTGTCGTCCCCTTCTCCTCCTGCCCCCAATCCCTCCCAGCATCAGAGTCTTTTCCAATGAGTCAACTCTTCCCACGAGGTGGCCAAAGTACTGGAGTTTCAGCTTTAGCATCATTCCTTCCAAAGAAATCCCAGGGCTGATCTCCTTCAGAATAGACTGGTTGGATCTCCTTGCAGTCCAAGGGACTCTCAAGAGTCTTCTCCAACACCACAGTTCAAAAGCATCAATTCTTCGGTGCTCAGGCTTCTTCACAGTCCAACTCTCACATCCATACATGACCACAGGAAAAACCATAGCCTTGACTAGACGGACCTTTGTTGGCAAAGTAATGTCTCTGCTATTCAATATGCTATCTAGGTTGGTCATAACTTTTCTTCCAAGGAGTAAGTGTCTTTTAATTTCATGGCTGCAGTCACCATCTGCAGTGATTTTGGAGCCCTCCAAAATAAAGTCTGACACTGTTTCCACTGTTTCCCCATCTATTTGCCATGAAGTGATGGGACCAGATGCCATGATCTTCGTTTTCTGAATGTTGAGTGTTTCATTCCATAGCATCATCTAATTTGGATCCAGATTCTGAATACTTCTAACAGCTCATTGTAAGGGAGAGACATTATGATATAATGGACAAATCATGGGTCTTGAGACCAATTAGACCTTGGATTCAAACCTCAGTCCTGCTGCTCACCAACTGTGTAACACTGAGCCAGGCAGTCAATCTCATTGAATCATTGTTTTTCTTATCTGCAAAATGGGTTAGCAGCATTTACCTTATAGGAGTATTGTCAGGGTGAGAGACAGCGTAGGCTAGGTTCTTAGTATATGATTGACACCTAATAAGTTGTAGCTATTGGCTCTCATTTACACACATGGGCTCCTGTCCTTTTGTGTGACTCGTAATATCAAGTCTATCTATCTGGGAAGAAGAGAAATGAGTAAAATGAGAAATGAGAAAAGCACTGATGGACTGCATCGTGGTAATTATTCTTAATGATTCCCCCTAGTAGAAGTTTGAATAAAAGTTGTTTTATGCCTCTGTTCTACTTGGAAAACGTTATAAAACTTGGAGAAGACAAGAGTGGTGATGGCGCAGTGAGCTTTTCTGATCAAGATATAACTTTATTGCCCTCTATGTACTCTCTTGATTAATAAAGTAAGCAAATGGAAGGTAATTTGAAATACTTTTTCTACCATTTATAGTGTCAGAATACACAACTTACCTTTAAAAATGCAAAAGATTCATTGCAACGAAAGGTATGGCTTATACATACAAATGCATTTTTAAAACAATTCGCCTGTGTAGTGCTGAGAGGATTCATGAGCCGAGGTCTTTCACCATTGCAGAAGTGAAATAGGATTTTCTTGCTGTGTTTGAGGAGCAGCTAGCTGGGTCAGAGACACGTTGTGTGGGCAGGGGCTTTGAGAAGGAACGGCTGAAAAGCTGGATCCTATGTACTAAAAAATGGCTGCAGAAAGTCCTTTCTAGGGAAGAATGATCTTATTTGGTAGCAAAGATTCCAGAGATATACTCTGCCAAAAATTTCTGGGGGTAGGACAGTCCTGGCAGCTTGAGAGAAATCTTTGAGACATAAGCCACAGATGGTAACTTGGAATCTGAATAGGGTTGTGACTTTTCATAACAATGCTGTGGATGTTGTAATTTTGCCACACCGTGTGCGCACAGGCAGTGCACTGAGCTGTCTGAGGAGGTAATCGAATCAGTGATGAGAGTGCTGGGCTTAGACAACGTGCCTTCTAGTCCTGCTCTGCACTGGGTCTGCTCTTGGATGCATCCTCTGATGCCTCTGACCATTAGCTACTAAAATGTCAATAAGCTTGTTGAACGTCATGATGTCCCAGCCATATCCCAATTCTGATTTTCTAGGGGTATGTCAGGAGAAGGCAATGGCACCCCACTCCAGTACTCTTGCCTGGAAAATCCTATGGGCGGAGGAGCCTGGTGGGCTGCAGTCCATGGGGTCACTAAGAGTCGGACTCGACTGAGCGACTTCACTTTCACTTTTCTTTTTCTTGCATTGGAGAAGGAAATGGCAACCCACTCCAGTGTTCTTGCCTGGAGAATCCCAGGGACGGCGGAGCCTTGGGAGGCTGCCATCTATGGGGTCACACAGAGTCGGACACGACTGAAGTGACTTAGCATAGCATAGGGGTATGTAATATGTGCATACCCATATGTCAAATTAATTAGGACCTGCTTCTATTACACAGTTCCAAAACACTTTTATATTTATAATCTCCTTTTTAACTCTATCACAAACCTGATGACTCAGCAGGTAAAGAATCCGCCTGTCAATGAAGGAGACACAGGAAACGCAGGTTTGATCCCTAGGTTGGGAAGATCCCCTGGAAGAAGAAATGGTGACCTACTCCAGTATTCTTTCCTGGAAAAGTCCATGGACAGAGGAGCCTGGCAGGCCACAGTCCATGGGGTCACAGAGTCGGACCTGACTGAGCACGTGGCACACACAAACCTGTGGGATAGGAAGGGCAAATATTTTTGTTTCATTTGAGAAATTAGTGAACTTAGGCAAATAAAGATTTAAGGTAATGGCAGAGCCCAGATCTGTTGACTTTCTTTCCTGGGCTCCTACATTAAATGAAACTGGATTAATCTTTCATGATACGTTAAAGGAGTATGGAATTGGATTCTTTGTGGAAAAAAGATAACTAGGTAAGTTATGTTCAATTACTACAGTAGATAAAGCAAAGACCTATTTCCATTGTTGAGAATTTACCTGTGATCCCCTCTATAAAATGGATAAGAATGTTCTGTTAGGATGTAAAAAACATACAAACCCAGAAAAGGTACATCTCATATTCTTTTAAATGGATACTCTCCTGAGACTCCTTTACATTCTGAAAATTCACTTTATGATTACATTCTAAGGTTCGTAGCTTTAAATGCCACAGCATCTAACTTTTATTGGTGATATTTGTGGTTATCACTTTCCCCTGTCATCCTCTCCCATTTCCTTTGTTTTGTTCCACAATACGATTTGATTTATGAATGAGGGCTTTTGATGCTTCAAGAAATATTTTGGCGAATTGGTTCAATAACTTGTTATTGAAAAGCAAAATCCATCAGGGACATATTTGCCTACTTCCCCTAAAAAGAAATCTCTCATCAAACCAACTGCTATTCATCAGTCATGCCGTGCTTCTGTATGTTATGAGGACATATCCACATGTTTGGTTAAATATGTCATAAACATTTGCAACCTGAAAAGCCAGCTTCGACTACGTTTTAATTTGGAAATTAAACAACTGTTGTAATCCAGAAGATAATAAGTGTTAGTTGCTCAGTCATATCCAACTCTTTGTGACCCTATGGACTGTAGCCAGCCAGGCTCCTCTGTCCAAGGAATTCTCAAGGCAAGAATACTTATGAGTAACCATTCCCTTCTCCAGGGGATCTTCCAGACAGAGATCAAACCTGGATCTCCCACATTACCGGCAGCCACCAGGGAAGCCTAACTGTAATTTGGATTCTGGCTAAACTTGCAAGACCTGCTTCTGGTGCAGATGCAGAGTAAGTTGGTGAGCCAGCTCAAAGAGGCCCTAAGAATGAAAAAGAAATTTGAATTTGGAGATGACCTTTTATGTCACAACTTTGATAATCTCATACTTCTCAATTGAATCTTCTTCTTTAGTCACTCTGAGAGTTCTTATTTTATGCGAGACAGCAAAAGAGACACAAAATGTATAGAACAGTCTTTTGGACTCTGTGGGAGAGGGAGAGGGTGGGATGATTTGGGAGAATGGCAATGAAACATGTATAATATCATATAAGAAACGAATCGCCAGTCCAGGTTCGATGCAGGATACAGGATGCTTGGGGCTGGTGCACTGGGATGACCCAGAGGGGTGGTACAGGGAGGGAGGTGAGAGGGGGGTTCAGGATGGGGAACACATGTACACCCGTGGTGGATTCATGTTGATGTGTGGCAAAACCAATACAATATTGTGAAGTGATTAGCCTCCAATTAAAATAAATAAATTTAAATAAAAAAAAGCTTTTTATTTTTTACTGGGGTATGGCCGATTAACAATGTTGTGACAGAGTCAAGCAACAGTAAAGGGACTCAGCCATGCATATACGTGTATCCCTTCTCCCCCAAACTTCCTTCCCATCCAGGCTGCCACATAACATTGAGCAGAGTTCCATGTGCTCTGAAAGTTCTTGATGAAACTTTGGGGTCATACCCCTTGGCTCCCTGAGAGCTACCTTCAAACCTAATTCAAGCCTACTGCTCCTCCAACCCACTGCAGAAGCCAAAGTCTTGGTTGCATGGAGTCTAACTCTTCGCTTCCCTGTAAAGGTGTTTAGTTCATTTCTGTGCCTGTTAAGGATTAGTGTTTCACAAACCAGGAATTGCAATGAAGAATTGCTGTATCCTCCATATGCCTTCCTAACTCCTCAACCACGTGTTTTTCATTAGGTGTCTTTTCATCATGTTTCGGCCTATCAGAAACAATAGCTGTCCTGTTCCTTCTTGGGGCTAATATAGAAGATTCCATGAGACAAAAGAAAATTTTGCTTTCCATCTGCTGTATACATTATTCATGTTCAATAATCATGTTGAGTTGGACTCCTCTTCCATGTGGCAAACACACTGTATTTTTTTTTCCTAAAAAAATATAGCTTTAGTGCAGCCGTTGTCTTTTCCACCAAGGCATTTGGCATCTGTCTTCCCATTTGACTTGACATCAGAAACATCTGGAGAGCTCTGAAAAATATAGATCTTGAGTCCATAGGTTTAGGGTTAGACTCTGAAATCTATTATTTACAAAGCTCTCCCAGTGAATTTGATGATCAGCCAGATTTGGGATCCACTCTTCCAAAGCATGGGCTTCCCTGGTAGTTCAGCTGGTAAAGAATCTGCCTGCAATACAGGAGACACTGGTTCAATTGCTGGGTCAGGAAGATTCCCTGGAGAAGGGATAGACTACCCACTTCAGTATTCTTGGACTTCCCTGGTGGCTCAGATGGTAAAGAATCCACCTGCAGTGTGGGAGACCTGGGTTCAATCCCTGGGTCGGGAAGATCCCGGGAGGAGGGCATGGCAACCCACTCCAGTATTCTTGTCTGGAGAATCCCCATGGACAGAGGAGCCTGGCCGGCTACAGTCCACAGGTTCACAAAGAGTTGGACACAACTGAGTGACTAAGCACAGCACAACACAGCACAGCACTTCCAAAGCATGTGTGTTGGGAGTCCCTCAGACCATCCACAGGTTCAGTGATTGTCTATGAGAACTCACAGGACTCAGCGTGCAGTGGCACCCATGGCTATGATATAGCAAAAGGATATAAAAAACAGTCAACTGAGGGAAAATAAAAGCACATGGCATGAAGGAGAGAAAACCAGACATGGACTTCCAAGCGTCTTTTCCCTGTGTCCTCCCTAGGACATGCTTGTTTCCAGCATGCAGTTGTGACAAGTGTGGAATGCTGTCTACCAAGAAGCTCATTAGAGACTCAGTGTCCAAGATTTTACCGGGGGCTGCTCACACAGTCACCCCTTTGCTTACATGATCCCAAATTCCAGACTCCCAGAAGAGAAGCAGGTGTTCAGCATAAACCGTATTGTTTGTACAAATAGGTTAGGCCCAGTGAGCCACTCTAACCAATTCGGGAATAATGAGAACTCTCCCTGAATCAAATTTCCCAGATGTCAACTAAGGGCCACTTTTCAAAGAGACCATTTTTAAGGATAGAAGTCTCAGGCTTGTTACGTTAATGATTTTCTACACAGTAAGTGAACTAAGTTTCTGTATTGGGTAGGAGGAGAAATTTACAGATGAAGATAGAGATTTAGGTGATGAAGTGTGAAATCCTAGTCTTTAAGGATTTGAATAAAATTCATGCCTTGACTTGAATAGGAAGCAGGCCCATCATGAATGCAGAGTATGAACCACTTCGCTCTCAAGATTGGTTAGCCCATGGCTCTAGTCTGGGCTTATTAAAGAAGAGATAACTGGTTTGTAGATGCAGATATTCTCGAAGATCACAGAGACATTGGATCAATATACAGCTAATCACTCACTTTTTATGCCCTATTCCCCTTTATAGTTTTCCAAATGGGATTGCTTCTTCCCTAATTTCTGAAAAGGCACAATTTTAAGTAGTTAGATTGGATGGCCAAAGCCTATCTCACATCCAAGTCACTGAAAGCTGTGGGTCACATGACTCCCTTTCAAATCCCCCAAAAGAAAGCATAATTTTGGAACTCAACCTTGTGGGCCACCAGGAATGTTCTTAGGCATACATTCTTTGTTAGCAATAGTTGTTATGACACTTTAATTTTTTGAAGCCAGAGGCATCTCCTTGTATCTACAGTCTCCTAAGATTGCCTAGCAGATTCTTCTGCTTTCAAACAGGTGGATGGCAAAATTAAAGAGCA
This sequence comes from Bubalus bubalis, assembly GCF_019923935.1. Classification (NCBI taxonomy): domain Eukaryota; kingdom Metazoa; phylum Chordata; class Mammalia; order Artiodactyla; family Bovidae; genus Bubalus; species Bubalus bubalis. Next base: position 2,529,383 of record NC_059175.1, on the reverse strand, counting down.
GAAAAAATTATTTATTCTCATGGGACATTTCCAGATGGAAGCTAGATGTTTATCTGAGCATTTCATTATTCACCTGCATTTCATTATCCAAACTGCACATTTTCTTTCTTCAAAACAATTAGATTTTCTTTTGTTTCTATTTACTTTTATTCAGTTCACTTACTCAGGTGAATAGTGGAACAGTATGTCTCATGTACAAAACCTTCCTGATCCTAATGACAGTCATTATCATTTAGTCTTGGTTTTCAAAGTGCAAAAAGGCCTTCTTATTGGACCTGTTTTCCAAAATTTTAATCACTTATGCAACTTTTCTTTGACTCTTTTTCCTTTGCTGTACATCCTTCTTAAAAGTGTAGTGGCTAAACTTGGACTCAATGTTTTTCAACCCAAATATACTACAGTCTGATATATACATATATAAATTCTCTACAAAAATTCAAAAAAGATGTATATTATACATTTTAAAAATTATTTTTAAAACATAAGATATGTAGTCAAATGTTCTTTCCTTCTTTAAATTCATTAGTAAAACACACAAATTATATTGACTGTATAATGAGGTATAATTTCTGTTAAGACTCAATTTTTAAAATGTGTATTAAGAAGCGAGGATCTTTGGCAGTGAACACATTACTAACTGATCAGAATTAACTATGAGTACGTAGCTGAGAAGAGCTGTGTGCATAAGAGTAATGCATGGCACTGAGGAAAGACCACACCTGGTCCTGGCGGCCCAACTTCCCCTAACTACAGATTATCACTATACTTTCCTGTGACTGGAAACCCAAACTGTATTTTTCCCCTAATGGTACTCCTCTGCGTTGCCCACTTATTTTCAGCTTGTGGCTTGTAGTATCTAGCTCTTTTTGCTATGCTCATTTCTCCATTTCTTCCTTTCATTTGAAATTAACCTGCTGTCATCTGCTTGTTATTGAATATATCTACATCTATGTATACATATCTTCCTCCCTGTATTGAGAATATCGATATTAAACATTGATATTCTCAATATCAAAATAATTGATGGGATTAGTCTTGCTATTTTTACCCAAGAAATAAATGCTTTGGATAAAGCAGGTTGGGGACTGATCTGGGTAGGTATGATACATGGAACAGACTTAGAATATTTGGAGTGTTTTTACTGAGAGCTCTAATATTGCAACCTACATAAGTTTCACTGTGACACAAAAATCCAAGAATTTTTTTCCCCAAAGTATATTCTCAAACTATAAAAATATCATTCAACAAAAACAAAAGAGAATTTAAAAGTAATGGAGAAGATTTGGAAGGGAATCTAGGACATTTTTTGAGAAGCAGGTCTTTCAATATCACCAGGCCTAGCTGTTTAACTGCAAAGCAGGTTAAACAGTGGTACAGTGGTGTCAAAGAACGACACTGACGATTTCACGAGTGTTTACCCTCCTCAGTAGGAAATAGCAGAGGTGTGTGTGTGTGTGTGTGAATATATATGTGTATGGTCTAGGGTGAAGGAAATATGAGGATGGAGGAGTGTGAGTCCACTGAGTTTGTATTATGATGAACAACTTTTCCAAATGGGATCTTAAACATGTTCTATAGCTGACCACTTGACTTGGTATGTAGCTGATATGATGTATTTATTTCACAGTTTCACATCTTTATACCTTTTTAAAAAATATAGTGCTTGACTGGAGTTTCAAAACAGATATTTCCTTTCAATCTTTATTAAAAAGAATCACAAATATTATTGAACCATACAGTTGCATCCACCTCTTTAATTCTTCCATTCCCATCAGAAACATTTTGTTTAAAAAGCTCAGTTGATCAAACCCACAGAAACTGAATTGTTAGCAGTATCGTAAAGGGGGAAAGAATGAGAGCCTGTGGTACAGGGATAGGAGAGAGATGATCTTCCAAAGCCATAGTTTATTTCTGAAAGGAAAAGTAAAAGGATACATTTATTAGAAAAGGAAGCTAAAGAATTAAAGATGGCAAGATTCTTTTAAAAGATTGGGCCTTTATCATGGCACACCCACAAATTACCATTTATGGTACTGTCGGCTGAGCGAGGCCAGGAGGCAGGGATGCATATAAGGTGCTTCTTTTGTTCGGGTGAGAGTGGCTGGGCTTGGAAAAGATAGCTCACCTGCAGCACCTTGTTCTGTAACAAGCTACTGACTCAGAAAGCTCTGGACCCAGGATCAAAATTCTCCTACTGAGGCAGGATAAGCCACTCAAAGTAGTCCAGCTAGAAAGATCAGGTGCCACTTGTGATAAGCCACTTGTTTCTGGGTGATGCAGCTCATTATCTATTATAAGCATCCTTCCTTGTCATTAGAGCATAGGGATAAAAGCTCCTCATGGAAGGATGCAGGGGATCTGCTGCTGGCAAATTGTTGCTCAGTGTCGAAGCAGCAGATAGAACTGGACTTGATTCTGCAAGGCTTCATGACAATAGTCTGTATAAAGACTCTTAGAATAAGTTTTTAAAAAGTTCCTCCATTTTTCCCATGATGTGGGGAAACGGCTTCAGCATTGTTTAGGACAGGCTTGCATATAATAGTAAAATGATAAGACATGTTAAATGGGGGAATGAAGCCCCAGAGCTCTCCCAGTTTGGGGAATCCATTATATCTTATAAAAAAAGAGATTTATGTTTGAGATTATTGGTCCACTAAATTTTTCTTCACTTATAGTTGATTTTCAATGGTAGGACTTATTGGAATATGTGGACAGTTCTGCTGTGGCAATAGATACTATATTAAAAACTCATCTTGGTATTTACTGCACTGACTTTCAGTTAATTTACTTAAGCCCATTTCATTTTAATCAAAACCAAAAACTAGAAAATGTTACTCCCCAACTAAGCAACAATGTATTTTTTAAGCACTGTAGAGATTTAGTAAATAGCACGTGTGATTAATTTAGAAACAACCTCTGCCACTTGACTCAATACACGTAATAGCTTCCTTTTCCTTTTTTGTATGAGTTAAATGAAGACCAGGGAGCCACTGGGCAGTCAGTTCTGGGTAGGCTTGAAATCTTGGGCTCCATAGGCATGTCTTTCATAAAAATAAAAAATAAATTGGTAGATATTTCTATTAAAAGACATAGTGCTAGGACTTGTACACAGCTTAAATAATGGTTGGGTGAGCCATTCTTTGAGGGGAAAGGCTCAAATGTTATTTTAGTCACTTGCGGCACCATTAGTTAGGGTGCACACTTGGCTTAGAATATCGTTTACCTTATTACGTTGCTTTATTGATGATCTTTGGCTTAGCAAACAGTTCAACATCTTCTCAAAAATACATATAGTATGCCCAGTAAAATACATTGGCTAGCATAAAAATCAAAGGAAATAGTAGTTTGGAATATCGATCAACATTACTCGGGTTTTGAATTGTGAAATAATCAACAATCCTGCCCAACTTATCTCGGAAGACAAACTTGAACTTGTCACTGGTTTTCATTGTCAAGTCGCTGTAGTCAACGTTATCTCCGGAAATTTCAATGCTGGCAAAACTGATCTTCCGTTTAAAGCTGGAGATGGAGCTGTTGATGATGTTAGTAATGTTGACTTCTTCCACTTCCTTTGCTTTCCCCTAGTTCATAAACACGGTGGTTAGTTTGACAGATGACTTAGCAAAATAAGTAAGTGGGTATTTATATACGTGGGGCTTCCCTGGTGGCTTAACGGTAAAGAATACACCTGCCAATGCAGGAGAGGTGGGTTCGATCCCTGGGTCAGGAAGATCTCCTAGAGATGGAAATGGCAACCCATTCCAGTATTCTTACCTGGGAAATCCCATGCACAGAGTAACCTGGAGGGCTATAGTTCATGTTGTTGCAAAGAATCAGACATGACTGAGTGGCTAAGCAACATCAATTCACATACTTAGAGGTCTTAATATTGAATAATTAGGTTTAAGAGAGAGCAGTACTGAGTGCCTTGCTTTCCATAAAAATCAAAGGAAATAGTAGTTTGGAATATCGATCAACATTACTAGGGTTTTGAATTGTGAAATAATCAACAATCCTGCCCAACTTATCTCAGAAGACAAACTTGAACTTGTCACTGGTTTTCATTGTCTGGTAAGCAAGACTTGGCAGTCCTGATATCCTGCTTATAGGCACCTGTCTTTAAGCCATCAGCTTGTATAATGGGGAGAATAACCATTGCCCGTTCTAGATGTGCAGAGTGTATGTGTGTGCTCAGTTGTGTCCAACTCTTTGTGACCCCAAGGACTGTAGCCCATCAGCCTCCTTTGTCCACAGAATTTCCCAGTCAAGAATACTGGAGCGGGTTGCCATTTCTTTCTCTAGGGTGCTAAATGTTAATTGCTCAGGTTTTGAAGATACTGACCTGGGTTCAGATCCCATTCTGTCTTTCACTATTGTGACATTTTAGTCACCCCAATTCCTTTAGAGCTCAATTTCCTTGCCTGCAAAATGTTGATGACATTAATACCTACCTCTTGAGAGTGATGGGAAGATTAAATGGTGTAAATTACGTAAAGCATTTAGTAGGTATTTGACGATTTCATTTTATTCCAGGGAGAAGGGAGTAACTGATTATGGAAGTTAGTAGAAATCAGCAGTGTCTTAAGGTTTTTGCCACACAAACAGAAATAATGATGGTTCCTGCAACCCCATGGAGTTGCCATTCTCCACCATAGCTGGAACAACACAGCACATGGACTGGAAAGAAAGCTCAGCCGTGGAACGCAGAGGCAGCCTGATCCCGGGCAGAGCCTGGGTGGGGTGGTGGCAGCCGTTGTTGACTCCTACCCCAGCAGCACATCAGAAGCAGCCCAGGCCTCTGACAATGGCTGATACACTGTAGCTCACGGCCTCCAGTCCACACAGAGAGTCTACATGGGTCCTGCTTGCCCTGCGGTGCGACTTCACAGCAGGGCTGGGGTGGCAGAGGCTGGAGGAATGATCAGCTATGAAGGAAAAGAGGACCTGGACCCGAGGTTGCACCCGAGCAGAGCAAGGGCAACAATTGCTGGTACCTGCCCAGATAGTATATCAGAGAGAACGTGGACCTCTCTCTGCAGCCTACCCAGCCTGTAGGCCTCCCTTCCTTCAGCACCTCCCTGGGGCTGGGAGAGGGAAAAGCATACATTTAAAAGGGATAGAGCCAGCATGGGCCCAATCCTCAGGGCTTCTGCTCCAGCAACTTGGGATCAGATCCCACCCTAATAGGGTGACGCGGGTCACCGGGCAGAAAGGAACTCACACCGCACACCAGGCTCTAGTTCTAGCCCCTCCGTCTGCAGTCACACCTTCCACCAAGCTGCCAGCTGCCAGCACATGCTGAGGAAAGACATGACTAGCGTCCACACCACGTCCAGCTTTCCCAGCAAAAGCACTCTGTGTAGGGACATACCCACATAAGGCCTATGCCAGACCGCAATAGGCAGCTGCTTCACCTAAACTCGTAGAGGCAGAGGAATTTAAGCAAAATGAAAAGTCAAAGAAACTGATCTCAGTTGAAAGAGCAAAAGAAACCCCCTGAAAAAATAGTGAAACAGAAATAATATCTGATAAAGAATTCAAAACATTATTATTAATAATGTTAACTGAATTAGGGAAAAGAATAGATGAACATGGTGAGAATTTTAACAAGGAACTAAAAAATATTTTTAAAAAGACCCAATCTTAGGGATTCCCTGATGTCCAGTGGTTAGGACTCCACACTTTCACTGTCGAGAGCCTGAGTTCAACCCCTGGTCAGGGAATAAGATCCCACAAACCGCACAGTGTGGCCAAAAGAAAAGAAAAGAAGAATTTAATACTGAAGTAAAACACACTAGAAGGCATGAAGCAGACTAAATGATACAGAAGAACACATAAATGATCTAGAAGATAGAATAATAGAAACCACCTAATTAGAACAGCAAAAAGAAAAACAAGTAAAAAAAATAAATGAGAACAACTCTGGGATAATATCAAGTGTATCAGTGTTCACATTATAGGGGTCCCAGAAAGAGAAGGGGATAGAAAATGTATTTGATGAAATTATGACTAAAAACTTCCCAAACCCAAACAAGGACCAAATATCTAGGTACAGGAAACACAGAGGGTCCCAAGCAAGATGAACTCAAACACATTCATACCAAGACATAACTAAAACGCCAAGTGTTAACGATAAAGAGAGAATTCTAAAGGCAACAAGAGAAAAATACAGAATCATATACAAGGGATCCCACATAAATCTGTCAGCTGATTTTTCTGCAGAAACTTTGCAGGCCGGAAGAGTGTGACATTCAATGCTCTAAAGGGTAAAACCTGCAACCCAGGTTATCCTAGATTATCATCTAGCATTGAAGAAGAGATAAAGAACTTCTCAGACAAGGACAAACTAAGACAATTCATCAACAGTAAACTTACCCTAGAAGAAATGTTAAAGGATTTTCTCTGAGTGGAAAAGAAGAAAGAATCTGTAGGAAAGGGATAATCCTAATCCCTTTACTAGGAAAGGCAAACGTACAGTAACAACTGAGGCTCAACCACTTAATTAAGCCCGTGTGAAGATTAAAGACGAAAAAATTGTGAAAACAACCATAACTGCAAAAAACAGTTGAAGGACACATGAGATGTAAACTATGACATCAAAAATGCAAAGTGTAGGAGAAGGGAGTAAAAAATGCAGCTCCTTTACAATGCGTTTGAGCTTAAATTACTACCAGTTTAAAACAAGCAGACACCACAAGACACTACAACAGATACACAAAAATGAAAAAGAAAGGAACGTAAGAATGTTATTAAACAAAATCATCAACCATAAGAAAAGAAACAAAAAAAGGAAATGAACTGAGAAGAACAACAACAAAAAAAACCAACTAGAAAATGAGTAATAACATGGCAGTAGGTACGTAACTGTCAGTAGTTATTTTATTTTTTATTAAACTTTTTATTTTGTATTGGAGTATAGCCAATTAACAATGTTGTGATAGTTTTGGGTACAGCAAAGGGACTCAGCCATACATATACATGTATCCATTCTTCCCAATTCATTGAGCTCCCTCCTAGATACACTGCCATATTTAAAATGGATAACCACCAAAAGTCTACTGTAGAGCACAGGGAACTCTGCTCAATGTTATGTGGAAGCCTGGATGGAAGGGAATAATTACTTTAAATGTCAATAGACTAAATGCTTCAAACAAAAGACAGGGTGAGTGATAGAGTTAAAAAACAAGACCCACCTATATGCTGCCTACAAAAGTTAAATGCATGCAAAGAGTGCAAGTGAGGGGATAGAAGAAGACATTTCATGCAGACAGAAATGATAAAAAAGCCAGGGTAGCAATACTCATATCAAACAAAACAGACATCAAACAAAGTCTGTAACACAAAACAAAGATGGAAACATACAGTAATCAAAACAGCATGGTACTGGCACAAAACAGACATACAGTTCAGCACAACAGAGTAGAGAGCCCAAGAATAAATCCACTTCACAGTCAGTTAATCTATGACAAAGGAGATGAGAACATATAATGGAGAAAAGAGTTACCTCAATAAGTACTGCTGGGAAGACTGGACAGCTACATTTACAAGAATCAAATTAGAAAAATTTTATTTAATTTAAAATTTAAAATTAAATTAATTAAAATTTAAAATTAAATTTTAAATTTCGTATAAAATTTAATTTTATACAAAAATGAACTCAAAATGGATTAAAGATCTAAATGTAAGAGCTGAAACCTTAAGACTCCTAGAAGAGAACGTAGGGAGAATACTCTGACATAAATCATAGCAATATTTTTTTGGATCAGTCTCACAAGACAAAAAGAAACAAAAGCAAAAATTAAACAAATGGGGCCTAATTAAACTTAAAAGTTTTGCACAGCTAAGGAAACCATTAATAAAATGAAGCGACAACTTACTGAATGGGACATAATATTTGCAAATGACATGAAGAGCAAGAGTTTAATATCCAAAATATATAAACAGGTCATACAGCTGAATATCAAAAAAACAACACTATCAAAAAAATGGCCAGAGGACCTGAAGAGACATTTTTCCAAAGAAGACATACAGAATGACTAACAGGCAAGTGATACTTGACATATCTAATTATTAGAAAAATGAAGATCAAAACAACAATAAGACATCACCTTGCATCTGTCAAAATGGCTACCATCGAAGAGTCTACAAATGAATATTGGCTAGGACATGGAGAAAAGGAGATCCTTGTACACTGTTGGGAATGTAAGTTGGTGCAGTCACCATGGAAAACAATAAGGAGGTTCATCAAGACACTGAAAATAGAATTACCATAAGATCTAGCAGTTGCACTCCTGGGTATAGATCCAGATAAAAATGAAAGTACTAATTCAAAAAGATACATGCACTCCACTGTTCAGAGATGCATCGTTTACAATAGCCAAGATATGGAAGCAATCCAAGTGTAGCTCAACTGACCAATGGATAAAGAATATGTGAGATACATATATATATAACGAAATATTAGCCAACCATAAATATGAATGAAATTTTGTCATTTGCAGTAATGTGGATGGATCTAGAGAATATTATGCTCAGTGAAATGTCAGAGAGACAAAGACTGTGTGATATCACTTATGTGTGAAATAAAAAAAAATAAATGAATACAACTAGCAAAAGAGAAACAGACTCACAGACATAGAAAACAAGCTAGTGATTATGAGAGGGAAAGAGAAAAGAGAAGGGGAAAGACAGGGGTATGGGACTGCATGATTTCAACTACTATGTATAAAATATATAAGCAGCAAGGGTAAATTGTATAGAACAGGCAATAGTAGCCATTATTTTGTCATAACTTTAATGGAGTATTATTATGCTGTACGCCTGAAACTCATATAACATTGTAAATCAACTCTACTTCAATTTAAAAAATAAATTTAATTTAAAAAAATAAATTGATTTTTTAAAAAAAGAAAGCCTACATACTCTTTGGCTGGCACATATGATCATTTGCCTTTAGTACTTTAGTAATATGACTGTGTGAAACATTGTTTACAATAGTCAAGCACAAGAGAAAAGTCAACTGGATCTCTGGGCTATTCTGAATCTTCCTTTTCTCCCCATTTAAACCTTGTACAGTCTTGGCCCTTAGCTGAAGGGGGGCAGCTCTTCTGCATTGGATCCCTATTTTTTTTTTTTTTTTTTTTGCCTGTTAGCAGGAGCTTTAGTATGCCCATGTCTATAAAACTTGGGCTTCCAAAAAACCCCAGGGTTCCATGAGGCTGCAGAGAATAATAGTTAAGGGCATGGTCCATTGCCCACAGCAAGTGGGAATAACAGATGTGTCAGACTTTGGAGCCAAGCAGATTTAGGTTCAAATCTCAGCTCTGCCTTTTCCTGTCTTTGTCCTCTTGAATAAATTACTTATCTTCCCATACTCAGAACCCACAACTGTAAAAATAGGGATAGCCTTACTGAGTTGTTATGAGCATTTTTAACAGGTGTCTACAAGATGGTAAAGAATCCGCCTGCCAATGCAGGAGATGTGGGCTTGACCCCTGGGTTGGGAAGATTCCCTGGAGTAGAAAATGGCACCCCACTTCAGTGTCCTTGTCTAGAGAATCCCATGGGCAGAGGAGCCTGGTGGGCTACAGTCCATGGGGCCACAAAGACTCGAACATGACTGAGCACATGACCATGACATGATGACCACGAGCATTTTAAATGACATAATATTCGCAAAGAGCTTGTGACTATGTCTGGCACATACATGCTCAATTGATAATAATCATTATTATTATTCTGAGAGATGAACCAAGGTGTTTCACTGCTAAGCCAGATCATGAGTCTCTCCCTGTTAGCAGAAAAATACGCTAATCATGAAATTTGCCACAGTTTAATTTTTCCATACATTTTTCTGTAAACCATTGCTTGTATAATTTAAGAAAACAAGAAGGCAACAAAAGAATAAATAGTAAATACATATTAATCTGGAATTTATAAGCAGCTGATCATGTTTGATTTGATCCTAGGTTTTTCATGGATGCTTGTTCTTATGGTTGTGATTTTATGTTGCATACAGATAACACAGTTATTTTCTGTGAGAAAATTAAGCATATTAATATCTCATTGGCAAAAAGAGTAGTCTTTTTAAAAAGGTGTCATGACTGTCAGATTCGCCCAGCTGAACAAGGATGAGAATCACTGGTGCAAAGTGAATCCTGGGGGGTCAGGAACCAGGTCCTGGTCTTCTCTCCAGACCAGTGTATGGCACAGGTGATGAATTATACACAGAGACCTCAAATTCTTACCCGATCTTTGGCTGCCATCTGCTGTAAGGAGCTGTAGTGGGCAACTGCATATTCCAGGAGGGCCCCAAACACGAAGCTAAAGCATATTCCCAGGTACACATCGATGGCCTTTATGAAGCAGTTGGTGTTCGGGAGAGAAGTACGGGACCCAATCATCAGTGTGGTCATTGACAATACGGTGGTCACTCCTGGGGAAAAAGGGAGCAATGCACCCACGACAGTGGTCAGTGCATCTGCCTTCTCCACCTGGCAAACTGTCTCCATTCAAGAGCTGGCAGCGTGGGGACAGGACTCAGAAATGGGGCACAGCTCATTCTGAAAAGGCTGTGGGCTTCTGGAAAAGAGCTGATTTGCCCATTTTGTACAGGTATGAATGATACGACTTTCTAAATATTTCCGTCTTCTCACTGGAGGGAGGTGTTCAGTAAACAAAATAACCGTTCTTCCTTATCTGTCACTGTAAAACAAAGTTTAAAAATACACTATTCCTAACGTGGTCTCTCTTTCTCTCTCTCAAGAAATCAGCTCCTAGAACTGTCCTGTGAATATCAAATAAAAGAATGGCAGAAAGTTAAAGAAAAAAATAAGACCTAATAACCCAGTTCTTAGAAATCTCCCATTGGAAATACTTACCAATGCAGGTTCTTGCAGGAACTGAATCAAGGGAGATCCAAAACGAGACCCAGGATAACACCACCAGGAAAGTGGAAGGAACATAGGTTTCCAAAATGAAATACAGGACATTCCTCTGAAGCTCAAATTGCAAGACCAGTCGTGTGTAATTTCCTGATAGGGTGAACAAGGGATAAGAGATCAACCCTACTCACCTGGCATTCCCTGTGGGATGTTGAACTTCGCTGTATTTGCCTCAAACCATCCATTGTTCACCAAAACATAGTTAACAATGACCTGTCATCATAGTTTCAATGAAAGAAATCGTGGTTGGATAGCACGGCATTTACGGGAGCGCTGATGCCCCCACCCGTGAGCCTCTTGTGCCTTTCTCTGTCACAGCATTCCTGCAGCATCACCGCTGGTTTCCAGGATACCCGCTTCACGAGACTGTGAGCCCCTGGGGACCACCTCAGGAGGGGGTGTAAAGCAGGTAGAAGTGCCAAGCCCAAACGCTTGGCATATCACAGAGGGGTTCTTGGGCCCAGAAGGGGCCAAGGGAAAAAGAGGTGATATTTCTGACTCAGAATACAACTAGGCTACATTGCTCTTGTGCAAACTGTCCTATGAGTTACCTGTTTCCTGCTGTGATCTGGTAACTGAGGTGAAATATTGTTGTATGGTGTACTGAGCAAGTCGCAGGTTCTCCAATCCCCGCACAGAGTCGTTCCCTCTCAGCCAGCTGAACTCTACGTCATTCCCATCGTAGCCCCCTGCCGAGTGAAAGAGTGCCCTGATCAGTGCAAGACGGTGGCAGATTGAACTGGTCTGGAAAACGCTGTGAGGCAGAGACAACAGAAGCTCTGTCTCGATGGTGTAAGTCCAGAGACGATCCCATGCAAAGCCCGGCATGATTTCTCAAGTGTAGTTACAGTGTGTACCCAGAATGAGACGACCTGCTAGGGCTTTTCACCGTCAGTGAGGACCGGTCCTGCGCTAAGCATTGTATACACCTAGTAGATGATGAGTAACTAGAAATGGCCTCTTTCATTATTTAAATAACATTTTTCAACACGTATCTGTGAACTCACAAAGATCTATAGTAGCTATTGCCTTTCAGGACGGTCTAACATTTTGGAGGGGATTCTCAGGGACATTTGGCCTGTTCATATTTTCCTATTGGCATAATACAACAAAAAAAGGACCCCAAAAAACTTTCAGCCATCCACTTTGTTGATGTCTGCAAACATAAGTATTAGATAAACCTCAAAGCAGTTTTACTAATATAGTTGGTGATTGTAATAATAGCTAGCTTTTATTAAACATTTACATTAAGTCCTTTACATATTATGTCTCCAAGATTCTCACAAGCTTGCAAAGTAGAGCTATATATTTCTTCATTATGTAAAGCTTTTTTTTTTACATTTTACGAAATTGAAATGGATCTCACAGTTGTTATATATTAAGTAGAGCTTAGAGCTTACATTTTTTCTGCAGTGTTGTTATTCCATACATGCTGTGCCTTAGAATTGAGGAACTGTAATGTTTTGTCCCTTTTATACATGAGAATGATCAGATTCAGAGAGACTGCATAACTTTCTCACGATAGCAGAGCAAATGAGAAACAAACCAGTATTGGACCTCAAGAAAGTTTAATACCAAAGCCCATGGATGATGATGATAATATCTATCATTTAGTAAGCAATTACCTTTCTAAGTGCTTTACAACATTATCATCTCATTTAATCCTCAGATGATACCTTTGAGAAGATAGATGAGTGGTTAATAAGCACATAAAAAGATTCTCAAAATCATTAGTCATAAGGGAAACACAAATCAAAACCACAGTAAGATACCACTTCAATCCACTAGAATGGCTGTAATTAAAAAGATAGTAATAGATGGTGAGAGTGTGGAGAAGTTGAATGTTGCTGGTGGAAATGTAAAATGGTGCAACCACTTTGGAAAACGGTCTGACAGTTTCTTGAAAAATTAAACATTAATTTGACCCGGCATTTTACTCCTAAGTATCTATCCAAGAGAAATCAAATCATGTCCATAAAAGGACTTGTAGAGAAATGTTCACAGCACTGTCATTCGTAACAGCTGAAAGGTGGAGACAAGTCAGAGCAACTTGTACTGCTTGTATCATTTTGTCTGGAATCCCAAAGGGAAAAAGTATCTAAAAAAGTAGGTTGTACAAGCCTCTACTTAGATACTTTGCTTTCATAACTAAGGGTGGGGTTGTTGTCCAGTCACTGACTTGTGTCCCACTCTTTGTGACCCCATGGACTGCAGCACGCCAGGCTTCCCTGCCCACCATCTCCTGGAGTTTTCTCAAACTCATGTCCATTGAGTTGGTGATGCCATCCAACCATCTCATCCCCTGTGGCCCGCTTCTCCTCCTGCCCCCACCCCAGCATCAGGGTCTTTTCCAGTGAGTCGGCTCGTCGCATCAGGTGGCCAAAATATTGAAGCTTCAGCTTCAGCATCAGTCCTTCTGATGAATATTCAGGGCTGATTTCCTTTAGGATTGACTGTTTGATCTCCTTGATGTCCAAGGGACTCTCAAGAGTCTTCTCCAGCACCACAATTTGAAAGCACCAATTTTTCAGCACTCAGCCTTTTTATAGTCCAACTCTCACATCTGTACATGACTACTGGAAAAACCATAGCTGTGACCATATGGACCTTTGTGGGCAAAGTGACTGGTAAATGCTCACAATCATTACCTTCTCATTGCTCTTTCCCTGAGTGGATATGGGCAATTGTGGCATGGTATCAATTCTTTTCTAGGGATAGCATTCAGGAAAAAGCCCTTGGTGAGGTTTCTGAATCCAGATTCAGTGAGAGCTTCCTCTGCTCACTGGGGACAATATTTGTGCAAGCAGATTGCTGGAGTTTCCAGGAGAATCTCACTCCTGAGATTTGAGATGAGCACAGCCACACATGGAGGGCAACTGCTCTCTGTACATGGGGCTGAAAATGAGCACTCTTTTTGTTAACCTCAAGTTGTAATCTGCCCCCAAACAGCTGCATTGCTTCAAGGTTTTTCATGCATTTAATCAATAAGGTAATTAATCTGCCTGCCCGAGTCTTTAATTAAACGTCTACCTCTGAAAAATGACTGCTGTCTCATAATGGTTCTGTTTCTCAGATGTTGGCCACTAGTGTCCTCATGTAAGAAGCACCCAGTGGTTTCCACAGCTTGACTACAGTTTTTCCTCCTTCTGCAAGCCATGCCTTGATGCCTTAATAATCGCTGTCTGTGGCATTTTCTCCCTAGGACTTGTATCACAGGTGCCATGTCCCCATGGTAGGCATTTCAGAGTGGTTTACTAAGGAACCACAAGATCACTCACAGGGCCAGGAATTCATCTGACACCCATCAGCTTAGAGTAAATCCTCATTCTTCATCATGAGCAAATCCCCAGGATGCAGTTTAGATGTCCACTTACTGGCATTATGCTATTAAGCTTTATGTATATCAAATAATTTATTTTAGAAGTTTAAAGCAGTCTAGCAATAAAGGTCGATGATTGTTTTGCATATCTGCCAGTTCTTACTTCTGCTGTGCTCTTCCTGGTTTCCATGACTTAGTAGTTCCTGAGACTCCTTCCTAGTCCTATTGACTCTTGTTTGCTTTGCTGTCCTGTCTAGTTGTAGGTGGAAATACTTGGTGCCGATGCACAGGGGTCCTGTCCCAAAGACATAATGTTGAAAGGTTTATTTTTGAAAGTCTCTAAATCTCTCTGGACATATACCCAGAAGGGATGAACCCACTGTCATCAACATCAAGGAGAGAAAGTCTACTATGAATAGGACACGGAGAAGGCAATGGCACCCCACTCCAGTACTCTTGCCTGGAGGATCCCATGAATGGAGGAGCCTGGTGGGCTGCAGTCCATGGGGCCGCTAGGAGTTGGAGTGAGTGACTTCACTTTCACTTTTCACTTTCATGCATTGGAGTAGGAAATGGCAACCCACTCCAGTGTTCTTGCCTGGAGAATCCCAGGGACGGGGGAGCCTGGTGGGCTGCTGTCTATGGGGTCACACAGAGTCAGACACGACTGAAGCGACTTAGCAGCAGTAGCAGCAGCACACATACACAGATCTAAGTCACCCCAGAAACTCATCTAAGGGGCCTGCATGACGTATACTCACAGCTCTCTAGTTGCAACTTGCATGTCTGTGTGTCCATGGGGTATTTAGACAGGTCCATGTTACACGCAACAGTTGTTGTGATTCTAAGAAAGGAAAAATGGGTTCGTAGAGAGTGTTATAAGGATGCTATAGAAAGTATACCCTCCCTCTTAAGGGCCACTCCAAGAGAACTTTCACCTTGACTCTTAGAGTGAATGTGTGACTTGGTGCCTACATTCAAAGCAGTCCTGAGTTTTTCTACACTAAGCAATACTTGAGAGACTTGGTTAAAGCCAGAGTCCAGAGTGCAGAAAGTTAGAATGTTGGCAATTCAGAGACAAACTTGCAACAATATCACAAAACAGAATCATTCATTGGCTTTTTTGAGATGCTTCTGCATCCAGTTTATTCTGGGCTCTGCGAGTCAAAAACTTGCCTAAGGTCAGAGAGCAGGGACTTGCCCTAAATCTGTCTGACTCTGGAGCAAGGCTATGAACCATCATCCAGTATTTGTTATCCTTGTACTTGCATTATTGCACTGTTATGTGCAATAATACAGAGACACAAACACACGCACATGCACACTCACACGTGCTGTGGGAACGCAAGGAAGGGGCACCTTAGTAGTGATGGAGTTAGGGTCAAGGGAGAGGTCTATTGGACTTCTCGAAAGAGGTGCTGAGGTTTGGGCTGACCTCTGTGGCTCAGCTGGTAAAGAATCCACCTGCAATGCGGGAGACCTGAGTTTGATCCCTGGGTTGGGAAGATCCCCTTGAGAAGGGAAAAGCTCACACTCCAGTATTCTGGCCTGGAAAATTCCATAGACTGTATAGTCCATGGGGTTGAACACAACTGAGCGACTTTCACTTTCATGAATATTTGGTCCGTGTGTGTGTGTGTGTGTGTGTGTGTGAAGTCGCTCAGTCGTGTCCGACTCTTTGTGACCCTGTGGACTGTAGCCCCCAGGCTCCTCTGTCCATGGTCCCTAGCCTTCTACTGAAGGCCTCTAGCAGCATTAGGCTTGCAGTCATTGTTTAGCCCTGGCAGAGGCAGTGGTGAGTCCTCTGCCTGTAGGCTGCCCCAGGGAGCACCTTAGGGGCATCCTTCCTGTTGCCGCCAAACAACAACTTGATGAAGTTCTGAAGGGTGGAAGGAAGTTTTGGTCTCAGAGATTTGAAGAAGGGGCAAAGCAGAACCCATGACTATAGATGGTGAGGCTTTAGAGGACTGTACTTTGATTTTCTACCTGTACGAGAACACCTCACCTAAGTAGAGATGTATTCTGTAGCCACCAACTGCCCCGCTGCGCCCAGGAAAAGGAAGTTCTTTGTATCACCTTTCTGTCTGCGTTTCCTGTTCCCCTTCCCTCTTCCTAGCTAACTTCCTTTTACTCTTTAAGACTCAGCTTAGAGTCCTGCGAAAACCTCCTCTAACATCACCCCAAACCACTGTCCCACTCCCGGCTCAGGCCCCCAGTGCCCTGACTTCCTTTGCTTATGTGTCTGTGTCAGGACAACATCTGATTCAGCCCCATGGCCTCAGCATCCAGCACAGGCCTGGCACGGAGCACGCATTCTCAGTACAGACTTGTTGAGCCAAACTGGACTGAGAAAGGGCCCTTCTGCTCTGAGGACAAGGACCTAAGAAGGCAGGCCCATGAGAAGGGGAGGTGGTTACTGAAGACTGGTCAGAACATCCTTTGCCTTTCCTCCCTGCTCTTTCCCCTCCAACCCTGAGGTCACAGGCGCCCGGTTACCTGAGGGCATACAGGACTGTGCCATTGGAGAAGAGGCGGATGAGTCTGTTCCCCACAGTGACTTCGTGGAGGAAGGACTTCTTGGACTCCACGATGTAGGTGTCTGGCACCCAGAGGAACTCCACTAGGCGCGCATCCAGAGTGAAGCTCTTGTTGCCTTCGAACACCAGCCGCTGGTCCGTCCAGCGCTGTCTGAGGTATATGGTGGCTGTGTAGTCCTGAGGGGCAGCCGGGGAGAGGAAGTGGACGGAAAGAGAAAGCTCAGAAAGTGCAAGGAAAAGGGTCCTGTCTTACTTCCCTCCCCACCGCCACTGAGATCAAGAGCACATGCCACAGTAGACAGGGGTGAACGAAGCTTGCCTTGAGGTGGTGGCCTGCAACTATATGAGGACAAAACACCTTATTCATTCCAGACAACAACATCCACTGCCCAAAGGGAGCCGCATAGGAGTGGGTTCAGGGCCTTAACTTACTTTCCCTTGATCACAAAGGCCACACTAAGTTTTTCAAGGCTGCCCAGTTAACCTGGGGTCTACAGCGGACTCTCGTGGCAAACTGCCTATAGTGCCACCTTGTCTAAAATGTGTTCTCTTAAGTGAGAGGATGGTTGAAAGAAGTTACGTGATTATTGGTTTTCATCAGCTTGTCTCCTACTCTGTGAGGAACCACGTGATATTTAGGCTTCTTCCCTGCATTTTATTTTTCCCCATTCTTATCCCTCACCCAGCACACCCACTCCCTCATTTTGCCGCTCCTAGCCTTTGAATTCACTTTTCCTCTGATACTCAGAAGATTTGTTTTACAAGCATCTTCCACTGTCTTGAGTTTCAGGATAGGTCTCCAGTTCCTGCCATTCCAATAAGTCTCTGTTCTGTTTGCGTAGCTAGAATGGGCTTCCTCATAAAACACAGGGAAGGGGCTCAATGGGTGGAAGGCGAGGGAAGCACACTTACCATATTACTCTCCGAAATACTGGAGATACTTGCAATGTCCAGGGTCACTGCTATCTGAACAGGTTCTCCTAAGAATGGAGAAAACACAGAAAGCCTTACCTAGAAATATAAAATATAAAGCCTTACCTAGAAATATAAACAGACTTGCTAACATTAGCACAGTTAAGAAATACAGTTATATACATTCATAACTAATAAAAAAATATATATAAGAAATATATGGGCTTCCCAGGTGGCGCTAGTGGTAACGAATCTATAATTCAGGAGATGCAAGAGACGCAGGTTCGATCCCTGGCTCAGGAAGATCCCCCGGAGAGGGGAAAGGCAACCCATTCCAGTATTCTTGCCTGGAAAATCCCATCGACAGAGGAGCCTGGTGGGCCACAGTCCAAGGGGTTGCAAAGAATCAGATAAGGTCTCAAAGAGTCAGACACAATTGAAGCAACTTGGCAAGTATGCACATAAGAAATACATATATCTTGGAAAATTTAAAAAGTAACAGTGATCTATTGCAAAATTTTAAACAGTTTAGAAGCTTATAAATAAAAGATGAATTTCTATCCTCCCCCTCGCAGGAGAAATGTCCATACAGGGTGTGCCTCTCTTTCGTATGAAAAAGCAACGCACACGTATACACTTAGCTAAGCACACGGAAGCGAGACCACACTATAGTCATTAGTGTTTATTTGAAGGAATGGAATGGTATCTGCTACTTCCTACTTGGAGGACTTTTTCCTATGGTGCTTGTGAGGGACTCATTTACTTCGAAATGTAATAGAGATTTGGGAACTTGTACACAAATATATCTCCCCCCCTCAACCAAGTAAATTTACTACCAGATGGCATTCAAGACTGCTCATGGTTGAGCTTCCACTCACCTCCTGACATCTTTCTCCTCTTCCTGTGCTCTCCAGGCACCTTAAACTATTTACAATTGCAGAACCATCCCCATTTGGTCTGGTGTACAGATGCTGGGCCTCAATCCTGGAGTCTGGGCAGATGGGCCTGATTTCTGAGGCTGCCTGTCTTACCTCTCAAGTGAAGTAAGAAGAAGTGAAGAAGAATGGGAGCCACCATTCTCAGTGGCCAGGCCAGGAATGTTTACTCCCCCTGAGACTAGAGATGTGGAACAAAAGTCCAGGAGTCAGGAAGATGTGAGTTTTGATCTGGGAAGTTAGCAGACCTTTCAGAACTGCAGCTTTCTCACCCGCAGGTTTGAATAATGCTAATGACATCAGAGGGTCATGGAGAAGGTTAAATGAGAGAAGGTGTGTGGTAGCTTCTTTGCAGGTGACGAGCCAGAATATGCACAAATGGTTGCCTAGCTAGACATACAGAAGGTGCCCAGAAATAATTATGTGTACAGAGCCCCCAGCATGGTTTCTATCATGTCATACCATGCACTCGGTAAATATCATTTCCCTTCCCTTATCCCTCTCTTCCATGATGTTAGCTAATTCTGGAAAAGAAACAACCTTCTTCATCAGGTTAATAGGTGGAAAGCATTTACTTGGGATAATAACTGGGGGTACCTCAGGGAACTGTGACAACACATTAACTAGGAGAAGGAGAGGTGGAATTCAAAATGCTTCACCGCATCAAACTGGGAGAAATCAGAGAGCAGCCTATTTATTAATTGAAGGAAATCAAGCCGCAGGATATAGGGAAGAACTTGGAACTGGAGTTTTAAAGCCAGTGCAATTAAAAATAATTAACTGAATACTTGGTAGGAAAGGGGTAGATCTTTCAGGGCAGACCCTGGAAGGTGCTGACGGAGTTAAGGTGCTAAGTGGCTCTCTGCCCCTCATGGCAGCAAGGTGTCGCATCAAGAAGAGAAGCTTAGGGTCAGAGTGGCCACACCCCAGCAGTGTGACCTTGAACAAACTGCTAAACCTCTCTGTTTTACAGTTTCTCATCTTTAAAATACAGCTACTAATGTCGGTTATCAGGGTGGGGTTGGGAAGGTCACGGGATCGATTGTAAGAGCTTGGCACACGGCAGGCGTGGGTCAGCGCTGGTTGCCACCCCTGAGGAACATGGAGAACCGAAGGCGTACCAGCGCTTCAGGCTCACTGCGGGCTTTGTACGTTTAGTTTCTTTCTAGGTAGTCTGCTGCTGCTAAGTCGCTCAGTCGTGTCCGACTCTGTGCGACCCCATAGACGGCAGCCCACCAGGCTCCCCTGTCCCTGGGATTCTCCAGGCAAGAACACTGGAGTGGTTGCCATTTCCTTCTCCAATGCGTGAAAGTGAAAGGTGAAAGTGAAGTCGCTCAGTCGTGTCCGACCCTCAGGGACCCCATGGACTGCAGCCACCAGGCTCCCCCGTCCCTGGGATTCTCCAGGCAGGGGCACTGGAGTGGGTGCCACTGCCCTCTCCGCTAGGCAGGGGCACTGGAGTGGGTGCCACCGCCCTCTCCGCCAGGTAGTCTAGTCCCGGCTTTTCCTCAGTTGGCTGCTTTATGGACCAGAGTTTGTTCTTTCTTCCCTGTGAGTTAGAAAAGTGAGCGGTGCCACCAGAGGGCAGCTTTCTCCTAGGAAACAGGTCAAGGCCAGGTCCTGGGCAGAGGCTTGCAGAACCACCAAGCTCAGTCCCTGAAAAGCCCTACGGAGGTCTGGTCACTCAGGGACCTCAGGGTCCTAGACCTGGGTGGACAGACGTTACTCCAGAGAACTATAGCCCCTCTGTGGGCCTGGAGGCTGCCTCATACGTGTAGGTTCTGTTAGGAGGCAGAGTGCCAAAGGCTCATGACAAGGGGTGGGGGGTGTGCCTTCCCCTCTTTTTGACTGAGGACCCCTTGCCCCATTTCCACCCCAGGTGGGTGTGCGCCTCATGTCCCTGAGGGCCACCTCAGGCTCAGAATGGGTATGTTACCCAGGGACTCTGCACCCTGTTGGCCCACGAGCCAGCAACAAGAGGGCAGTGTTCTGGCCTAGCTGTTTGGCATCTGGGAGGCAGAGAAGTTGTTCAGCAAATCTAACCAGATGTGCATACTCCCAGGCTTATCATTAGCATTCAGTTGGTCCTGGGAAAACCAGGGGAGGTGGAAGCCCCCCAAGGTCCCTTAACTTAAGGACCTCAAATCCTAAATGTGTGGCCATGAGGCTGGGTCTCTCAGATCTCCATCTGAAGGGGTGTGGGTGGCCCCAGCTGCTGTGCTCTGAAACCTTTCACCACACTTGTTCAGAGGCCACACTTCCCATGGGCTGCATCCCACTGGGGCCTGAAAGTGTTAGGAATACTAAAGCAGGCCTGCTCCTGGGAGGCACAGAGATGGGAGACTGCTGTGATGGGACCTTCCGCTCAAGGACTCTGTGGTGGACTTTCTGAACACACTTAGAACTGCACTGTGGTCTAAGGCACCTCCACCAGCCTTTCTTCCCTCCCTCCCTTCTTCCCTTCAACTCTCCAGCTTCCTCCTTTTCCTGCCCCATATTTTGTCATAGATATGGCCCCAATAAATATCTTGCAAGGATAATCCTCTCTCATTGTCTGCTCCTCAGAGGACCTGGACTAACCCACTAATCCTAGATCTGACCTGAGAATTTTATTAATATCAACTGAAGGGAGGAGCAGGAAGGCAAAGGGATTAAAACAGATGGCAACCTGATGATATATTTAAACACTTCATTCACTCTTCCTTGTGAGGTAGATGATATGCCCCTAGTTACAGAAAACTAAGATGCTTGCCCAGCAGTTGAGCCAGGAGCCAAACTCAGGTTTATTTGACTCTAAGGCTCTTTCTATTACTCAAGGTAACAAGACATTAGTAACCACCTTGTTCAGTCTTGCATTTTACAAACAGAGAGGCTGAGACCCTGTGAGAAGGACGTAGGTGGTGGCTTCATTCTTTCCATCCTTGCCTCATTTTTCAAGATGTATATTAATTGACAACTTGCTACCTGCTGAGCACTGAGATACCGCTGGGGCTACTGAAGTAAATAAAGCAGGATTTCTGCAAGGGATTTCAGCCTAGAGCCGAGACAGACATAAAGCCAGTGACAGCAGCACCCAGTAACAGCTATGATCTAGAAGTATGTTCAGAATAAAGTGTGAAGAAAGGGCATGAGGCCTGGAGGAATCTGTGTGGGCTGCTCAGAAGGGGAAGCCTTTGATCTGAGACATGAAGGAAAACTGGCATTTTACCAGGAGTCAAATTGGAACAAGCTCTTTGTGGCAGATAAACAGTCTGAGCAAAAAGCATGGAGACCAGAGAGGCCAAGGAGGTCTGGGGGCACATTTGTGTAAGGGCATAGCGGGGAGAAGCTGGGGACATGAGGGTGACAGCTAGAGGTGGGCTGGGAGGTTCTGAGTGGGCCACGCAGAGGGCTCTGGACTCTAGGCTGGAGACACTGGGGAGCAGGAAGTATTCTGAGCAGCAAAGGGCCCAGGTGGGTCTTCCAAATGGCAGAGTAGAGGGTTAGTCTTGAGGTGGTAGGCTGAGGCATGAAGAACAGGTGGAACAGTCCTGGTGAGACATAGTGGGTTTCTCGAGTAATGATACCTGAAGTGCAGGTAGAAGGCAGACAGCAGGTATGGGGTAGTGAGGAAGCTCTAGTAACCTCTCTGGGGAGGAGGATTTCTGTATCCTGCAGGTGGAGAGACCAGAGAAAGTGCTTTCTCCCAAGCAGCATGAAAAATAACTGGCAGCTGTCTGTATCACTGCCAATCTGTTAGATCAGAAAAAGCAGTCAACTACAGTCTCCCGAAACCCTTATCTGCATATTATCTCTGGTCCTGTTCTTTTCGAATTGATGTCCTGGGCAAAAAGAATGACCTACCGCCAAAATTGGGCCTGAGAAACTTGTTATATCCTGCTGTGAGATTCTCAAAGCCAGGCAGGGACAGCTTGTTGCTTCTGCTGACCTCGATGTTAAACTGATTCCCCTGGACGCACATCCTGCAAAAGAAAACAGGTTTCAGTGTACATGCGTGCTGATGTGCGGATCAACATGCATACATACAAACTTGAAACCTGAGCTTGTGTTTGCATGTATGTGTGTGGTTATATGGGCTTCCAAGTGGCTCAGCGGTAAAGAATCTGTTTGCCAATGCAAAAGACGCAGGAGACACAGGTTTGATCCCTGGGTCAGGAAGATCCTCTGGAGTAGGAAATGGCAACCCACTCCAGTATTCTTGCCTGGAAAATTCCATGGACAGAGGAGCCTGGAGGGCTGCGTGCAGCCCATGGGTTGCAAAGAGTCAGACACAACTGAGCATAGAAGCATGCACATGCGTGTGCCTGTGCTCACGTACCAGCAGCGACTCTTCCAAAGAGAACTCTCCAATTTTCAGCTGCTGAATTAAACATATCTCTATCTCACCCCACTTTATTATGCATTTGCCATGTATCATAATGTCGTGGTAATTTGGAAACACTCAAAACCTTCCCCCCAAAACAAAAGGGATTTATCCATCTCTGACCATTTTGGAAGCTTGACTTCTCCAGACAGAAAAGCATGGCATGACACTGTATGTCCTGGTGCGTCAGCGGGGCGAAGGCACTAGGATTTGTCTTGTCGTTGGTAAGTAGAAAGGACTGCCACCCGTCCCACCGTGTGCAAAACCCAAAGCAGTTCAGACCAAGGCCACTGTGGGTGGCAGAGCTCACCATGCGGAGAAGAGACTCAGCCACAGGAAGGTCAGGTGGAGACTGCGCCTCATGTTGGGGAGCTGCACGTGTAGCGTGAGGCCGAAGTAGAAACAACCTGGGGAAGCAGATGGGGCAGGTGGGAGGCAGCCGACCCCCAGAGCGCGCCTCCGCCCAGCCCAGCTTTTCCCTCCTGGAGGGTCAGGTACAGCATTTTCTCCAACTCTGTGGGGGGCAGCCTCTTCCCACACCCACATGCAGCTCCTCCCTGCATGTCATCCAGGAATGCCTTCATTTTGGAAGATCACATTTTTTTTCCACTTTTTAAAACTGGAATGGTGTGGTGTCAGTTTCTGCTGTACAACATCATGAATCAGCCACATGTATTCATATATCCCCTCCTTCCTGAGTCTCCCTGCCACCACACCCCCACCCCACCCCTCGAGGTCACCACAGAGCGCCACACTGAGCCCCCTGCGCTACCCAGCAGCTTCCCATCAGCTATCTGTTTTATACACAATAGTGAATATACGTCAGTGCCACTCTCTCAGCTCATCCCCTCTCCTCCTCCTCGACCACTGTGTCAATAAGTCTGTTCTCTACATCTGTGCGTCTATTCCCTCCCTGCAAATAGCTTCATTGGTACCATTCCTCTAGATTCCATATATATGCATTAATATATGATATTTGTTTTTCTCTGACTTACTTCACTCTATATGACAGGCTCTAGATTCAGCCGTATCGCTTCAACTCACTCAATTTCGTTGGAGGATCACATTTCAAATAAAGGCTGAGGACCTGTTTAGCGAGCGGTTCTCCAGAGCAGAAATGCAGCTGGTGCGTCCTGAGGTGCATGTGTGGAAAGCTCACCCTGTCCTTGTCCTGATTTTCCAGGAAGGACATCCCAACCACATACTCCCCTCCGACCATGCCGTATATCGGAGAGTCTAGGCCTGTTAAGCAGGAAATGAGAACTTCCCGAGGACCTCCATGGGCCAAGGAACATGTTAGGTACTTTCCTATAGATTCTCCTCATCTGTGCTCACAATGGCCTTGTGAGATGGGCAGGTTTATCCCCGTATTGCGATGAGAATACAGCACTCCCAGAAACGTCTCTGTGCTGGTGAATGTCAGAGGAGGCTTCACAGACAGGGCTGGCAGCCTCAAGACCCAGTCACGGGCTGCTCTCCACCCCCGGACCTGCTCCCTGGTGCCTTGAAGCTGCTTAGCTGGTGCGGGTGAACATCGTGTGCGTGCAGACTGTCAGGTGAGGCATGGCCTAGGGGCTGGCCCCCTCGGTTTGGGGACTGCTGTCAGATGTCTCTGGGAGAGGCAGGTGCCCAGGCAGGTCAGTCTGCGAACTGTCACTCTGGGGACAGCAGCGGAGGTCCTCAGGGCGGGGGCGGGGCTCAGGTCCCAAATTTGACCTCTTTGGTAGTCTCTGTGAACAAGGTCACTTTCTAGAGTCTTGCCATTCTGGGGCTCAGGGTGCAAATCAGCCATTAATTAACATGACTTACAAAACAAACACGTGTTTATTCTAGGAATGGAAATGAACTAGAGATGTATACAGTCAAGCGTGAAAATCTCAGTGATGTGTTGAAGTAGGTGTATCAATTTGACACACGTACCACTAGGGTGGGAGATGTTGATGGTGGAGGAGGCTGTGTATGTGTATGGAGCTCAGTTTTGCTGTGAACTTAAAAATTCTGAAAAAATTAACTCTTAAAAAAACAGTGTAAATCCCTCCCTCACTTCTCTAGTCTCATACTTCCCAGATAACAATTGTTAACGGTTGCTTTATGCATACATCCACTATATTTTTATGTACACATATATCTTTGCATGAAGAAAAAGATTTAAAAGCAAAACTGGAATGATGGCATACAGTTTTTGCTACATACATTTTCACTTAATAATAAAAGCAAATCTTTATTAAATATTGAATGCATGCTTTTACTAGGCCAAGAACCTCTTCAATCCTCACAACAACTTTTTGAGGTAGTTACTACCATTGTCATTTTACAAATGAAGAAACGGAGGCTTAGAGATGATAAGAAAATACCAAGGTTATACAGCACGTGAAGAACAGAACTGAATCCAGGCAAGCTGAGCCAAGCATTTTTTTTTTTTAGCATTTTATGTTTTTTTTTTTTAATGGTTATTTCACTTTCATATTTCTTTAAAAAGTTGAAGTATATTTGACCTACAAGTACTTTTAACCACTGTACCATGACACATACTCTTTCCCAATGTCAGTGGGAACTTTCCATGTCATTCCTATAGATCTGCCTCATTGTTTGTGATGGCAACAAGATATTTCATAAGATTCCATCCATGGCTCCTCCCATGGATGGAGGAGCCTGGTGGGCTGCAGTCCATGGAGTCGCTAAGAGTCGGACACGACTGAGCGACTTCACTTTCACTTTTCACTTTCATGCATTGGAGAAAGAAATGGCAACCCACTCCAGTGTTCTTGCCTGAAGAATCCCAGGGACAGGGGAGCCTGGTGGGCTGCCGTCTGTGGGGTCGCACAGAGTCGGACACGACTGAAGCGACTTAGCAGCAGCAGCGCAGTGCACTAACATTTATATAACACATGTCCTATATGGTTACTAAGTTATTTCTGAATCTTTTACTGTTACAAAGCCAATAATGAACATCTCTGCACATGTGTAAACTCCTATAAATCTGCACTGTGTCTTATAAATCTTCCCTGCCTTAGTTTTTTCCTGCTCGTGCGCCAACAATACCAGCCATAAAATCACCATTATCGATCCACCAATGTTCGTAATCACACTTTCTCCCTTTAGTGCATCTCCCCGACCCTTGTCCTTCCTCTTAATCCCAGAGTCATGTTTAAGAAGGTCCAGGGAGCACTCCCATGCCTTCTATCCCTTCATTCAACTTTCCAAAGGCTTAGCGGGATCCTCCTATGAATCAGACTCATGTGAGGCCCCCCAAGAGCTGCGGTCTGCTGGGGACAGAGGAGTGTGAGCAGTGAAAGACCGGAGTTCCCGGTGACTGTCCTGTGACGGGGGCCGAGGCAAAGGGATTCAAGGAGGGAACACAAAGGAAGTGCGTGGCCAGCTGCATGGGGGACGGTGCCACAGCGCTAGGATGGAAGCCATAGAGAGGGTCACGGGTTCTTGAAGGATGTGTGTGCATTTGCCAGGTGAATGAAGGAGGCCAGGGGCCCTCCAGATGGTGGGGACAGATATGGAGTCTCTTCTATGGACACCCTGCTACTTACTGTACTTAGTCTCTCCCTGTAGCCCATGGCCACTGACAACTTCTTTCTAGTCTGGCCTGAATTAGCTCCATTCTCATCTGGGATATGTCTCAACTCTTTCTTCTCTCATAAGGTACCACCCTCAGTCAAGTACGTTGGAAACACCCAGTCTTCAGCTCCAAGACTCCAGCTGAATCATGTGTTTCCTGTGGTCAACCCTAAGTTAGGAAGACAGAATGTCTGGGCCCTGAGCCTTTGAATCTGCTCCAAAGAGTTCATGCTCTGAGAAGCTTTACCCAGGCTAGACTTAGACGGGTGATCCCATCGCAACCTGCTTGCTCTGGTTACGGCGCTGAGAAAGTCTCATTTTTATAAGGGAAGAAAGGAGAAAAGGAGAAAGCCCTCTAAATGCCTGCTAGGTGCCACTCTTGGTGATTGATCTCATTTAATTCTCACCAACTCACCCAGTAGGTGTTAATTTCGAGAGTGACTCTCAGGTCAGTGAAAGGTTTTGACTGAGGTCACATGGCCATTAAGTGCCTGTGATTTGAACCCAGGTCTTCCAAGCCCCTCTTTTATGTGCTATATCTGGGAAGAGAGGCCTCAGGTCCTGGAGCTGAACTGGGTTCCACAAAACCCATCTCTGGGATAGAGTACTGCATTCACAGCATGGGCTAAGTGGCAAGTGCAGCTGGTGCCCTCGTCCCGTGTGGCAGAGGCACCAGCCCTTAGGTGGCAGCTTGCGTACCTGACTGCCTGAATGGAGGTTTGGCCACCAGCTGTGACGCAGGCTCGGGGAATGGCGTTTGGCAGGGCTGCGCACTGAGCCACCAGGGGGCGGTGCCCGGAGGGTTGTCTTGCAGCCACAAGATTCTGCTGGAACCACCAGCCTCCTGCGTCTGTAGGGAGCATGGTACTCAGGCACTCAGATCCACTCCTGAGTAGGGGCAGCCTATGCACTCTTACCCTCCTCTGAGGGGATCTCTGCCAAGGTCCAACTTCCACTGGTAGACCTTGAACTTTGGATTCAGGCACCCCTGAGTTGTTTAACCTCTCAGAGCATTGGTTTTCTCATCTAACAAAAGGGAATAGAAAGCACTCAACAAACACTTGCTTTCATTCTCCTCTACCTTCTCCATCTTCCATGGGGACTTTGGCGACTCCACCATGACTACAGGAATCCAAAGCTCAAGCTCTTTCTAATATACCCAGGCTGTGAGCTGAATGCAGTGTCGCTCCGAGGGGACTCAGGTTGGCATCACCTCAGGAAAGACAGTGTCAGACACAGGACTTCAGGGTCACCTAGGTGACTGAGGCCACCTTTTTCTAGATGGGCTCTGAGAAGCAGTTGTTGTTGTTTGGTTGCTAAGCCGTGTCCGACTCTGCAACCCCATGAAGCAGAAGTAATTCCAGTATGTGCTTGTCTCCACTCCCATTCCCAGAATCACCATCACACAAATACTTCGAACTGAAATTTGTCATGCGAAGAGTTGACTCATTGGAAAAGACTCTGATGCTGGGAGGGATCGGGGGCAGGAGGAGAAGGGGACGACAGAGGATGAGATGGCTGTATGGCATCATGGACTCAATGGACATGAGTTTGAGTAAACTCCGGGAGTTGGTGATAGACAGGGAGGCCTGGCGTGCTGCGATTCATGGGGTTGCAAAGAGTCGGACACGACTGATCGACTGAACTGAACTGAGCTGAAATTTGTCACGTTAGCCTCCTCCCTCCACGGGCACTGCGCCCCTGTCATCGGTCACTTCTGCATAGACAGAACCATTTGTTGGAAAGCAGGTGTGGCACCTGAATTAGGCTGAGGTGAGGAGAGACATTATCACCACAGGTCCACCTTGAGAACTCACAGAAGCTGGACTTGTCCAGTGTGTGTCCTGGGTGGCAACATAGAGAGGAAGACCTGTGGCTCTAGGATTGGACCAAAGGTGCTCTGATCTTGCTTCTGTGCTTTCTCTGAGATTGCTTAACTTCTCCCTTAAGTTTAGTTCCCTCCACTGTATTAATAAAAGGAAAAGTTCTTAAGACAACAGTGAGGCCTCGTACAAAGGAGGTGCTCCGCAAATTCCAGCCCCAGCCCCCTTCCCCGGGTCCCTGCCGGGCTTAGACTTGGCTCGCCTGCCCTTTTCTCGCTCCAAGCAAAGAGGGGCCAGCAGCTTCCTTACCGGTTTCCTTACTCCGTTAGGACCGGGCCTTCAGGTCTTCAGGCTGGGCTTTCAAGTAGGGCATAGTCTTCCGGGTCCCTGAGATTCTTCCCATCGTCAGCCCTGACCCCCGGGATGCAGACACACAACCACTCTCTGATGGAGTGGCTCTCTCTGTGGGAAAGAGGAAGCTGCAGGACCTGCCGGCAGACGGCTGGGTGGAGCCTCTCACAGCTCCTCCCGCGGGTGGGGCTCTGAGCAGGTTCCCGGTGTCTGTGGGAATTCTCAGCTCTGGCTAGGGCTGCCGGCTGCCAGGGACTTGATTCTGAGCTGTGTCTCAGCCACCCTCCTGGACCAGAGAAGATTCTTAAGATGAAAGACCCACGAAAGTCAAATAAAATGGGTCACCCACCCATCATGTCTGGAAGATGAGTCTCTGGTTCTGGATTCGGGGGACTCCCCTCTACCTTGGTATAATGAAATGAGAATTTGAAATGTGTATGACCTTGGGCAAGCCACTTCACCCCTCTACTCCTCAGCTTCCCATCCATAAAATAGAACTCAGCCATCTCTAAAATTATGATTCCTGGTTATGTATTTTAAATGCTCTTTGGGATCAACAGAGAACCTTATCTGTGTAGAAGACTTGCAGAGCCCAGCACCTCATGCTTTCCACTCTGTGAAGTCTCAAAAAGAGACACAGAAGTCAAGAGAATAGAGGACAGAGGCTGAGCAGACCCACCCAGGAAGAGATTGGAGGGACTCTGGGACAAATCTGGAGAGATTTCTAGAGTGCTCCAACTTCCCTGTCCCTACCCCTGACTCAGATGATTTCCCATTCCCCACAGAGTCCACTGTAGGAGCCTCCTTCTTCCCTGGCCAGAACCTCCTAACAGAAGTGCTTCACAGCGTTCTCTGAAAACTAAGTGCCCTCCTTGTCACTGTAGCCAGTGGCCTCGAAACTCAATCTTGGCTTCCTGTGGGAAGGCACAAGGAATTCCCCAGAGGGTTGGCCTCGCACCTTGAGAGCTGGGGGCCAGGGAGGGAGTCGGATGGAGAGCCCCAGGGGCAAGCTGGCAAGATGCCCCTCAGCACCTCCTACCCTCCTGACATCCCTGCAGGGCTCCTGCCCAGGTCCCTGCCTGTCTGGGAGATGGGGTGGTGGGGAGAGAGGGAGACAGTTGAAGAGGGAGTAAATGAAAATTCAGGAAGCTAAAGGAGGTAGGAAGGATAGAGGGGGCCTTCATGGGCGATGCCCCATAGATACCTTTGGCTCCAGACAAGTTTCCTTAATGTGCCCCTGGAGCCTGGCCAGCCTCACAAGCATTTCTGTGCTGGTTGGCAGGGAGTAGGTACCTGAAAAGAAAGCTCTTTGATTTCTCTTGAGAGGCCTCACTGACCTGAGAAACTTGAAGGTGGCTAGAAAAGAAATGAAGGAGGATCCAGTTTCAGGTTCTCAATGAATGGAAAGTAGTTTGGGGGTTTTCTCAGAATTTCCAGATGTTCTCACATAAAACGAAGGTTCAAAAGTGACAAAGACAGTTTGGAGATGGGAGGCGGGGATGGGAGGAGTGGGTGTCCTCTGACTCAGGAAAGGTGAGATGAAAGGCCAGGTGGCAGCTGGCTGGGTGGCTTTGCCAAGTCACTTGACCTCTCTGGGCCTCGGTGTCTTTATCTGACAAATGAGGATGGTGGCTTCTCACAGTGTTGCTGCAAGAATTCAGCAATGACGGGTTTGAAACTAGCTCGCGTATTGTGCCTGGCACATTGTGGATACTTGATAAATTGTTCTTTTTATCTGATGTCATTGGTATCTTCTCATGTTTGTACTTACTATTTAAATCTCCATCCAAGTATCTATCTACCTACCTATCTATTTAGCTTTCTATTTACCTATCTAGCTGTCTATCTATCAATCTAATCATCTACCCAACCATCCAGTGTTTAGACTTCCCAATCAGATTGTAATAGATTGATTGCATCAGGGTCAGGGCAAGCCAGACCTCAAGTTAATAAAGTAGGTATGATGAGGCTTCTTATCTCCCAATTTCAAATGATGCTTCAGTTTACTGCCGGCTTCTTTGATTTCTTTCAGATCAACTGAAGAAATGCTCAGGGTGGGGAGTTTGCAGGAAAGGCATGTTCTTATCCAGAAGACCCAGCACCCCTGCATCATCCAGGTCTCCTCATTTCCAAGAGTGACCTCTTGTCTCCAGATGCCGGAGGTCAGTGGTATGTCAGGATGTTCAGCTATGCAGGCACGCTGCCCATGGGTTATTCATCATGGTGTTCACCTCTTAAGTCACCTGGCCACACACCCTCCTAGAATGTGTCCCAGAAAAACAAGGGCCAGGGTGAGTGCCTTGCCGGGGACCTTGATCACTCTGCACATAGGACTCTCATAAGTCATAATAATGCTGTGCATTTAGATAGTGCTTTGCTGTGTTCAGAGCCTTTTCACATGCCTGTGCCTTAGCTTAATTGAGCCGCATTGTAATTCTGTGAAGCAAACAGGATTTGTTCCCTTATTTTCAATGTGCAGATGAGAAAGCCCAAGAGTCACACAACCACTAAGCAGTAGGTGACACAGACCAGAGCCCAGGCCCTAGGACTCGAGTTGGCTGCTCGCCTCACACCTCTGTTCAGTGACGACGGGGAGTGCAGAAGGACAGGGTCCAAGTGAAGCGGAGGATGCAGACAGCCCTTGCATCTTCTGGCCTAGAAGGCCATGGTGGGGGAAGGCTACTGATACCTGCTTGTCAGGCTGAGGCCCCACCACCTGCAGCCCCAGCTGGACGCTCTAGGCAGTCGTTACCCCTTTAGTTTCTGTCTCCCCTCCCCCTTGTCAACACCCAAGTGACCCCTACCCCAGACACCTTTCCATTTTGTCTCATCTGCCAGTGCCTGACTCAGGATTGTCTTACCTTGGAGTCTGTGGTCTCCAAAAAGAGGCTTGCATGCACCAGGTCCTATGAAAGACAAGTCTCTGAGGTGTGGGGAGAAAATAGTAGAACTTCTATGGCTTCAAACAATAGGAAAAACATTGCACTCTAGTAATATTTCTGTGTAGGTGGACACTGGCCTCCCATTCCTCTGTTGGTCAGACTGGCCAAGGCCACGTGCCAAGGGCCACGTACCATGTACAAGCCTGAGGATGGAGCAGGGCTTCAAATGTGGACGGCTTGCAGCCTCCACTCCTTCTCTGTCAGTGTGACTGGACCTTCTGCAGTGCATGTTGGTTAAATGGATTTATGATTTGTTTTCACCAAATTAACCCTAAAGCAATGGAAACTTGACCTAAAAATGAGTCCTGCAAAGAGAAACTGCCAAGAGAAGATAGCATTAATAATGCAAACAGAGGCAAACAGCAAGAAAATGGTGGTGTTGACACTTTGCCTACCTAACGCCTACCTTAACTAAACGTCTTCCAAATGAAGCGTTCTAGTGCTTTTCAAAGCTTTGGGTCAAAATATAAAAAATGCAATAACTAGCTAGCAAAAACAACTGATAAACATCAGAGAAGATAGAAAGTCACAAGCTGAATTTAAACAAAAGCCTTTACAGTAGCATTTTGCATTACTGTGATACATTATCAGATTATGGATCTCTGAACCTTAGTGAAGTATCTTTTTTTTTTCAATTCTGAAAACTATCAGAATCAAGTATCAAAATAATTTGAACTTAAAACCAGATGGTATGAATGTTGAATGGCAGAGTATTAATACGGAGGGAAAACGAATGGAGGAAAACACACCAACCGTGCGTGCGTTGTGTGCATGCCCCGTTGCTAAGTCTTGTCTGACTCTTTGTGCTGAAAATATTAGCATCCAAATAATTCCTTTCAGTAAAAAGTTTTTTGTTTTTTGGGGTTTTTTTTGGTGTGGTTAACAAAGTAAGAGCTTAAAAGTAATGTAATTTCATCTTTAGCTCATCTATTTAAATCCTTTCTGTCTCTGTCTTACTGTAGGAATGAGGCTCTAGTGGTATCTCCTGTTAAGAGGTGACCTTTGCACTGACGCTAGGTTGCTTAAGGATGAGGGCGGGTTGCCAGAGGAGCCAACTGTGCAATTAAAGGTCTGGAAATTTCTGGACCTCCAGGAGGTTAAAGAAGTTGGAAGTTGAATCAGTCACCAGTAGCTAAAGATTTAATCAGTCATATTTAAGTAATGAGGCCTCCATAAAACCCCACAGGGACAGTGTTCGGAAAGCGGAGCTGGTGAACAAGGGGAGACTCGGAAGCGTGAATTGCTCAGAGGAGACAGGAAGTTGCCCATCCTTTCCTTACACCTTGCTGTGTACATCTCATCCATCTGGCTGTTACTGAGTTATACTCTTTTAGAGTAAACCAGTAGTCCACTAAATAAAACATTTGTCTGAATTTTGTGAGCCATTCTAGCAAATTAACTGAACCCAAGGAGGGGGCCCACTGGAACCTGTTGGTCAGAAACGCAGGTGACAACCTGGACTTGAATTGGCACCTGAAGGCAGGGGAGGGCAGGCAGTCTTTGGATTGAGTCCTTAACCTGTGAGATCTGGATCCTGTCTCTGAGACACTGAGTCAGGCTGGGCGCCAGAATGTTCTGGGGGCCAGACACCCTCTTCTGGTCTCAGCCGCATTGTCTCCTGCCTGGTTAATGTCAACGCCTTCCCCACTGCTTCTGCTCTGACAGCTGTATTTCATATTCACCTCCCTAGCCTGTCCAGCCCCCTGCCCTGCTCTTGCCTCTTTCTCCGTATCTTATCCTCTTCTACCAGCCTCCATAATTCAGTCATTTACTGTATTTATTGTTTATCATCCACTGGGCTCCTCCCTACAGCATGCAAGCTCTACGGGGCCCTTCAGCTGTTTTGTTCCCTGATGTATTCCAGTGCCTGGCACATAGGGGGTCTACAGATGTGTTGAGTGAACCGTAGCAACTCAATGCTGTTGGTATTTCAGGACTCCTGTTCTAAGAAACAGCTGGGGAGCTGGAATGTCCTGCCCAGAGACACACAGCCAGGGAGGGGCTGACTGCCAAGTCCGCATCTCCGCCCCTGGGCCTTGCTGAGGCTGAGCTGATGCAAGCTTCGTGAGGTGGTCTCAGCCTCGGGGGTCCCAATGCCCCTCCCCTTGACTGAACTCCCCATGGGGTTACTAAGTAAGCATCCTTACTCAGCACCCCCTCTTTTGTGTTGAATAGGGAGAACCCCTAGGCTAAGGAGCTCTGCCCTAGTTAGACCTGGGGGAAGAGGCTGGACTTGGCTGTGGTGGGCTTGTGCTGAACTTTCTCATGCTCCAGAATATAGAAGTCAGAGGCGCTTGGCTTCGGGCGGGGGCGGTGGAGTGGCTGGCAGATGGGGAGGGCCTGGCAGAGAGATGAGGCTCACACAAAGCAGCTAATTCTGACAGTGTCTTGAAGACCCACCTTCTGAGGCTAGAGAAATCAACCCCACCCATTTTACCACAGGTTCCTGGCTTGCTCCCATCCCCTCTTTCCCTGAATATTATAGCCACGCTCAGCATTAGAACGTGGCTTTCTAATCCTTGTAGTATGCATTTGCTTTGCAAACCCTCATGCAGCCAGTTCAGGTGTGGCCGTGGCCCTGGCCTTGCCCAACCTTCTCCTGGGTTGTTGCTGGCATCTCTCCAAAAGGCTGGGGCACCTGCCTAGACCCCAACGCGGTGCTGAGGTCTCCAGGAAGGTCCCGCTGGTGTGACCCCAAATGGACTCATCCTCTCCCCTTCTCCCCGTCTCTGCTCTGCTGCTGCCGAACCCCAAGCATGCCACATTTGGTCTTGCCCCTGGCCTTTGCACACCCTGTTCCCACTTCCTGGAATGCCCGCTCTGCTCTCCCCCACCCACTGAACTGCTCCTCATTCTTCAGGAGCCAGACCTAGTGCTGGTCTCTCCTGGAGGTCCTCCTGCTCCCTGCCCCTTCATGTGTGGATGTGTGCGTGCACACGTGCACACTCACACACACAGATATTCTGAACACAGACATATGCATTTATGTTCCATGTACACACACACAACATGCACACATGAATTAATTATGCATCCATAATTCCCATCCCCTCCACAGGTACACACACCGTACTCCCTTCCAGATAGACCCACTCGCAAGTATACAGACATATTCCACGTCCCACACATGTTCACACACCCTCCTGCCCTCTGTACCTGCTCTGCAAACACAGCCCCGAGCCACCCCCTTCTTTATGCCTCAGATCACTGGGCACAGGTGTCTTTTAGCAGGTCCTGCACTGGACCATGATGGGTCATCCCTTGTTCCTCAACCTGGACCAGAAGTCCTGCCTGAATCCCCCTTCCTAACAGGGTGGCTGGCACACAAGAGGACAGAAAAGCCATTGGGAGGTGGGGACAGAATCAAAGTGAACTCACGAAGAAAGGGTGGGGTGGAGATGAGCCCTAAAAAGGATACCAAGAGCATTCAGCCCAGGGCCTCAGTAGAGCTGAGGCAGACAAGGGCATCTTTACTTTGAAAATCAAAACAAGCACAAAAGAAAGAAAGTGATGCAGCACCTCCCTGGTGAGTCTCACGTGCACCTCCGGGTAAGAAGCCCTGGTCAAGGCCACCAGCCCTCTCGTTCTCAGAGTTGGGTCATGGTGGCCGTAATTACACACAGCTGGGTTGGGACCCGTGCCCTGGTTCCTAAACACCCTGTAATACCCAGGCAGCACCCCTCCACCACTCCAAGAAATAACTATTTAACCTAAAATGTCAACTGTGCCCCCTTGAGAAATACTGGTGGAGAGAAAGAAAAGAACATGGGTTTTTGGAAGCAGTGTGAATCCCAACTCTGCCCCTTCCTGCCCATGTGATCTGGGACAAGTCATTGTCTGCCTCTGAACCTCGGTTTTCTCACTTGCAAAAGGAGATGTTTATGCCTATGTCACGTGGTTATCGTGAGGATCAGATACACACAAAGCGGGAACTCCCTGGTGGTTTAGAGACTAGCACTGCGCTCTCACTGCTGAGAACCCGCGTCTGATCCCTGGTCAGGAAACTAAGATCCTACAAGCCACAGGGTGCAGCCAAAACAAAAACTGTTTTTACACAAAGCATCTACCTAGCTGAGTCACAGGGTACATGGAAGGTGTGTGATTAACAGTGGCTTCACTTTAGCCCTGGAGCCTTCCAGAGCTAGACTTCTGAAGCCAGGTACTTCCCTCTGCCACGCCTTTAGCAGATCTTCCTCCTAGTCTCTCCTGGTCTCTTGGTTTCAGAAGTGTCCTTGTTCTGTCACTGGTCTTCCTCTCTTCTCTTTGAGCTGTGTCCATGTGAGCTGGAGTTCTGAGCCCTTCATCTTCAGTCCCCCACCTTGAATATATATATACCTCTGCTTGAGTGCCTGTGTTAGCTCTGGATGGGTAAAGCATTCCTTGAACGCAGGGCGTGGGGGGTGTGTGTGTGTGTGTGTGTGTGTGCGCATGCCTACATGTTCACGTGCATCTGTTCCCCTTTCTAACTTCTCCTCTGATATGATTTTCAGAAAAGAGATGGTAGGGGAATCCCTGATTTGGAGGTGTGGCATTTTCATTTCTAAAAGTGTGAAAATTCACATCCTTCCATGGTAGCTCAACTGGTAAAGAATCTGCCTGCAAAGCCTGAGACCCTGGTTCGATTCCTGGGTCCAGAAGATACCCTGAAGAAGGGATAGGCTTCCCACTCCAGCATTCTTGGGCTCCTGGTGGCTCAGATGGTAAAGAATCCACCTGCAATGCAGGAGACCTGGGTTCCATACCTGGGTTGGGGAGATCCTCTGGAAAAGGAAATGGCAACCCACTCCAGTGTTCTGGTCTGGAGAATTCCACGGACAGAGAAGCCTG
Source organism: Bubalus bubalis (assembly GCF_019923935.1). Taxonomy (NCBI): domain Eukaryota; kingdom Metazoa; phylum Chordata; class Mammalia; order Artiodactyla; family Bovidae; genus Bubalus; species Bubalus bubalis. Next base: position 2,492,861 of record NC_059175.1, on the reverse strand, counting down.
GCGGGCTATAGTCCATGGGGTCGCAAAGAGTCGGACAAGACTGAGTGACTTGCACTTTCACTTTCAAGTATACTCATGACATAAAAATAAGAAGACCCAATAATAAAACAGTGCCCACACAAAGTGATATTCCCCATCTTCTCCCAGTCTTGCTATAACTAACTTTTAGAGGAAACTGTCATACTTGTTTTGGACAGAAGAGTGTCAAAGAACTCTAGAAGGGGGCTGTGGCGGGGTCCCTTACCCTTCCTGAGCTTCTCTGGATGTTGTTATGCCCCATCTCAAATGTTTTGTCTGTAGCATATATTTTGTTTAAAAATAATAAACTTGCCTTTTGGTATTATAGAGGAGCAGAATTTGACACCCTAAAACGTGTCTCTTAGTCATATTAATTATTTTAAGCTGATTATTTTCTGAGAAATAGGATATAGGGGAAGGACTTGGAAAACAAAGTAGGCCCTTTTGTAACTAACAGTTACCTTTGCAAGAGAAATCCCCGTTTTAAAGTGTGTCTCCCTCTCTTACTCTCAAAGGTCACCTTTATAAGATCACCAACATACTAGTTCAAAACACGGGGAAGGTTCTTCCCAGTGGAGCCTTTTGGGAGCTTCAGCCTTGATGCTTTTGCCTGCATTTACCTCCATCTGCCATCTACTTCCCCAGGTCTTGTTCCAAAATGCAGTTCAGATTATGTCACTCCCTTCCTCAAAAGCTTCCCTGGTGGCTCAGACAGGAAAGAATCTGCCTGCAATGCAGGAGACCCTAGTTTGATCCCTGGACTGGGAAGATGCCACGGAGAAGAGAATGGCCACCCACTCCAGTATTCTTGCCTGGAGAATTCCACAGACAGAGGAGCCTGCTGGGTTACAGTCCATAGGGTCGCCAAGTGTCAGACACGACTGAATGACTAACTTTTCCTCAAAAGCTATCAGCAACTTCCCATCATCTCTGGCAGAAAGTTTGAAATTCTGTGTTCTGCCCTTTCAGGCCCTCCACCAACTTCCCTGGGCTTTACTCCCACTGCAAGGCACTCTCAACATGCTTTACCCTATGTCCCAGCCACATCCAATATGTTCTGTCTTTCCTTTTTTTTTTTTTATTTTATTTTTTTGCTTTTGCTGCTTCTTTCACCTGGACTACCTTTTTTGCTTTTGTTTTTGTTATTTTCTTCATCTGGACTACCCTTTCTTTCCCATTTCCCCCCTCTCTAAAAGTTACTCAGGGCCTTCCTTGGTGGTTCAGATGGTAAAGAATCTGTCTACAATGCAGGAGACCTGGGTTTGATCCTGAGTCAGGAAGATCCCCTGGAGAAGGGAATGGCAACCCACTCCAGTATTCCTGCCCGGAGAAGCCCATGGACAGAGGAGCCTGGTGGGCAACAATCCATGGGGTTGCTAAGTTGTACACAACGGAAGCAACTTAACACACAAAGTTTACTCATCCTTTAAGACACCCCTCAGACACTTCTCCCCTCCCAGAACCTCCTATTTGAAGTTCTCCCCTCCCTATAATATAGCCAAGTGCTGGAGTTGACTGGATACACATTTTTCTTCTCCAGGACTGAAAGCTTCTGAAATTCAGGGACTGTGTCATTAATCATTGTGGTTGATCTCCTTCCCCCTTTCCTGCATCCAAGTGCTTGGCACAGATTAGGGATTAAATAAATCATGGAATTAAAGGGTTTTCTACAAGCTCTTATAGGAACCACTGATGCTGACAGATGAGGAGTAGGGCTTGATGACTGCTGGAAATCCTCCCCAGCCAGGCAAATAGCAGGAGAAAACCCAGGAAAGACTCTAAGAATTGTTGAAATGTGTATTCCAGTGGTTGGGAACCCACTCCAGCCGAAGCCACATTATCTTCCCTTCTGTAAGAGCCAAGCAGCCTCTTCCCTTTCCAGCCCCTCCCACTTCTCTCCAGCTCCCATCTCTGCTGCTCTCCAGGGGAAATTTATGTCTGTAATGGTGTAATGATTAGCTCCCAATCCTGGTATGCATTAACCTCGAATTGATGGTGTCAGCTAATGAGAGAGAGGGAGCAGGAGGGCTCAGGCATTATGGCGCCTCTAACTGCAATCCTTTCTCTAGGGCCTGGCTTGAACTTGCATGTTTTTTCACTCCCAACTAGGAAAGATCATTATAGTTTTTCTCATACTCTATGACATCAGTAATCTCCATTTTAGTCAAATCTTTCTCCCCCATCCCAAATAAAGTTAACAATATATTTCTTCCCACAAAGATTTCTTTACCTGTGGACTTATTTTTGCCCTGGCAAATGGGAGGCACAAGGTTTAACCATCAGTTATTAACTGCGACTCTGGATGAGCTGCTTAGCTTAGTCTGTTTCTTATCTGTAAAATGGAGATAGTTATGATATCTACCTCATGGGGTTGTTGAATGGATCCAATGGTTTGACATATGTAGATACTCAAGCATAGGGCTGTGCTTAACTACTGTTAAGTAGTCATGATTATTGCTTGGTCCACAGGAGCACTGGCAGCCTGTGCCCTCTCTGGGCCTCAGCATCCTTTTCTCTAAAATCGGGGCTGAGCCTAGAGGGGTGGGATGGGGGAGTAGTGGGAGGGAGGCTCAAGAGAGTAGGGGTATATGTATACATATAGCTGACTCATGTTGCTGTACAGCAGAATCTAACACAGCATTATGAAGCAATTATACTCAAACTTAAAAATAAAGAAGTAAAATAAAGAATATAAAGAGAATTATAATTAGACAAGAGTTAAGAAAAAATAAAGCAGGGGCTCAGACTTGGCCATCTGTAACTCTCAAGTGAAATACTAAGACGGGATAGCTTTTTTTTTAACTTTTTATTTTGTACTGGGGTAAAGCCAATTAACAAACGATGTTGTGATAGTTTCAGGTGAATAGAAAGGGTCTCAGCCACACATATACACATATCTATTCTCCCCCAAACTCCCCTCCCGTCCAGGCTGCCATGTAACACTGAGCAGAGTTCCCAGTAGGTCCTTGCTGGTTATCCATTTCAAATACAGAAGTGTGTACATGTAGATCCCAAACTCCCCGACTACCCCTTCCCCCCGTCCTTCCCCTAACAACTATAAGTTCATTTCTGAGTCTGTGAGTCTGTTTCTGTTTTGTGTAAGTTCATTTGTATCATTTCTTTTTAGATGACACATACAAGCATGTCATACATGTCAAGCATTCTCCTTCTCTGTCCGACCTACTTTGCTCAGTATGACAGTCTCTAGGTTGAGATGGGATAATTCTCTGGTCTCCTCATCACTCTATTTATATACCAACCTGGCCGCTGTTTCTCATTACTTAAAGTCTCACTCGATTTGCTCCACTCACCAGTGCACAAGATTCCTTGGATAGTAGTCATAATCGTCCCAGTAACGCAATGGCAGGGAAGGGACTTCCTTACTTAGAGCTGCTCCCTGCCATCTGCAGAAGTTGCTGCACTTTGTCAATGGCTTCCTCAGATGGTCTTCATCTCTGGCCACCGACAATATCAGTTCACTTAGTGATTCTTGTGTCTGCATAGTGTTTTAGAGAGTTTTCCATCTCGGTGGTCTCAATTCGTCCTCTCAAGTAACCCCATGGGTAGCTGGAGTAAATATCTGTCAATCCCAATTTAGAGATGGCAATACTTATTTGTTTGTGAATATTTGTGGAACATTTGTACAGCTGCCCCGGCTCAGATGACTGGTGTGCATGGCTGAGGTGTTGTGGCTCTCAGTGGTGTCTGGGTCCCAGGCCTCCCTGTGCTGGGCCCAGTGTGCCCTGCCCTGCCACACCCCTTGCCTGGAGGCGGCCCCAGTCACCACCCTGGCTCCTGGTCCTGAGGCCCTCACTCGATGATCACCTCCAAGAGAGGCCATCAGCCCAGGCAGCCCCCTTGGTGTCGTTTACTGAGCCCGCTGTTCCCTGGTGAATTGCTACTCACGCTCTGGGCTCCAGCTCCTCCCCTGTGGACCCTCCCTCACTTCGCCTTTCTTTGCTCCTCCCAGCAAGGCACTTTAGATTCATCTCCATGACCACACTAATCACACTGTAGTGTGATGACTTATGTACACTCCTGCATGTCTGTACCTGCACCCCCCCACCCCGCATACATCCCCATCCATATACAATGCTACTAACTGGAAAATTCAGGAGGTCGAGGGCCCATTCTCTCATTCCTGAGTCTCAAGAGTCAAGCCCAGCATCAGCAAAGGCTCAGTAAATGTTTGTTGAATGGATGGAGTAATTCTGAATGGGTCATTCCCTCTCTGAGTAATGTTGGTACCTTACATCCTCTGGGTGTAGTTGGGTAAGGAAGAGGAGAAGATGGGGAGATGGTGAGGGGAGAGAGTTATTAAAGATAGAAGCAGAATACCAGGCCTGGCACCTCTGTGCTTCCGGGGTAGATTGTTTTAATATGAGATGTGTCTCGTTTATAGATGTCCAGTAGCCATTGTGGATAAGTACCCCTCTCAATTTGCTGCCATGTCCTTTCCTCCCAATAGATCCTGGGCCAGGAAATTAGAAAGACACAAAGCAACCAGGCAACTTGCTTAGCAGAAATGAAAGGGAATTTCTGATGGTCTCTCAAGTGCTAGGCTTCCTTGTCACTAGGTAATATTATCACCATTTTACAGGTATAGTCAACATTACACAGTAGATCCTGGGCCAAGGTGAGATTTGACTTAAGACTTCCCAGGACCAGGAACACTAAGGGTCTCCAGGCTTCACTGGGGACCAGAGAGAAGGGTCTTATATTGAAACCTAACAGACTGGGAGGTGGGAGAGGGAAAGACCTGGAGAAAGTTATGTCGACTCTGGGAAATGATTGATGTCTCCAAAGGTGGACTCTGCTTCATGTCTATGTGGTATTATCTTACTTATAAAGAGTTACTGAGCTCAAGAAAATGGCCAGAAGTAGGGGACAGTAAGGGTCACGTATGTCTCCTGAAGGGACCCCCACAGAGGGGCAGATGGAAAGCTGTAGCATTGTTTGAAGGGACCCTGAAGTAAGAGCTCCAAAGCTCTGTGAGGGAGAGGGCTGTGACTGTGTGTATGCCCTCATGTGTGTGAACTGTGTGTGTGTGTGTGTGTTTACCACGTGTGTGGACTCTCAGGAGCATAAACTGAGCCTTGTTCAGTGTGGTTCTCTGGGTTCCTGGCATCACCAACTGTGCCATCTGCAGTGAATCTTCCTCTACCTCAGTTGGCTCCTGCTCCAAAGGACCATCTGGGCCACATCCCCCTCACCCTGCGGGAGCCCCTGTTTGACTAGCTCTTGAGCAAGATCTGTTAAGAAAGTGTAGATTAATTTTATTTTCTCAAGAGTCACATTATCTGGAGAACCCTCTCTGGCTTTCAGGCAAGTGCCTGGACTATGGGCTGGCACAGGGCCACGGGGCAGGGACAGTCGGCTGAGCAAACAGAGGGCCAGCTCCTTCCTTCATTACCTTTGTGTTCAGCACCCAGGTGGGGCTCAGGCTGGGCTTTGGGCAATCAAATGACCCACCTGTCCAGTCCCCTTTCCCCAGCCTCCCCCAGGGCTCTTGTACTGAGCCCGAGTCTAAGTGGTTTCCTGCCTGTGTATTGGCCCTCTGAGGAAGTACTGGCATCAACCCTTACTCACACCCCACCATGACTTCCTGACCCTTCTACCTAATGGAATAATGGTGTGTGTGGGACTCTTCATAGACTATGAGCTCTTCATAGATTGTGAACCGTTTCATCCAACAGCTAATTTACAGGCCAGGGAAAATACTATTAGAATTGTCTGTGGTTTATTCATTCACTGACTCATGAACATTTATTATACCAACTCTGGGCTAAGCGCTGGGGAAATAAAGATGTATCAGACATAGCCTGTCCCTTGAAGGGTTCATGGTCAGCTGGAGGAAAGTTGTAAACAAGAAACCCATTATGCAGTACAGGGAGCAAGGAGAGTGGCATTACAGAGAAAGGAGCCAATGAGGTAGGGGAAGAGGAGAGAGACCACTTGTGGGCTGAAAACTTCGCCAAGGAGGTGACAACTGAAATGGTTCTTGAGGGATGGGTGTCTGCTACCCAGGTGAAAAATAAGGACAGGGTCCTTCTGGGCAGAAGAAACAGTGTGTATGAAAGGCTAGAGCGGGAGAGCGTGTACCAGGAAGACGCCAGGAGAGGGGAGTGTCACACGATGGGCCTGGCACCCATCTGGAGAAGTCAAGAAGTTTGGATTTTATCAGACAATGAGGAGCCAGCCGAGGACTAGCCAGAGAGCTGCCTGCTTGCCATACATGGTGTGAGAATATGGTGAGTAGGTTAGAGAAGCTCCTCAGCGCTGAGATCGTGTGGTTGGTGCCCAAAGACGTGGTAAGATTTGAGTGGGGAAAACCTCTCTGCTGGGAATGGCTTCCCACCTCATTAACTCTGTAGATCTGGCAGCAAAGTGTAGACAAACTCCAGTCCCTACAGCTGGAACATGCACCTATGCTGAAAATACATCTTACCTATGAAACACAATGTGTAATAATTAACAGGAATAGATCCTTCATTCTCCAGCCAACATGGAAATGCAGACGTTTACTCATACAAATTTAGAGTGGAAAAGTCCTAATACCTTTTCATTGGATTTTGTTTTTCCAGTGAGTTTGGGGACTAAAGATCCTCCTCCTCTTCTTTTTACTTTTCTAATGAACAAAAACCTTCCTTCGTTTTAAAGTCTGGAAAGCCAAGACCCTGAAAATGTAAGTGAATCCCTGCAGATTCCACTGTGTTCAATGGCAGTGTTTATACTCATGAAGATGGGGGTGGGGCTTGTGATTCCTGAGTATGAAATGGCCCATCTATGACGTCCTGAGAGGGGTGCACTGATGCAATTGCCTAGGAATTTTTTTTTTTTTTTTGAAACAAACAAAGAAACAACCACCCTTTATCTTCCACTTGAGTTATCTGGATCCCAAGGCCAGAGGCTATTGCCACCCATGTTTTCCCTAGCTTCTGCAAGATTGGTCTTCACATCCCAAGTAGAGATGACCAGACAGAGGGAGAAGTGAAGAAAACATCTCCCTTCCTGACTACTCCCTTCACTCCAAAGAGTCAGATGAGGCAATCTTTTATTTTTAATTAATTAATTAATTTGAAGTAGACCATTTTAGTCTTTACTGAATTTGTTACTATACTGCTTCTGTTTTTCTATGCATTCGTTTTTTGGCCATGAGGACTTTCCAGATGGCACAGTGGTAAAGAATCTGCTTGCCAATACAGGAGACACTAGAAATGCAGGTTCCATCCTTGGATGGGGAAGATCCCCTGGAGGAGGGCAGGGCAACCCACTCCAGTACTCTTCCCTGGGAAATCCCATGGACAGAGGAGCCTGGCGGACCACAGTGCATGGGGTCGCAAAGAGTGGGACACGACAGAGTGACCAACACATGCTTGGCCACAAAGCAAGGGGGATCTTGGCTCCCTGACCAGGGATCGAGCCCACAGTTCTTGCACTGGGAGCCAGGCTTCAGCACTGGACCTCCAGGGAAGTCCTGGGGCAGGGCTTTCCGCTCGGAGCATCTCTGCAGGGCTGTCAGTGGAAGGCAACATTATGCTGCCCTTCATGCCAGAGAAGTTCGCAAAGCAGGAAAGCAGCCCCCTTGCCCCTCACTCCTACGATGCCTTCCTCGGGTTTGAGCCTGCTCTCAGTGTGAATCTTTTGCTATTGTTGTGGGGGCATTTCTGCAGCTGTGTTTTATATTTTAAAACATTAAGAAGTGTGAATTAAAAATTTTCTCTTTCATTCCTGTACAGGGTAACCAGATTTGGCAAATAAAAATATAAGACATCCAGTTAAATTTGAATTCCAGGTAAACAAAGAATACTTTAAAAATATGTGTGTTCCAAATATTGCATTATTTGGTGCTGATCTGAAATTTTAATTTAACTGGGCATCCTGTATTTTATGTGGCAGCTCTACTCTCTCCACAAGGAAAATGGCTCAATATCTGTTTTCTCTGACCAGAGCAATTGTTTACACTTGTTTTTGCCATGATGATTTGCTTTGAGCTTGTTAAAATAATTGGTCAAAATATACATGTGCCTGGGGAGTTCAGATGTCTGCATTTCCAGAAGAGTGTAGGAAATTGAATCCAAATATTGATATTTCTGATGATTAATCATTAGCAGTGTTTGTGCCTGATGCAAGCTCTTCCTTTTGACTGAACTGACAGATTAGTGAAAAAGATAGCCAGTCACTCGCTTCTACCTAAGCCCGTGTCATGAAGCGTCTTCACTTTTCAATGGGTTGTTTAATGTTTACAACCATTGTAGTTAGTGTGTAATTAACACACGGAAAATACCTCCTTGAGGCTAGAGGCCGTCTGGCTCTGTAAATAGTATTTGTACTGACCAAGCCAATAAACTGTGCACACCGGAGGGACAAGCTGTGCACCAACCCCCTACCCCCACCCTGCCACTGACCCCAATAATTTAGAACTAAGGTAGTCCTTTCGGAGAAGGCAATGGCACCCCACTCCAGTACTCTTGCCTGGAAAATCCCATGGATGGAGGAGCCTGGTGGGCTGCAGTCCATGGGGTCGCTAAGAATTGGACACGACTGAGCGACTTCACTTTCACTTTTCATTTTCATGCATTGGAGAAGGAAATGGCAACCCACTCCAGTCAGTGTTCTTGCCTGTAGAATCCCAGGGACGGCAGAGCCTGGTGGGCTGCCGTTTATGGGGTCGCAGAGTCGGACACGACTGAAGTGACTTAGCAAAGGTAGTCCTTTAAGAGTTACAGAATAAAATTCATAGAATATGAATGAAAGAAATCATCTCTAGACATTACAGGGGTTTTTGCCAGTATTTTCCCAGAGCCTTTTAATTTTATTGTATAAATTCCCATAGATGGGCAGGCACAGATCTCTCTCTTCTGGAGTTAAGGGAGGCTGGGCATCTAAAGGTGGATAATCTCCTGTTAAATACTACTTTTTAGAGAAAAAAGGGGCTTCCCTGATGGCTCAGCAGGTAAAGAATCCACCTGCAAAGCAGGAGACACAGGAGACATGAGTTTGATCCCTGGGCTGGGACGATCCCCTGGGGGAGGAAATGGCAACCCACTCCAGTATTCTTGCCTGGAAAATTCTGTGGACAGAGGAGCCTGGCGGGCTACAGTCCACGGGGTCGCACAGAGTTGGACACGAGTAAGCACCTAAGCACTCACACAGAGAACAGAAGACAAGTCTCCCTAGGGTGACCGCAGCGAGTGGGGACTGTGTGGCGTGGTGCCGTATAGCCTGTATGTTCTCATGTGCCCTGAGCAGTGGTGTTAGCACTGCAGTTTGTCTGCCAGCTATGCGAGGAACAGGCCCCAGAGCCTCTGTATTCAGCAGCAATTCACTGCTGGCTTCCCGTGGCAAAATGCCAACTGTCTAACCTTTCTGCATTGCTATAGAAAAGGTGAGTGCTTGCTCAGTTGCTCAGTCATGTCCGACTCTTCATGACCCTTGGACTTAGCCCTCCAGGCTCCTCTGTCCATAAGATTCTTCAGGCAAGAATACTGGAGTGGGCTGCCATTTCCTCCTCCAGGGGGTCTTCCCGACTCAGGGATTGAACCCGAGTCTCCTGTGTCTCCTGCATTGACAGGCAGATTCTTTACTGCTGAGTCATCAGGAAAACCCATAGAAAAGGTAAGTAGCTGTTCAAAATTGCAAGTGCATATAGAGGAGATATACTTCGGTCATCATCTTCTATATTTTATACAGTGTGTGTGATCAAACTGTATTCAGAGGCAGGGGTTCTTCTAGCAGGTCAAGGCTGACTGCTGCATCAAACTCCGTTGCTGTCCATTCTGGGGACGGTGTTTGCCATGAACACACTGAGCCAGGAGAAATGATAGAGTGGCATTTCAGGTTTCTCTCCTTTTGGGTTCTATTTTGTGTCCCATTGTTCAGGAGATTAACTTAATATAAGAAGGAGGCAATTAATTTAGCTTAAGGGAAGCCTATTCACTCATTAAATAAACATTAGCAGAACACCTGCTCTGTGATGCCCTTTCGGCCTAACAAGAACAAACAGGAGAAACAGACATCTTGTTTGTTGGTTCAGTGGCGCCAGAGATGTGTGGTTTGGTGGCCTAGACCTATGTCTTTTTGTGCATATTAGAATTATAGGTCACCACTAGGTCATGAAGATGTGGATGGAGCTGAGTATTATAGGTATAGGACAAAGTGGTGAGGACAGGGCAAGAATGGTCTGGGAGCTGTCCAGGCCTGGGCAAGGATACAAGATCCCTCCAACATTCCAATCCAGAGCCCTCAGACAGAGTCAGTTCAGTTCAGTTCAGTCGCTCAGTCATGTCAGACTCTTTGCGACCCCATGAATCACAGCACGCCAGGCCTCCCTGTCCATTACCAACTCCCGGAGTTCACTCAGACTCACGTCCATTGAGTCAGTGATGCCATCCAGCCATCTCATCCTCTGTCGTCCCCTTCTCCTCCTGCCCCCAATCCCTCCCAGCATCAGAGTCTTTTCCAATAAGTCAACTCTTCTCATGAGGTGGCCAAAGTATTGGAGTTTCAGCTTTAGCATCAGTCCTTCCAGTGAACACCCAGGACTGATCTCCTTTAGAATGGACTGGTTGGATCTCCTTGCAGTCCAAGGGACTCTCAAGAGTCTTCTCCAACACCACAGTTCAGAAGTATCAATTCTTCGGTGCTCAGCTTTCTTCACAGTCCAACTCTCACATCCATACATGACCACAGGAAAAACCATAGCCTTGACTAGCTGGACCTTTGTTGGCAAAGTAATGTCTCTGCTTTTCAATACGCTGTCTAGGTTTGGTCATAACTTTCTTTCCAAGGAGTAAGCGTCTTTTAATTTCATGGCTGCAGTCACCATCTGCAGTGATTTTGGAGCCCCACAAAATAAAGTCTGACACTGTTTCCACTGTTTCCCCGTCTATTTCCCATGAACTTGGGTCTAATTATCTATGTCTAATGGCTTTAGCCAGGCAACTAGCTGGCAAGGTAAGTGGTTAAAATGCTGGATATGATGGCAGGAGCTCAAAAAGTCATAGGACTGGAAGGGAGAGGGTTGAGTAAAAATTCCAGGGTCTAATTATCTATGTCTAATGGCTTTAGCCAGGCAACTAGCTGGCAAGGTAAGTGGTTAAAATGCTGGATATGATGGCAGGAGCTCAAAAAGTCATAGGACTGGAAGGGAGAGGGTTGAGTAAAAATTCCAGAGTAAAAATTTTCTGTTCATCTATTGATTCACTCATTAATTCACTCAGCAAACATTTATGAATATCTGTTCTGCAAAACTCAAAGATAAATAAAGCTGACTACGTACCCTCAAGGAGCTTAGCACCTTGTGGGAAAGAAAGGCAAGTGACAATGATTAGAAATACTAACTGGAAAAAAGAGAGATACTAGCTAAACCTTGCTATGAACAATCTTTTTGTGTCAATCCCCAATTTCCTCAGGGTGACAGAAAGAGAGCCGGGTGTCACTTGTACATGCTGTGGATGGCAGTACAGGAGAGGAATGCTGAGCTTAGGGGGCCCATTGCTTTTATAGCGGACAGTAAGCCTGCCTACCCTTTACTTTGAAGGGGGATGCTATACACCTTCTGAGTCCACTTGCTATATAAACTTTCTTGAAAAGATAGCCTATAGTCAAGATAGTGTCTCCATTCACAAGATATGCAGAAACATGAGAGACTCTGGAAAACTGTTTTCTCAAAATAAACAGGGTCACCAGCAGGAGTGGGAAAGGGGTGTGGTGTAATCAGACACTCTCCTATTGGCTAATGGTAAAGGCTTTTGTTTATGAGGAACATGTGGCTTCCCCCTATGAGCATCTCAGAGCAGATATCTGAAGAGAAAGGAAGCTTCTGAAGGAAGGAAGGAAATTAAAATCTGCTGAGGACCTCCTGAGTATGTCAAGGCTGTATATTGTCACCCTGCTTATTTAACTTATATGCAGAGTACATCATGAGAAACTGCTGGGCTGGAAGAAGCACAAGCTGGAATCAAGATTGTCGGGAGAAATATCAATAATCTCAGATATGCAGATGACACCACCCTTATGGCAGAGAGTGAAGAGGAACTAAAAAGCCTCTTGATGAAAGTGAAAGAAGAGAGTGAAAAAGTTGGCTTAAAGCTCAACATTCAGAAAACAAAGATCATGGCATCTGGTCCCATCACTTCATGGGAAATAGATGGGGAAACAGTGGAAAGTGTCAGACTTTATTTTTGGGGGCTCCAAAATCACTGCAGATGGTGACTGCAGCCATGAAATTAAAAGACGCTTACTCCTTGGAAGGAAACTTATGACCAACCTAGATAGCATATTGAAAAGCAGAGACATTACTTTGCCAACAAAGGTCCAGTCTAGTCAAGGCTATGGTTTTTCCTGTGGTCATGTATGGATGTGAGAGTTGGACTGTGAAGAAAGCTGAGCGCCGAAGAATTGATGCTTTGAACTGTGGTGTTGGAGAAGACTCTTGAGAGTCCCTTGGACTGCAAGGAGATCCAACCAGTCCATTCTAAAGATCAGTCCTGGGTGTTCTTTGGAAGGAATGATGCTAAAGCTGAAACTCCAATACTTTGGTCACCTCATGCGAAGAGTTGACTTATTGGAAAAGACTCTGATGCTGGGAGGGATTGGGGGCAGGAGGAGAAGGGGACGACAGAGGATGAGATGGCTGGATGGCATCACCGACTCGATGGACGTGAGTCTGAGTGAACTCCGGGAGTTGGTGATGGACACGGAGGCCTGGCGTGCTGTGATTCATGGGGTCGCAAAGAGTCGGTCACGACTGAGCGACTGAACTGAACTGAGGACCTCCTATATCTCAGACTCTGCAATCAACATTTCTACAGCTTCCATTTCACTTTGTCTCAGAATAAACTTTCTTTTTTATTGTGGTAAAATTCACATCACATAAAATTTACCATTGTAATCATTTAAAAGTGCACAACTCAGTGTCATCAAGTTCGTCCACCAGGTCATGCAACCGCTACCACTATCTAATCCCAGACATTAGCATCAGCCCAACAGAAACCCCAGACCTTGGAAGCAGTCAGTCCCCATTCCTCCCTGCTGCTCAGCCTCTGGCAACCACTAATCTGCTTTCTGCCTCTATAGGTCTGCCCACTCTGTATATTCATAACAACCTTTTTTTTTTTTAAAAGACTTTCTTTGGATGTGGACCATTTTTTAAAAGTCTTTATTGAATTTTTTGCAATATTGCTTCTGTTTTATGTTTAGATTTTTTGGCTTCGAGGCATGTGGGAATCTTAGCTCCCCAACCAGGGGTCAAACCCACATCCTTGCGCTGGAAGGCAAAGTCTTAACCACTGGACCACTAGGGTAATCCCCACATCAGCCTTTTGATATAAGTATTGTCATTCCCATTTTACAAATGAGGAAGCCATAGCTCAGAGAGAGAGGTTCACGTCCTGCCCAAGGTCGCAGAGCTGGTCGGTGAGGAATGTGATGGACTCTGCACTGAGCCCTCCAGGTAGAAGAGCATGGTCAGTCACCTTTGAACCTGGCCTTTGAACTTGGCTTAGAAAGGCTCTCAGGAGCGTGCCCCCAGTTAGCACGTCCAGGGTGTGGAGCAGAGCAGAGGAAGGGGAGAAGCAATCCTGTGCACCGGGTCTGGATCAGAAGGCAGGCAGGAAGGAGAGGTGCTCCAGGTGGAGGAAGAGTCCAAGATGTTAGCAGGGGTGGCCCGTCGGTCAGTGGAGCCAGAACCCCTGCTGAGTGAGGGCGGCTCTCTCTCGGTTAGGCGGCATTTGGTGGTGGGGGCAGGACCCTGATTCTGGAAGTGCTTGCAGCACAGAAGGCTGTGGCTCCCCTAGTCCAGCTCTAATATATCTGTTTATTCGAGTGAGCCTGACAAGAAAGTGCCCGAGGAAGTCAGCTGACTTAGGTTTCGTTTTCTCCGGGTAAACCCAGACCTGTCTTTGGGTGAGAGTCTCTCTTGGCAGCTGCCAACAGCCTCCACTGCCCCGGGGGTGCTGAGTGACTGAAGGGGAGTTCACGAGCGGCCTCTGGTCAGAGCAGCTGCCGTGTGAGATCTCCCCTGGCTGTGTGAGCCTTTTGTCTGTCTCCTGGGAGCCCGTGAGAAGCTGGGTCAGAGCCCCACACGCCCACAGCAGCCGTCTCCTTCAGCCTCATGGGGCCACTTTCTGGGCCTTCCCCCAAGCCTCTGGGACTCAGGGAGCCCCTTTCCTTGCTTGGGGGAGTATGGTAGGTGTTGGGTATGTTCCTTCTCAGATTCCCGAAACTCAATAAGCTCATGGTCTCTGCCTCTGGGGAATGTTGGCTTCCTGCCTCCCCAGCGCTGGCGAGCAGCATCGCGTGGGGGAAGGGGGGGGTTCTTTGGGCGGTCCTGGGTCATCCTCTCCTCTGGAGGATGTCTCTCAGAAGGATATGCATCCCTCAGCTCTGACCCGAGGGTCTTCAGAAGGGTTATGTATTCAGCAAAACGAGCCTTTCCAGATGGGCTGAGCTGCAGCAGCTGACACGTAGGGCCTCCGCCAGCCCCCGTGGGCCCGTGGGATGCAGCCGTCACTGCATCTGGCTAGTCTGACTCCAGCCAGATGAGCTGGGACGTGAGGTGTGTGCCTTCCTCCTGGCGGGGAGCTGGGTGAGCCTGTTCTATGGGTTAGGGTGACGACCCTATGGGTGAGTGGGAAGAAAGGGGGGATGCCCTAGAAGATGTCTGAGTGCCCACAAAGATGGATCCTGTAGCAAATACCCTATTCTCACTCGGCAGAGTGGACACGGAATCGGGACTCACTGAGCTTCATCCAACTTTGCCACACGTGGCCAGGTGGACTTGGGCAAATCCCCTTACATCAGCGAGGCTTTGTTCCCTTCTTTTACAAAGTAGGTAATACCCACCTCACTGAGGTGTTGTGAGGCTTAAATGAGAATGTGTGTGAGATCCCCGAGAGATGGGGAATAAATGTAAGTTTATTCAAGTCTGGTTATTGGAGACTTTGACTTTCCATGTAGCATTCAAATATCCTAAGAGAATGAGTGGATTTGCTCATGGCCCCTTCTCTCTTGGCCTCAGAGCCTGCCTTAGCCATTTCTGGGACATTTTTCTGACCAGTCATCCTGTGCCAGCCTGTCTGACTCAGGAAGGGACTCCAGTCCCTTCCAGTTTCTGCGCAGCTCTGTAAATTAAAGGCTGCAGCCTGCGTTTCTAGCTGCTGAATGAGGACGTCCCTGTGAGACCCCCTGCTCTCTGCTCAGCTCCTTTGCTTTAGAGTGGTTGAGGCTGCGCATGTGATTCATGCTGCCCTCTGCCGTGGGAGGCAGGGAGAAAGATGGCTACGCATGCTTTGCAGCCAGACGGCTTGGGGTGAAATGCCGGCTCCATCGCCAATTGTCTAGGTGACCGTGGGCCAGTGTCTTCATCTCTCTCTGCCTTAATCTCACCTTTTCTAAGAGGTAGACATGATCGTCTTACATGCACATGTCAGGCTATTGGGCAGATGAGATGCGCCGACACACACAGACACGTAGGACAAAACACGGAAGAAGGAAGGACGCCACAGCTTCCAGTTGTTATCAGGACCTTAAGTTCTGTGCATTTGCCTAGGAAGGATGCCACAGCTTCCAGTTGTTATCAGGACCCTAAGTTCCGTGCGTTTGCCTAGAAACCCCATGGGCTATGAGCCAAGCACCCATGAGGGCGTCAGCAGCACATTCTGTTTTCTAGATCCGAGAGGTGGGGTGATGGGTGGGAGGAGGCAGAAAAGGAACATTTCTTGGCGCCTGCTGGGTGTCAGCCTGCATCCTACGACCTGTCCTACATTTATTCATTTACCGTGATGAGAATCCCATCAGGCAGGTGTCTGTTTTTATTGATACTTCACAGAGAAGGCAGCAGGTTCAGGGAGGTTAAACACCTCGCCCAGATGTTAGTGGTGAGTCAGGGCTCAACCCTGGGTCTGTCTGAAAAGAGCATTATTCTCCCATTCTCACTCACCCTTTCCTGTTGGCTGAAATGGAAAGTTCCTAAACAGAGACGGGACTGTTCTTTAAGACCTATTGTGCTCTTGTTGGTTGTATTTTAAGAGCTGCCCTAAGTGACTGTGAGACAATCTATAAAGATTAAATACAAGCTCCTCATCCCAAACCGTCCTGGGAGCTTTCAGGTCAAATTGTTAACATGCCGATGGTGGTTCTACCATCAATCCGTTCCTCTGCTGAGCTGGGGATTTGATTGCCTATAGTTATCATTTACAGCCACAAAGTCAGAAAGAGTCATGGCTGGTTGTATGACATTTGTCACTTAATGTTAACTCCCTTCCATTTAAAAGTGTTAATTTCACCAGAGTAAAAAGAGGCTGCTTTCCTCCACTTTACAAGCCATCTAGAACCTTCTTAAGCTTTCTAGAAACTAAAATCTTTGGAAACAGTTAACATTGGTTTTCATGAAGGGCAGTGGTGCCGGCTTGGGCAGACAAAGCCTCCAGGGGTTAAGACTGTAGAAATGGGAGCTTGGGAGGCCAAGAGTTAGTCCAGGTTTTGAGTGGGAGACGCCATTGGGGTGGGTGTTTCTGGCTGTTGGTGATGGCGGGAAGTCTGGGGAGATGCACAGACAGTCCAGGAGAGGGCCTGGGTGGTGGTGTCCCCCAGGGGGACGGTGTGGGAGGTGATTCCCAGGCAGGACTCTGTCAGCTTTGAAAAGATGAGTGTCGGGTGGTAACACTCAGCACAGCTGTTTGGAGCAAGCCACTCTTGTGAATGAAGAGTCCACATTTTGGGAGTAGGGGATACAATGGGAGGCTCCCCTCTCTTGGGGAACCCCATGGGGAAGGGCTGAGTTGACATCAAAGACTGCCAGTGGAAAGGGAAGTCCTGTGCCGGGTCCCACCCTGATGTCCCCTAGGTCAGGAATGCTTTCTGGATGAGACGAGTGGAGCAGGGAAGATAACCTTCTCTTAAAACCCGGACACTCTCCCAAAGCCCATCATATGAATCAGAAGGCCGAAGCAGGTGGAAATGGCTTACCTTAGCCTCCCTCCGCAAACTGGCATTCGAGCCCATCTCAGTCTGTGGACCATTCATCCCAGACGACAGAAAGGGTGACTGGGCCCAACCCGACTGACCTTTGTGGCCTTCACATGCCCAGGAGCCACCTCTCTCAGCATAGAGTGGGTGACGAGGAAAGACACAGCTGGGGGCTGGGGAGCTGTGTCTGAGGCAAACAGATGCCGCCACACCAGAATGCTACAGTGTGAGGGACTGAAGAGGCCAGCTACCCCACCCATTACTGCCCAAATCCAGAGGGGGACGTGATCAGATTCGGGTTGGGTTGTCCAGTTTGTTGACTTAGCAGTGCAGCCAATGTCTCTTTGATCAAAGGTGTGAGCTAGTCCTTGAAGAAATTCTCTCTGACTTCCTGCAAATAAATATTTGCATCAGAGTGTGGTGGTTCCGGTGGCCCAGCAGAAACAGGCTTGAGAGGAATGAGAATGGCTAAGGTTACGTTTTCTTTAGATGTATAAGGGAACACCACAGAAAACTCTGCTATCAGACAAAGCTGTGAGTGAAGTGGGTGTCGTTCGCAGCAAAGGTGAGATCTAACACAAGTGTGCTCTCTGTGCGGTTACAAAGAGTAACGCGTTAACCCCTGGCCACAACCCTGATGAAGAAGGTACTGTTATTACTTTTTATTATTGTATTATTATTAGTTATTACAAGTTAGGGTCCTTCAAGAAGCAGAGGTCAAGAGGAGATTAGATGTGCCAGAGATCTGTGGCACTAAATGGCTATGAAGGGTAAGGGCCGGGACACTGATGAAGGGCTGACAGCCGTAAAAAGGAGAGAGGGCAGGAAGACTGGGTAGGAAGAGTTCAGACAGCAGTGCGGTTCTGAGAAACCCCAGCCAGGCCGATGGCAGTCTCCAGGCAGAAGTCACTTTCTAGATCACCTGTCCTGCAGGGATGGGATGAAACTGGCACCCCCTGCCCGCTCAGTCACTGTCTGGCACAGATTACAGGGTCATGTGGCCCCCGGCCCAGCAGCGGGCAGCCCTGCACTCCTTCTCTTCTGGGGCAGAGGGGGACGGTCACACCCACATCACAGCCCCTACTCTGAACCCATAAGCAGAAGGTAAGTTCTCTTGAAGGAGGTCTGGGAAGCACATCTCCACGGCCACCACACCCCCATTTTACAGGTGAGGAAACCGAGACACAGAGAGGTTACGTCACTTGTCCACAGTTTCAGGCCAATAAGTGGAAGAGCTGGCACCAGAAGTGGCCTGGTGCCAAAGTCCACCCTCTTAACCTCTGGTCATACTGTGGGCTGTGAGACTATCTGTTGGATTTTAGGGGAACGCACAGCTTTGAAACCAGGCAGTCCGGCATGCCCCTTCCCGCTCTGGCACATACTGGCTGTGGCAGATTGAGCTTGGGGTACACAGAGTGCCTGGAACCGCGGCCAACAGAGAGCCGGTGCCCCGGCTCCAAGGGGCGGCCCGGGGTCACACAGCACAGAGTGACATGGAGGAGAGATACATTCCAAAACAGGAGGATGTTTGCAACAGCTTCTTGGAACTCTCCAGAGGACCTGAGAAACGACTCCCCACACAGTCCCCTCCTTTTGAGCAGCACCTTCAGGTCAGACTCACGTGCAGAGCGTGGTTATCCACTGAGCCGTCCTCCCCTCATCTCTGGTCTGATCTCAGCCTAGGGCTCTGTCTCCATGCAGGGTGTGGAGGTGTTAAGATCCAGCTTTCTGGATTACTTCCAGGAGTCCCATCAAGAATCCAGCTTGCGTCTCCAGACCACGACCATTAGGATATGGAAGCTCTTCTGGGTGATTTCAAAGACCTGCTTCCTGTTGTCCTCCCTGTCCATGCACCAAGCCTGCGGGCAGCCTGGCGCTAGGGAAGGCCCAGCCATCAACTGGAGCGGGGAAAGGTGCCAGGTACTGGCTCTCAGGTCAGCTCCATAGTGATGGCCATGTTGTTAAAGGGCTTTGCCTGAGTTACTGTGTTAATCCTCAAATTTAAACTAATACTGTGAAAGGTGTTACTAGCTCCAAACGTGTTGTTAAACGTGATGCTGGTGAGGGATGTATTCACTCAGCAAATGATTCCCAAATGTCTGATACGTGCAGGCGCTGTGTGAAGTGCCAGTACCTGTGGGGAGAAGAATGTGAGGTGGGCCTTTCCCTTAAGAAGCTTGAAATTCTGGGGGATTTGAGCATAGCAGCAGAGGAGCAGGCGCTCAGCTGCGAAATGCGCAGAGGTGGGCGGGCCAGCCACACTCAAGGTTGAGAATATGTCTCAGAAGTGGCGACAAGGACTTCCCTGTTGGCGCAGTGTATAAGAATCCGCCCACCAATGCAGAGGACACAGATTTGATCCCTAGTCCGAGAAGATTCCACACGCCAACAAGCAACTGTGGGATTGCCCATGTGCCACAGCTACTGAGCCCGCGTGCTGCAACTACCGAAGCCTGCACGCCAAAAGCCTGTGCTCGGCAACTGCAGTGAGAAGCCCCTGAACTGAAACTAGAGAGTAGCCCGCCTTCGCCACAACTAGAGAAAGTCCACGCAAAGCAATGAAGAACCAGGGCAGCCAAAAAAAAAAAGTGGTGTCTATCATATGAGGTCTTGAAGGGTGAGCTGAGGTTTGCCCAGGGGCTAGGTAGAGAGAGAGCATTCTACAAAGAGGGACAATGCATACAATGGCATGGATGTAGGCAACAGTACACGGAGAGCAGCCTATAGTTTGGTTTAGTTGTATATAGACTCCTGGGGAAGACATGTCAGCAGACAGTGGGGAGTAGGCCATGAACCACATTGTAGACCTTGCTAAGTAGGTGAGATTTTATCATATAGATTATTTGAGAGTCTTCTTATGGAATACAACAGAATAGAATCAACAATGACAGTAATTGCTATTATATAGATATAATAATTATCATAATTTTATTCTATTTTTTTATAAGTGAGTATACCAGACCTTTTTCTAAGGGCTTTGCATGCGTGCTATGTCGCTTCAGTTGTGTCCGACTCTTTATAACCCCATGGACTGTAGTCTGCCAGGCTCCTCTGTCCAAGTGATTCTCCAGGCAAGAACACTGGAGTGGGTTGTCATTTTCTCCTGCAGGGGATCTTCCTGACCCAGAGATCGAACCTGCATCTCTTATGCATTGGCAGGCAGGTTTTTTACCATTAGCGTTACCTGGGTTTTACCTGAATTAATGTGCTAATCCTTAAATTTAACACTTATTAAGTGTTAAAGTATTACTTTAAGTGTTAAAGTATTACTGCAAAAGGTGTTATTAGCTTGACTTCACAGATAAGGAAATTAAGGCATGGGAAGAGTGGGTGTCTGAGTCTAAACGCAGGCTGCCTGAGTCCAGGGCACACATCTGCCCTGCTCCTTGCCTAGGGAAGAGAAGCAATGGTGCAGAGCCCGAGTGTGATAAGGACTCTGTTGCTTTCTGCGATTTCCAAGTCCTGTCCTAGCCTCGCCCTGAGGTTTGGTTTTTACTCAGTGTTTCAGTGTCAGGCAGCCCTGAGGTGCTTCTGAGATCTTGGGATGAAAGACCCAGATTTCAGATAATTCACAGTCTTTCCATTGTTGATACTGCCTGGTTAACATCCCGCTCTCTCTGAATGTCAACTCCCACCCCCGAGAGGCGGCCTGCTGACAGCAGGAATGCTCCTGAGCTGACTGCTCCGTGAGCAGGCGCCAGGCCTAGGCCTGGGGTGGCCTCTGGAGTTAAATGCAGCAGCATTTCCCCTCATTCTCACCAGGGGAGACCAGGCAAGGTGTCTGTATGTACATGTGTGCTAAGTTGGTTCAGTTGTGTCTGACTCCTTGCGACCCTATGGACTGCATCCTGCCAGGCTCCTCTGTCCTTGGAATTGTCCAGGCAAGAATACTGAAATGGGTTGTCATTTTCTCCTGCAGGGGATCTTCCCAACTCAGGGATCGAACCTGCGTCTCTTATGTCTCCTGCATTGGCAGGTGGCTTCTTTACCACTAGCACCACCTGGGAAGCCCATAAGCTGTCTACTTAATTCTAGCTAATATTTCATCTCTACTACCTTTAGGCAGGAGTTCTTAACATCCCCATTCTTCAGATGAGGAAGCTGAGGCTTATGGAGGTGAAGACTTCTTGCTCAAGATCATATAGCTCATAAATGGCAGAGCTGGAATCTGAACCCAGCCTGACCGCCTGTAAAACCCACTCACTTTCCCCCACAACATTGTAATCTTGTGAGGTAAGTATTACCATCCCTGCTTTATAAATAATGAAATAGAGGCTCAGAGAGGTGTAGTCACTATCTGAGGTCACATAGCAAGTACATCGCAGCAGTGGGGTTGGAGCCCAAGCCTGTCTGTCTCCAAGGACTCTGGGACAGTCTTTCATCCTGGTTCAGCCTAGACTCTAAGGAGGCCACACTCCCTGGAATCCGGAGAATCTTCTGTTCTTCAGTCCCCAGTCCCCGAGCCCAGCACCCACTCCTAGCTCTGTGCATCTGGAAAAGCAGAGAGGCTTATTCTGCCTTTTCTGTCTCTCCACCCCATGACCTGATTCTGCAGCACGAGGGTGAGCCCTGAACCAAAATTCAGAAGATTGGGCCAAGTCCTCGTGTCTCCCTCTCGACCTTGGGCAGACCACTCATTTGTAAATTGGGGTGGTGAGTGCCCAGTTGGCTTCTTAGGGGAGCTGCGGGGAGAAGCAAAGCAAGCAAAGCGGATCAGAAAAGGCTTTGAAAGCAGCCCAGGGTGGTATAGGAGTACTATCATCATTTTGCTGTTGTCTTCCCTTCTCCCCTCTTGCTTCTGTGCAGCCTCTCCCAGCAGCAAGGCGCTTTGCAGGCCTCTCTCCAGACCCACAGTTCGTGGTGCCCCTCTGGTCTGGCTTGTTGGACCACATTTCTCAGAGTTTTCCCACCCTCAGCCCTCCCAACTGTCTCTGAGGCCTCTGCCTCCTAAGGGGAAGATGCCCAGGGCAGATAACCCAGTTGCTTTCGTGATCAAACCCAAAAGTAAACAAAGGAAGATTTACAGAGGACCTGCAACTTGCCAGGCACATGAAGGGTTTAATTGTCACTGCCACCCTGAGAATTCCTCTGGTTTACTTTTGATGAACATGAGGCTAAGAGGTCACCTGCTTAGGGCATGCTGGAAGGAGAAGTCCACCTCTGGGCTGTTGCACTCACTGGGAGGCCAGACTCTTGACTCCGTTCTACTCACCCTGCCAATGGGCAGGTCCTTCAGTACCCACGTCTGTGGCTGTCTGTCCTGGAGGCCTAACAAGCCAGGACTAACAAGCCCTGGGCTGGGAAGATGAACTTTTCCTTCTGGCTGCCCAGGATCTTTCAATCACCCAAAGAAATGGAGACTCTGGGGACATCTCTCCTCCTGGCCCCTTCATCCCAGCCCCACTTCAGATTCAGAGCACCAGGTGGGCCTGAAGGAGGCAGGGGCAGAGGCCTTTGTCTGCATTCTGGCAGGGCCAGTGCCTGCAGAGGGCAGCCTCTGATGTGGGCAGGTAAGAACTGCTGTCCTTGGGGATCAAAGATGCTGCTTCTGGTGGGCAACCCCATCAACGAGCGTGTGATCTTGGACAAGTCTCATCCCTTCTCTGAGCCTCGGTTTCTTGGTCTGTGAAATGGGACCATATCTTTACTTCTCGGGGCTTCCCTGATAGCTCAGCTGGTAAGGAATCTGCCTGCAATGCAGGAGACCAGGGTTCGATCCCTGGGTTGGGAAGATCCCCTGGAGAAGGGAAAGGCTACCCACTCCAGTATTCTTGCCTGGAGAATTCCATGGACTGTATAGTCCATGGAGTAGCAAACAGTCGGACACGACTGAGCGACTTTCACTCACTCACTCACTCACTCACTCACTTACCTTTCTGTGGTGTGGGCGGGATAAATGAGTCACCAAGTGAAGGTAACGGGAAAGCAGCGTCGGACCTGGTGCATGATGCGCAGGCCTCGGAGCAGACGTAAATGTGTGTTCCCTTCCAAGGCGGTGGCAGCGGAGCGTGACCCGGCGCCCAGCCCTGGGAAGCAGGAGGCCCTCTGCATGCCCAGGCGCTGAGGTTTGGGGTGGTGGGGCGCACCCCCTGGTTCCCTCTCGGGCAGCAGCTGCGCACCGCCTGCTCCCGGGCGCTGCGGGGAGGCCCAGGCTGAGGGTCCCGTGGCGCGTTCAGCGGGGCGCCTGCTCCATCTAGCGGCGTCTGGCGAGCACCACCGCCGCGCGCGCCAGCCTGCCACAGCTTCCGGGTTCCACTCCTCCTGTGTGCGAAGAGAGTGCTGCTGAGTGCACTGCGGCCGCGTCTTAATTCTGCGTCTCCCGTCGGTCACCACGTCCTCTGCGTGGTCCTGCAGGCTCTCACACTGGTTCTACCGGGTTTTCAGTTCTTTGGTCCACTCACCCACCAGCCACTCCCCATGCTTTTGGTCGAATTCGTGATGTCCCCGCCGATCCGTATGGGCTTCCCAGGTGGTGCTAGTGGTGAAGAACCCAACCCGCCTGCCAACGCAGGAGACCTAAGAGACATGGGTTCAGTCCCTGAATCGGGAAGATCTCCTGGAGGAGGCCATAGCAATCCACTCCAGTATTCTTGCCTGGAGAATCCCATGGACACAGGAGCTTGGAGGACCATGGCTCAAAGAATCGTAAAGAGTCAGACACAACTGAATTGACTTAGCACGCACACACGCATGCACCACCATCCTTCCCAGAGCTGGTCCCTCTTTGGCCTCTGGAGACATCTCTCTTCAGCTCCATTTCAGCCTGCGGCTCCATCTTCTTCAGAACCCTGTGACTCTCTGCCCCCTCCAGAGCAAGCCCCTTCTGCTGGCCTGGCATCTGAGGCCGTCCATCTGGTGGCCCAGCCTGAGCCCTCACCTCCCCCACCTTGGCCTGCTCATGATCCTTTAAGCGTCACTGGCTTCCTGACATCTCTCCCTGATTTGGGGTCCCCTCCTCCTGCTCGTGGTCTCTCTAGGTCCCACTCTGCTGGGAACCTTCCAGGATTACTAGAATCCTCAGGGTGCCATCCCCTTTGGACAGCAGTGTGGAGGTGTTATTGGAGTCAGAGGTGGCCAGGTCAGGGGTGTGCATGGAATGAATTGTTGTTGTGAGGATTACGTGAAATGACTTTAGGCACTTAGAATGGCATCTGGCTCATTGTAAGCACTGAGTTAATGTTGTTATGGCCATTATTATAATTATTAAATCCTGTGTCCATTAATTACCAGCAGTGACTCTGGGCCCCTGATTTCACTTCACTGAGTTCTTCCCATCTGGAAAATGGGTACTTTTTTTTATTATTTATATTCCTATCCCAGAAAGTTGCCGTGGTTGCAGCCATGAAATTAAAAGATGCTCACTCCTTGGAAGGAAAGTTATGACCAACCTAGATAGCATATTGAAAAGCAGAGACGTTACTTTGCCAACAAAGGTTCATCTAGTCAAGGTTATGGTTTTTCCAGTGGTCATGTATGGATGTGAGAGTTGGACCTGTGAAGAAAGCTGAGTGCCGAAGAATTGATGCTTTTGAACTGTGGTGTTGGAGAAGACTCTTGAGAGTCCTTTGGACTGCAAGGAGATCCAACCAATCCATTCTAAAGGAGATCAGTCCTGGGTGTTCTTTGGAAGGAATGATGCTAAAGCTGAAACTCCAATACTTTGGCCACCTCATGCGACGAGTTGACTTATTGGAAAAGACTCTGATGCTGGAAGGGATTGGGGGCAGGAGGAGAAAGGGATGACAGAGGATAAGATGGCTGGATGGCATCACTGACTCAATGGACATGAGTTTGAGTGAACTTCAGGAGTTGGTGATGGACAGGGAGGCCTGGCGTGCTGCGATTCATGGGGTCACAAAGAGTCGGACACGACTGAGAGACTGAACTGAACTGATCCCAGAAAGTCGCCGCAGTACTAAATGAGGTGCTGTACAGAGATGCTCAGCACATAGCAGGTGTCCAAGAAAGACTAGGCCTCTCCGTTTAGTCCACACTCTGGCTGCTCATCAGCTTTTCATAGATCCTTCTTAGTTATCCAGAAGTTCTGCCTCTCTGGAGGCAGAATGCCTTCTTCCCAGTGGACTTTAATCTTTTCTCTTAAGGCCTTCAGTTGATGTGAGGAAGCCCAGTGCGTTTTAGAGGATAGTCTTTTATTCAGATTTAAATGTCAGTCACATCTATTAATGCAAAATTTAAGCATTGCTTCAGTCATATCCAACTCTTTGAAACCCGATGAACTGTAGCCTGCCAGGCTCCTCTGTCCATGAGATTTCCCAGGCAAGAATACTGGAGTGGGTTGCCATTTCCTTCTCCAGGGGATCTTCCCAACCCGTGGATCGAACCCTCATTTCCTGCATGGCCTGCATGGCAGGCAGATTCTTTACCCACTAGACCACCTGGGAAAAGCAACATCTGGAATGGCATTTGACAAAAAACTGGGTACCGTGGCTTAGCCAAGTTAACACAAAAAATTAGCCATCACAGTGGGCTAACATTTATCTTGTAAGGAGTTTATAAGCTCATTCATTTTCTCTCATTCATTCTTTTTAAGTTCCTTCTCTGCCTCCCCATACTCCTCTCTGCTTCCTTTTCTCCGTCTTTTACTTACTTTCCAGCAGCCAGTTTAGTGCCTCTGTCACTCTCCCCGACAGAATCCACAATGATCCATCTTTCTCCGCCTCTCCCCAAGCACTCACTGTTCAGTGTCAGCACAGAGACTTTGGCTCCTTGCACTGGGCAGGGAGTGGGGGTCTAAGAGATGGGAGGGCTGGGTACTCTTAGTTCCTGGTCACCTGCCACAAGGTTCTGGCCACCCTTCAGGAGTTCTCGTCTGGAGAAGGGGCCTGGCTTGGACTTTGGGAGCGGGGAGGCAAGGTAGGATTCACTTGGCAGGCTTCCTGGTGGGGGTAGAGAGCGAAGTGATACAGCTGGAGAAAATTGGCTGGAGTAAACTGGCCAAAAGACTGACCAGGGAAGGTAAAATGATGAGGCTTGTTCATGTAAAGTGCTTCTTGAAGAACAGAGCTCCCAGAATGGTAGGTAAACCATGAAAGCTGGTGGTGGTGTGCTCTGGGATCCCAGGCCAATTTTAAAAACATCTATATGATATAATTTGACATATAATACAAAAAATAAACTACACATATTTAAAATGTATAATTTAATGTTTTTGATAGATGTGTATACTCATGAAATCATCCCACAATCAAAATAATAAATACACCTGCCACTCCCAAAAGTCTCCTCTTGCCCCTTGGTGATATCCTTCACTCCTCTCTGTGCTGACCTTCCCCAGCCCCAGATAACCATTGACCTGCTTCTTGTCACTATAGATTAGTTTGTGTTTTCTTGATTTCATATTATAGAGCATATAGTATGCATTCTTTTTGCCTGGTTTCTTTCATCAGTATAGTTGTTCTGAGATTCATCCATGTTGTATCTGTCAACAATTCATCTTTCTTTATTCTGAGTTGTGTTCCTTTGTGTGATGACTGCGCTGGCTTGGGCCCTAAGCCCACCCCTGAACCAGTCACTGTGGCCGGAGGCACGGGAGGGAATGATTAGCCTAGACTACGTCATGTGCTCCATGTCTAGACCTGTGAGTAGTTAGCTCTCAAAATCGCATGCACCATCAAAAGTCCACTCAGTGGGGCTGGTGACTTGTGAGATTTTCCTCTTCTCTTCAAGATCTGAGGTTTTTGGTCTCCAATCATTTCCTGGACTGAGGTGCAGAGGTTGTTTTTTGAGGTCTGTGAATTAAATTGGGCCTTATTTTGATGTGAAGAGACTTCTTTCAGCTCCTGTAAGAAACCCATATGGGCATCTTTGCACATGTTTTTGGCATCATTCCCTCTAGAGGAACTGTAATTTGGCTTGAATTTGTAGACTTGTTTTCACTGCTTTAGTTTTCATGACTGCTGCTTTCTAACACCTTCTGGTGTTTATACATCATCACAGCTAGTTTTAGGAATAGGTGGAGACAGTTTTCATGTTCTCTAGGAGGTGGAGCTGGGCTTGGATTTCAGAGCTGGTAGGCTTTTAAGCACATTTCCAGCTGTTGTGAGCACTTCCCTCTGTGTCTTTGGGCATCCTTTTCTCATCTGAAGCACAGGTGCCTAAGTGCCTGCCTCGCAGGGTGGTTGTGAGGCTCAGGTAGGGTCTTATCCACGGAGAGCCTAGCGCGGAGCAGCGGCCCCCACGCCACCTGCATCTCCTCCCAGCAGCCTCTCCAATGGGCCTTCCTGGCCTCGCTCAGGATTTATTCAGAGATGGGATGTTAGCGAACCACAGGATTGGTCATGATGGGATTTTTCATTTCCACATCAGATCAGATTTCCTTATTGGAATAAGAGAATCTCAGAAGCCTGAGCAAGAAGTCACAGCAAGCCTAGACCCAGGTTTTCTGAAAGTGGCTAATGACCACCCAACCTCTGAGATTGCGTCAGGTTCCGCTCAAAGGAGCCTTTCCTCTGCACCCGGTCTGGAGCAGCCACCCCCGTCATTTTCCTCATGTTACACTTCTGTTCTCTTCATACCACTTTAAATGGCCCAAGTCATTTTATTTGTTGTCTGTTTGCTTTCAATAGAATATAAGAGTCTTGAGAGCAGGACACATACCTGTCCTATTCATTGCTTGTTTTAGGTTAGGTTCCTCCAGAAGCCAGTCCTGGGACAAGGATGTGGAAGTAAGTGGTCTGCCTGGGAGGTGATTCCAGGAAGTAATGGTAGGGGGATGCAGGAAATGAGACGGGGAAGAGAAAGAGGTCAATAAGGGGTGCACTTTTGAGTAGGTTACTACTGTGGGTGATTGGGGCTCAATTCCAGTGGAGAAAGTAGTCTGGGAAAAGGCAAGAGTTCTTCCTATTGGAACCTGGGTTATTGATTTGCCAACTTGGCATTAGTCATTGGCTCAGGGCTGCTCCTAGGCAGTGTTAACAACCTGATTCTTCCTGCCTGCCCTTTCCACAAACAGAGTGGGGCTATCTTGGCCACAGTCTTCTGTGACAGTCAAAGTCACAGGCAAAAAGTCACATGCATTTGCAGTCGGCAGCCGTTGAGTCCACAGGAGTGAGTGCCAAGGGTGTCTGGCAAGGCATCTACTACACAGCTGAATCCCCATCAGCAGGCGTGATGACTGGCAAATAGTGATAATCTGTTGGATGATTCAGGGGGAGGAGGATCCCTCCAGGATGCCAAGGGGATGGATGTTCCAAGCTGAGAACCTTGTTTCTGTAATACCTCAGCTGCTGAGGGATGCATGGATTCACAAGAGCCCAGGCCTCTTTTTGTTTCTGTGCCTCTGTGGAAACCGCAGAGTTTATTTTTATCCCGTTCCTTTATTAAAAGCTTTGACGAATGATGGCCCATTTATTTGCAATTGCTCCAACAGGGTGTCCTTATCCCTCTACCCACCAGGATGACCAACGTCCTTTCTGTTGCTTATTCATCTTAGGACAAGTTTTGACTCTTCCTTCCTTTCTGATTTCTCTGTGTTATCTCCAGATGCTGATTGTCCTGTCAGTATTAGGTTCTGAGGACTGAATTGAGTTTCTTATTTGTGGCCTGGCCAGGACAGGGAGAAGGGTAGCAGCCCTTCCATTCTTCTGGAGCAAGGGCTCTTAGCCCTAGGTGTACACTGGAATCACTTGGAGAGTTTTTAACACATACTGATGCTCAGGGCCCCACCTCTGGAAATTCTGATTCAGAACCTGGGACAAGGCTCAGGCATTAGCTACTTCGAAAACTTTCTGTGATTCTGATAGGTAGCCATGGGGGAGAAATGCTGGCTAAACTAACACAGGCATTAGACAAAGGCACCTGGAAAGGTCATAGGTATGTGTGGGTTCGGGTACAGCTGGAGCCAGCAGCTCAATGATCTCATCAATTTCTGGTTTATTTTTACATTGTTTATTTAAAAAAAAGCAAAACCTCTCTGCTTATCTCCTGTGATTCTGGTTTATTTGTCCTTTGGTTATCAGATAAGCTCTCAGAATTCGCAAATCACTGCAAGCTGTCCTAGGACTTCTCTTATTCATGTCCAGTAGGAGACAGAACATCTTTGTCCCACCGTTCCTAGCACAAGTCTTGAGATTCATGCTGTGTGGACTGGCATATGTACGAAGCCCAGCTCTGAGCCAGTGATCGTAGCCAGTGGGATGGTTCAGATCCTGTGCTCGTTCATAGGACTGGGTATGGTCAATTCCCCACTATAGCTCTGCATGCACTTTACAATCACTGGGAAGCTTCTAAGGAATTCTGATATCTGGGTTCTACCCTCAGAGATTCTGCTTCAAGTGGTCAGGGATGGGGTCCAGGTATTGGCATTCTTCAAAAGCTCCCCAGGTGATGATGAACGTGTAGCCAGGGTGGAGAACCATGGCCTAGACACTGTACAACCTCAGGATGCAGTGCACACCCAGTGTGGGGAGGGTCACAAGTGGAGATCCTCTGCTTGGGCCTAACTGTATGCCTCGTTAGGGGCCAGCCACCTGTCCAGCAGCCTTAGATGACTGCATGGCTGCACTCAGGAAGCTCACATAGAGAGGCAGAGCGGTGGCCTCTGTGTTCCCAGCCATAAGAAGCAGTAGTCAAGGGCAACCAGATTGGGAGTATTTCATGCATGCAGAGGTGTGGTGACCTGCTCTTGTACAGATAGCTAAGATACCCGAGGTATCCACAGACACCTAAGGCTTCCCCTTCTCTGTATCTGTTTCCTCATCTGCTACTTGGGTTCAAAGAACGCCTTTGCCTCTCAGAGCTGACTGGAGATGAATGAGGTTTGTGTGAGGGACCCTTGGTTCCTCGAGGTGAGACGGAAGCCCCTAGCAGGAGGCTCCAGGAGACTGTGGGAAGAGTGCGATCTCTCTAGGGAGCTGCGCGACCTTAGTCAGTGTCCCTCACCTCTCCGAGCTTCAGGGTCCAAACCAGCAAGATGAAGACTCTACGTTCCGGAGCGTTCTACCATAAAGTAAGGTAGTGTATAAAAGCCCAGAGTGTAACCCTTGGCACGTAATAGGGGTTAGTACATTGCTTTCTTTCTAAGAATGCCACTGTTAACTCTTAATCTTTTTAATATGATGTCAAATGAGGAAACCAAGACTCCCAGTGTCCAATAAAAGCAATTATTTGCTGTTTATAGGCTGGAGTCTCTTGATCAACTCCTGGATTCTAAGTCCCTCAGCAGGAGGTCCTGCCCACCGCTTCATCTCTGTATCCCCAACCATGCCATGTGAGGCTCCAGACTTTCTACACCAGAGGGTCTTGGGAGTGGCAGTTGTGCTGGAAGGGACAATGTGAAGAGCCTCATCTTTAAGTTGCATTTGCTTATGGTCACAGTCTTTGCATTTGAATCGGATATTTGCCTGGGGGAGGGTGATGCTCTGCTTGGCACAGTGCCTGGCACAATGGCAGTACTAAGAACTGGAGGCCAAAGGGATGGACTAGTCTTCCCTTCCCACAACTTACCTTTTCTGCCCAATGTAGTCATGGATGAAATGAAGACTAAGAGTGTAAGAAATAGTTCTGTTTATTGATTAGAAGATGGTATAAAATTACAGCAATTTGCAGGCATCCTGGGCTTTCTGGGAGGGTCATGCAGTGCTGGACTCAGGCAGGAGATGGAGTGAGGCATGGGTCACTGGGCGCTGGCCCCCTTCCTGCGCCACTAGCGCAGATGTGAGCACGAGAGGGCACTACTGTCCCTGCCTCTGGAAACGGAGCACATGGGCAGTTTGGGTCATCAGACAATGCCATGCTTAGTTCAGTCCTATCCTACATATGTTAGGTGCTGGCGCTCCCAATCTAGTCAGGGTAGAGTCTGACTGTGCTGTATAACACTCATTCTTCCCACCAAAGACAGGGAAAGAGGCACATTGGTTCGGGAGGCCAGAGGATGGTGCGTGTTTGGCTCAGGTCATCTTGCTTCCAGATACATCAAGGTCTGCTGGACTTGGAGGCAGTGGCCTGGGACACGCAAGCAGAAAAGTGTGCACTACTGTTTAAGCTCAAGCAGAGGGACCTTCCACAGGGCAGTGTGAAGAGATGAGCATGCTTCCAAAAGAAACCCGACTTCATCTTGTCTCTGTCGAGAAGAGGGAGGAGGAAGAGCTAGCAATCAGAGACTGAGCCACATGGTCCTGGGTTCCATAGTATGTCTTCACAGAGAATTCTTCCAAAGTGTAAAAGGTGTTTCTGTCCCAAGAGTTAGTGTGTAAAATCAGCAGGAGGGCCGATCAAGGTGCTCAGTTGGTGTCTCTGAGAGCCGGATGGCTGCGTTCACAGTTACATGACATTTTGGAACAGCTGGAGGGACCGCATGATGTTGTCATCCTGGGGAGGGAGAAGGGAGGGAAGAGGATGGTTAGAATTCTCTGAGGCCTCTCCCTGAGAAGCTCTATAACTGGTGAGCACATCTCCCAGAATGAGGGACTTCCCTGGTGGTCCAGTGGTTAAGAATCTGCCTTGCAATGCAGGGGATATGAGTTTGATCCCTGGATAGGGAACTAAGATCCCACATGCCAAGGAGCAACTAAGCCTGTGCAAAAACTACTGAGCCAAGAGAAATTCAAAGCAAGAAACACCTTCTCTGGCCTTAAAGAGAAATTCAGAAGAAACAAATTATTCAGTAAACCAGTGAAGATTGCTTCTTTTAAGAAGCTGTGGGGAAGTGCATTTTATCAAATGCTTTTTCTGTGCTTATAGAGATGATCACATGTTTTTTGTGTTTTATTCTATGATGTCATTAATCACAGTGATTAATTGTTGAAGGTTAAACCATTCCAGCACTCCTGTAGTAAGCCCTATTTGTTCATGATGAATTATGCTTTTTACATATTGCTGGATTTGTGTTTCCATGCCTGTGTCCAGAAAGAATACATTAGCTCCCCAAATTTTGTATCTTGTAGTGGTCTGGTCAACTTTCCATGATAGGGTTATGACAGCTTCATGAATCAAACAGAGAAGTTTTCTCTTTTTCTGTGTGTCCTTGAGTTTGTGTATGATTAGCATCATTTCTTTGTTAAGTGTTTGGAAGAATTTACCAGTGAAGGCATCTGAGCCTGATGTTTTCTCTGTGGGAAAATCTGAAATACAGATACAATTTCTGTAACAGGCATAGGACCATTCAAATTTTCTGTTTCTTTTTGTGCTAGTTTTGATAAGTTATATTTTGTAGGGGGTTTGTAGACTTCATATATTATCAAATTTATTGGAAAATTGAACTGTTAACTTTTTAGTGCTGGTAAAGCTTCTGGTGATGTTACCCCTTTAATTCTGGATATTGATAATTTGAGTATTCTCTCTCTTTTTTGTTTAAATTGGTCTTGTTAAACATTTATCAATTTAATTTTTTCAAAGTGGCAATATTTGGATTTACTGATTTTCTTATTGTATGTCTCTATTTTATATTTTTATATTGTATATTCTCTAAGGAGTAAGTATGGGATGTAGAAAATCCTCAAATGTTTGGATCTTAACACGTTTCAAATTCCATGTGTCAGAGAAAAAAGTATCTTAAATTAAAATATAATGAGAATATGACATCAATAATCTAGGAATCTAAAGCAGTACTCCACTAAAGCAGTACTCCAGGAAAATTTATCCCTTTAACTGCTTATATTAGAAAAGAATGGTTGAAAACCAATGATCTGAACCTCTGTCTCAAAAACGTAGGAAGAATACCTAGAAAATTGAATTAAAATTAAAAAGCAGAAGGAAGAAAATCATTTGGAGCATGTGCATGCATGCCAAGTCGCTTCAGTCGTGACTGGGTTGCCATGCCCTCCTCCAGGGGATCTTCCTGATTGAACTCACGTCTGATTAAGGTTCCTGCGTGGGCAGGCGGGTTCTTTACCACTAGCGCCACCTAGGAAGCCCAATTTAGAGGACACATGAATGAAACAGAAAGCAGACTAAAGTAGAGAAAGTCAACAAAGTTGATTATGGGTATTTGAAATCTTTTAAAAGTACAAGCATTTGGAAGTCAGGCTGCCTAGATTCTAATTCTGGCTCTGTTACTAATGGAGTGACCTTAGAGTGACCTTAAAGAACCTCTCTGTGCCTCAGTTTTTTTGAGAGTGCAATGGTATGGAACATAGTACCTACTTACAGGGTGGTTTGTGAAAAAAAAGTGAGTTAATGAATAGCTATAGAAGTTGCTAATGTGAGAAACTAAACTGATTAAAAACCTGTCAAAAAGCAGAATACAATCAAAGCATAGTCAACAAGCATAGTACAATAGGGCATAGTATTTAAAATTAAAATGATATAGCTCAAGTTCCATCTCAATCATTTTTTGAGGCTTAACCATATCTCTTAACTTAGCAATACCTCAGTTTTCCCTTCTTTAAAATGGGTATGATGAACACTGGTGGTTAGCCAGCTCATAATGATTAAAATGTGGAAATGTTTCTAACCGTGTTGGTAAATAACTGCTGACCTGAGCCTCTCTTTCAGCAACTTCCCCTCTGGCTGCCTGATAACTGGTTCAGAACCCCTAGACTACCCAAAGATCCATCAGCTAATAGGTTAGTAGCAAGTTTAGCAGGGCTTCTCTAGGGCACTGCTCCAAGGCATTGGTCAAAGTCAGTTAAGAATGATCAATTCTCAGTCTATTCTAGTTATTGACTATGTGAAGTTTATGTAATGTACCTAAAACTTGGCTGGTGCTCACTACATGTTAATAACGTCTTCCCTCTCCCACTTTTCTTGCACTTGCAGTTCTTACTAAGAGGAGATCAGAGTAACTGTATATCTTTCTGAAACAAAGTAGGGGTATAAATGCATTTTTCTAAATTAGAGGAAAGTGATTATTTCCAGTTCAGTCTCTTGCTGACTCTGGGGCCAATGTATCCTTTAGAACACAAGCATCAGCAGAGACCCACTGAATTAGGATCTGCATTTAAATAAGAACTTCAAGGAGGCTGGTTTGCACATTAAAGTTTTAAAAGCATTGGCCAGGGCAATTGTGCTAAAATGAAGCTTTCTAGATCCACACCCAAGATCTAGAGTCTCTGGGATTGAGACCTGGAAATGTGCATTTTCACAATCATCTGAGGCAATTCTTACACACACTGTGGCTTAAGAATCACAGCTTTAGACTTTTTCCAGCAACTCCCTTATAATCTAGGGCAGTGGTCCCCAATCTTTTTGGCGCCAGGGACTGGTTTTGTGGAAGACAGTTTTTCCACAGATGGTGAGGGGCGGGGAGGGTCGGATAGTTTGGGGATGATTCAAGTGCATTATGTTTATTGTGAACTTTATTTCTATTGGGCTTCCCTGGTGGCTCAGCTGGTAAAGAATCCACCTGCAATGCAGGAGACCCTGGTTCGATTCCTGGGTCAGGAAGATCCACTGGAGAAGGGATAGGCTACCCACTCCAGTATTCTTGGGCTTCCCTTGTGGCTCAGCTGGTAAAGAATCCACCTGCAATGCAGGATACCTGGGTTTGATCCTTGGGTTGGGAAGATCCCCTGGAGGAGGGCATGGCAACTCATCCTAGTATCCTAGCCTGGAGAATCCCACGGACTACAGTCCATGGGGCCGCAAAGCGCCTTGCACTTTGTTTCTGTTATTATTGCATCAGCTCCACTTCAGATCCTCGGGCATTAGATCCGGAGGCCGGGGGCCCCTGGTCTAGGGAGTGGGCCATCAGGGCCATCAGGCAGAGGAAGACTGAGAAATGACAGTGCTGCCCACTTGGAAGTCTGCAGTTCCACAGAGACCCGCTCTGGGCTCTCACAGCCCCCCGCTCCCCTGCTTAGTCTGTGCGGCTCAGCCCGTGCGTGGCCAAAACCAGCCGCAGGCCGGTCTAAGCAGTGGAGGTTGCTGACATTCTGAGCTGCATTGCCGTGGCCGCGGTGGCTCTGAGTCGAAGGGCTGCAGGTTTCTCGTGTTCTCCCTTCTTCAGGTCTCCAAGCCCCAGATTTCCTTTCCCAGATTTAGAGGTTTTGTGCCCTAAGATCTCTCCTTACCTCCTGACAGGATTCAAGAAATTCATCTAAAGTCACGATGCCATCTTTATTTTTGTCCATTTTCTGAAAGACACAGGAAACAGTTTAAAGAAACTGGTAATCTGCATTCCAAAACTTGCTTTTTGCTCACCAACATTCCCCTGACAATTAGGATGGTCTTTCATTGGTCAGACAACTCCAGGCCCTAGTTACAGCACTGTGACCCCCATGAGCACCTTTCAAATGCAAACATTTGCTCTAGACGCTCGTCTTCTCATCACCTGATTATTCTGCTGACTCCTAACATGTCTTGCCTGGTCTCACTTCCAGCCTGTCCATTTGGCAGTGAGCACACTGGACATGGGCAGTTCTACTTCTGTCCGTGTCACCTACTGTGTGACCTTGAGTCTCCCTGAGCCTCTGCTTTTCTCATCTGCAAAGTGAGAGGATTAGACTAGAATGAGCTCTCATGGTCGCTGATACTCTCCTGCCAGGTGAATTTTTTTCTTTTTACTAGCACACCACTAAGATCTTGCCACTCTTCTAAAAGTCACAGATTAACGGCATCCACCTACTTTTTACCAGAGCAAGGCTAAGCTCTTCGATTTAAAGATCTCACTCTAGTTTCCAACCCATCCTACTTTCCATCTGATCTCCCCTTGCTCCTCCAGCACAAATGCTTAACACCAGCCACACAAATGTGCTTAAGGACATCTTCTGTATTTACTCTGAGGGCTTCCCAGGGGGCGCTAGTAGTAAAGAACCCTCCTGCCAATGCAGGAGACGTGAGACACAGGTCTGAACCCTGGGTTGGGAAGATGCCCTGAAAGAGGGCATGGCAACCCACACCACTATTCTTTTCTGGAGAATCCCATGGACAGCGGAGCCTGGCAAGTTACAATCCATAGGTTAGCACAGAGTAGGGCACAACTGAAGCGACTTAGCACGAGGAATACACAGAACAATATCTTTGATGTATGCACATGTGCTATTTACTCTGATCTCCCAGCCATTTTTATGAAATTTAGAGTCCACACGCTACTTATACTTAATAATATTCATCCTTGCTCTCTTCCGTAGTGTATACTTGTCTGTGTAATAAAATAATCTATTCCCAGGGGACGGTACATCTTGTAATTCTGTTTCTTACCATGTGTAGTGGAGGCTTGGATACAAAACACTGCTCAGACACTTGTGGGTTGGTTGGTCTAAGGTGAGCTTAAAGCTTACACACAGGGTGTGTGCTCTTACCTGGAAGAAGATGTCCACGTGCTGCCTTGGAGTGTCTTCTTTAAGCACAGGATATGTGTATTTCCCCATCATGTCGTAGATGGCTTTGACAATGTCCATCATCTCCTGGAGAGGGACACGGAAGCACACGGTGTGGGAACCAGGAAGGTAAGCTCTTCTAGGTGACACTCTGGGGCTCTCTGTCCCCCTTGAGAATGAGAGTGATTAAAAGAAACCTCAGCTAGTGAGAGGGAGTTAGAAAGGAAGCTGAAGGGTAGATATGCTGGGAGCCTCTTCCCAGGACATTTCTTTTTGTTGTCAGAAGTTCTTGGGTGGCTCACCTCTTCCTGAGCTTTCCCAAGTGATAAGTTATAAGTGGGATTTGAGTGGATTTGTTCATGTACTGCATCCCACTCCAGTACTCTTGCCTGGA
This sequence comes from Bubalus bubalis, assembly GCF_019923935.1. NCBI lineage: Eukaryota > Metazoa > Chordata > Mammalia > Artiodactyla > Bovidae > Bubalus > Bubalus bubalis. The sequence goes on along the minus strand of NC_059175.1, from coordinate 2,456,261 downwards.
AAATCCCATGGACAGAGGAGCCTGGTGGGCTGCAGTCCATGGGGTCGCTGAGGCTCGGACATGACTGAGCGACTTCACTTTCACTTTTCACTTTGATGCATTGGAGAAGGAAATGGCAACCCACTCCAGTGTTCGTGCCTGGAGAATCCCAGGGATGGGGGAGCCTGGTGGGCTGCCTTCTATGGAGTCACACAGAGTCGGACACGACTGAAGTGACTTAGCAGCAGCAGCAGCAGTTCATGTACTGACGGACCCACATCGCATTTTTGGAACACCTTCTCTCTGCTCTATAATTCCTTTGCATGATTGGCCTGTGTGGCTTTGTTTGAACCAGCTGATTGGAACAAACGTGGACATATGACTATGGAACTGAGTCACTATGTCGTTATCTCTTGAGAAGTCGGAGTGAAAAGCTGGAGTTTGTGTCAGAGTTAGTACCATGGGCAAATCATTTCCAGGTTTTAGTTGAGATCAGGGGAGAGCAGACACTGAAAATAAATATAGGAAGAACTTCTGTAAAGCGTAGGCTGGAGCAGACGGCATAGAGGAGATGAGAGAAATGCTGGGAGGAAGGGAGCGCAAGTAGAGAAGTGACAAGGGTAGAGGAATAGAAAGCAGAGAAGGGAGGCGGCAGATGGAGGAGGACACAGATTTTCCCATGAGGAATTTCTCGTGCGCTTACATACATACACACGTACCCACACACACATGTGTTTTCTGAGAAAAGTGGTTGAAGTAGACAGAGACAGTAACAGGGATCAAGAGAAGCCCCGGAAAGGCAGGGTCTGAGAATGGTTACCCTATTCACTAAAGCGTCCTCTGGGGTCTCCCCACTGCCAACCATTCCTGCAGAGGACGGTGTGGCCATTTTGACCTAAGACAGTGCTGCAGGAGGGAGACGAAAGAGAGGAAGAGATGGGTGTAGCATAGGGGGAGACCAATAACTTTCTACTTTATAATGGGGATTAAAATGTGCTACATTAAACTACCTGTAATATTTTTCACTTTAACAAGAATTATTTATTTCTTAAAAGACTTTTCTAAGAAATTACCTATATCTTTACAAGAAAGGTCTCAACTTAAGCCCATTGATGTTGTTGGTTTTCTATCTTTGTAACCAAAAAATCCCTTTCTACAAAGACAAAAATTGCCATGGGGCCAGATAGATGTTACAAATCCTTTCATATTTTCTTTCCCACCTTTCAGTAACATGGAACAGTGATCAGTACATACTCATTAAAATAAGTAAGTGGTTCTTGTTGCTCTGTGGATCTGTTTCCCCAAAACTGTGAGCTCTGAGGATACACGCTCCATCCTTCATTGCTAAATTCTCTGCACCTGGCACCGTGTCTGCAGGGGCTGGGAGCCCCATGTCCGTTAAGTGGCCCCGTGGCGTTTTCCTGGTTACCCTGGCCAGGCATGGTGTTCCATGGACTTCCTCGATCCCTACTCAGGATGAGGAAAAGGAATGCAGGAAAGCAGCCTTGTCTTCAGGATATTTGATGGAGTGTCTACAGAGACCTGGGATTTCCAGGTGGCATTAGTGGTAAAGAACCCCCTGTCAAAGCAGGAGATGTAAGAGACACGGGTTCTACGTCTGTGTCGCAAAGATCCCCTGGAAGAGGGCATGGCAACCCATTGCGGTACTCTTGTCTGGAGAATCCCATGGACAGAAGAGCCTGGCGGTCTGCAGTCAGTGGGGTCACAAAGAGTCGGACATGACTAAGCGACTAAACAACATGGGTATTTATTTTGCAGATTATAATCCCAAATATAAATTTGTATTTGTTGCTCATGTTATAATATTAATAGCTTTGGCTATTGTGAACTCCTTCAGGCTGGCTTCTAGGACCTTCAGATATGCTCTTCACCACTCTTCTTTCTTTAATAGTACTCCCATTTTTTTTTTTCTGACACTGTAAGATGCTCTAAGATCATCTTGTATTTTCTCTTTCCCAGGCCTGGAATCAACCAAGTCCAAGGGGACTGGTTGCTTTTCTTGGAGAATGGTATTTAGAAACCAGGGTCGAGGTGCCAGTACTCATTGCTACCAGGGTGTCATTGCTCTTAGGTCCTAACAATGGACAGAACTAGGGTATATATACCTGTCCACGTGCTTATTTAAAAATGTGTGCTTTAATGAGTCCTTAACATCCATATGGCTATAGATTTGTTTCCTGAATAACTTTTATAAGAGAAAGGACTTAAAGATAAATTTTGATTGCTCTCTCAGGATTTTCTTTGCTATGATTTTGATGAAACTATTTCCAAATGACTGCCAGGGGAAGGTCCAGCTATCTTTTCTAGGAAGCTGCTTATCCACACTTTATTTTCTTTTAAGGAGAATTTTATTAATCCTGCTTCCAGAAAGGTCTGATGGATATTTAATGGGGACAATTTTGTCTATATTGTAAATTACAGAAGGGGAGCAGGAGTTAGTAAGATTATTTAGAGATGGAATAATGGTTGAATGAAGGTTGAAGATCTTGTTATAAGGCTCACTTTAGGGTCCTTTTTTTTTTTTCTTTTTAAAAATATATTTTGTAAAGTAGTATTTGAATATTTTAGACTATCTTTTATTGTTCTTTCATTGCTAAGTCACGTCCGACTCGTTAGTGACCACATGTACTATAGCCCATCAGGCTCCTTTGTTCATGGGATTTCCCAGGCAAGAATGATAGAGTAGGTTGCCATTTCCTTCTCCATAAAGTATCATATATTTGAGTATATATAGAAGCATTTAATTATTTACAACATTGAGATAATATTATACATCCTACTGTAAAAAATAATGTTTAAATGGAATGTATAATGCTAATTTAAAATTATATCTAACTGCTTTTGCATGGTTTTACATGGCCACTTGTTATTCCATTATATAATGGAGTTCTTACCATATCTGCTGTTAGTGGACATTAGAATTTTTCACATTCTGGGGATAGTTCACCACATTATCTTCAGCACCAAGAACACCTAACAAGCCCTCAAATATATGTTGAGCAAATCCATGACTGAATGAATGAGGAATGGAAATTGGAGGGTTGAGGTGAGGATTAGAGATGATATTTGTAACTCTGGACACTGTACCTGGCACATAGGAAGTCAGGAAGTGGGATGCTATGAGATGCTAAATCCAAGCTTTGACTGAGATTCCAGGATACAGTAGATACCAAAGTGAGTTTTGAGATAGACCTGTGGGTATCTCGCTATCTATGTACCACATCTACTTTGAGGCTCTAAAGGTGTCCAGCAGTGAAGCTTCAGAAATTATTTGTGATGAGTTATTTAGAGATACGCCTGAGGCCAGGGACGGCGGCTGGGAGGACCAACCCCACGTCCAAGGAGCCGTGGCTGCGCGGGCGCAGGAGGGCCTAGAGGAGCTATCCCACGTTGAAGGTCAGGAAGGGCAGCAGTGAGGAGATACCCCTCATCCAAGGTAAGGAGCAGCGGCTGCGTTTTGCTGGAGTAGCCGTGAAGAGATACCCCACGCCCAAGGTAAGAGAAACCAAAGTAAGATGGTAGGTGTTGCAAGAGGGCATCAGAGGGCAGACACACTGAAACCATACTCACAGAAAACTAGTCAATCTAATCACACTAGGACCACAGCCTTGTCTAACTCAATGAAACTAAGCCATGCCCGTGGGGCAACCCAAGATGGGCGGGTCATGGTGGAGAGATCTGACAGAATGTGGTCCACTGGAGAAGGGAATGGCAAACCACTTCAGTATTCTTGCCTTGAGAACCCCATGAACAGTATGAAAAGGCAAAATGATAGGATACTCAAAGAGAAACTCCCCAGGTCAGTAGGTGCCCAATATGCTACTGGAGATCAGTGGAGAAATAACTCCATAACGAATGAAGGGATGGAGCCAAAGCAAAAACAATACCCAGTTGTGGATGTGACTGGTGATAGAAGTAAGGTCCGATGCTGTGAAGAGCAATAATGCATAGGAACCTGGAATGTCAGGTCCATGAATCAAGGCAAATTGGAAGCGGTCAAACAAGAGATGGCAAGAGTGAATGTCGACATTCTAGGAATCAGCGAATTAAAATGGACTGGAATGGGTAAATTTAACTCAGATGACCATTATATCTACTACTGTGGGCAAGAATCCCTTAGGAGAAATGGAGTAGCCATCATGGTCAACAAAAGAGTCCGAAATGCAGTACTTGGATGTGATCTCAAAAACGACAGAATGATCTCTGTTCGTTTCCAAGGCAAGCCATTCAATATCACAGTAATCTAAGTCTATGGCCCAACCAGTAATGCTGAAGAAGCTGAAGTTGAACGGTTCTATGAAGACCTACAAGACCTTTTAGAACTAACACCCAAAAAAGATGTCCTTTTCATTATAGGGGACTGGAATGCAAAAGTAGGAAGTCAAGAAACACCTGGAGTAACAGGCAAATTTGGCCTTGGAATATGGAATGAAGCAGGGCAAAGACTAATAGAGTTTTGCCAAGAAAATGCACTGATCATAACAAACACCCTCTTCCAACAACACAAGAGAAGACTCTACACATGGACATCACCAGATGGTCAACACCGAAATCAGATTGATTATATTCTTTGCAGCCAAAGATGGAGAAGCTCTATACAGTCAGCAAAAACAAGACCAGGAGCTGACTGTGGCTCAGATCATGAACTCCTTATTGCCAAATTCAGACTGAAATTGAAGAAAGTAGGGAAAACCAGTAGACCATACAGGTATGACCTAAATCAAATCCCTTATGATTTTACAGTGGAAGTGAGAAGTAGATTTAAGGGACTAGATCTGATAGATAGAGTGCCTAATGAACTATGGACTGAGGTTCGTGACATTGTACAGGAGACAGGGATCAAGACCATCTCCATGGAAAAGAAATGCAAAAAAGCAAAATGGCTGTCTGGGGAGGCCTTACAAATAGCTGTGGAAAGAAGAGAAGTGAAAAGCAAAGGAGCAAAAGAAAGATATAAGCATCTGAATGCAGAGTTCCAAAGAATAGCAAGGAGAGATAAGAAAGCCTTCTCGTGATCAATGCAAAGAAATAGAGGAAAACAACAGAATGGGAAAGACTAGAGATCTCTTCAAGAAAATTAGAGATACCAAGGGAACATTTCATGCAAAGATGGGCACAATAAAGGACAGAAATGGTATGGACCTAACAGAAGCAGAAGATATTAAGAAGAGGTGGCAAGAATACACAGAAGAACTGTACAAAAAAGATCTTCACGACCCTGATAATCATGATGGTGTGATCACTGACCTAGAGCCAGACATCCTGGAATGTGAAGTCAAGTGGGCCTTAGAAAGCATCACTACGAACAAAGCTAGTGGAGGTGATGGAATTCCAGTTGAGCTATTTTAAATCCTGAAAGATGATGCTGTGAAAGTGCTGCACTCAATATGCCAGCAAATTTGGAAAACTCAGCAGTGGCCACAGGACTGGAAAAGGTCAGTTTTCATTCCAATCCCAAAGAAAGGCAATGCCAAAGAATGCTCAAACTACCACACAATTGCACTCATCTCACATGCTAGTAAAGTAATGCTCAAAATTCTCCAAGCCAGCCTTCAGCAATATGTGAATCGTGAACTTCCTGATGTTCAAGCTGGTTTTAGAAAAGGCAGAGGAACCAGAGATCAAATTGCCAATATCTGCTGGATCATGGAAAAAGCAAGAGAGTTCCAGAAAAACATCTATTTCTGCTTTATTGACTATGCCAAAGCCTTTGACTGTGTGGATCACAATAAACTGCAGAAAATTCTGAAAGAGATGGGAATACCAGACCACCTGATTTGCCTCTTGAGAAATCTGTATGCAGGTCAGGAAGTAACAGTTAGAACTGGACATGGAACAACAGACTGGTTCCAAATAGGAAAAGGAGTACATCAAGGCTGTATATTGTCACCCTGCTTATTTAACTTATATGCAGAGTACATCATGAGAAACCCTGGGCTGGAAGAAACACAAGCTGGAATCAAGATTGCCGGGAGAAATATCAATAACCTCAGATATGCAGATGACACCACCCTTATGGCAGAAAGTGAAGAGGAACTAAAAAGCCTCTTGATGAAAGTGAAAGAGGAGAGTGAAAAAGTTGGCTTAAAGCTCAACATTCAGAAAATGAAGATCATGGCATCTGGTCCCATCACTTCATGGGAAATAGATGGGGAAACAGTGGAAACAGTGTCAGACTTTATTTTGGAGGGCTCCAAAATGACTGCAGATGGTGATTGCAGCCATGAAATTAAAAGACGCTTACTCCTGGAAGGAAAGTTATGACCAACCTAGATAGCATATTCAAAAGCAGAGACATTACTTTGCCAACAAAGGTTCATCTAGTCAAGGCTATGGTTTTTCCTGTGGTCACGTATGGATGTGAGAGTTGGACTGTGAAGAAGGCTGAGCGTCCAAGAATCGATGCTTTTGAACTGTGGTGTTGGAGAAGACTCTTGAGAGTCCCTTGGACTGCAAGGAGATCCAACCAGTCCATTCTGAAGGAGATCAGCCCTGGGATTTCTTTGGAAGGAATGATGCTAAAGCTGAAACTCCAATACTTTGGCCACCTCATGCGAAGAGTTGACTCATTGGAAAAGACTCTGATGCTGGGAGGGATTGGGGGCAGGAGGAGAAGGGGATGACAGAGGATGAGATGGCTGGATGGCATCACTGACTCGATGGACATGAGTCTGAGTGAACTCTGGGAGTTGGTGATGGACAGGGAGGCCTGGCGTGCTGCGATTCATGGGGTCGCACAGAGTCGGACACGACTGAAGCAACTTAGCAGCAGCAGCAGCAGCAGCCCCAGTCATGACTCTGTGCGACTCCATAGACGGCAGCCCACCAGGCTCCCCCGTCCCTGGGATTCTCCAGGCAAGAACACTGGAATGGGTTGCCATTTCCTTCTCCAATGCATGAAAGCGAAAAGTGAAAGTGAAGTCACTCAGTCGTGTCCGACTTGTAGCAACCCCATGGACTGCAGCCTACCAGGCTCCTCCGTCCATGGGATTTTCCAGGCAAGAGTACTGGAGTGGGGTGCCATTGCCTTCTCCATGACTGGGGCTATTTCCTCTCTGATTAGCTCTCTCGTGCTCCTAGCCTCAGCTCACTTACCTCTTTGTTTATGTATCCGTCTTTATTGATGTCATACAAATTAAATGTCCATCTTAGTTTCTCATGGACGGTTCCTCTCAGTAAAATTGACAGAGCAGTTACAAAGTCCTGAGAAGTGGAAGAGGCATGAGACATTAAGCAGCGAGCCACTGGGTGGGGCGGCGCTCTGTCTGGGGGTCAGACTCCGTGACTGTCTTTACAGAATGGTATTGCCCAGGTCCTGTTTCCTGAAGGATGTGGCCAAGCTCAGCACAGTACGCCACCCACCTTCCACTGCCTACCTTGCCCCATACTGGGGAAGGAGCTTCTGGAGGAAGAAGGGAAGTCAGCGTGTGCTGACATCGGCTGTCGCCTTACCCCAGGGCTGTAATTACCGTACAAGTGGGGGCATCCTCTGGCGGTTAAGAGTGTGGACTCTGGAAACATACCACCCGAGTTCAAAGCCCTCCTTTGCCTCTTACTGTCTGACCTTGGGAAAGCCACTCTGTCTCTCATTATCTTACTTTCCTCTTCTGTAGACTGGTAATATATAGTAGAACCCTACCTTGTTAGGGTTGTTGTGAGGGTTAAATGAGTTAACAGGTGTAGAGCGCTAAGTGCAGCGCTGGTCAGCTCGGTGCACATGTGAGCCATTAGACGGTCAGTCCCTGAGGCCCTGAGTTCTTGGAAGACAGTTGTTTCTTCTGTCTTCAGAAAATCCTTCTTAAATGGTATAGAACTTAAGCACTGAATGATCCACTCCTCCCAATATGCCCATCATTTAAAGGAAGAGTTGTTGGGGCCCTGGGGCCTCTGAGAGACAAACATACCTCAAACTTCACAGAGCCTGTCTGCGTGGTGTCGAAGGCATGGAAGAGGTAATGGGCATACATGCTGGCATCTGCAAGACACAGAAGGAGAGGCAGGTGATGGGAACAGGGACCCCGCACAAGGGAGGGAGATCACTTAAAAGCAATAAGAAAGAGGAGAGGGTGATGCTGGGGCGATAAGAAGGAAAAGCAATAAGAAAGAGGAGAGGGTGATGCTGGGGCGATAAGAAGGAAAAGACTGCCGAGTGGGAAAAGCCACTGCTGTGACCTGAGACCTGTCTGGTTGTCCTGGGGTCTAGGGGGGAAGTTCTAGCAAAAGCTAAGACAGGTTTCGTCCCTGTTAAGTCTAGCCATCCCTGGAGAGACGCTCCTGTGTCTGAGTACAGTTCTTGCTGGATGAAGGACTTGGTCCTGTGTGGAGAAGATGTTCTTCCGGGGCAGCACAGTGCCATGGACTGCGCACCCACTAAGGGTCAGTTAGACCTGGACTCAGAGCAGTTCCATCACTACCTCGCTGTGTGACTGCAGGAATGTAATGCAACCTCTCTGAGCTTCACCTTCCCATCTCTGCACACTGTTTAACTCTTCACGTAGTCATATCATTAGAACCATCGTTGTTTGCCACATAGTCAAAACTCAGTAAAGAGTGGCTCAACAGGACTCCACAGATAGTGGGTGTGGGGCCTGCATGGGGCAAAACTGTCCCCAGCTGGGGGAGGAGCTCTGCACTGGAACTCACACCTGAGAAGGCGCCTGTCTGCTGCTGAGGGAGGCGTATGAGAAATAGAGCCGGAAAAGTGTCTGGGACACTTGGATCTCTGTTTCATTGGCCCCCGAGGAAGGGGTCCTGCAGGAGATGGCTCCTGGGCAGGAAGTAAGTTGACATGTGACACACGGAAGCCATGGGAAGCCTCTGATGCCCCAGACCCCGGGGCCAGAGCGGGTGCCCGCAGGAGTCAGGCAGGGTGGCAGAGCGCCTGTGAGCCTGGCACACAGGCTAACCTTATTTATAAGCACGATTTTATTCACCTTGCATCTTTTTCGATTCTTTATTTTTATAGCTTCTGGTATTTACTAAAGTTCTTTTTCAAAATTCCACCTTGTCTCAGCCGTTTTAAGGGAAAGATGGAGCACGGCGCAGTGGGAGGTGGGCCTAACACAGCAGAGCTTTGGATGGACACTCTGGGGTCCAATCCTGGTCTGCCGCTCTCTAGCTGTGTGATCTGCAGTGAGCTGCTTAGCCTCTCTGAGACTCAGAGGCCCCATTCTCCCATAACCATACCAGCTTTCTAGAGACTTTATGATACTGCTTTATCACTACCATCTCTGGGAGAAGGTCCATTTTCAGAGCTCTTTTCTGCTAAAGCTTTAGTGGATTCCACATCTTGCAGTAAGGGAGGAACGCTGCTCTGAGCTCTCCCCAGCCCTGAGGTGGAGGCAGACAACAAGGCCCTGTGGCCCTGGAGGAAGGAAGCATGATGGAGGGAGCAGAGAGGGAGCCAGAGGGAGCAGAGAAGGAGGCGGGAGCAGAGAGGGAGGCGGGAGCAGAGAGGGAGCTGTGAGGGGTCTCTTTCAAGACCGGACTCACCTCCATGAGGGAAAAACTGAGCGTAGATCTGCTTGAATGTCTCTTCATTGACCACACCGCTGGGGCACTCCTGTGTGAGGGAGATGGAGTCAGTGGGGGAGGCTGACAGCTTTGGGGGTCCTCATGAGCCCTGGTGGGTGGGGACCGGGTAACCACCTGTGCACTTCCCTGACTCCAAGGAGAGTGGCTGGAAGTTCTACTTTAGGACTGAAGCTGCTTTGCAAAATGGTGAGATGTTATCAGAGAACAGGCACTGTGAGGTGGGAGTCTGGGCTGTGGGATTTTTAACAGAAAGACCTGGGTTTGGATCCTGGCTCAGCCCCTTCTATGCTTTGTGACTTTGAGTGAGTCAGCCCTGATTCTCAATGTCCTTACCATGAGAATGTAAAATAGGGCTACCAGTACCTTCCCAGCCAGGCTCTCAGGAAGTTAAATATATGAAATCATGATGGTGAGCTGGGTTAGCAGCAGACCTAAATCCCCACATTTCTGGGACACTAATGACCCTGATGGTGTGATGAGCTATCCTGAGGTGAGTATCTAGGCCGAAGCTGTGCCACCCTGCCAGGTCTGGGCCACCGGCCGGCTTCCCGTCCACCGAGACTGCCTCTTTCTTGTTTGGCACCTTTCTCTCTAGCTGGTGAGCAACCGTGCTCTCCTGACTCCTTTATAGAATGGCCTTCCTTACATATATGCAAAAATCTCTTGGAGGGGTCCCTTTGGCATTTGAGAGAGCGGAGTCCCAGGTGGGAAATCCTCCTGGGCCTTCAGAAGCCGTGTAGGTCTTACATTTTTGAAACCTCGATAAAGGACTTGCAGCTCCCTCTTGGTGAAGTTGGTCTGTGCCTCCAGCTGCTCCAGCCCCTCAGGCCGATGGCAAACCATGGTCATCTCCAGCTCGTCTTCAATCTTATCTGGAACCAGAAGAGATGGCATTGGGGTGGCTCACCTTGGTGGTCACTTGTCAGACTGTAGCCCGGGTTGTCAGAAGGGGGGTGTGGTGACCAGGACATAGGGTCATGGGCTGGGGGTGTCACACTGCAGATGACCTTCTTGCCTTGAGCCCCACCTCTCTATTCAGTCGCTTTCTATCTCACCATCAGTCCATCACTCCAGGTGTGTTAGACACCATCTATGGAGGGAGCTTCAGCCCAGGAATGTGTGTTCCAAGTGCTAAAAATAAGTCCATACAAAAACATTTCCTTGTCTTTCAAAATATCTGTTTTGTATATTCAATTTGCTGCCCACTGAATATTCCACTGCTCATCTGAATATTCCAGAGACACAGGTAAGTGAGCAGATGGATTAACATCCTCCGAACAGCAAACAGAGACAAATCTACTAAAAAACCATAGAGTAAAGTCTTACCATCTGGGAAACTAGAGGTAGGCTAGCTTGATTTGGCAAAAAGTACAAATTATAGCATGTTAAATATTAATTTAAAAATATGAAACCACTTTCCAGTATTGTAATATCTAACAGACATCCTTAAATGATAGGAAAGTAACTTAAATGGGAGCTACTTTACATAAATGAAAACTTTGGAAGCATTTGAAGGGCTCTACAAACAACTGTTTACGTGTACTAGGGTGCAATAGTTTTGCACTATTATTTAGGAAGCTTTAGTCATTTAAAGCATCCTATTGCTCTGTCCATCTCCTATTGAAGGATCACAAAATCCAAATAAGCGGAACTTTGAACGTTTTACCATCACCACTGGGCTTCCCTGGTGGCTCAGCTGGTAAAGAATCCACCTGAAGTGTGGGAGACCTGGGTTCAATCCCTGGATTGGGAAGATCCCCTGGAGAAGGGAAGGCTACCCGCTCCAGTATTCTGGCCTGGAGAATTCCATAGTCCATAGGGTCGCAAAGAGTCGGACACGACTGAGCATCTTTCATTTCACTTCGCTTTACCACCATAGAAGTGTTTTCCTTTGGGACCTACCAGAATGCTTTCTACAAATTTACTTCAATCAAGAATCAATTGCCATCTAGCCTTCCTGCCCGTCGTTGTCAGGCAGGCATCACCAAGTCCAAGTATTGAGTAACTGTAAATCTGAACTGGCAAGAGTAGGGATGAGATGGGCAGGCTTCTGGAAATGTACACACACCATCATATCCCATGATGACGGAGGGTGAGGATAGGCTGAGTTTCTGTCTGAGAGGATAGGATGGGTACATGCATTTCCGTAGCTAGTGTCAGTCTCTTTGCATCAGATTCTTTCTGCAATTATCACTTTTCCTTTTGAGACAATGACCCCAATGAAAAAGGAATCCACCAAAGTCAGTTTATATCTTCTCTGAGGTAATGGACATTGGGGTAGAGTTCCAAGGGAGAGGCAGAAGAACTCGGTGACAATTTCCAATTGTTATCTTTTTTATGTGCTAGGGAACACACGTCATCTTATCCCACAGGGATCAGAGCATATTACTCAATATAAATGACACTTTGTTTGCACAAAATAGCTGCCAGTGGCCAATTTCCTTATAATTTGAATAGAGCCATTAATTATTGTTATGTTACCAGCTAACAAGTTAAGTAGCAATTATGAAACACTGTAGCATTCTCAAACAAATAATCCCACATAAGTATAATTCAGAATTCTCCCATATATTTTTAACTCATTTAAAAATAGAAAACAAGTTGTTGGTTTAAATCTTCTAACATTAGATTTTAGTAGCAACTTTATTTTAAAAATGCACAGAAATTTAACAGTGAAAAGAGGTGAAAGTTATATTAAAAGGTAAACAAGGAAGACAGGAAAATATTTTTGGAAGAACTAATGTATTTTTGAAGTCACCTAGTATACCTTTTCAAGTCTGTCTTATCCAGAAGCTTAAAAGACTTCTCTTTTCAGTATTGACTATGATCAGATTCTTCACAAGCTCAGGGAAATTCCTTTGCAGAAGTTTGAGAGACTCTGACTCAGAAACTGCACTTGCTTACCATCTCTTTCATTAAAAATGCACTAAATAATTATAGATATATCAAATATTAAACTCACTTCATTAAGACAGAACTGGTTTGTTTGCTGGCTGACCAGCAGGGTCAATTTTCCATATCAAAGAGATTCTATAATATCTGAATATTTGGATGTTGACTGCCAAGCTTTTGTTTGGCTTTTTCATCACCCTCTAATTGTCAGATTGTGATCACATCCGTTACTGAAGAAAATTTATGTACTTGGGATTCAAGATGCTAGAGCTGGTAAATCACTGGCATGGTGAGTGTTAGGGGCTTAACCAGTGGTTCTTAATTTTTTTTCATTGTAAGAATTACAATTTACATCACAATCCATATACATAAAGGAACAATTTTGTAAAATGTTTTGAACCAAAGGTTTCATGAAATAATACATTTTCTCACTAATGGGAACTGTCCTCTGTTTTCAATTTTAACCTATTCCTTTATAAAAGTGTGCTGATTATGACCCTCATGGTCATGATTTGGGAACATACAACACTAATTTGTTTAAACCTAGAGCAATCTTTATGGGGGCGCCCATACTCTAAGCATTCTTTCCTTCACACCAGCTGCCCCTTCTTTTTCTCTGTAAGGTTCATGGTTCTGGCCACTGTAGCTATATTCCAAAGCAACCTTGGAAGGAGCTGTGGAGGTTTTCACATTCCTGTTTTCCCCTGGGGAGCCTCTGAGTGCTGTCCAAGTGGTCCCACTAAAGGAAGGAGGATGGTCCAGCACCCTGATTGGAGGAAAAGGAAACAGAATGAATAGATGGGACCTCCTTGATAGTTTCTTCTGAGGTTAAAAGTTTCTGAGGCCAAGTGCTACTTGGTATTACTATTTTTGTTATTAAAAATAATGATGAGCCAGTTGCAAAGTCAGGTTGAATTTGAATCAAAAAGATAAAAATTAACCCAGAGACCGAATACAATGGGGATAACCACAAAGCAAGAATAAATCAGAATATCTTTTGTTTGTAAATTGCCTTTGTCCTGTAAAATGTTTTCATGCCCACTGTCCCGTTACAACCTGTGTGTGGTGGGGAGTGGGGAACATTACCTTCTCCATCAGAATATTAGGAAGATGAGTGTCCTAAAAGATCAAGAGTTTTTCTAACTATAAGAACCTTAAAAAGGGATGAACAATCCAACGCTGGGGGTAGTTAAAGAAAGATAGAGTACCAGAATAACATCTAATGAGTGTAGATGTTATACAGGTAGTTCTCAGACTGAAGGCAAGTTTGGAGAAGATGATTCAGATTATGTGGGCTTTAATGTTTCGGGGCCACAGGCTCTTCTGAGTTTGGATGAAATCTATAGGCCCTCTCAGAAAAAGAAAATGCACCTAACTCACATTCCCTGAGCTCCCGTCTCTTTCAAACACTTGGAGCCCACGTTGAGGACTTCTAGCGCAGAAGTTCTCCACACTCTGTCGCCTCTGCCTTTGCCTGAGTCCTGGCTCACACAGTCAGTTGGAGACAGAACTGGACCTCAAATCCGGCCAATCCAGGCAGATCTGGCTTCCATGTGCCTCTCCAATGGCTTCTGCTTCCCTCCAGCACAAGCTGCAATTTGGTTTGTAACCAGCTTCGCAGTAGTTCTGCTTTTGGCAAGCTCTCTGCCCATGTAAGAGTGAGGCGCTTACACTATGAGCAGTCTGTGGTCTCCTCCCTGGTAAGGGGTCTCCTCTGTTAGGTTCACAACCACGACAGGATGAAAGACCATGGCCATTTCCATTTCCTTCTCCTTGGACTGGAAAATATTTTCTGGATTGGATTTTGTACCAACCATCTAGCTTTAAGGTTGCAAAATGAGTTGGTCCTTAGCTTGAACAGAGTTCAAAGACAGGTCTTGTTTGGCCTAGAAAATGTATTTTGTTGGGAATTTCCAATATTTAAAGATGAGAGATTCAGGCACAAGTTTGGATTTCTAGTTTCTCTTGGAAACTGAGATTCCCTGACCACGTTGGCAGCAGTTTATCAGAGCTGAGCAGGGGCCGGCCCCTCGAGCCATGAAAACCTCTAGTGCGCCCTCTGTCTTCCTCTGCATGACTTCATTTCTTCTCTCTGCCTGCTCCTGCAGGCATCTGAGGTTTTGGTTCCTGATCTCTACCCACTTACCCTGCCACCCACCTACCTTTCTCTGATCTCATAACACCCAGACGACCACCTTCTCTCTTCCTCACCATTTGTTTATTTAAACACGTTTTGCTTTGTTTCACAAAGGGTTTGAAGTTGATTATATGAAACACATATAATAAAATAAAAAGAGATAAAGTAATAAGAAAAACTGCCTTGGAAAATATTAATTAGATTAGGAGGTTGAGACCACAGGGAAAAAGAGAACACAGAAATTCAGGTCATTTGTTCCAAGCAGTTACTACACTTGAGCCACAAATTGGCTCTGAGCTTTCACATGTATCTTATAGTCTGTGAGAGGAAAACATCAGTTTCTTTAGGGGAAGCAAAATTTTCCTATAACTTGTCTCTACAAGAATGTTTTCAACTGTTTCTATTTAAAAGAAGTTTGCTGACGGGACACAGAAATTTGGTCTGTGTGAAAAGAGTAATGACAAAATACATCCTTGATTAAGAAGCACTCCCACTGAAAGTAATGTAACCAAAGCAGTCAAGTTAAACTTTTTTTACCTCTCTGATACTGGTAATACCACCAGGCGATGTCTAGGAAAAAGTAAGAAAACATTTTACCAAAACTGTTCATCAAACAAGCAAAATATACTTTTATTTTCCATGGAAAGCCTGCTCTGCGGGTGTCCAGGTCACCATCCAGCGCAACGTATGTGAAGAGGTCTCTTCCTAGCAGAGCTGGAACTGACCTCCCACGGCCAGAACAGCCAAGAGCAATGGGTTACCTTGCAGTGCCCACTGCTTCCAGCAGGGGGCTCATTGAGCATGCCCGCAGCCATGCAGCCATGCAGCCCGAAGAAAGGTAGGGGGCGAGGGGCAGAGGATGCACGGATGTGGATGGGTCTTGGAAATACCTGCATGTTTGATTGAAGAGTGCCCTATAAGATAACCCTCCACAATACAGGCCCCATTGCTGCAATCGGCCATTTTGTGATTTGAAGCTGCATTCTTGAAGGATTCTTTACTCACTCAATAACTATCAGTGAAGTGTCTACTATGAGTACATCAGTGAATGAACAACTCTGTTCCCTGCTCTTGTGGAGCTTACAGTCTACAAGCCTTTGCTTCTCTCTTCCCCTCTCCGTTGCGAGAAGTAACACAGATTCAGAAAAGGATAGAGGGTTATTGAAGAAATTGCTTTGCACTTTGGGAGGACCGGACAGATTGGTTGCAGGCAAAATCCCCTATTACACTGAATATAAAACATGAGACAAAATATCAGACCTGGAAAATCCTCCATTTCATGGTGGAGTTGGGTGGAACTAGGTCCCAGACAGTGGGAAACAGGTTCTAGTTGCTGTTCTTCTGTTGGCCTTTTTGGGGCTATTTTGGGATCATCCTAGCTTTCTCTGTATCCCTGATCAAGAGTGCATAAAGCAGACCAGCCACCATCTTGTGTGTCTGAGTCATTCCTTACCCACAACCCCAGACAGGAAAGGCTTCTTTCCCTGCTGCCCTGAAAGTCGTGGGACAGGTGGGTGTCCTATTTCTGCTCTTGTTGCCTGACCTGAATCCTGCGGGAGAAACTTATCATACTGCATATGTCACTCTCATAGGTCGCATTTGTATTTATTTTTCTAACGGAGGCTACTTTTAGAACAGTTAAGGTTATGGAAAAATTGTACAGAAAATAGAGTTCCTATGCATTCCACCTTCACAATGTCACCTATTTTAACATCTTGACTTGGTATGGTATATTTGTTGCAATGGACAAACCAGGATTGATATATTATTTTAAACTAAAACCTGTAGTTTACATTAGAGTTCACTCTATGTAGTACAGTCTTGTAGGTTTTGATAAATATATAATGCCATATATCCACCATTATAGTATTCTACAGAATAATTTTACAGTTCTAAAAGTATAGCATTCTTGTAGAGATATGTCTACAAATATGGTCTGACTTCTCTGGCATTCCAGGAATGTGACAGGTATTGGGAGAGAGATGATTTTACCATGTCTATTCATAAGGAGTTAGACTGATGGGTAGGGCACACGCATAGACCAAGGATCACAAACTCAAATGCCAATTGTTGTCGTTGCTCAGCCGCTAAGTTATGTCCAACTCTTTGTGACCCCATGGACTGTAGCACCCCAACCTCCTCTGTCCTTCACTATCTCCCAGAGTTTGCTCAAATTCATGTCCATTCAGTCAGTGATGTTGTAATTCAGATGAGTTTGGTAATGTAAGTACAACCATGGAGACTGCTGGGGACTGAGAACTGGAGAGCCATTGCCCCATGAAAGGGAAATAGCTGTTATGCAGCCAGTTGTTGTTATGTAGAATTTAAGCCTGGTGAATCCACATCTTCAGGTTTTTCAAGAGATGCTACAATCGAAAGATGATTTGTGTCCTGATTCTTAGCTGTTATTGATGCATTTAACATTTATATATATACCATTGGACAAGTATAATATTACTGTTGGTAGAATATTGTGGATTTCTGGAATGGAATTCTTCATTGGCAAATCATTCCAAGCTCTGTGTATGTGTGTGTGTGTGTGTGTGTGTGTGTGCACTTAGTCACTCAGTTGTGTCCAACTCTTTGTGATCCCATGGACTGTAGCCTACCAGGCTTCTCTGTCCATAGGATTTCCCAGTCAAGAATACAGAAATGGATTGCCATTTCCTTCTCCAGGGGATCATCCCGACCCAGGGATCAAAATCATGTCTCTTATGTCTCCTGCATCGGCACTAGGAGGATGGTAATGCCATTTGGATGGCAGGGGAACAGAAGAAGTCACAGGGAAGATTTCAAGGGAAAGTGATCGTTTATTGAGTCTTGAAGGAAGAAGGACAATGCAACAGCATGTGAAAAGGCACAGAAGCTGAAAGGGCCCTAGAATTGCAAGCTCTCTTGAAGCAGAGCTGACTTCTCACTGAGAAAAACAAGAAAAGGGGAATTTAAAAAAATCACAACTGTTTGGAGAGCTACCAGGATATGTATCAAAAAGATCACACATCATGACCAAGTGGGCTTTATCCCAGGGATGCAAGGATTCTTCAATATTTGCAAATCAATCAATGTGATACACCACATTAACAAATTGAAAGATAAAAACCATATGATTATCTCAATAGATGCAGAGAAAGCCTTTGAAAAAATTCAACATCCATTTATGATAAAAACCCTCCAGAAAGCAGGCATAGAAGGAACATACCTCAACATAATAAAAGCCATATATGATAAACCCATAGCAAATATTATCCTCAATGGTGAAAAATTGAAAGCATTTCCCCTAAAATCAGGAACAAGACAAAGGTACCCACTCTCACCACTACTATTTAACATAGATTTGAAAGTTTTAGCCACAGCAATCAGAGAAGAAAAAGGATTCTTCTTTTCCACATTGGAAACCCTAAAGACTCCACCAGAAAATTACTAGAGCTAATCAATGAATATAATAAAGTTGCAGGATATAAAATCAACACACAGAAATCCCTTGCATTCCTATACACTAACAATGAGAAAACAGAAAGAGAAATTAAGGAAACAATTCCATTCACCATTGCAATGAAAAGAATAAAATATTTAGGAATAAATCTACCTAAATAAACAAAAGACCTATATATAGAAAACTATAAAACACTGATGAAAGAATCAAAGATGACACAAATAGATGGAGAATATTCCATGTTCACTGATCGGAAGAATCAATATAGTGAAAATGAGTATACTACCCAAGGCAATCTATAGATTCAGTCCAATCCCTATCGAGCTACCAATGGTATTTTTCACAGAACTAGAACAAATAATTTCACAATTTGTATGGAAATACAAAAAACTTTGAAAAGCCAAAGCAATCTTGAGAAAGAAGAATGGAACTGGAGGAATCAACCTGCCTGACTTCAGACTATACTACAAAGCTATAGTGATCAAGACAGTATGGTACTGGCACAAAGACAGAAATATAGATCAATGGAACAAAATAGAAAGCCCAGAGATAAATCCATGCACCTATGGACACCTTATCTTTGACAAGGGAGGCAAGAGCGACTGAGCGACTGAACTGAAGCAAAGCATGTGAGCGGGACTTTCAGCAATCTGGGAAGACAAAAACTGGATCAGTGCCACAAAGACATTGAGGACGTGAGGCCCCAGACTGGAGGGACCACAGAGACATGAGCCTGGTAACGCGAGTTGCTTATTCCCTCAAGGCTTTTGATAATTCCTAAGTGACAGAAGTCAAGAGAAACTGAGAGGTCAAGACATACTACCACAAAATTTTGTAGAGCCAAACAGAGCTTTTGGCAGGCTCATGGTGTTAAGAGATAACTGTTAGCGTTCTGGGTCTTCCTAGGAAGAGGGTTCCTGGTAAATACCCAGGCTTTCAGCTTGACCCCTAAAGGATTACATTTTAGGAGCAAAACCAAGTTAGGAATAGGTCCGGCCTTACAAAGACTGAAATCCAGCCTCAACACAACTCAGCCCATGTTTGAGTTAAGTTTACTGCCCCTATTCTAATACTTTCTAGAAGTGGAAGTTCAGCTAGGTAGTTTACAAATTTTTAATTCTAATGCCCACCTTTCATTAAAAATGCCAGTTGTATTAAGAGACAGGACCAAAAGTAAAAGAAATAACATGGTAATAGAGATTTATGAGACCTAGATATTGAACCTCTCAAACATGGGCTTTAAAACAATGAAATATGCTCTAGAAAATAGAGAAAAGATGGAGAATGCCATCAGAAAACCAGAATATATATAAGAAAGTAAGTTTAAAATTCTAGAATGATAACAGTAGGTTATGCACAGATGAAGAGAAAATTAATGATTTGTTAGATAGGTCAAGAGAAAAATATACTCACTGATGCACAGAGGGAAAAAATGGAGACTAGAGATAAAAGCACAAGACATGATGAAAAATTCTAGCATTTATAATTGGAGTCCTGAAATAAAAAGGAGATAAAGAATGATTCTGATGGAATATTTGAAAGATAAGTAAATGAGAATTTGAAAAATGGATGTAATAAATCAAGCCGCAGATTCAAGAAGTACTACAAACCTCAAGCAGATAAACACAAAGAAAACCACATCTAGAAGCATCACAGTAAAACTGCTGAAATATAATACAAAGACAAATAAAAACTCTTCAATATAAGAGAGCAGCCTTCAAGTTATAGCCAAACCCTAACTAAATGCTGCTTACAAGCATAAGGACAACAAAGGCAAAAGTAAAAGTATGTAAATGAATACAGCATGCAAACAGTAATTGAGAAATTCTGGCACGGCTATTTTAACATCAGATAAACTAAACTTTAAGGCAAGAGGCTTTGCTGGAGAGAAAGAGTTTTCAAAATGAAAGAGGCCATTCACTGGGAAGACATAGCAATCCTAAATTAGTATGCAATAATAATATAGCTTCAAAATACATATAAAGCAAAGGCTGACAGACCTAGAAGGAGAAATAGCAAGCTCACAATCAGAACTGGAGATTTAAAAACACCCTGGAAAGATCCCCTGGAGGAGGGCACAGCAACCTACTCCAGTATTCTTGCCTGGAGAATCCCATGGACAGAGGAGCCTGGCGGGCTATAGTTCATAGGGTCACAAACAGTCGGACACAACTGACACGACTTAGCACGCGTGCACACGCAGTGTGTAATTGATAAAACAAAAGACCAAAAAGGGCATAGAAGATACGAGCAATGTAATTAGCAAACTTGGTCTCATTGACGTATGTAGGTCTCTTTACCCAACAATCATAGACTATTACACACCCTTTCCAAGTGCATATAGAACACTTACCAAAATGGACTGCTTCCTGGCTCTTAGAGCTAATCTCCAAGAATTCAAAGAATTGAAATTTTCAGGATGTTTTCTGTTCAAAGTGAAATTAAGAAATCAAGAGCAAAAAGAAAACAAAGAAATCTCCAAATGTTTGGACATCAAGCAACATGGTTCTAATTCCTAAGTGTCCCATGTATCAAAAGAAGAGACGTCATGGAAATTAGAAAGTATTTTGAACTAAGTGATAATGAAAACATGACATATCAAAACTTGTGGGCTGCCATTAAAACTGTGCCCAGAGGGAAATTTAAAAGAGCATAACCTACTTGAGCTGCACATAATTTATGTGACAGGGTGCATAAAACTGAATGATGTGCTATCTCTTGTTATCATATTTTTAGTGTTTCCAATGATTCAATTTTAATGTTGCGTAAGCTATGTTGGTTACTTTAGAGACTATTTGTGATGGCATGCTGGCATCTGAAAATGTAATTTTTTCTCTCCCCTAAACATGGCTTGTTGGTCTTTTCTGGATAAGTTTAATAACATCTTTCAATTGACAGATTACCCCAATGTAATCAGGGATGAAGATCCTCGTTGGTGCCTCTGTGTAGCCAAGGGGGAAACAAGTTCTATTAGACCCTTAAGTGTAATCCTGGAGGCTGAAATCCCTACAGCCAAGACTTAGAGGTGAGTCATAAGCTCAAGCAGACACTCACGGCACACAACTCATCAGCTCTGAATTTTATAAACGTAAGGATGAGTCCCCGGAGTGCTGAGTTGAGACTTGATAAAGATTTTCTGAGTGTTCTAGACATTTTTTTCAGTCTTCTTGGTTCAATAAAACTCAAATCATGTTTTGCTCCAAGCATCTGTTCTCTTAATCTTGAAATCCTCTTTCCCCTTTTAAGCAAAATTGAATCTATACATATCTCATTCATTTATACCTCAGTCCTAAAAATGTTCTGGCAAAGGAGAGTCCTACCAAAAAAATATTTGAGTATTTGAGTACTGCTGCTTTCACTAGATGGGGGTTTTTCTGGATGAAATGTCTCAAAAAAATATATAGTGTACCTGAATTCTCTGACCTTTCTCCTCAAAAGGGGATGTTTTTGAGGGTGACTTTCAGATCAGCATACTAGATGGGGTGTATGGAAGGGGCATGTCAGCTGTATACTGCAACTTCTTGAAGATGGTGTTGGTGGTAGAAATGAATTTTCAGGAAGGTAATGCAATTATTTAAACTCCACGGAGTCACTACATACGTTGTGATGTAAGTCGTAAGTCACAATTCTTTTGTCTGTGTGGTGGTCAACATTCACACATTTTCCACCAAGACTGAAGAAACAAAGACACTCCTGGGAAAGGAGCGTGTCACGTAGATGCCAGGGTTGACAGCAAGGAGGAGCCCTAACTGGTGTTTCAGGACAAGGAGCAAGGCCACTGACATTAGGGACTCTTGAGTCCTCTCCTCTCCAAAGCAAACACTTCTGTCCAGCTAGCCCCCCTCCCCCACCCCGCCCCCAGGTTGCAGAGCAGAAATATATGTCAGCTTCACTGCAGTGTCTCAGCCACAGGCGAAAATCTCTAGATAATGTTTTAAGTGGACTTGTTTGTCTAGAAAACGTGTCCCAGGATGAAACTTTGGATGATTTACTTAGGTAACTCCCATAGTTCCTACAGCTGTAGGGGAGAATTAGTTATATCCTGCCACCAGTTAGTAGTCAGGAAGCGGTGGGGAAACCTCCCACTGTTTCTCCTTTAGTCTCAGCAGGACCTTGCCCTGAAGCTCCAGCACTTGGAGACAGCCAGGTAATGAGCAGTGGCTGCCCTGCTTTGGGGAAAGAGGGCATACTACCCAGGATGAATGGGTCTAGAATATTTCTGCAGGAAATCAGAGGATTACATGGGTGGGATTTTGTTACTTGGCTGAGAGGCTAAAATGATTTATTGCAAATGATGAGAGAAAAATAGTGTCTAGGGAGAAAAGATGCTCTTAGTATTAAGATGGACAAATGAAGATACAGAGACAAGCTGAAGGAATGACTCAAAGGAAAAGTAAAATTGCCACCTGAGCAAGACTTATCTCAGGTTGGCAAAGAATTTTCTCATCCATGGAAACTCACTGGATTGAGGTCAGGCTAAGGAGTCAATAGCCTGTCTTCCAGTCTGCTTTTTGAAGAGTAGTTCACTGCTGTCCAGATACCATGTCAACTTGCTGGGTGTTGGTTTCCAAGTAGGGAGCTTGAGGGGGTGGCGAGAAGCCTGCTTGATACCATTTTCCAATTTCTTGCTGTACATACCCCCTTCATAGCCTAGTTCAGGTTATTAACATGAACTCACTGAATATGGATTTGGGAAGCAAAGCCCATGATCTGACAGTATGACCTGACTCCATCACTTTATTACTGCATATTTAGCATATGCTTAACTATTCAAAATCAGTATACTAAAGACCTGAAAATCAATTTAATACTGGTGAAATATTCAGTTTCATAGTCATTGTAGTCCTTGTAACCCAACTAAATAAACCCTTTCTTTTTTTTAATTGGAGTATAATTGCTTTATAATGTTGTGTTAGTTTCTGCTATACAAACAAAGTGATTCAGCTATATAAGTATACATATAACCCTTTCTTTGTTAGTGGGAAAATAAACTCTTGTATACCATACAGAACAATCACAAGCAGGGAAATAATGGAGACTGGCCAAGTGAGCTTTTTCTGGATTCAGTTTTAATGTGTCCTCATATTAAGTGCCTCTCTCAGTGAGCTTAGAGAGTATGGTAATAGTTTTAGAATTGATCTAATAATTTCACTATCCCTAGGAGGTATGTGGTCATTAGACTAATTGGATACCCATCTTGTAGCTGTGAATCTAAAGAGATAAGATATATAATGCTCTCTCTGCATACAGTAGGTGCACAAAAATGTTGTTCCCACCTTCTAGTACATTAAGATTGTGATCTTAAGGGTCATTCTCAAGCGCAGAATCCAAAATCATATCTGTTAGACTTTCTAGGTCATGATTACATTGTCTCTGATGGATCTAGTTAATTATGTGTGCTTCTCTTCACAATACAGGAAGATTTCTTGTTCTGTGATTTACCCTGTCAGAGAGTCACCCGGTTGCCAGTTCAAGTTGGATATTAACTAGATAAAGTGAATATTAACATTCTATATTAACTGCAACGGACATAACCAAACATAAGACACTGAAAGAGCCACTAAGCACCTCAGTCCGCAGACTGCCACGGAACAGGGCAGGGTTTCTATGGGTGTGGACGCCAGAAATGTGAGCAAACAGACATAATGACTGGCGGTCACTGAGAAAATTCCCTGCCTCTCCTCCGCTAGAGTTATTACACGGCTCCATGTCCTCTGCCCTTAATAATCCAGATAGTCACAGGGTGCACTGCGGTGGTCCAGTTCTCGGCTGGAGGAGAGAACTGGATGCTACCCTCTCCTGGAACACGAGCTGCCGAACCAAGGACTGCAGCCAGGTTGTCTGCCTGCCTGCCCAGAGGCAGGGAGAAGGCAGCAAGGTGTCCTCTCCAGGACTCAGCTAAGAAGCCTCTTAACTGTGCACTTAATAAATGAAGCCTTGGCAGACACACCTTGAATTATTAATGAAGTTATTCAGCTTTGATTGTTTTCTTCTTTGGGGGAAAGGTTATTCACTCAAACGCCTTTGATTAGACTGTATAATACATCACAATTGGACCTATTTTATGTGCAACTTTATGGTGATAATAGTTCTGTCTCATTTAGAAGCAAATCAGACATTATGAACTTCGTGATTTATTAATGTATTGATTTCTGTAAATGTCAGTGCATCTCACATCCCATCAGAGAGCCTGAGAACAATCAGTGCAGGACCAATAAAAATGTAAAATGAAATCATCATTAAAAAAGGGAAAGACTGCATGTTAAAAAGCCCTGCTGCCTCTCTGAAATGTTTCGGATTCCAGATCATTACCACGCAGGGACCCCTCCCTCGGAAGCACAGCCTGCATGAGATTGGGGCAGCTCTGTCCCATTTGTCTATTCTGTATGGACTGCAATAAGACACAAGAGGTGAACAGTCAGACCTGGAGGGGCCTCCAGGAGCTTGTGCCCTGACTTCTTTTCCTGGAGACGAAAATCAGATAAGGGGGTCCCTCTCCATCAGATTCGCCCCACTACAATCCAGCACCCCCTTGCTGAGTCTTCAGGACAAAGCCCAGACTCGCCAGCTGGCCTTGAAGGATCTATCCTAAAGGCCCAGTTTACCTTTCCAGAGCAATTTCCCCACGACTACATGACATGGGTCTTTTGCAACAGCTGCAGAGTCTACTGACATGTGGACCTTTATCTCTGCCGAAGTATGTGATCAGCTGACTCCAATCCCAGCCACCTTTGAAACTTGACTAAGAGCCATCTCCTCTCGCTACCTCC
This sequence comes from Bubalus bubalis, assembly GCF_019923935.1. Classification (NCBI taxonomy): domain Eukaryota; kingdom Metazoa; phylum Chordata; class Mammalia; order Artiodactyla; family Bovidae; genus Bubalus; species Bubalus bubalis. The sequence goes on along the minus strand of NC_059175.1, from coordinate 2,431,495 downwards.
TCCTAGCAGCTCTCAAAGACCACCACGTGGAAAGCTCTCTCTGTCCAAACTCCAAAAGCACTTATTACCTGTTAACAGTTACCCAGTGGGTATCAGAATCTACCTTTGGGTGTTTCATTGTGGTGTGAGATGGAGTGGGGAAGGGAGACTGTGTCTTGTCTTTTTTTTCCTACCCCACTCCCTCCATGATGTCTAGTATATCTACTTTGCACATAGTAGGTGCATAGTAAGTGCTCATGAGTGTACGCATGCATGCTAAGTTGCTTCAGTGGTGTTCGATTCTTTGCGCCCACATGGACTGTAGCCCTCCAGGCTCCTCTGTCCATGGGATTCTCCAGGCAAGAATACTGGAGTGGGTTGCTGTGTTCTCCTCCAGGGGATCTTCCCAATCCAGGGATCAAACCCATGTCTCTTATGTCTTCTGTATTCATAGGAGGGTTCTTTACCACTAGCACCACCTGGGAAACCTCTAGTAAGTGCTCATTATTTGCTAAAAGTGTGTAGAACTATTAGGAGCTGAATGGGAATTACATCAGAAGTCCCAAGAAAGCAGCCAAGAGACTATCTGGAAAGCAGTTGGCTAATTTGGTGACTAATTCCATCATTTAACAGTTTTGTTCAGAAACCACAATCTGGCAGTCCACAGGGTATAGTTGTTATCTCACTTCTTTCAGATGTGAACTTTGCCAACATTGTTTTCACATAAAATATGGATTTGGTTTCATATTTTATGTGGAAACACACAGCACAATTGGCCGGAGCAGAGAAGCTGCTTGCTCCAGAGCGAGTGCACTCTAGAGAACCGCAGATGCCACTGCTCCCTATTACCTCTCCAGCACTAAGATCAGGGGGACTTGTTGTCCAGCATCACTCATTTATATTACCCGCCTGTGTCTGTGAGCCCTGTGTAACAGCCAGTCTTCTGCCACATGCCATGTTTTTCCAAGTGACTTTTGTGTGTTTTGTGATATTATACAAATGACTGATTTTCATTTTGGGGGATTCTAAGCAACATGGAAAAAAAATGAGTGCCGGGTGTGATTAGAGAATCTGTGTCTTCGTACAGATTTGGGCTGTGTACTACACGATGCTTCTGTGCTGCTAACATCACATGAATCAAGAATGGGGTTGAGGGAGTTCCCTGATGGCCTAGTGGTTAGGATTTGGCACTTTCACTGCAGAGGCTGGGGTTCAATTCCTTGTTGGGGAACCATCTTGCATGCCACACAGTATGATTGTTCATACAAAAATAAATAAATAAATATTTTTTAAAAAGAATGGAGTTGACTTACAGGTTCTATTTCAGTACTTTTCAGGCTTCTATTCTACAGCTGCTGCTGCTGCTGCTAAGTCGCTTCAGTCGTGTCTGACTCTGTGAGACCCCATAGATGGCCTCCTACCAGTCTCCTCTGTCCCTGGATTCTCCAGGCAAGAACACTGGAATGGGTTGCCATTTCCTTCTCCAATGCATGAAAGTGAAAAGTGAAAGTGAAGTTGCTCAGTCATGTCCGATTCTTAGCAACCTCATGGACTGCAGCCTCCACGCTCCTCTGTCCATGGGATTTTCCAGGCAAGAGTACTGGAGTGGGGTGCCATCTCTTCTACAGAACACTCTTCAAATCACTTAGCTCCTGTGAGATATGTTGTTATATTATTCCCATTTTACAGAGGAAAAATCTGTGGTTCAGAGAGGCAAGAGAAAATATTAATATTACCTTTTTCTTAAGAGAAATGGAATCAGAGATCCTATAAGACATCCCTGAGGTCACCAAGATGGTAAGTAGAAGAGCAAAGGCTAATCTCTTCATCTGATTGACAGATAATTCCTGGCATAAGGGACCACCCTCTGGGTCTCTCCTGGGCCCACTCCTGTGTCTTTGTGGTTGCTCCTCTGTCTCACCGAATGAGGGGCTACAGTCTTCTATTCAAGCTTCTCACACTCTGCACTTGCGCCCAGTGGCAGGAGGGGAGAAACTGAGTAGCTTCAGGGTCTTCCTCCGCACTTTCTCCCCTGCCTCAGGCTCGCTGCCATCCATTTAGCATTTCCAGTTTTGTTTCCCTTTTCTCAGCAGGAGAGTGGCCTTCATTCTGGGTGACAAGTTGTAGAAGTCACAGAGCATGAGTTATAGAGAGGTATTTTAGCCTGCCCTCTAACTTCACAGATAAGGCTCCTGGGGTCCAGAGAGGGAATCAGACTTGTCCAAGGTCACACCCTGGTTTCCTGAACAGCAGGGTTAAACTCAGCTCAGTCCTGCTGGCAATTCAGTATTCTTTTCAAAGCACTGTTTACTCCTTCAACAAATAATTACTGAGTGCCTACTGGATGCCAGCCATTCTTTTAGGCACTGAGGATAAAGGTGGTGATGTGTCCTGCGAATGATGATATAGTAGGGTTACAGAACTAGAGAGAAATGGGTTCTGGGAGGCACTATTTAGACAGTGGTCAGGGAAGGTGTTCTCTTGGCAAAACTCTATTAGCCTTTGCCCTGCTTCATTCCGTACTCCAAGGCCAAATTTGCCTGTTACTCCAGGTGTTTCTTGACTTCCTACTTTTGCATTCCAGTCCCCTGTAATGAAAAGGACATCTTTTTGGGGTGTTAGTTCTAAAAGGTCTTGTAGGTCTTCATAGAACTGTTCAACTTCAGCTTCTTCAGCATTACTGGTTGGGGCATAGGCTTGGATTACTGTGATATTGAATGGTTTGCCTTGGAAATGAACAGAGATCATTCTGTCATTTTTGAGATTGCATCCAAGTACTGCATTTTGGACTTTTTCATTGACCATGGTGGCTACTCCATTTCTTCTAAAGGATTCCTGCCCACAGTAGTAGATATAATGGTATTCTGAGTTAAATTCACTCATTCCAGTCCATTTTAGTTAGCTGATTCCTAGAATGTTGATGTTCACTCTTGCCATCTCCTGTTTGACCACTTCCAATTTGCCTTGATTCATGGACTTAACATTCCAGGTTCCTATGCAGTATTGCTCTTTACAGCATCGGACCTTTCTTCTATCACCAGTCACATCCACAACTGGGTATTGTTTTTGCTTTGGCTCCATTCCTTGATTCTTTCTGGAGTTATCTCTCCACTGATCTCCAGTAGCATATTGGGCCCCTACTGACATGGGGAGTTCCACTTTCAGTATCCTATCATTTTGTCTTTTCATACTGTTCATGGGGTTCTCAAGGCAAGAATACTAAAGTGGTTTGCCATTCCCTTCTCCAGTGGACCACATTCTGTCAGACCTCTCCACCATGACCCGTCCGTCTTGGGTGGCCCCACATGGCATGGTTTACTTTCATTGAGTTAGACAAGGCTGTGGTCCATGTGATCAGATTGGCTAGTTTTCTGTGATTATGGTTTCAGTGTATCTGCCCTCTAATGCCCTCTCTCAATACCTCCTGTTTTATTTGGATTTCTCTTACCTTGGACATGGGGTAAGAGAAAGGCTCTACACATGGACATCACCAGATGGTCAACACCAAAATCAGATTGATTATATTCTTTGCAGCCAAAGATGGAGAAGCTCTATACAGTCAGCAAAAACAAGACCAGGAGCTGACTGTGGCTCAGATCATGAACTCCTTATTGCCAAATTCAGACTTAAATTGAAGAAAGTAGGGAAAACCACTAAACCATTCAGGTATGGCCTAAATCAAATCCCTTATGATTATACAGTGGAAGTGAGAAATTGATTTAAGGGACTAGATCTGATAGATAGAGTGCCTAATGAACTATGGACGGAGGTTCGCGACATTGTACAGGAGACAGGGATCAAGACCATACCCATGGAAAAGAAATGCAAAAAACCAAAACGGCTGTCTGAGGAGGCCTTACAAATAGCTGTGAAAAGAAGAGAAGCAAAAAGCAATGGAGAAAAGGAAAGATATAAGCATCTAAATGCAGAGTTCCAAAGAATAGCAAGGAGAGATAAGAAAGCCTTCCTCAGTGATCAGCGCAAAGAAATAGAGGAAAACAACAGAATGGGAAAGACTAGAGATCTCTTCAAGAAAATTAGAGTTACCAAGGGAACATTTCATGCAAAGATGGGCTCGATAAAGGACAGAAATTGTATGGACCTAACAGAAGCAGAAGATGTTAAGAAGAAGTGGCAAGAATACACAGAAGAACTGTACAAAAAAGATCTTCATGACCCAAATAATCACGATGGTGTGATCACTCACCTAGAGCCAGACATCCTGGAACGTGAAGTCAAGTGGGCCTTAGAAAGCATCACTATGAACAAAGCTAGTGGAGGTGATGGAATTCCAGCTCAGCTATTTCAAATCCTGAAAGATGATGCTGTGAAAGTGCTGCATTCAACATACCAGCAAATCTGGAAAACTCAGCAGTGGCCACAGGACTGAAAAAGGTCAGTTTTCATTCCAATCCCAAAGAAAGGCAATGCCAAAGAATGTTCAAACTACCGCACAATTGCACTCATCTCACATGCTAGTAAAGTAATGCTCAAAATCCTCCAAGCCAGGCTTCAGCAATATGTGAACCGTGAACTTCCAGATGTTCAAGCTGGTTTTAGAAAAGGCAGAGGAACCAGAGATCAAATTGCCAACATCCACTGGATCATGGAAAAAGCAAGAGAGTTCCAGAAAAACATCTATTTCTGCTTTATTGACTATGCCAAAACCCTTGACTATGTGGATCACAATAAACTGTGGAAAATTCTGAAAGAGATGGGAATACCAGAGCACCTGACCTGCCTCTTGAGAAACCTGTATGCAGGTCAGGAAGCAACAGTTAGAACTGGACATGGAACAACAGACTGGTTCCAAATAGGAAAAAGAGTACCTCAAGGCTGTATATTGTCACCCAGTTTATTTAACTTCTATGCAGAGTTCATCATGAGAAACGCTGGGCTGGAAGAAATACAAGCTGGAATCAAGGTTGCCGGGAGAAATATCAATAACCTCAGATATGCAGATGACACCACCCTTATGGCAGAAAGTGAAGAGGAACTAAAAAGCCTCTTGATGAAAGTAAAAGAGGAGAGTGAAAACATTGGCTTAAAGTTCAACATTCAGAAAACTAAGATCATGGCATCTGGTCCCATCATTTCGTGGGAAGTAGATGGGGAAACAGTGGAAGCAGTGTCAGACTTTATTTTTTTGGGCTCCAAAATCACTGCAGCAATGAAATTAAAAGACGCTTACTCCTTGGAAAGAAAGTTATGACCAACCTAGATAGCATATTCAAAAGCAGAGACATTACTTTGCCAACAAAGGTCTGTCTAGTCAAGGCTATGGTTTTCCAGTGGTCATGTATGGGTGTGAGAGTTGGGCTGTGAAGAAAGCTGAGCACCAAAGAATTGATGCTTTTGAACTGTGGTGTTGGAGAAGACTCTTGAGAGTCCCTTGGGCTGTAAAGAGATCCAACCAGTCCATTCGAAAGGAGATCAGTCCTGGGTGTTCATTGGAAGGACTGATGCTAAAGCTGTAACTCCAATACTTTGGCCACCTCATTGGAAGAACTGACTCATTGGAAGACTCAGATGCTGGGAGGGATTGGGGGCAGGAGGAGAAGGGGACGACAGAGGATGAGATGGCTGGATGGCATCACCAACTTGATGGACATGAGTTTGAGTAAACTCCGGGAGTTGGTGATGGAAAGGGAGGCCTGGCATGCTGCGATTCATGGAGTCGCAGAGAGTCGGACACGACTGAGCAACTGAACTGAACTGAACAGGGAAGACAGTAGCCCAATTAGGCATCAGTAAGTGGCGAATGATGGTGAGCTTTGCAGTCAAAATAGTCAAGCTTGAATCCCAGTCCTGCAGCTCAGTAGCTGATCAGCCTCAGCATGTTACCTCCACTGTCCGAGTAACACCCATCTCCCATCCCGCTGGGACCGCTGCAACGACTGCAGAGAAAGTGCCGGCTTGTTGAAGGCACTCGGTGACGTCCCCTCCTCACTTTGTGTGGTGGGGCAGGGAGCTTAGCTTAATAGTAGGTGTTTTGCTCAGCTATGAATGGAGTGCAACCTACACAGAGCCCACATAACACTCCATTAACCAGGGTGGCCAGCCGGAAGACTCTTGTAGTTTAAGATGAACAAGCCAGGATTAGCCTGTGAATGCCTTAGTGGGTCACAGGACTCTGAAGCTATTTAATCCGAGGAGTGGTGGGTGGCAACTGCTAAGCTTGGAGGGATTCTTTGATAAAACTTTCTAGACTGGACCTCTGGCTTGGAAATCCCAGCCTTTCTGAGAGAGATCTTATTTCTCATCATTAGACATAAATCTCAAAGTAGCTTACTGAGAAGCTTAAGTTGAATCATAGGAGTCTTTGAATATTAAATCTCAAATACAAGCAAGCCAAATAGCTTCCACTCATGCCTTCTCTGTGAATTCTCCAGACCTCCCCACCTGATCTCAAGACCTGAAATGCTTTGTCTATAATGATCTCTTCTATGGGATTATGGGGTGGGGACACTGAAAGAGGAGGCACAATTTTTCACTTTATAGTCTATGGTACTGTTTGAAATATTTTTTTAAGCTATATGTATGTGCTGCTTTTATAATTTTAATGTTTTGGTTGAAACACTACATGTTGAGTAGATAATGGTAAATAGACGCCATTTGTTTCATTGGGAAACTGGCCTGGTTAGGTCTCGTCTAGTGCAGTTGTTCTAGTTGTATTTGTTGTGATGTTGGTTTTGTGTAATCAAACTTTTTTTGAACAAAGCATGATATTCTGATGGTCATTAGTGCTTGTCACGAACTATTTCTGGTTCTTCTTCCAAGCACTTACTGCTCCTTTCAGTTCAGTTCAATTCAGTTCAGTTGCTCAGTCATGTCCCACTCTTTGTGAGCCCATGGGCTGCAGCATGCTGGGCTTCCCTGTCCATCACCAACTCCCAGAGCTTGCTCAAACTCATGTCCATTGAGTCGGAGATGCCATCCAACCATCTCCTCTGTCATCCTGTTCTCCTCCTGCCTTCAATCTTTTCCAGCATCAGAGTCTTTTCTAATGAGTAAGTTCTTCGCATCAGTTGGCCAAAGTATTTGAGTTTCAGCTTCAGCATCAGTCCTTCCAATGAATATTCAGGACTGATTTCCTTTAGGATGGACAGGTTGGATCTCCTTGCAGTCCAAGGGACTTTCAAGAGTCTTCTCCAATACCACAGTTCAAAAGCATCAATTCTTTGGTGCTCAGCTTTCCTGCTTCTTTTGAGAGAGCTAATTCTTAGGTAGGTTGATAAGAAGTCCAGGGTCCCTGATGAGAAGGAGGAGGAGGAAGAGGAGGAGCAGGGAGAGGGAGGGGAGAAGGGGAGGGAGGAGGGGAAGGAGGAGAAAGGGGCCTGGGGCTCTAAAGGGGAGAAAAGGACAAAAGTTTTTCTCTACATTGCTTTGTCTTAGTCAGTATAACAATGTATCTTGCTCCAGGACCTGCTTCTCCTTAACAAGAACCTTCTGCCTAATCTTATTATCTTAAGATTTATTTTGTGGGAGTAGGTCTGGTAAGACCTTTCTATTGTTAGCTCTAATCTTGTTAATTTAAGATGTATGTTGGGGGAGTGGGTTGGGTAAAAGTAAATAAGGCCTTAATAAGACTAACAAGGGGGGCGCTCTTCGTTCCCCTTCTGATGTCTATGACAGAAGCTTTCTCTGTCTTCATTTATACTTTAATAAAACTGCTATACTAAAGCTCTTGAGGGATCAAGCCTGGTCCGTGGTCCCGAAGCTAAATCTTCTTTGGAGATCAGGAATCTAGCTATCGCTTTGCAGTTAGGTGTGACCCCTGCTGGCCAATCATGTGGGAACAGGAGCGACACTGCTTTCCAGGGTGGAAAGAAAGTGAAAGTGAAGTCGCTGAGTTGTGTCCAACTCTTCGAGATTCCGTGGACTGTAGCCTACCAGGCTCCTCTCTCAATGGGATTCTCTCAGCAAGAATACTGGAGTGGGTTGCTATTTCCTTCTCCAGGGGATCTTCCCAACCCAGGGATCGAACCCCAGTCTCCCACATTGCAGGCAGACGCTTTAATCTCTGAGCCACCAGGGAAGCCCCCAGGGTGGAGGTAGAGATTAAGTGAATAATTTCTGAATTATAACTGAGCAGAGTGCTATGGAGGAAAGGCATGGGATACCATAGGAACTTAAACTGTAAGACTGAGCCATGACCACAGGGCTTCTCTGCGGCAGTGCAGAAGGACAAGAAGGGAATGGACAAGTGGAGAGTGAGGACAGAGGGAGGCAACAGCCTCTCTCCAGGACTCTGCAGTGAGAAGAAGGAGGCGTCCTCCAGGAGGTGGAAGAAAGCCCATCATTGTGTCTGGAGGCTGCGACATGGTGAATAAGGGCCAGAGAAGTGTGAGGAAGGCATGGACCATATTGTGCAGGGCTCGGGGCCTGCGTTAACAGTTTTAGAAGTGGCAAATAGCAAATAAAGTACAGTACAAAGAGTTTTATTTTTTTGAGAAGCCAGTGAAGAGTTATAATATAACATTCATCACCCAATGAGGGCTGATGTTAATCATAAGAGAACCAGGACATCCTTAGCTCCTCTCCCACTTGCTGGGACTTGGTGGAGAATGGCTTTGCAGAGCAGTTCTCTGTCTGATGGCTTCACATCCTTCCTGTCCTTATTGGCTCTTTGCAACAGATAGCCTCTGTTAACAAATCAGGCCTGAGATTTTAGACTTGGTCTCAGCTCTCTATAAGTGAGAGAAAAGGAAGAAAGCCTGTTTCTCCCTTTTAGTTAGTAATACCTATCATTTGAGATACTGAAGTTTCAGCTGGACTGCCCAGGGGTCTGATTGTCTCTGTTTAGAATTCCAAAGGCTGAGTCAGGCTTAGCTGTAGACCTGACTCCATGGCATCAAGAATATTATAAAGCTGGAGAAAGTCTCTTAGGACTAAGACTTTTTGTAGCTAACCAGAAACTTCCTTCTTTATTCTTATTTTAGTTAGCCCATAACCCTGAAGGGGAAAACAGGTCCTGATAATTGTAATTAAAAGGAAGAGATTAAATAATGCAAAGAGCTTCCCTGGTGGCTTAGTCAGTAAAGAATCTGCCTGCAATTCAGGAGACCTGGGCTCGATTCCTGGATTGGGAAGATCCCCTGAGGAGGGCATGGCAACCCACTGCAGTATTCTTGCCTGGAGAATTCCATGGACAGAGGAGCCTGGTGGGTTACAGTCCACGGGATGGCAAAGAGTCAGACATGACTGAGTGACTAACACTAGGAAGCTAAGAAACCATGAGACCAGGATCGAGGATGCAGGTAACCTTGTACATCCTTCAGATCATTTCTCAGAAATATTCCTAGAAGTGGATAAAAGTAGGCTTCAGGAAATAGGGAATTTCTGTCTGTCTATCTATCTATTTATTTCTAAGATAACATACATAAAAATTCCAGCAGTGGTTATCTGAGGAGGTTGGGGTTGGATGGCTGTTAAATGCGTATGTTTTAAACTTTCCATAACGAGTAAGTACAAATTTCTAGAAAGAAGAAATCCATGAAGGTTATTTTTAAGTCAACTTAAAGAACAAATGTGGGATGCCTTGGAAGTCTTGGTAGGGAGTGGGCAGGTGAGGATGGAGCGCCTCAGGCTTGGGGACCTTTGTGTAGCCTTGTGACATGTCATATCCACCAACCTCAGTTTCAACACGCGGCAACAGTAAGAACAATCTCCACTTGTTAGGGCTCCTGTGAGATTTCAACGAGTTAATGAATGAAGATGCAACTGGCATGGAGTACAAGTTCAGTAGATGATAAACAGTTCCTGATAACTATTCTCTGACTTATAAAGAAAAAAGACACAGTCTGGCTAGAGGCAGTGGAGGAGGCATTTCTCAACATCAGGGGTTGGGAGTGGAGCAGGGAGGGTCTTCCTTCGGTCAGAGCAGTAGCTGACATTTCAGAAGCATTTCCTAGATACCAGGCCGGCATCTAGTGCTTCATATAACCCTTTACAAAGGTTACATTATTTCATGTAACCCTTCCCAAACCCTGTGAGTTCTACGTTGCTACCCTTTTACAGACAAAGAACTTGAGACCCAGAGATGTAAGGTCATAAGTTAGTAAATGACAGACCTGAGACTCAAACCGAGGTCTGCGTGAATGCCAACATCTATGTTCTTAACTGCTACATTATATTGCACGAGCCTTCTAACCACATTGAGCTGGATTGAAATTCCAACTTTGTCACTTGAATGTGATCTAACTCATGTGTCATGGTCCTGATGGGGATTAAATGTGACAAGGCATGTGAAAGACCTGTGTCTGGTACCCAGCGATGCTTGTCATACAGTGGCTCCCTTGGTCCCACATCTGGGCCCCCAAGAGGACATTCCCACAGCTTTTTTGGTCTTCTGCGGAAGTTTCTCAAAGCTATGCTGCTGAAAAAGCAATTTTTTTTTTTTTTTTCTGTAGCTATGTGGATAGATTTTTAATATTTAATTAGAGAGACCTTCAGCTTGGAGAGAGGGCAGGACTTGTTATTAAATCCCTGCTGCTTCGTCTCCTTCACTTGCCCGTGGGATTATTCATTCATTTCCAGTCACACAATTTAATATTGCAACAGCTAATGGGGAGATGTTGATAATTTGTAAAACTGGTTGGTCCTGAGGCCACTAGAGAAGCTCCAAGCCTGGGCCTGATGGGGGCTGGGGCGGATTCTCTGGAGAGAGGGCTTCCAAGAGCTCCCTGTTTATTATCTGCAAGCATTCAGGAGTGCCTTCTGAGATGCCCTGCTGGACATAGGTGAAGATGAGAATGTTCACTGTACAGTTGCATCCTCAAGGAGTTGGGACCCTGGGACACCTGAATGCATTAAGGGTTTTTGTGGTAAAATTTGTATCCAGGGTTTGTTTTAATCAGGTACCTTAATACACTGGAGAAGGAAATGACAACCCACTCCAGTATTTTTGCCTGGGAAATCCCATGAACAGAGGAGCTTGGCAGGCTACAGTCCATGGGGTTTCAAGAGTCGGACATGACTTAGTGACTAAACCATCACCACCACCACCTTAAGGGGCTTCCCTTGTGGCTTAGCAGGTAAAGAATCCACCTGCAATGCGGGAGATCTGGGTTCAATCCCTGGGTTGGGAAGATCCCCTGGAGAAGAGAAAGGCTACCTACTCCAGTATTCTGGCCTGGAGAATTCCACAGATTGTATAGACCATGGGATAGAAAAGAGTCAGACACAACTGAGTGGCTCACTCACCACCTTAAAAAAGACACACAGATGTGAAGATGACTGTTACGAGGAAGAAGTTTATACTCACAGATTCCTAGACACGGGAGACACAGGACACCAATGCCAGGCCACTCAGGGAGGCACCAAGGTTGGCAGGAGGCAGAGACAGATGAGAGGGGCGGTGTGGCCCACAGCCTTTTTTTTGGATTTTGTGGGAAAGAGTGGGCAAGACAGGATGGGTATGCAAGACAGGAGCAAGCTTAGGATTGGAAAGTTTGAATAATGTGGCAGCCCCGGGCTACAGGGGTGGTCCCTAGTCACCTGGTACCTGGTTCTGGGATGATTTAGGGCAGAGTCAATATTGGCGTGGTGTGTGAGAGTTAGATAAAGGAGATGATTGCATCTGGGCTCTGGGTTGGTTGACTTGCACACAAAGGCACACTTGCAGAGTAGTCATTTGCTATCCCCAGCAGCAGCAGCAGCAGCAGCAGGAATTAACTAGCTGGGCTGGGGAGTGGGGGAGTTTCTCCAGGATAAAGGCCCCAAATTCCAGAGCATCAAGAATATAGGAAATAGGGACTTCCCTGGTGGCCCAGTGGTTAAGAATCTACCTTGCAATGGAGGGGATGCAGGGTTGATCCCTGGTTGGGGAACTAAGATCCCGCATGCCATGGAGCACCTAAGCCTGGGCACTACAAGCTAAGCCTGCATGTTCTGGAGCCTAAAAGCCTAGGAGTCAGTGTGCTGTGACGAAGACCTCACATGCCACAACGAAGACCCAACACATCCAAACAAATAAATATTTTTAAAAAAAGAATAATCAAATATAGTCAATGGAGTTTGGTTTTGTAATCAGACAGACACACGTTAAAAAATGCTTACTTTGACACTTCCTAGGTGGGGCATCAGTAACAAACCTCCCTGGGACTCATTTCACACGCTCAGTATCTCCTCTGAGGACAAGTGCAAGGACTACTGTGCCTCCTGTTTCTAGGAGTCTGTGAGTATAAACTCCTTTCTTCATGACAGTCATTTTCACATCTGTGTGGATTAAGGCCCTAATTAAAACAAACCCTGGGAATGAATTTCACCACATCAGTCATTCTAGAGTGCATAATTATGGAGTGTCTTTGATGGGCAGTATGATTACATGGGTGGACAAAAACAGATATGCTTCTTATCCCCAGTGAAGTTACAGTTTGTGCATGGGAGACAGAACTTCAGAATCACAGAAGACACACATATAAAATTATCACTGAGAAGTTCTGGAAGGGGGAGCTGCTATTTGATGCTGTGGGAGGAAATGGCAGGGGCTGCGGAGTGTAGGCAGTCAGGGAAGCTTTCCCTGAAGGAGTGATCAGTTCAGTTCAGTTGCTCAGTTGTGTCTGACTCTTTGTGACCCCATGGACTGCAGCACGCCAGGCTTCCCTGTGCATCACCATCTCACTCAAACTCGTGTCCATTGAGTCGGTGATCCCATCCAGCCATCTCGCCCTCTGTAGTCCTCTTCTCCTCCCACCTTCAATCTTTCCCATCATCAGGGTCTTTTCCAATGAGTCAGTTCTTCACATCAGGTGGCCAAAGTGTTGGAGTTTCAGCTTCAGCATCAGTCCTTCCAATGAATATTCAGGACCGATTTCCTTTAGGATGGACTGGTTGGATCTCCTTGCAGTCCAAGAGACTCTCAAGAGTCTTCTCCAACACCACAGTTCAAAAACATCAGTTCCTCAGCACTCAGCTTTCTTTATAGTCCAACTCTCACATCCATACATGACTACTGGGAAAACCATAGCTTTGACTACATGGACCTTTGTTGGCAAAGTAATGTCTGCTTTTTAATATGCTGTCTAGGTTGGTCATAGCTTTTCTTCCAAGGAGCAAGCGTCTTTTAATTTCATGGCTGCAGTCACCATCTGCAGTGATTTTGGAAGTGAAGGAGTGATAGTGGACATGAAATCTAAAGAGATGGGAGCTCACTTGGTGGGAAGGAATGTGTGTGTGTATGCATGATTCTAAGAAGGGAGGGAAGATGGGGTGGAGCTTTTCAGGAGCCTCTGGTGTACAGGCTCTGGGGAAGGAGAAAACAAGGTGTTGAGAGGAAATACATCTGAATACGTCCTTCAGTGGCTCCCCATTGCCCCAAGGAGAAGGGCCACACTCTGGAATGAGGCAGTCAAGGTCCTTTCTGATCTGCTCCCTGCTTAGCGTTCAGGTTTCTTCTGTTGCTTCACTTGTACCCACTGACACCCTATTACACATATACTCACTCTCTAGAAGTTCTTGCTGTTCCCCCAGCGTGATTTCCCGGGTGACATTTTCATAGCTTTGCATGTGCTCCTGCCCCCACCTGCTGCCTGATTTCCTTCTCTCTCGCGGGGTTATTTCCTGGGTCTCCTTCAAACCTGTCCCATTGCACTGCACACCTGTGAGGACACTGTTTAGGCTACAGTGAGAATGGTGCTTGCCGGAGTTGTGCAGCTCTTCAAAAGATGTCACCGCAAGAGCTACTTCCTCTGAAATGGAAGTTGTTCTGTCTTCCCCAGACAGCATCAGTATAAGATCTCACTCTTTGCAGCATCTATCATATGGCATGGTAAATACAGAAAGGCTTTTCTGTCTCTCTTGATCATGGGCTCCTTGAGGGTATGGCAAGTTGAGGCACTCACTTACCAAATATGCAATATGTTGAGCTCCTATTCTGGGTCAATTACCATCCCAGGCACCAGCCACATGGTCACAAATGCTCTGTTCAGCAAGACTGACACATTAAACAAATAATCACTCAAATGAATGCATAATTACACAATTATTTCTGTGAAGGAAAAGAGTGGGGATAACATGAGTCAGAAAAACCAGAAGGAGTCAGTTTAAGTTAGAGGGAAGGAGAGTCGGCAGACACATAAGCTGAAGTGTAAAGGTGAGAAAGAGTGGTAGAAGAGTTTCAGGGAGAGGGAATAGAGTGTGCCAGGATTATGAGATGGGAAAGAGCTTGGCCTTTTGAGGAAGTAAGTGGAAGCCAAGTGCTGGAGCAGAATGATGAAAGGAGGAAGTGGTATCAAATAAGAAGGCAATTGGTCAAATCAGCCAACTTCAGGATTTTATCTTTAAGCAGGGAAAGCAGAGGTATCAAGTTTATAACTGCCCCCAGACTGACCTAATTAAACTTCAAAGCTTTTGCACAGCAAAGGAAATGATCAACAAAGCAAAAATAAAACCTACTGAGTGGGAAAAAATGTTTGCAAATGATATGACTGATAAGAGATAAATATCCAACATATATAAACAGCTCAAAAAAATGGACAACGTGATTAAAAAATGGCAAAAGAACTGAATAGACCTTTTTCCAAAGAGGAAATACAGATGACCAACAGACACGTGAAAAGAGGTTCAACACCGCTGCTCCTCAGGGAAACGCAAACCCAGCCACAGCGAGACACCGCCTCACGCTGCCAGGGGGCTACATCAAAAGAAAACAAATGATAAAGTGTTGGCAAGGATGTGGAGAAAAGGGAATCCTTGCATACTGCTGATGGGACTGTAAATTGGTACAGTCACCACGGAAAACAATATGGAAGTTACTAAAAAAACTACAGGCAGAACTAACTATGACCCAGTAATTCAACTGCTGGACATATATCAAAAAAAAAAAAGCAACCTCAAAGCAAAAATACTAATTCAAAAAGATACATGGACCCTAATGTTCGTAGCAGCATTATTTACAGTTGTCAAGATATGGAAGAAACTTGTGTCCATTGACAGATGAATGGATCAAGAAAATGTGGTACACACACACACACACGCTAACTACTTAGCCATAAAAAATAACAAAAATTTTCCATTTTGCATCAATATGGGTGGACTTGGAGGGCATTATATTAAATGTCAGAGAAATACAAATGTATATGACGTCACTTACATGTGGACTCTAAAGTAGACAGCAAACTGGGTGAATATGGCAACAGTGAAGAAGCTTCACAGATGTGAAGAACAAACCAGCGGTTACCGGTGAGGAGGGAGGAGGGATAGTATACAGCGGGGAGCGGGAGATACAAATTATCGGGTGGAAGATAAGCTACAAGGGTGTATTGTACACCATGGAAAAGAGAGTCAATATTTTATATTTACTGTACATGGAGTATAGCCTTTAAAAATCATATAAAAATTGCCCCAAACCAGAAATTCACCTAAATATTCATCAACAATAAACAGCAAATTGTTAATATCATCACACAATAAAATGCTACACAGTGATGTGAATAAATTAAGTGCAGCAGCATCCAACAACATGAATGTAGTGCAAAAGCAAGTAGAATTAACCTGTGCTTTTAGAAGTCAGGATAGTAGTTGTCCTTGGGGAGTAGGGACTGAAGTGGAGCAAATAAGGGGCTTCTGGGATGCTGAAATGGTCTTTGCCTTGTTTGTTGGAAAAAATTATGGGTGTTGGTTGCATGGGTTTCTGGTGCATATTTCAATGAAAGTTTTTTTTTTTTTTTAATCTGTTTGTTGTTTTTTAAGTTGCAGAAGAAATACCTGCTAAGAGAGCGTTGTAACTGGATGAGAGATGATGCAGACTTTGAAGGAGACCCATGAGAAAGTGACTTTAAATCTCTCTGTCTGAGGAAACCACCAGACTTGCTGATGTAGTGGATAGGGTATGAGGGAAAAGGGCGGGGAGGTGACGAGGAAGATTTTCCAGGCTTGAGTGATTGGATGGGTGATGGGACTGTGTTGTGCAGGGGGAAAGGCTGGGAGAGAGTTGTCACATTCCTCTCTGTACCCCTCGCCCTAGCAAGGGTCTCTTACAGAGCATGATAAACACACACTTTGGTAAATGCACACTTACCTTTGATTCGTAACCTAATGATCAGGGGTTTCCCAGCTGGCTCAGTGGTAAAGATTCCACCTGCCAATGTAGGAGACGTAGGTTCAGTCTCTGGGTTGAGAAGATCCCCTGGAGAAGTGAATGGCAACCCACTCCAGTATTCTTGAAAATACTGGAAAACCCCATATCCTGGGAAACCCCATAAACAGTGGAGCGCTGTGGGCTACAGTCTACGGGGTTGCAAAGAGGTCATTAGGGCTTGGTTATCTGAGCAAACTTCAGGAGACAGTGAAGCACAGGGGAGCCTGGCTGTAGTCCATGGGGTCACAAAGAGTCAGACTCGACTTAGTGACTGAACAACACTTAGTAATTAAGTGACAAAGGTGGAATTTGAACTATGTTTTTTAATGTTGCCACATTACTTCTGTCTGATCTGGGGATCTTGTATCTTAGTGGGAGATGGGGATATTTCCCCATTTCAGCCTCTATGATGACAGGAGGGAGTCCTGATGCTCAGAAAGTGCTTGGAGATCTCCAAAAGAGAACAGCTCTCAGATTGTGTTTTGCCCTTCTTAAAAAAAAACGTTTACCCATAATGTCTGTTTATAGGATAATAGAAATAAGCCACATGTCTCAGGCTTATTAAAGTATACAACTTTCTACTTTAAGACAGCATGGCTGTCATACATTTTGAATCATATTATTCAACATTGCCAAAATGTATCATATATTATTAATTTATTTTTAAACAGACATCTTTCTTATAGATTAACATTCTAATTACTTCTGAAAAAGTGGGCAGCAGGAAGGCGAGGGTTCCAATTAGAATCGTCCTGAAGATAAATTGAGGTCACTGGCTGAGAACACTTCAGCCTTTTCCCCATCTGGGAACAGGACCATCTGTCATCCTGGAGGGGCCAGGCTGGGATTGTTTTTTGTGCTAGATCTTCCCCAAGTGTTGGAAGTTCTCCCCAGGAGTGAACTGGGGTGCTTCCAGCCATAGATCCTGCAAAAGCACCATCCAAGGTTGCATACTACTGCTAAGTCACTTCAGTCGTGTCCAACTCTGTGCGACCCCATAGACGGCAGCCCACCAGGCTCCCCCATCCCTGGGATTCTCCAGGCAAGAACAATGGAGTGGGTTGCCATTTCCTTCTCCAATGCATGAAAGTGAAAAGTGAAAGTGAAGTCGCTCAGTCGTGTCTGACCCTCAGCGACCCCATGGACTGCAGCCTTCCAGGCTTCTCCATCCATGGGATTTTCCAGGCAAGAGTACTGGAGTCGGGTGCGATTGCCTTCTCCAAAGGTTGCATGATGAAGGTGAAAACCATCAGGACAGAGCTGCCTCCCATCTGCCTCTTGCTGCATCTCTCTTTCTAGTCAGTGGCCCTTTCTAAGGACCCCCTCCCCACCAGGCACACACAGAGTTCCTGTACTGATTCCTCCCCCAAGCAAAAACCAAAACTTCCCTGTGGCAGCCAGGAGGGCAGCTCATGCATGCTATGTGATGACAAGAGAATTTACGGGTCTTTCAAATGTTTCATGTAATTGTAAAATCTCAGCATTTACAATTTGGATGAAACCCAATCATGTCCATTCATATCAGGACGTGTTGATTGAGAGCCTTCTGAGGTCAGTTCAGTTCAGCTGCTCAGTCGTGTCCGACTCTTTGTGACCCCATGGACCACAGCACGCCAGGCTTCCCTGTCCATCACAAACTCCTGGACCTTGCTCAAACTCATGTCCATCTGAGGTCGGATGTTCGCATCTGTATAGCTGGAGAAGTGGAAAAAGGTGGATGCTGCCCCGGGGTGTGTCTTGACTTCCATATCTGTCATACACTGGTAGTGTCGCTTCTGCAGTTAGGTCACCAGCCCAATGCATTTCTTTGTATGTGAAGGACTCTCACTTTTCAGGTTCTTCCCAAGGATTAGGTAGGCACCCAGGACACAGCACGTAGTAGGTGTGCAGCACTTGTGGCTCCCTTTCTTTGCCCTCCTGCCTACTCCTGTGTGAGGAGGTGGTCTGGGCCACCATGCCTGGGAGTCAGTCTACCGCCATCTTCAGTGGACACTGTGGGCGGGCTGGCCTGACCCCTGGGAGCCAGCACAGGGCAATGAGCACTAAAACACATCCCTTGACCCCTGGTTCAGTGTCCTCTGCAGGGCTGGACATTTCCATTCTCTGGGCTCTAATTCCTCTACAGTGGAAAGAGAGGGTGGGGAAACAGGGGCGCTGGATTTCCACTTGCTAGCCTTGGGCAGTTCTTTCTCTATTTTTTGTTATTAATCAATTATGGATCTAGTCTCCAGAAACTTCTCTAAAGTCACCTTGAACCTATGCTATCTTCAATTTATATTAAATTTCCTTTTGAGATACCAAGTTTCATTAAGTTTATTGGCTTTGGGTAACTCAAATTCCTTCTAATCAGCTCTAGTTTACTTCTTTTAATCTAATTTTAGTATGTTTAGGATTTGCTCAACATTTATTTTTTTAATGTATAAGCATGTCTATGCTCTCCATATTCAGATTTTAGGGAAGAGACGATTTACATAAAAGAGCTTAATGAATTCCTACTATGTAAATTAATGAATTCTTACTATATGTAAGGATATGTTAAGTGCTTTCACATTTGTTAATCTCCTTTTATCTTACCAGCAATCATGAGAGGTAATATTTGTATTCCCAGTTTGCCATTGGTCAAACTAAGTCCCAGAAAGCTTAAATGACTCTTCCAGGGTCCCAGAGAAAGTAAATGCTTGCACTGGGATGTAGAACTGGAGCTCTCTTTCTGTAATCTGGTCCCATCACTTCATGGCAAACAGATGGGGAAACAATGGAAACAGTGACAGACTTTATTCTCCTGGACTCCAAAATCACTGCAGAAGGGTACAGCAGCCATGAAATTAGAAGTTGCTCACTTCTTGGAAGAAAAGCTATGACCAACCTAGACAGCATATTAAAAAGCAGAGACATTACTTTGCCAACAAAGGTCCATAGTCAAGGCTATGGTTTTTCCAGTAGTCATGTATGGATGTGAGAGTTGGACTATAAAGAAAGCTGAGAGCCAAAGAATTGATGCTTTTGAACTGTGGTGTTGGAGAAGACTCTTGAGAGTCTCTTGGACTGCAAGGAGATCAAACCAGTCCATCCTAAAGGAAATCAGTCTTGAATATTCATTGGAAGGACTGATGTTGAAGCTGAAACTCCAATACTTTGGCCACTTGATGTGAAGAACTGACTCATTGGAAAACACCCTGATGCTGGGAAAGATTGAAGGCAGGAGGAGAAGGGGACAACAGAGGATGAGATGGTTGGATGGCATCACCGACTCGATGGACATGAGTTTGAGCAAGCTCTGAGAGTTGGTGATGGACAGGGAAGCCTGGTGTGCTGCAGTCCATGGAGTTATAAAGAGTCGGGCACGACTGAGCAACTGAACTGAACTGAACTGCTTCGACAACGTTGCGATGTTGTAATGTTGCCCTCCAGCTTCTTCCTGCCTTCCTTTTCCTTCTCCCTCTTTAAACACTGAGAGATGGAAGTGATTATTCCTGGAGTTGCTCAGCATTGATTTTTGCTTCTCCAGACATGGAGGCTGTTTTTTTTCTTGAAGCCTCAATGTCTTGTCTGAAAAGGACTGGAAACTCGAAAGCAGGGGTCCTCTAGGGCTCCCATCTAGCAGCCTGCTTCATTTCCGTTGCGCTTGGCTTCTGTGGTGTCTTAGGATAAACCTGTCACTGCTACAGCTTAATGCAGACCTAGCTGAACAGCAGCACATACATTTAATAGCATGCATGTTTAATTGCATCTGGCCAATGAATGCATTCCATGTTTGTGGATCTTTACTTAGGTGGTTCTTGGGGAAAATTGAGGGCATGTATATCAAGCAATTTTTGAATTATGTCTCTATTAGAATCTGTGAATGTCTCCCCAGGGGAGCCAGGAAAACTCTATTAGCTGAGCAGTTTAAAACAGGATTGGAGGAAGCAGTGGGGGAATATCCCATAGGGAACAATAATTACAAACAGCACTTCCATGTAAACAGGTCTTAATGTGCTTTCTATATTAAATTCCTGAGAGTGAGACTCTGGGGTGGTATCTCAGCGCCCCCTCCAGGGTCACACCCCTGAAGTGCTGGAAACTGAGGCAGAAGGCTCAGAGGGCCCTGCTGGCTTCCCCAGCACTGGAAGCCTCTCAGACCTTGACAACGCTGAGCTGTAGGCAGCAGGACAATACTGGCATTGTTGTGTGACCTTGAGGAAGTGACCTTGAGCAAGTCACTTCCTCCCGTTGGGCCCTTAACGTTTTAGCACTGAGTCAAATGCTTTCATACAATTCATTTCAATTAATTCTTACAACAGCCTTCAAGGTGAGTTATATTACCCCATTTTACAGACTGGGGGCTAAGTACCCCACCCAAAGTCATTAGTCAGCAGATGGCAGAACGGGGGTTTAAACTCTGGCCTCTGACTCCAACTTGAAGGTTATTTTCATGACACTAGATTGTTCCTATGCTCTTTAGGGTGTTGTCCAGCTAAACATTCTATGAAATAAATCTTTTTGGTACCAGAAGCTTGGTGATCTCACCTTGGCTTTTGCAAAACTCTCTAAATAAAACTCATTTACAGTCTAGCAGCCATGGAAGCAGATATATCACTCATTAGTCCTGTATTCTATCTATGACTGCTGCTGGTTCCAGTGTTCTAGGGGTTATGGCTGGGCCAGGGCACCCGTAAAGCATCTGTTGTCCTTGTGATGGTACATAGGGAAATGCTGTGTTCCAAGCGTAACCCGGAAGGGTTAATTTGGAATTTATGCTGGATCTGCTTCTGTGACTTGAACCCCCATCTTGCCACTTTTGTAAGCATACATAATGGCCTGCCTTGGGGAGATAACTTGAGCCTCCCACCTGTGAAGGACTGTAAGGAGGTGAAACTAACAAGTTCCCCTGCCTGAGGCTCACCATTCTAGGGGACATTTGCAAGGACTGAATGCTCTTTTTCTTTGTTTCCTTACCCCCACCCCTCATCTTTGATCCGTGAAAGAACCTGGCCTTGACAAGATGGTTCTTTTGAGGCTCTATCCTGTCATCTTCTCGGTCAGCCAGTTCGCAAATAAAGTCCCTTAGTCCCAACACCTCTTCTCAGATTCACTGACATTGAGTCAGTGTGATACTTGGACTCGGTAACACTGGCTGGATTGCCCCTCTTCTGTCTACCTTGAAAGCAAGTACATGGGTCTTCTTACATAAAGTGGAATCATGGGATCATTAAAACTTCCAGGTTGGACAGACCTTAGTTAGATCATCCAGTAGATTTCAAACTCCTAGATAGGCAAAGAATTCTTTAATCAAAGGAAATTTGCTTGGCGGTTAAGTATGTATATGAGATGAAAGCGTCAGATGCTGAAATTAAAGTGAGAGATCATAAGAATGTTGCTTTCCTTCTTCAAATCCCATAAGGTGGTTCTTCAGGAGATTTTATAATTCATCATTGGAAACTAGTGATCTAACCCAACCTGTACCTTTTATAGTTGGCTAGCGTGAGCTCAGTGAGGGACGTTGGTGTGCCCCAGGGATTGGAACTGAGGCTGGAGTTCAAGTCTATTGACTTGCCACCCAGGGATCTTTTCTTAACCTCATAAACAGTGGCAATGAGTGTGTCCCAGGATTGGGCTAAAAAGGATTCTAGTCCTTTTGCTATGAATAATTTGTACATTAACCCATTCATTCATCACCATTTACTATGTGTCAAGTAGTAGAACTTAACCCAATTCTTAGAATACTCTCTGAAATATCAGAGTATTACCCTAGGGCAGGCCAGAGGAAGAATAGCTCACTTCTGCCGATATTTAGAATGTATATGAGGAAGATAACAGAGAGGTTTAGAGAAGGAGCCAGGCTTTGACCCACAAGAGAAGAGCAAGAAGTAACTGTGCTTAGTGTGGCATGTGGAGTCTTTGCTGGTGAACATGGAAGCCTTTGTCTTGGGCTGCCACATGCATTGCAAGATGTGAGAAAGTTTTGTGGATAAATCACTGGGTCTGTCGTCTGTCATCCATTAGTCGTTTGTTCATTCATTCAACATTTCTGGAGCATCCTATGTATTGGGCACGGTGTTGGGCAGAAGGAATTATGGTGAATAGGACAGACATAATCACTATCTTTATGAGTTGGCCTCTTCCCAAGTTTCCTTTTTGTGGGATAAAGGTATTTGTTCATTTGGTTCACTCATTTAACAAATACTTGTTCTTTTTTTTTTTTTTTTTAAATTTTATCCTATCCTCAAACTCCACACAACTGCACTAGCTTTGCCAAACATCAAAATGAATCCGCCACAGGTATACATGTGCTCCCCATCCCGAACCCTCCTCCCTCCTCCCTACAGCTCAACTCCAGAAAAATAAATGACCCAATCAAAAAATGGGCCAAAGAACTAAATAGACATTTCTCCAAAGAAGACATACAGATGGCTAACAAACACATGAAAAGATGCTCAACATCACTCATTATCAGAGAAATGCAAATCAAAACCACTATGAGGTACCATTTCACGCCAGTCAGAATGGCTGCGATCCAAAAGTCTACAAGTAATAAATGCTGGAGAGGATGTGGAGAAAAGGGAACCCTCTCACACTGTTGGTGGGAATGCAAACTAGTACAGCCACTATGGAGAACAGTGTGGAGATTCCTTAAAAAACTGGAAATAGACCTGCCTTATGATCCAGCAATCCCACTGCTGGGCATACACACTGAGGAAACCAGAAGGGAAAGAGACACGAGTACCCCAATGTTCATCGCAGCACTGTTTATAATAGCCAGGACAAATACTTGTTCTTGTTGCTAGAACCACCTATCCTCTTAAAGTTGATTCCCTTAGGAGACACAGCTTAGAATGACTCTTGAGGGGACAGGTCACTCCAATCATATTCTCTCTAATTTTTAAAGTAAGCATATGTGAAAGCAGCCAACAGTCTAAAGCCAGTTTATCATTGTTCCTCAATGTCCATGGAGAGACTGACTCCAGGCCACCTCTCCCCTAGCAGATACCAAAATCCACAGATGCCCAAGTCCCTATAATGTAAAATGAAATGGTATTTGTGTATAACCTATGTACCTACTCCAGCATACTTTAAATCACCTCTAGATTACTAATACAATGCAAATGTTATGTAAATACAATGTAAATGTTATGCAAATACTTGCTCAGATGCAGCAAATTCAAGTTTTGTTTTTTAGAACTTTCTGGAATTTTTTTTCATATATTTTCCACGTGCAGTTGTTTGAATGTTGACATGTGGAACCCACCAATGTGGAAGGTCAAGTGTACTATGATAGTACCATAATTTAATAAAAACGGTTGTACTTGGGCTGTTCCCATGCAAATTCACTGATGAAACAATTGTCTAAGCAGTGATCTGTTTTTCAAGAGTGATTTGAGAGCGGTCAGGGTGCAGAAGTAATGGAACATAGCCTAGATAAATTTCAATAGAAATGGATTAAAAGCAGGGAAGTCAGGGAGAGAAAGAATGGAAAGACCAGCCTAAGTGGATATCACAGGAGAAGGCTCTGAGCAGCATGAGAGAGATTTGGACTCCTGGGGCTAGATGGAGAGGAGACCAGGGGCATGGAGAGGGAAGGCAGGGAGGAAGAATCTATGTGTTTGCCTTTTTAATCCTTGAATGTTGCCTTGAGGGAAACAGAGGAACAATACTGCTGCTTACTTATTTCAAGGGTATTGGATCAATGAAGTATTATGTTGAATACACTAAACAAGTGACTATGTGGGTGACACTGAGCTCTTTATTTTGGAAAACCTCAAATGCCTGGCCTGCAAGATGTCTAAGAAGGTAACTAGGCAGACTGCTTTTTATGGTCAGGTATGGATGCTGGAGACAAAGGCTGGGTTCCTCCCTGGGGCTGATTTTGTCTAGGGGCAATGGTGTTCTGGCCACAGCTCAAGTGCAAGGTTGAGTTGCTGTTACTTTCTTGTACAGAGTAGAGATTGAAGCACAAAGAGCAGTTGGTAAAGTATTAACTAGCTAAGCAGACTCCTCAAGGCTTGCGATGATAGGATGTAAGTTACTGGACACCCAGGTGAATCTTGGGGTGCTGGTCTCAAAGCTGGCTGAATCTCCTTCCTGTTATTGCCTCCCCTTCCCCCATCCTTTCTCACTCACTCGCCTCTTCACTGCTTTTTCTAACCATTTCTCACTCCTCTCCCCTCTTTTCTTCTACCTCTCAAACTTCCTGTCTTATTTCACTTCCTTTCTCTCTGTAGTTGAAAATATTGTGAACTTTTTAAGAAGAATCATTATATTCCTTAAATAGAATTTATAGTCACTTCATGTAAAAATCAGGTTGTGATCCTTCTGTCAGTAGCCAGGAATCTGCATCGTTATCTTTA
The DNA here is from genome assembly GCF_019923935.1 of Bubalus bubalis. Classification (NCBI taxonomy): domain Eukaryota; kingdom Metazoa; phylum Chordata; class Mammalia; order Artiodactyla; family Bovidae; genus Bubalus; species Bubalus bubalis. The sequence continues at coordinate 2,407,108 of NC_059175.1, read as the reverse complement.
GCTTCTGAGCGGTGGTGTCACAACCTTGTCTCTTTTCACAAGTGAAAAGTGCAAGTGAAGTTGCTCAGTTGTGTCCCACTCTTTGTGACCCCATGGACTGTAGCTTAGAAGGCTCCTCCCTCCATGGGATTCTCCAGGCAAGAGTACTGGAGTGGGTTGCCATTTTCCTTCTCCAAGGGATCTTCCCATCCCAGGGATCGAACCTGGGTCTCCCTCATTCCAGGCAGACACTTTAACCTCTGAGCCACCAGGGACTCCATACAATAGTACTTGGGGATAAAAGTGGAACAAGGATGTCAGGGAAAGCTACAGGCACTTTCATTTTATCTGTATTGTAAGAAATTGTTTTTATTTTATTATTTTTTTCTTAATATATTTTATTAAAAATTTTAATATAAATTTATTTATTTTAATTGGAAGCTAATTACTTTACAATATTGTATTAGTTTTGCCATACATCACCATGAATCCTCCATGGGTATACACGTGTTCCCCATCCTGAACCCCACTCCCAGCTCCCTCCCCATACCATCCCTCTGGGTCATGCCAGTGCACCAGCCCTGAGCATCCTGTATCATGCATTGAACCTGTACTGGTGATTCATTTCACATATGATATTATACTTGTTTCAATGCCATTCTCCCAAATCATCCCACCCTCACCCTCTCCCACAGAGTCCAAAAGACTGTTCTAGAAGAAATAGAAAATCTTAACAGACCCATCACAAGCACGGAAATTGAAACTGTAATCAGACATCTTCCAGCAAACAAAAGCCCAGGTCCAGATGGCTTCACAGCTGAATTCTACCAAAAATTTAGAGAAGAGCTAACACCTATCCTACTCAAACTCTTCCAGAAAATTGCTGAGGAAGGTAAACTTCCAAACTCATTCTATGAGGCCACCATCACCCTAATACCAAAACCTGACAAAGATGCCACACACACACAAAAAGAAAACTACAGGCCAATATCACTGATGAACATAGATGCAAAAATCCTTAACAAAATTCTAGCAATCAGAATCCAACAACACATTAAAAAAATCATACATCATGACCAAGTGGGCTTTATCCCAGGGATGCAAGGATTCTTCAATATCTGCAAATCAATCAATGTAATACACCACATTAACAAATTGAAAAATAAAAGCCATATGATTATCTCAATAGATGCAGAGAAAGCCTTTGACAAAATTCAACATCCATTTACAATAAAAACTCTCCAGAAAGCAGGAATAGAGGGAACATACCTCAACATAATACAAGCTATATATGACAAACCCACAGCAAACATTATCCTCAGTGGTGAAAAATTGAAAGCATTTCCCCTAAAGTCAGGAACAAGACAAGGGTGCCCACTTTTACCACTACTATTCAACATAGTTTTGGAAGTTTTGGCCACAGCAATCAGAGCAGAAAAGAAATAAAAGGAATCCAAATTGGAAAAGAAGAAGTAAAACTCTCATTGTTTGCAGATGACATGATCCTCTACACAGAAAACCCTAAAGGCTCCACCAGAAAATTATTAGAGCTAATCAATGAATATAGTAAAGTTGCAGGATATAAAATCAACACACAGAAATCCCTTGCATTCCTATACACTAACAATGAGAAAACAGAAAGAGAAATTAAGGAAACAATTCCATTCACCATTGCAATGAAAAGAATAAAATATTTAGGAATATATCTACCTAAAGAAACTAAAGACCTATATATAGAAAACTATAAAACACTGGTGAAAGAAATCAAAGAGGACACTAATGGAGAAATATACTGTGTTCATGGATTGGAAGAATTAATATAGTGAAAATGAGTATACTACACAAAGCAATCTATAGATTCAATGCAATCCCTATCAAGCTACCAAAGGTATTTCTCACAGAACTAGAACAAATAATTTTATAACTTGTATGGAAATACAAAAAAACTTTGAATAGCCAAAGCAATCTTGAGAAAGAAGAATGGAACTGGAGGAATCAACCTGCCTGACTTCAGGTTCTACTACAAAGCCACAATCATCAAGACAGTATGGTACTGGCACAAAGACAGAAATATAGATCAATGGGACAAGAATAGCCCAGAGATAAATCCATGCACCTATGGACACCTTATCTTTGACAAAGGAGGCAAGAATATACAATGGATTAAAGACAATCTCTTTAACAAGTGGTGCTGGGAAAACTGGTCAACCACTTGTAAAAGAATGAAACTAGAACACTTTCTAACACCATACACAAAAATAAACTCAAAATGGATTAAAGATCTAAACGTAAGACCAGAAACTATAAAACTCCTAGAGGAGAACATAGGCAAAACACTCTCCGACATAATTCATAGCAGGATCCTCTATGACCCACCTCCAAGAAACTGTTTTTAAAAAGTGAGAATTCACTCATCAGTTGCTTGTGTAATTACTATGTAAACAAATAGGTAAACCTCTTTTTACAAATCAGGTGAGTTGAATATTTTATATTTCTCTTTCTGTGAAGAATCTCAACCAAGTCACATGCAGTTGCTTTGACTAGTATATGGCCCTCACTTTTCTCAGAATCTATGACTTTGGATAGAAAAGTAAGCTCTAAAAAGTTCATTGTGCTTGTATGATAGACTGTGAAATACCAGGCATGCTATGCCAGCAAATCCTGTGTGTCTTTGTGCTGGGTTTCAGATGTTCTCAACTGCAGGATGGGGCTGGGAGAAGCGGGCAGGGAGCAGAGCGGGGCCTGGAGTCAGTCTTGTTTTGTCAGTCAGGTTAGGGGTCTTCAGTCTGTGGCTGAATGAAAAAGCGGTGGCTTGGGTCTGGGTGCCTCTGGGGAGCTCTTTAAGATCCAAACACTAGAAAGGCTTCTGACCACAGAATGCATTCTCCTGATTAGAGGAGAGGAGGTCCTGGTTGTCCTCCTGCTTGTCATACAAGTGGAAAATTTTAGATAAAGAACAGGGGGGTTCCCCGGAGCAGAAGAGGAGGTTGTCCGTATGGGGAATTAGAGGTCTGAGGAGACCTCTCCCATTTACCTTGAAAGGGAACATCATAAGTTTTGAAAAATAATAAATAATGAATAGACTTGGTAGGGAGAGAAAAAGGAGAAGCAGAGGAAATAAGTGTCCTTTTCTCCCAATATTTCAGAGAAGGTGGATAATAGACACTGCTTAAAGCCAACATTTAAGTAGTCAAGGATTAAGTGTGCCATTTAAAGCATAATTATACATACAGAAGAATTAAACAAAGCAAATCTGGAGGTATAAAAAGGGAAAAGAAACAATGAGGATATAGTATAGCACAGGGAATTACAGCCATTATCTTGTAATAACATTTAATGGAGTACAATCTGTAAAAACACTAAATCACTATATTGTACACCTGAAACTAATATAATACTGTAAATCAACTATACTTCAATTAAAAAAAATGAAAGAAGGAGAAAAAAAGAGAGAGGGTGAGGTTAAGGTTGTAGATGAGTAGTCCACTTGAACTGTTTCTGTTCGTTCAGTGGTAGGATGGTATACGGACACGCATACACACAGAGGCACCAAGACACATTTACCAGTAGGATCATGCTCCTCTTAGAGGCTCTAGGGGAGAATTCATTCCTTTGCCTCTTCTAGCTTCTGGGGGCTGCTTGTGGCTGCACCATTCAGTCCCTGCCTCCATCTTCACGTTGCCTTCTCCTCTTCTGTCTGTGTCTAACCTCTGCCTGCATTTCTTTTATGATACTTATGATGGCAATAGGACCCAACAAGATGATTCAGGATAGCCTCAAGATCTTTAATCATACTTGCAAATAACTTTTTTCTTTAATAAAGTGATTAGGACCTTTGGGTGCACCTTTGGGTGCCCATGTTTCAACCCAGTACAACCCAACTTTATTAGGTTACAAACATTTTACCAAAAGGAATACTACAGATATTTGATAACTAGAAATGGTGATATTCCCAATGCTCTAGGCACAGTTTAAGAGCAAGTTTGCTGCACTTGGACAATGAAAAGTGCTCTGGAACTCAGAAGGCATGAATTGAGTCCTAAAATTGTTATTTTCTAGCTATGTGACTTTGAAGTCAAAGCCCCAGAACCTGAGTCTTTTGTTAACACTATAAAAGTGGTTCAATGATAATATAAGATTTTTATCTCTCACAGGATTTTTCTGTTGTCCAAGTCATACATGAGATGGGCAATGTTTTTTCAACTATAAAATATATGCAGGCACTAAGTCCGTAAGAAATGGTTAAAGTCAGATATATGTGGGTAGTTGGCTTCATATGAACCATATTTCAAATATTTTGCCATCAAGTGGATCCAGAAAAATTTCTGAGTAATACTATATGTTTAATACAACTTAGAATGCATAGAAAATGGACTTTCTAAAGACCCCAATAAACACACACGGATTCTCAGGCTTTCCCAAAGAGCTTTGCCAAGTTATTATTGCTATACTTTTTGTCTGCTGTTCTTGTGTAGCTTGTGACATTCCTTTTTTCATGAACAAGTTACAGTCAGAGACAGCAAAATAACCCTATATTTAGAAAGATATAAGATACGGCAGCAGGCGAACCCACTTTGAGGAAATCTGTCATGTGCCTCACTGCTTAAGGCAGTGCTTGGAGTTAGAATCCCCAGAAAAATCCCCAAGAAAAAGAAATGCAGAAAGGCAAAATGGTTGTCTGAGGAGGCCTTATAAATAGCTGTGAAAAGAAGAGAAGCCAAAGGCAAAGGAGAAAAGGAAAGATATACCCATTTGAATGCAGAGTTCCAAAGAATAGCAAGGAGAGATAAGAAAGCCTTCCTCAGTGATCAATGCCAAGAAATACTGGAAGACAGCAGAATGGGAAAGACTAGAGATATCTTCAAGAAAATGAGAGATACCGAGGGAACATTTCATGCAAAGATGGGCTCAATGAAGGACAGAAATGGTATGGACCTAACAGAAGCAGAAGATATTAAGAAGAGGTGGCAGAAATACACAGAAGAACTATACAGACATCCTGGAATGTGAAGTCAAGTGGGCCTTAGAAAGCATCACTATGAACAAAGCTAGTGGAGGTGATGGAATTCCAGCTCAGCTATTTCAAATCCTGAAAGATGATGCTGTGAAAGTGCTGCACTCAATATGCCAGCAAATTTGGAAAACTCAGCAGTGGTCACGACTGGAAAAGCTCAGTTTTCATTCCAATTCCAAAGAAAAGCAATGCCAAAGAATGTTTAAACTACTGCACAATTGCACTCATCTCATATGCTAGTAAAGTAATGCTCAAAATTCTCCAAGCCAGGCTTCAATAGTACATGAACTGTGAACTTCCAGATGTTCAAGCTGGTTTTAGAAAAGGCAGAGGAACCAGAGATCAAATTGCCAACATCCGTTGGATCATCAAAAAAGCAAGAGAGTTCCATATAAACATCTGCTTCTGCTTTATTGACTACAACAAAGACTTTGACTGTGTGGATCACAATAAACTGTGGAAAATTCTGAAAGAGATGGACATACCAGACCACCTGACCTGCCTTTTGAGAAATCTGTATGCAGGTTAAGAAGCAACAGTTATAACTGGACATGGAAAAACAGACTGGTTTCAAATTGGGAAAGCAGTACATCAAGACTGTATATTGTCACCCTGTCTATTTAAATTATATATAGTATATCATGAGAAATGCTGGGCTGGATGAAGCACAAGCTGAAGTCAGGATTGCTGGGAGAAATATCAATAACTTCAGATATGCAGATGACACCACCCTTATGGCAGAAAGTGAAGAACTAAAGAGCCTCTTGATGAAAGTGAATGAGGAGAGTGAAAAAGTTGGCGTAAAACTCAACATTCAGAAAACTAAGATCATGGCATCTGGTCCCATCACTTCATGGCAAATAGATGGGGAAACAGTGGAAACAGTGACAGACTTTACTTTTTTGGGGCTCAAAAATCACTGCAGATGGTGATTGAAGCAAATTAAAAGACACTTGCTCCTTGGAAGAAAAATTATGACCAACCTAGACAGCACATTAAAAAGTAGAGACATTGATAACAAAGGTCTGTCTAGTCAAAGCTATGGTTTTTCCAGTGGTCATGTATGGATGTGAGAGTTGGACAATAAAGAAAGCTGAGCACTGAAGAATTGATGGTTTTGAACTGTGGTGTTGGAAAAGACTCTTGAGAGTCTCTTGGACTGCAAAGAGATCCAACAAGTCCATCCTAAAGATCAGTCCTGAATATTCATTTAGGTCATACCTGAATGTTCTAGTGGTTTTCCCTACTTTCTTCAATTTAAGTCTGAATTTGGCAATAAGAAGTTCATGATCTGAGCCACAGTCAGCTCCCGGTCTTGTTTTTGCTGACTATATAGAGCTTCTCCATCTTTAGCTGCAAAGAATATAATCAATCTGATTTTGGTGTTGACCATCTGGTGATGTCCATGTGTAGAATCTTCTCTTGTGTTGCTGGAAGAGGGTGTTTGCTATGACCAATGCGTTTTCTTGGCAAAACTCTATTAGCCTTTCCCTGCTTCATTCCATACTCCAAGGCCAAATTTGCCTGTTACTCCAGGTGTTTCTTGACTTCCTACTTTTGCATTCCAGTCCCCTATAATGAAAAGGACATCTTTTCTGGGTGTTAGTTCTAAAAGGTCTTGTAGGTCTTCATAGAACTGTTCAACTTCAGCTTCTTCAGCATTACTGGTTGGGGCATAGGCTTGGATTACCGTGATTTTGAATGGTTTGCCTTGGAAACGAACAGAGATCATTCTGCCATTTTTGAGATTGCATCCAAGTACTGCATTTCAGACTCTTTTGTTGACCATGATGGCTACTCCATTTCTTCTAAGGGATTCCTTCCCACAGTAGTAGATATAATGGTTATCTGAGTTAAATTCACCCATTCCAGTCCATCTTAGTACGCTGATTCCTAGAATGTTGAAGGTCACTCTTGCCATCTCCTGTTTGACCACTTCCAATTTGCCTTGATTCATGGATCTAACATTCCAGGTTCCTATGCAATATTGCTCTTTACATGTCGGACCTTGCTTCTATCACCAGTCACATCCACAACTGGGTATTGTTTTTGCTTTGGCTCCATCCCTTGATTCTTTCTGGAATTATTCCTCCACTGATCTCCAGTAGCATATTG